>NC_064677.1:7266389-7871922 GCF_023278565.1 Colletotrichum lupini | reverse complement strand
CCTAACCCTAACCCTAACCCTAACCCTAACCCTAACCCTAACCCTAACCCTAACCCTAACCCTAACCCTAACCCTAACCCTAATTTTAGTTGGTTTAAAATTTTAGTTGATTCTTTTATTTACGACATAGCGAACGAAAGAATTTTAAGATTTTGGTTAATTTAAGATTTTAGTTAATTCTTTTATTTACTATATAGCGAACGAAAGAATTACTAAGATTTTACCCAATTCTTTCGTGTACTACATAGCGAACGAAAGAATTTCAGTATTTTACCCAATTCTTTCGTATACTATATAGCGAACGAAAGAATTTCAAGATTTTAGTTAATTTAAAATTTTGGTTAATTCTTTCGTTAGCGACCTAGCGAACGAAAGAATTTTAAGATTTTAGTTAATTTCAGATTTTAGTTAATTCTTTTATTCGCGACTTAGTATACGAAAGAATTTATAAATACTCGATTCTTTCGTTAGCGACCTAGCGAACGAAAAAATTTCGAGATTTTAGTTAATTTTTTTGTTAGCGACCTAGCGAACAAAAGAATTTTAAGATTTTAGTTAATTTAAGATTTTGGTTAATTCTTTTATTTACGACATGGCGAACAAAAGAATTTTAAGATTTTAGTTAATTTAAGATTTTGGTTAATTCTAGATTTTAGTTAATTCTTTCGTTTATTATATAGCAAACGAAAGAATTTTAGTATTTTGCCCAATTCTTTTATACACTATATAGCGAACGAAAGAATTTTAAGATTTTAGTTAATTTAAGATTTTAGTTAATTCTTTCGTTAGCGACCTAGCGAACGAAAGAATTTTAAGATTTTAGTTAATTTAAGACTTTAATTAATTCTTTTATTCGCGACTTAGCGTACGAAAGAATTTATAAGTATTTAATTCTTTTATTAGCGACCTGGCGAACGAAAGAATTTGTAAGTACTTAATTCTTTTATTAGCGACCTAGCGCATAAAAGAATTTATAAGTACTCGATTTTTTTATTAGCGACTTAGTGTATAAAAGAATTTATAAGTACTCGATTCTTTTATTTACGACCTAGCGTACGAAAAAATTTATAAGTACTCGATTCTTTTATTAGCGACTTAGTATACAAAAGAATTTATAAGTACTCGATTCTTTTATTAGCGACCTAGCGCACGAAAGAATTTATAAGTACTCGATTCTTTTATTAGCGACCTAGCGCACAAAAGAATTTCAAGATTTTAGTTAATTCTTTTAGTTATTACTTATTAAATAAAAGATCTTTTAGGCATTACTTCTTAAATAAAAGAATTTCTTAAGTTTTATTTAATTTCTTTCAATAATTACTTAATAGCTCAAAGAATTCCGTAAACTTCTTTACTTATTTTTATTTATATTAAATCATTTAAAAAAACTTTCTTTTATTAATATTAGGCGGCTATAGTAGTAAAGTAATATTAAGTGGTTACGGTAGTAAAGTAATATTAAGTGGCCACGGTAATAAAGTAATATTTAGTAGCCACGGTGGTTAAGTAATATTCTATTTTATAAATAAAAAAAATAATTTATTTATATATATTAAAAAGTAATAACTAAGTAGTTATAATATAGTAATACTTTTATTAATTTCTCGCTTTTTTAAAATATACCTTTTTTTAAGTAAAAAGTATGCGAAATTCTTAAAATTTCCTAAACCTAAGCCCATTTAGCCTACTTGATAATATTATATAAGACCTCGATCTAGCTACGGAGAGCCTTAACAACGTATTTTAGTATACTTATACTTCCTCCTCTACCCCGTGCTATATAAAGAGTAGGGGGACGAAGTAATAAGACGAATCGTATACTAAGGCTAATAAACGCTTTAAAGCGGCATACGCAGCTGACCCCTAATCTCTTATTATAACTATAACTAATTAGTAGCGCAATAGTATTATATAAAGGGCTAAGGCCGCTATATAAGTTAGAATAGTCTCTTTTATTAAGAAGGATTTAAATATATACCGAATTATAGGTTAGAACCGGCCTAGGCCTTAGGTCTAATCCCCTTTTTTATAGGACGGTAAGAATATAATTACTAAACTTATTAAGAAGGCAATACTCTTTTAAAAAAAGCTCTTAGAGCGTACGACCGTAGAGGACGATATATATCATAACTTTATAATACGCCCTTATTAACTATTATCTTAGGATCTTATTATTTACTAATGCAAAGTAAATAATATAGTACTTAGCGCGAGAAATACTATCCCTAGTATAGATAATATTATAGTTTTAATATTATAAGCTTACTAGCCGTATATTAATAACTACGTCCGTTACCTTTACTAAGCCTATCTTATACTTAGGTACTACCCTAAAGCTTAGTAAGACGCTAAGGTAATAATAATACTAAAGCCTAACTAAGATATACGTACTTATAAAGGCTAGCGCCCGATTTTATTTTTAGTAACCCTAAAAAAGGGGCTAGAGCGCCTTATAACTAAGAGGATATCCTATATTACTATTACCTAAAGCGTACTTAACTTATAAATAACTAGGGTACTACCTAAGCGATCGGCTTTAGATATAGCTAGGGTAGTAGCTTATAATATATAAGCTATTTTTAATAAAAAGCTAGTTATTATTATTATTACGATAAATATTAAAAGAGCCTTTAACTTAGTACTATATAACCGGCTATATAATTAGCTCTAGGTATAAGGTTAGCTTAAGAATATTATTACCTAGGTATAGTACTTTAACTAGTTACGCCGAGCCTCGGTCCGCTATAAAAAATACTAAACTCTTATATCCCCCCTCTTTTACGGTTTATTATAGGGGTTACCGATCTTACCTATCCTCTTTTTATTATATACTAAGTAGATCTATTAAATTAGCCCGGAGTCCTTTAGATTCGGCTAAATTAATAATTATATAATACTAAGCGTTAGGAGGGACCTTACTAAGGCTACCTCCTAAGTATAATAAATTCTAAATAATACTATTACCTAGGGTAGGGATAATATTATTTAGTTTAATCCTAAGAAAACTAAAGTCTTTTATTTTACGAGGCGGACCTTACTAAGGGCCGGAGATATCGCCCCCCCCCTATTCGCTACGGTAATAGGGAGATTAGACCTTACGAAAAGGGTATTATAAAGTAGCTAGGTATTATTTTTAATAAGAAGCTACTTTTTTATAGCTATATCGCTAACTATTAAAATAAGGCTAGGTCTATAGCTAGCTATATTAGAGGTCTTAATAAAGTCTTTAATAATACGCCCCCCGCTATTATATATAAAATAATCTATATTATTATTATCCCTAAGGCCCTATACGGCGCTAAGTTATAGTACCCCGGCCCAACCCGACCTATTTTTAAAGTTAGGGTTAACTCTAAGATACGCGCCCGATTAGAAATTTAATACGGGCTAAAGTTAGTTATTAAGACCCTCTAGACCCTTATTAATATTGCCTTAAGGGGCTCCCTCTTAGTATAGCGGATTATATTAGTTATAGCGCTATTACGCGAGGTAAGTACTTTATTAATAAAGCTTTTCTTAGACTCTTTTAGAGACCGCTACGCCGTTAGGTTTTTTATATTAAATTACTCTTATTCCTTAGTTTAAAAGATTTACGATTATAAGCTATTATATAACCGCGGGAACCCCTTTTACCTAACTACGCTTACTTAGATAGCTAGTTAAATCGAACGTCCTCTATAACTAGCCTTATTACCCTGCGACTTCTTAATTATAGGTAACTCTAATAGTACTTAAGAAGTAACTAAGATAGAAAAGATATAAAGCTATTATAAATAGTACGAATCTCTCCTTATTACGTATATTATAGCTTATATAAATAGGTTATAAATAACTCTAGAGGCTACGGGCTTTAAGTATACTATTTACTAAGGACTATAACTAATTTATCTTAGGTACTACTGCCTCCCCCGGGCCGAGGTCTTTAATACTGAGATAAAAGGGGCTATTACGGGTCTCTGCGCGGCGCTAAGGCTTAGGAATAAGTCTATTATAGCTATTACGGTCTACTTAAATAACTAAGCTACTATTAAGTACCTAAATAGTGCCCCCCCCTTATCCTCCTAATATACTATTCTCGAGTTTAGGGAGCTTATTAAGAACGCTAGGGTCCCCGTTACCTCTCGCTAAATACCTAGCTATAAGGGTATTATAGGGAACGAGATAGCGGACCGGTTAGTTAAAAAAGGTACTATTATAAGTCTCCCTAACTTACTTATACGCCCCCTAACTACTGCCTATATTAAGCGTCGTACCTAGGAAAAATAGCTAATTATACTTCGGGGCTAGTAGGAGGATTACTAATTAAACTCTTATAGGGCCCTCGCCTTACTTATTAATAGCATAGCAAGCCCCGAGCTAAAGTCGCTTACGTAACGCTAACTTTACTAGCTCTTCTTAGCTAGGTCCGGCTATAGGGATTATACTATATACTACTACCTATATAACTATAACGATACTAACCTCCGCTACTTATATAAAAAGGAGAAAGTACCCGACTATATTTATTATTACTATTTAGTCTTACGTAGGGGTACGCTATAGTTTACCCGAGCTAACTTCGTCCGGCGTTAATTTAGTAAAAACTAGTCTACTTATATTATACTACTATAGAGCTCCCGGTTCTTTACTAATATCTACCTAAAATAAACTAATATTTATTAGAATCGGGTTAGCGCGCGCGGAATTAGCTACGGTAATACTAGACCCGTATTTATTACTAAATAGTACGGCTATAGCGGAGGTCTCGGGGTGCCCCCCTTAGCCCTTATATTAATAAACCGACGCGATAGGACGTGCTATATAGTTCGTATCCTAACTAACTATTTAGAACAGACCTTTTTAAACTAAACCCCCCTACTATAATAAGTTTATTAATACGGCCGTTAGCTCCCCTAGCGAATATTAATTTTATAGGGCGAGCGCGTCGATACGGCTCGTTTAACTAAGATACGTAATAAGCTATATACCCCGTCGGTTTTGCGAAGCTTATGTTTATATATAGCGGTATTAATAATAGTATTACTCTTTATCTACGTTATATTAATACTTTACCTTACTATATAATATATTATATTACTTTATAATACGATACATATTATATACCTCCTCCCCTTACTTTACTACTTTATATTATACTACTTTCCCTCTATTTATTAAAAGAGCTAAACTCTCTACCTCGGGCGGTAATACTTACTATAGTACGACGACGGTCTTCTTATAGATATATAAAATACTACTTAGTTAGTTTATTATATTACTAGCGCAATACTCGAACCTCGCTAGGTATATTTATTTTAGGTTATAAGATATTATAGGGGGCTATGCTTAGGTAAAAGGGTTAATTTTAGAGTATATATTATATTATCTTGTAGGAGGGTATTATATAAGCTCTACGGGGCACGGTATACGGTTTTATAATTTTAATGCGATATAGTTGCCTTTCGCCTTACTTAAGGACATCACGGCGTAAAATAGTATAAATAAACAAAACAAATAAACAAACTCACAGGGCACAGCATTCCCCAATCTCTTCTAGATGCGGCTTTGGACCAGAGCAAAGAGCTATTCTCGCTACCGCTCGAGGTGAAAGAAAAGTATGATAAGAGTGAGTCTAGCGTTTTTTTAATTCGTTGTTTTCTTGCAGTCAACAAAACAGAATCCGAGGATGAAGCGCTAACGGGGCCATGTCCCTCTGGCGTCTAGATTTAGGCGGCTTCAATCGGGGATACGAACGCTTGCGATCTCAAAACTTCGAGGCGTTAGCGCAAGGAGATCTGAAGGAAGGGTACTACTTTGGCAAGGACCTACGTATCGACAACCCTAAAGTACTCGAGCGCAAATTCAACCTAGGCCCAAATAAATACCCGAAAGACGTCACGGACCCCGTCAAATTTCGAAAGGTGATTGACGACTACCACGCCGCCATGTGCGTTCTCGCC
The DNA here is from genome assembly GCF_023278565.1 of Colletotrichum lupini. NCBI lineage: Eukaryota > Fungi > Ascomycota > Sordariomycetes > Glomerellales > Glomerellaceae > Colletotrichum > Colletotrichum lupini. Next base: position 7,865,983 of record NC_064677.1, on the reverse strand, counting down.
GAGATCATCATCCGTACGCTTTGCGCCACCATCGGAAATGACGATGACTGGGTTTCAGACTTTATTGACACACCCATCGCTGTTCTGCGTCTGTTGCATTACCCGCCTCAGGCCCCAAATGCCTCCGCAACGGAGCGAGGTACGTTTTGTTCTCTTCTTACGGGGTCTCTCTGTCTGACTCCGTTGTTCCTTGACAGGTATCGGCGCTCATACCGACTTTGGGGCCATAACTATTCTACTGCAGGATATGGTCGGTGGTCTGCAGGTGTGGGATCGCGCCTCCTCGGAATGGATCGACGTCAAACCCACGGAGGTGCTCTCGTCGTGAACCCTGGGAACCTAGTGATGCGCTGGACAAACGATAGGTATTTATCGAACCTGCACCGCGTCATCAACAAGTCGGGGAAGGAAAGATATAGCATTCCATTTTTTTTTCGGGGAATCCTGATTTTGTGGTTGAATGCTTTTCGAAATGCAGAGGCGACGCAGGCCCTAAATGTCCCCCGGTGACTGTTGGAGAGTGGATATCAGGTAGATACGCTGACACGTACGGTACCTCAAAAGATAACGCCTTCACAGAGCTGTCGTCTACCGATGCGAGTGCAGCATCAGCGTACAAGCCGAAGGAATAACGTCTAGAGAAAGTAAAGAGTGCTTGCTTCCTACACAGTTGGTCCTGTCATGGCATGGCTATATGTATGTGTATATAGACAGACATATAGTTGAAGGAACAATGATTAGCAGGGTCATCATGATCGAGGCTTTTGCTTTGTGTCATAGTTGATTGCCTTGACCATAATCTCAACGTCAGCTACACAATAGTCTACACAATTGATTTTATATAATGTAGAAAGGGTCGACTAGTCGGTTATTAACGTAATTCTAAGTAAAGTATTTGCACCCTGGCTGAGCTCTTGTAAGTCCACGCTATGCTGTAGCCGGTGATGCACCCGAAGCCGGACCCAGAGCTGGTGCTGACTCTTGCTTTTCTTTGACCGGTTTTCGCCCAAGGAGAACATGCCTATGCAAGTAAGAATAAGCCAGACGATCTTATAGCGGGAGAACTTACTGGGGCCAATAAGCGTGGATATTTCGGTCGTTTCCGTTCTTGCGGACTTCCATGAGAAAGACTCTGACCTCTTCGGGGCTCCAGTTCAAGGCACGTGTGAGGGGTGCCATCGTGATTGCCTCCATCCCCGTCATGAAATTTTCGTTGTTCCATGCTCCCAGCTCTTTGAAGTGTTTTTCTTTCGGCCAAGGGTTCGTCGGCCACTTGAAAGTACTTAGCGCCACATCTTCAAAACCGACCTCAACCATAAGTTCCCTCAGCTCGGGCGTATCAACCCATGCTGCTCCAAGCTTGATCGACGCTTCCATGAGATACTTGGACCAATCGGATAAAGCATGTTCGGGCTTCAAGGTTCCATCATCAGATTGAGCAAAAATAGCGGTTTCCTGAAGCTCAACATAACCACCAGGCTCCAGATTACTATGTTCGCACTGGTCAGCTCCAAGCTTCGTCGTTTCGTCTTGTGATCTACAAAGTGATCAGACTTACTCGTAGCATCTTTGTAAGAAAATTCTCCAGTCTCTGATGCTAGACGTCATGAACCGGCTGTGGATGTATTGAAAGGGTTGTGAAAATGTCCACTCGTCTTCGATATCATCGACCTCGAACCTCACATTAGGAGGCACACTGAGATATTGGCATTAATGCTCGCTACGGAGATACCGACTTTGATTGAAACATACCTGCTAGGCTGAGTGGGAGAAAGGTCGATACCCAAGATATCGGCCTCCGGGTGGTCATCGCCAAACTGAACCGCCCAGATACCCGTGCCTGTACCGACATCAAGAACGCGGCCAACTTTGGCGTCTTCTCGACAGAGTGGAGCGATGCCAAGCTCGCCATCCAGCGTGAGAAGACAAAGGTGGTTAACCAAATCTACGGCACTAATTAGCGGAATGCTGACCCACGATCATGGTTGGAAATCAATACCAAGTCTATCAAGCTCGCGTTCATCGTTCGGGAACTGATATTCTAGAGAACAACTTTAGCCACCAAAGTAATTGAGTCAATCTCAAAACCCACTTCCATCCTTGTATCGATGATAAGTACGACCATTCTCAAGGCGATAGTCTAGGAGTGAGCTGCGCAGACTAGTACTAGAGGACGCAATGCTCTGTTTAAATTCAGTGTCTGCAGCATCAATAATTTGCAGAAATGGCCATACTCACACTCCCCATCTCTGAACGAGAATCATCTTGCTATAGAAATTTCATCAGACACAAGGTATGCCACTCATGGTGCGGTGTGTTAACGAACCTCCTCGTCAGCAGCGATCTGAACCTCAAAATCCTGAGGTGGATTAGCCATGATAGGTTACGGTGCTGAATCTCAGTTCAGACAAAAAGCTCCGAAATTGGAAAAAGGGAAGGAGAAATGACAGAGGAATGTGACAGATTCGTCATGGCGGGTGGACTAATATAGGGTCAATGTTGGACCTCTTTTTGGCGCATGCAGCGCCGCCTTTCTGCACCAAACACTCAAAAAACCCCATGTCCATAGGCTGCTGAGTGGGCACGGATGTTTCCCCGCGCGGATAGAAGTTTAGCCGCCTGATGCACCACCGAAGTTCGCATGTTTGTCACATTCGATATTGGCGGGGCTATTTTTTGTTATTGGTCACAGCTTGGCCGGGGTCATAAGTCGTACGCAGATTGGTGTGGAGTTTGTGTCTTCTTAATGCGGCATTGTTGTCGTACATAGTGCTGCCATGTTAAGAAGACCCGCGTCGATAGGCAAAATAAAGCAGGATATAATAGATACTACTGCCCGGTGTTAGATCCAAGTCCAGCATTGTCCGACAATATGACATTCCCAGGATTGGCTCTCCCCCCGAGTTTAATGGGCCCAGTAATGAGGCTACCTAACCTTCCAAAAAAGAAGAAAAAGTAATCCTCTATTCGTTGGCAGAAACAAACACGAACAGCCTATACCACGAGATCATAGTCTATGTACTGCCCACTACCAGAGTATCTCCATCTACTGACGTATGCTGCTGGTTTTCGTTCAATAGCTTGACCATTTGTAGTTCCATATACTCCAATGACAACTCCCGTGTATCCACCGCTCACTAAAATTGTCCCGGCATGCCCAATTATTGTCATGTCAACAGCTTTCTGGTTGCATAGAGTCGGAAACCCAGCCATGAATGTGTAATGCGTCGTGTCCGATGCCACAATCTCCAAGCGGATTGGCGTGCGGTCTTGGTATTCTGGTGGCAGGGCTGAAGTAACCGGTTGCGGCACGGTGACATTCTCGTTGCTACTGTATGATCGAATTTGAAGTAGTTTGCTGCCGTTTGTCTCGTTGTTGTACGTCACACCAAAGTCAATGTGTCTTTTCTCGTCCAGGTACACAGAAATCCCAGCCTCTTCTCCAGGCAATTGAGGCTTAAAGTCTAGATCGACGCTGAATGAGAAGAGTGTTTCTGTCTGCCTGCGACCGACAAATGTGATATCCCTTGTCAAAGTGCTATTCGGCATAATCACCGACGATAAGTTTCTTGATGATAGCTCAAGTTGTAATGTATTTGCATGTCCCTGGGGAGAAATCGAGTACGCTGACTCCCTTGGGTGTCGGATATGCACCCAATGTGAGGGCAGGACCGATCCAGGCGCAAAGTCGACCACATCAACGCCATGGTCAATCCTAGGTATACCACTGGAGTTGATATATGTGCCAGGAAGTGATGCCATCATCTGTCCTCTAACGGGTTCGAGCAGACGAGGCCACAGCCCATCACCAGCTGGCCAGGAAACCGGGAATAAAAACGTCTCTCGGCCCATGGGGTACGTCTCAAACTTGGCTCCTGAACGCACCGCTAATGCGACACCCCACCAGTGGCCGGTTACTTTATCTTGGAAGATATCAGCATGGCCAACTGTTTGTATGTATGATGAGTTGAAGTGCTCGGCGGCAACAATTGGATTTGCTGGGTTGCCCTCGTAGGGACCATAGATAGCGCGGGAACGGGAGACAGAGCCGCGATGAGATTCTTTAGTACCTCCTTCAGCAACAAGGATATAGTACCAGTCGTCTTTCTTGTAAAGGTGTGGACCTTCGGCGGTTCCCAGGCCGGTACCATTCCATGGGTACGAGAGATCCCCAAGAACCCCTGTTTCGATGTCAATGGTAGCCAGCGCAATCGCGGTGCCCGTAGATGAAACAGCAGCCCCAGTGAAATAGACGGTGTCATTGTCATCGTCGAAGAAGAGAGAAGGGTCGTAGCCGGTGAAATTGAATTCAGTAGGAATGCTCCATGATGATGCGTTGAAAGGATTATTTGTCGAGAATATGAGGTTTCGCATGGCGAATTCCTTATATGAAGTGATAGACACGAAGGTAGTCGTTACATAGAAGGTTTTGTTGTGATGGCGAATTGTTGACGCAAACAAGCCATCTTGGCCAGTTGGCGCGTTTTCCAGCTGTGGAAGCTGCTCGCGTCGATTGAGGACATGACTAGCAAGCGTCCAGTGGCGCAAATCTGTGCTTGAATAGACTGGGACACCAGGAAACCATGTAAAGGTTGATGTTACGCAAAAGAATGTCTCATCGACATGAACACAGCTTGGATCGGGGTGGAAGCCAGAAAGTACGGGGTTGAAATAACTGGCTTCAACTACCGCAACTAGGAGATAAACCAGAGCTATTTTTTTCATCTTGATAAGGCCATGCTCGGCTCTCCGTCAGAGCGATTTCCGAAACCAGTGGTTTTGCACGCGAATTTATATTTGCTGAGCTCTGGAAGGCTGTATAAGGTAATACGAAAATGGATGGATACGAAAATTGAGTACGAATGAAAATACGAGTGTAACATCAGCGCGGGGCACTACACTAGTAGTACGCGGGGTTTATTAAATCGATATTCCTTCATAGCTACCGAGATAGGAACTATAAGGCAAGGCTAGTATATAAAATAGAACTCGGTACAGAGAGTAAGATCGACCCGGTTTCTGAGGAACCTCCGCTATGCGCATCCTTAAATACTAAATTAATTTACTCTTTTTTATATCTCTAACTAACCGCGTGCTACTATAGCTACTACGCTATATTAATAGCCTCTTATACTCGATAGAATAGTGCATGTCTTTGGGGGACGTAAGCCAGTGAATTAGATTTCGCATTCGAATCACATAACTAGCAGAGGTCTGAGGTTGTTACAAAAAGCGGGCCCACTCTATGTAGGTAGCATTAACTATATTTATATCTCGTGATATACCCCCTAGACGCCTAGAGCCGTTATCCGTACAATGGACGTTTATACTGCGCCTTAGCCCTACAGATAGTAGCCTTAGCCTTATAAGTAGTAGACTAGTTAGAAAACCTAGTATCTATACTACGCCTTAGCCCCGCAGGTGGCAGACTAGCTAGAAAAACCATGCCCATACGGAGACTCGAACGGTCGTCTTTTGCTTTTTTGGGTACACGACCTGTAGATAATGCGGCACTTAACTATTGTAGCAATAGCGGATAGGAGCTGGGCTCATAACTGTCACAAAAAGCGGGCCCACTCCATGTGGGCAGCATTAACCACATCCATATCTCGTGACAGAGGTCGACCAGAAACTCGCGCGGATTCAAACTTTTACCGCCACTCTACTTCTAAGAATACATAGCTAGTACAGAATGCACATACTCAAATGAGAAGATCAGTTTCTCCAGCCGTTGGGGCCACCCCAAGTTCCTTTGACCATGGAGGTGTAGTAGACCCACGGGAAGAAGTCCTTTTTCAAGTGGTAAAACGCACGTCTAGGAACTGCTTGGTCAAATCCAATAAGGTCGCCAAAAGTCTCCTTGGGAACTCCACCATACTTGAACTCGGCAAGCAATAGTTTACCATACTCGGTAGGAATTGGGCAAGAGGTGTAGCCATCGTACAAGGGTTGAGGCTCGGCGCCGTCCAATGACCGCAGCAGGTTGCTGACAAGAATCGGAGCCTGAGATGTGATTGCTGCAGCAGTCTTAGAGGTGGGTAGACTAGATGCATCACCTGCCGACCAGACATTGGGGAATTTAGTGTGTCGGGTTGTTGCTTGATCAACACTGACATAGCCGGCAGCATCGGCGAGAGGGCTGCTCTTGACAAAATCATGGGGGCCCATCTTGGGGACGACATGCATGAGGTCAAACTGCTTTGTGACCTTTTCCTTCCCGTCAGGACGGCCGAAGGTGGCTGTGTTACCATCCACGGAGAGGAGATCGTGCTGAAAGAGTCCCTCGACGCCCCTTTCCTTGCGCAATTCTTCAAGCTTTGCGCTGTATTTGGGGACACCAAACATGGTGGGAAGGCCAGTGGCAAAGCTGATCTTAATGGACGAGCTTGCAGGGTCGTTGGGGTTATACAGGCCGGCACGCTTCCAGTGGTCGAGGGCAAGCCACATGATCTTCTGGGGAGCGCCAGCACACTTGATCACACCGGCTGGTTGGGTAAAGATTGCGTTTCCCTTCTGAAGTCTTCCGAAAGTGCCGAATACCTTGTCACAAGTGTCATAGCCGTAAATAGAAGACACAAGGGAACCGGGGTCTGCAAGAGCCTCGGGCAAGCCCTTGACGCTGCCGTAATCGATGTTGATACCAGGAGCGACAACGAGCTGCTCGTAGCCAAGTTTATCGCCATTTCCAAGCTTGATGTTGTTTTCCTCGGGGTTGAAGGAGCTTACTCCCTGCTGGTAAAACTTGAGTTTGGGGTCGACCAGGCTCTCGAGGGGCCTCCGCAATTCTTGTTTTGACTTGAGGCCACCGCCGACCAACGTCCAGCCTGGCTGATAGTGGTGCCATTCGGCCGGATCAACAACAGCAATGTCATCCTGAGAAAACCGGCCGGACCGCAACAACTGGTGGCTAATGGTCAGACCTGCGCTGCCTCCTCCGACGACAACAACTTTGTGGTTCCGAGCAGCGGAGCTCACGGGGGCTACTGTCGCGAAATTCCGAATCTCAGAAGCCTTTGCAACAATCCGGGCGCGGCTGGCATGGCGCGATGCCAAAGTCGCGCGACTAGCAAGCATTTCGAAGTAAATGAAGAAGGAGTGCTGTGAAAAGTTTGCAGAACAGGTGATGGCGGTAATTCTTTTTTAAAGGGGAGGGTTGGACCACGAGATGTCGTGATGATAAAGCACAGAGATGAGCCAACTCAAGTAAGTATGGCGCCTGAAAAGAAACGGGGTGCGCCGACTGGAAAATGAAAACGCCGAAGCTTAAAAAGAGGTGCGGGGCCCACTCCACTGTCGGACCCAACAGACGAGTTAAATTGTCAGGATTGCAAGCCGCGCCGAGCATCCCCCGACAGCCGTAAGCGTCCGCTAAAGAAAACTTCCTCGTTCCCGGGCTTGACATCCAGTTGGGCTTCCTTCAGTGAAAGAGCCGCACCGGCCGGCCGGCTTGTCGGTGAGACTAGTCGGCGAGAATGGTCGCCGATTTCATTTACAACTCCCCGACCGGCACGGGCAACCGCCGGGTTGCAGTGGGGATCTCGTTCGATGTTTAAACTTTCTTTCGGTTGCTCCCAGTATTAAAGGTTTCGGCTGATTGACCCCCCACCACTCGGTCCATTTACATTGTGCATCCTCAACTTTTAGTTGCATCATTGCCTCCAGCAGCTTGCATCGCCAAACCCCACTCGCTCTCTCCTATATTCACTGTCGCGACTCACCTTCGAAATGACACCCATGCGCGCGTGTGTGAATAAACAAGTCCAGTCGTGCTGTCTATCGTCACCAGGGATTGCAAAATCACCACTCATCCGAATAACTTGCAGCACTCAGGTGCGTGCTGTGCATGACACCAGGGCAACCAGGGCCGTCCATCCAGATGCCTTCCCTGCGCGTCGGCCTGCCATGTTACCAAGTGGCGGCTTTGCAACGCCCCTCTCTAAACGGCGGAATATCTCAAATGCGATAAGTCAGTCCGGAAGATACTCATACAGCACAGCCCCTGTCGATACCACACAGCCTGTCATTCACGATGTCTTTGAGTCAAGGACAGGAACCTGGCAATACGTCGTTGCAGACCCAGCGACGAAAGCGGCGGTCATCATTGACCCAGTCCTGGATTATGACCGCACAACTCAAATTATCACCACTTCTTCAGCTGACGAGTTGCTTCGATTGGTCAAAGAAAAGGGCTACCGAGTCTTGCGGATCCTAGAAACTCATGCACATGCAGATCACCTCACTGCAGCTTCGTACCTACAGAAGCGCATCGCAGAGGAGCATGGTAACAGGCCACAGATTGGCATCGGACGGCGCATCGGACAGGTACAGGACTTATTCGGCCAACGATATGACGTGCCCAGCCAAGAGCGTCATGGTGCTTTTGACAAACTCTTTGAAGACGATGAGAGTTTTAGCATCGGTAACCTGAGCGCGACTGCCATTCATCTCCCCGGGCACACGCCTGACCATCTGGGCTATAAGATCGGAGGTAGGGCCCCTGGGACGCCATGTTATCATATTTACTTTTGCTGATGTTCTTGACAAGACAATGTGTTCTGCGGTGACTCCCTTTTCCACGTGGACATTGGGACTGCTCGATGTGACTTTCCTGGGGGAAGTGCCAACAACCTTTATCACTCGGGCCGCAGGCTTCTTAGTCTTCCAGACCACGTCAAAGTTTGGACAGGCCATGACTATCCCCCGGACGATCGAGAAGGCCCAGTGCCATGGATGACAGTCAGCGATCACAGAAAGCTAAACAAACACTTACGGGACGGTATCACCGAGGAGGAATTCGTTGCGCAACGCAAAGAGCGCGATGCTAAGCTCGGTGAGCCAAAGCTACTTCACCAGTCTCTGCAGACAAACATCCGAGCTGGCAAGCTGCCACAACCAACGGCTTCTGGGCATCGTATGCTTCGTGTACCTATGAAACTTGGAGACCTGCAATGGTGATCAACAAGATACCGCTGGCCGCGGTCGGGAGCGTGAACACTGTGTCAGTTATCTACGGAGGCTAGCGCCGCCAGAATGGGCGGTTTTGAGTGTGATGGGGATACGAAAGTTGGTGGCGATCATCGAGAGCCTCATTCCCGGCTACATGTAATGGTGATTGGGTTGTTGATGTACCATTGTGGCATTGCCTTGAAAACTATTGTACCTAGAGGGAAAGGACGCGCCCGGGGCGCTGAGAATGTAATGAGTGGGCTTGTAAGGAAACCCGATTGGCAAGGGAGGGGAGTGGTTCTTTGATCGCACTGGCCCAACTCCTTATTCCGTCGTCAATGTATTACAAGCAGATAAATTCAATTCTCTTGGTATTTGTGTTGTTCTCACAAAGGCAACGCAGAGAGTAAGGCCAAATGCCACAATAATGGTCGAAGCTTAGGGGTAGGGTTTGACACGCGCTTGATACACCTATTGTATAAGGCACGTGGGCCACTGTCAATGTAACAACACAACACAGGCCTACAAGCGGGGAGGCACAGTAGCTAAACTCACTGAGCTTAGAGACCATTCCGGTGGAAGCAATTCTTGGCCGAGCCGGTTCAAGCTTGGCCTTTGCAATTAAATGCCCTTGTGGAGGAGTTGCCTTTTCCCATGGGCAAACAGACGCTCTGGGCTATACTACAAGGAAGCCCAGCGCAAGGAAAATCATGTCTAGCAGTGTTTTGAACCCCGTCAAGGTGACCCCTGTCAACAGGATCGAAGACAACCTCGAAACCATGGAAATTAAGTAAGGACAAAAGACGCCCAGTGTTGGGTACTTCAGGTTCGTCTCACCAACGGCCCTACCGAGGCGACCGACTTGAATGAAAAAATGGGAGGAGACGAAAAGAATTAATGAAATCATTCGTTGCAGCGTTCGATCCGGCTACCCGAAACGTTCTGAAGTCTATGCGCAGCCCATTTGCTGTACGTGAGTTTGGGCCATTTCGGCCATCGCATTGTTTCACATGCCGGTGCGAACATCAGATGAGAACCGATCACACACAAAGAGACTCAGTCGGCATCCATGCGTCGGCTAGATTGCCGGGGGATGGAACCTCGGCAACTTCGGATTGTGCTATTGATCTCGAGTCTGAACGAGGCGACACGTCATGCTCACTCCAGAAACTCAGATGAATCATAGCTAATTTATGTGGCATGTGCAAACAAAACCCCTCTCGTCCGCTGTCCAGCTGCAAATCAAGCCACACTCACGGAGAATTATCACGTTTTTACAAGGTTTCAATGTCACCGTTGGGGTTCAGGCAACACTGCCTTGTGTGATCGCGCTCTCCGACGCTGCTGAGTCAAAGTCGATCGTCAGTGGCACCCGATCAATCCGAGTCTTCTCACTACAAACACGGGGCGACACCGGACAACACTATTGCGTCGTGTGGATGGAATCGAGTACTAATGAGTCAGCACTATGAGGACGCGACGACTTCAGTGCCGCCGCTCGCATTGCCACCAAAAACAGCCCCTCAGAAAGCCAATCGATTGTATCCCGTACTGTCTCTTCTCTCGGTAATACTATTATTCATTTCGGCCGGGGCTGGTATAGCTTTATCAGCTGTGGTCTTGTTCCAGGATCTCGAGTCAACAGAGGTCCTCGATCCTCTTAGCCGAGCTGTTTTCTTCGTTGCTTCCTGCATGAGTCTCGTCTACGTCTTCACGCATTTAGTCGCTGGACGAACGGCGTACATCAAGAACTATGGATCTCCAACTAAACACGGCAAATATGTTGCCGGCTTTGCCTTTTTGCTGGCTAGGCTAGGTCTTCCCGTTTGGGTGGCAGCCATCACTTTGTCGATATTTGTGGCTGTGAACATTGGACTGGATCTTTCCAAGGGGGTTCAAGAAAATCTCCCATGGCTTAATGTCATAATCAGCATATCTTCCTTGTGAGTGATTGAACTTAAAGGGACTGGATGGTCAGAGCTAATACCTTCACAAGGTTTTCTCTTGCAGCAGTACTTGCAGTTATTGAGATGGCAGATCGTCCATTCGCGACTCTAGGCATTTCTCAAGCTTGGTTCATGCGAGGCGAGGATCCACTAGCATGTCCTGATGATGACGACGACCTTGAGCCGGGAGTTGTCTATATGACGCCGAGCCACCAGGAGAATATAGAGAAGCACGCCGAAAAGCCCCGTGTGCCAAGCAAACCCCAGAAGCGAAAGCGCAAGACTCTGACGAAAAGGAATCCTCACGAGCCTCAGCGAAGAGCTTTGTAAGTAACTTTACTTCTGTTCATAATATGACTCAAGACTAACGAAATTGCTAGACGCCATGCCAGAAGCATATCCATGCCAACTCCCTTGAATGCTGTCTTCGGGGACCGCCCTGGTGCCGTGATGCCCGACTCTCCGGTGTCCTCCAGTGCATTTGCATGGAAGCCACCGACGAGGGATGGCGCGACACCAAAAGCAGCCGGGAGAGTGGCACTCGATGATTGGGTTACGTGGCGTGAACATGCCAGTATGCGACAAGGGGATTCCGACATATCCACCAATGCCTCGGCACGGCCTGGCGAAGTGATTTTGCCATCCATGCCTCGGCAAGCTGAGTACTCTCCGCGTAGTCAGGCTCTACTTGAAGAACAGGGGAGGTATGATTCAAGAAGATGGACTGCTATCGGCATGCAATCACCTCCCATCAACGGTCGATTTCTGGATATTCCATTCAGAAGGCCGCTGACTCCATTGATGACCATGGAAGAAGAAAACAGACTCGTAGGGCGCAGACCTTCGACCCGGGATGGGGATTGGGAGGCAAACTATCATTTACAGATGAGGCAAGCTAGCCAGCCGGCAAGTTCACGCACCACGACGACATTTGGATCGTCTCGTTATGGTCTTGAGGCTACTCCAGACCATCCTCCTTCACTCCCACACATTGCAACCCTCGTAACCAGAGCGGATGGCATTACCAATAGCATTCGACCTGACAGCAATGTATTGCCAAACGAGGGACGACGGAGGCGTAGGATATCAAGTGTCAGTTCTCTTGAGGGGCGACGTCTTACGTACAGGACAGAGAGTCGAGTCATATCTGAGCAAAGCTCACGGCCAAGCACACGTCCGCCGAGCCAACATCCGTCTATAGCAGCACTAGCTACACGACCTGCGAGCCCTACATCGACGGTCCGGTCCATGAGATCCGATGTGCACAACTTTTCCAGGCCTCGAACCTCGGCAGCTGCTAGAATGCATTCGAAAGTTGCTAGGCGTCTCCGTGCACTCAAGCAGCAGGAGACCGAAAATGCCAGGCGGTCCCAGGTGGAGGGACCTCTCCCGGCGTCTCCCAGCTCTCCGATTTCTCCTGCCACACCAAGAACAGTCCGAGCCGCAGCGGTGAGGACTCTTCAAGACAGGCTCGGTAAGAGGAATCTCAAGAAGCAAGCGGAGGAAAGCCCCCGCCCCGCAACTCCGGAGACACCACGAACAGCCAGAGCCACGGCGGTCAAAAATCTACAAGAGCGGCTGGGAAAGCGAATGATGCGGCGAAATGGAGAAGAACTTGCCCAAGCAGTATAGTAGTTTAGTCGTTCTCGGCAAGCGCCTGGTTTTTGCCGAAATAAACGTAATGCAAGGTGACGTTAGAAGTATATGAATGGGCGCAAAGTAATTAGTAACTAGATCAATTACTTCTTGGAGACTTAAAATCTCTTGAGATTGTATTGAACAAAATTAGAAGGAATCCAATAATCATGTTTTTGCTATGCTTTCTGTTGTACTCATTCAAGGGGCCACCAGGGCTCCTTATTGTTTCTTCCAAGGCCCAAGTTCCCAAGCAAGCAACCCAAAGTCTCGTCAACGAGAATAAAATAATCAGAACGATAAGACACAGCCACTAAAGAGGAGCACTTTTACAATGCTCGCCTCTCCTCTAGAGCCCCAGCATCAACCTGCACACCTGACTACGCACCCAGCTCATCGCTATGGAGACCCTTCTCGGGGGCTGTAGTATGCTCTTCCCTGGAGTCCTGACTTTTCGTCCCTAACTGCAAAGTCTCTATCCCATAAAGCCGCCTCTATGGTCTCATACGCAACATCGACGTGCTCTGGAGTTGAGTCGTCAACCTCGCGGTCTTGAACAATCTTCCAGCCTGCGCGAGAGAATCTGCGGCGGGCTTTGTTGTTCATGCCTACCAGCCTAAGTGACATCTGTTTTCCTACATGCTGTTTCGCTTCCTCCTTCAACTCGGAAAGTGTCTGTACTCCGGTTACGTCGATAAAGGGGACATGTGTCAGGTCCCAGACCATGACAGCCATCTGCTTGCTCGAGGGCATGACGTTGTCTCGCTTCCGCAACATTTCGATGCGTTTAGACGATGCCACACTCCAAGACCTATCGACTGATTTGCTCTGTGACTGATCCCCAACCTCTTGTCGTTCAAACTGTACTTTAACGGACTCAAGCACTGACTTCTTGATGCGGCCGGCGTTTGGGAAGAAGATCGAGTCGGTGAAACTGACCAGCATGGCGTCTTCGGGAACGAATGTATCTTCTGCAGCAGAAGACACAGCCGCCTGCTCTCGCTGAATCGTGCGATTCTGGCCACTTGTAGCTGAGAACGTCTTGACCTTCGGGAATGCGGATCGAACCAAGGTGTATCCTATGCTGAACAACACCGCAAAAGCAATGCCCATCTCTGTAGACACAAAAAGTGTGACCCAGAAAGAGAGCATCGAAGCTACAAAGTCCATGAACGAAATTCGCCAGTAACGGTAAAACACGGAAACAGGGCCAATGATGTGTATAACGGCCATGATCTAGTGAAATTCTGTTAGCTTGCGCCGATATAAGAAAGGAGGGGCATTTCGAACGTACGATAATTGCAGAAAGAGTAGCTTTAGGGATCCAAAACAGAGCTCCTGAAAGCTTGTAAGTCAAAGCACCCACTTTTGGGCACCCCCCCCTTTTGGGCACCCCAACAAAACATAGCATCCAAATATCAACACTAATTACAATTAATTAATTAACTACCTTCTACTACCACAACAATATAATTAAAATTCTCCCTAGGTAATTCGACCCCTATAAGTCGATTAGGACTAACTAGACGGTCGCTAAAGTCCTCCTAAGCTTTCTATACGTTCTAAATATTCGCAAACTTAGTATTTAGGTCTAGATATATAGTCTTTTTTTTCCTAGGCCTTATGCGCTTAATCCTAGCCTTAAGAACTCGAACTTAGTACTAAGATATAGCTAATTAGTAGGCCTGCTCCCTAAAAGCTTTTTTAACTTTTTAAAATAGTAGTTGTCAAGTATTATCGTTTAAACTAAGCTTTATAAATAGCTTTAAGTAATTACAGAGCTCGCTAGCCTTCTTAGGGGTTAACTAGTTAATAATAGAAGTCGCTAATACTTAGTTAAGTAGTTTACTAGTATTACTAGTCGTCTACTTAGCTTTTATACCTCTTTTAAATAGTATAACTTATATAGGTAGGATTATTAGGTTAAGAAATAGCTTAGCTATATTAAGTAGCTATAGTCTAGTTACTTTCTACCCACTTCGTATATTTAACGACGTTAGACTAGCTAAACAAGCAAGCTAGTAGCAACTTAAGAAGTACCGCTTTCTAACGATAGTAAAATTATCTACTATATCCTCCTTACTAAGCTCCTTTCTATATATAGACTTAATAAGCCTAAAGATAGCTATATCTAATAGCTAGAGGACATAGGAAGCGTATAATAATAAAAATAATAAGTAAACGTTATTTCTATAGCACTCCTATATAAATTCTATCGTTATATAACTCCTATACCTATCTAGTACTAATAGTTAAGGCTAGTTTAGCTTACTAAGCCCCCTAATAGGGGGGGTCTTAGTCTATAATAAGAACACTTCCTTTAGCTAGTAAAGGGCAGTCTCGTCGGTCGTCTAGCTTTTATCTATTACTATAAACTTCTAACTATTATAAGCAGTAAGTTAAAAAGGGAACTACTACTATTAAACTAACTTTCCCTTATAAATAACTAGTAGTTTAATAGCTCTACTATTAGTAAAGATATACTTAATAATCGTTACCTAGGTACGCAAACTAAGCTCTTTTTTTCGTATTACTATAGCCTCTACTATGCCTAAGACTAGCCCATTAGCTCCCTTACCCTCTATTATACTAGTCTTATCTATATTATACCTATTAGCCTATTTAATACCGCTAATCTCTAGTATATTAAGTAATTTAAACTATTATTTAATTATATTAGTAATAGCTTTATTAACGCGGTGCGAATTAATTAAATAACTTCTCTAGACCCTTATTAATAGATTCTTTTTAATAAAAGCGTTAATCTATCTCTTATTAAGTAGTTTATTATCCCCCTAGGACCTTAGAACTCGCTTAGTAAATTCCCTAACTTATTTATAAGTTAGTATAATACCTAGGTAATACTATATACGAATCTACTAAGCTAGCTAGTCTTCTTACTATAGAAAAAGCCTCTAAAGCTCTATAAATACCCTCGCCCTCGTCTAATAGCCTCTCTTTCGACCCTAAAGTGTTATCCTAGGAACCCCGAACTCAATCGAGGCCCTTTTAATAGAGAGACCGTTTCTAATAGTATTAAGTACCTATTAGAGCTCATTTTCGGTATACGATACTATTACTTATTAATTAGTAAGTGTGCCAAAAAGGAATACATTTGGACGAATTTTGTAATTATTATGTTGAATTAAAATAATAGGTAGGGTTTTAATGTGGTGGCTGGGAGGGATTTTCGGGGGTGCCCAAAAGGGGGGGGTGCTCAAAAGTGGGTGCTTTGACTTACAAGGTAAGCAGAATAAACCCAGCGGTAAAGGCGCCGCTGAGCGGACTCTTGACACCACACTCTGAGTTCACAGCTGTTCTTGACATGGCACCGCCCACGCTCATTGCTCCAAAAAGGCTGTTGATTGTGTTTGTGATACCGAGATAACAGAGCTCTTGGCTTTCGTCGATTGCGTAGTTGTTCTTTCGGCCAAAAGCCTTTCCGATGGCCAGATGCTCGAGGGCTGAAGCTACGAGAGGGGCGATTGCTCTGGTGGTAACCTTGGACACAAGGTCTCCGGCAGGAATCTTTGGCGCTTGAAGACCGTTGGCCTTAACCTTGCTGATAGCCCACAAGGGGTCTGCTCTATCTTTGTTGACTAGGAAACTGATTGTCGTGTAGATGAGCAATAGGATGACCGCTCGGCTACTGCAGGCGAATTTGATTATTGCGCTCTTCTTTCCCCACTTCTTTCCAATGAATTCGAGAATGTACAGCATCAAAATGCCACTGAATCCAATAGCGATAGTAAGAGGCTCCATCTCCGGGATACGTGACAGAACGTTACTGATGATAGCCGAGGTGCCGGAGGGAACATCGCTAAGGCCAACAAGCGAGCCAACCAGGCCCAAAAGAATCGTAATAGCAGCTGCAGACAGGAATCCAGAAAGAACAGGGACTGAAATGTATTCCAAGATAAAGCCGAGTTTGAGCAGTCCAACAATCAGCGAGTATATGCCGACCATCAACGCGACGGCTGATGAGATGTCCTGGGCAGCAAACCCTTCTGTCTTGAGATCCGTGATAATCTCGGCGGTAAGGAGGCCCATGATGGAAGTTGGCCCGGTGGAGAGGTCTGCATCAATGTTAGAGAATGAACACACCTGAGCATATTGGTCGTACGCACCTTTCGAAGTTCCCATGAAGACGTAAATAGCAGCTGGTAGCCAGCTAGAATAGAGACCAAACTCCCCGGGGATCGTTGCTATCTTTGCATAGGCCAATGCTTGGGGAATCATCATGACACCAATCGTCATTCCTGCAACAAAGTCGGATAGGAGCCATTTTGGGTGATACTGCGGAAGCCACTGAACAATCGGAATGTTAGTATCCCTATTACAGGGTAGTTAGTTCGAACCGTAGTTAACAAAGAGATTAATTAAACTATATAAATATTTACGTAGTAAATATAAAAAGGAGGTTCTAATTATAAGTTAAGCTAGCTACGATGATCGTAAATAGGGCCCCTAATTAGCCCCTGCGCAGTTAGCTATATACCGCGATTAAATTAGATTTTTAATCTAATACTAACTTTCTCTTTTTTTTATCAATTTAACTACTATGGTTAGAGGTATAATTCGACCTCGGGCCCGTCTACTAGGTCGTCTCCTTTTCCCCCTTTTCTTTACTCTTTTTATATAACTTATCCCTCTATTCGTATAATAACTTTTCCGCTACTTACGAATTACTCTAATCCCTTATTTAGTACTATTTTTATAAAAGCGTCTACGAGGTTATTTTTATTATTAATCTAACGGATCTTAAGTATCTCGCGCCTTTCGTACGATTACTTAAGGGCTATAATATTAATTATAAGCCTCTTTTCCTTCGTTATTCCTAATTTAACGAAGTATTCGTATAGCGAATAAGAATCGGTATAAATAACCGTTAAAATAAGTAAAAGGCTAATTTAATTAGTAATCTTCTTTAGCGTTATTAAAATTACGTAAGAGAAGTTAACGCCGTTAACTATACTATAGACCTCTAATACTAATATACTTCTTATTACCCGCTTACTTTTAGTTAATAAGTAGTAAATTATATTACCATATATAGTAAATTCGCTCTTGCTTATACTCTCGTTAACTAGGATAATAATATACCCTAATTACGAAGTAAGGTCGTTATTATTTATAAATAACCTATTAACGAAGACGTAAAGCTTACTAGTCGTAAGGTCGATTAGGTAATAGACGAGACCTCGATTAAGATTCGTTTACTACTACTTAAGCCGCTTATTAAATACCTTACTATCTTATTTAATTAAATCTATAGCTTATGCTACCCTAGCGTAGTTAAAAGTCGCTTGAAGTTAATAAATACTTATAATATATACCCCTTGCGCGAGCTTAGCCTTATACTACTTTTTAATATTAGTTACGTTTAGATTAACGAGGTTAATCTTCTCGCCCTACCCCTTTTATTAAAAAACGACGTTTTCCCTTTCGATTATAAGAATCCCGCTATTAAATACTAGGGGGGTATTTATTATAAGGACCTCTTTTAGTTTTATTACGAAGCCCGCTTTCTAAAGCTCTTTATCCTCCTTTTTTATAAAGTTAATATTAAATAGGCCTAATATATCGTCGGTTTATATTCCGACGATCCTAAATTAGTTACCTTCGTACTCCGCGATTAATAAGCACAGGTTGTATATAGAGGTAACTATTAATAATTAATTAATATAAAAATCGTAATAAGTAGCCTATTAATAAGTGCCCGATTCTACGAGCCTATATAATAGCTTAAGCACTTTAATAATCGTACTTTTTAAGTACTTACTAGCTATTTCCTTTAGTAAATAGGCTAGGATTTTCCTTATAAGCCCTGTGGCCGATTAGGTATAGGCCTAGGTAATATTACGGCTCTAAATCTCGTATCCCTTTTTTTATAGCGATACTATTATTACTATTATTAATCATTAGCTATAGCGCTATATAGTAGGCGATTATATAAGTAGCGTCGCCTTTTTAATATCGCCGTATTTCTAAATTACGTATCTAGACTTCTCGTACGGCTAGGGTGTTCCTTTCCCTTTAATCTTACGAACTATTCGTAATTTAAATATATAGAGGTTTATATATTTTTCTAAGTCGTATAAGATAAATCAATAGACCCCTCGATTATAAAAAGTATTTACTTTAATAAGATCTAATCCTTTATACGGCTTTTTAGTAATTATAATTACGCCTTCTTTACGTAGTTTAACTACTAGCTCGAAATCGGCTTTCTCTTTTATTATATAAAAAGTATTAATTATCTTATTATTAATAATAAATTGCCGCGTTAGGGCTTGCTATTATAATCTTTTATAACGTCTTGCTAGTAGTATTAGTACTCTTTTAGTAATTTCCTCTTCCTCGTCGTCTATTAGTATTACTACGACGATTTCGTTAAAGATAATTTCCTATATCTCTACCGCGGGTTATATAGTTTCCCCTAGCTCTTTTTCTTTTTATAAGTTAGAAATTACTTTATTAGGATCTATATAGTACGTTCTAATTACTATAATTAATACTTCGAGTAGCTAGTCGCGATCTCTTACGACTATATAAGAGCGCTCGTTAATAAAAATTAACTTATATAGCCCAGCCTATTATTAGGTAATTTTGCGCTATACTCGTATATCCGAATTTAGTAATATATCTAAATTATCCCCTATATCGGGCCTATTGCGCATAGTAATTACCTCGTTAACTTACTTTTTTATACTTACTTCGCACAGTGCCTATATTACTTTTTTAATTACTCGGGCTCGTTAGTTTATACTTAGTAATAGTAGCGAGGCTAAGGTCGTTTTTAAATATACTCTAAATACTAATAGCGTTAATATAAGTCCGTTAGGCCCTATAATATCGTTATAGTATTTAAGTACTATTTAGAGGTATTCGTTATCGGTAGAATCCGGATTTTCCTTTTTAATAATTCTAAACGCCCTTTTTAATTATTAGTATGCCCTTTTTACTTTTTTAATACTATAGTACGCTTTAACGGGTACGACTTTTAGCTATATACCGTAGGCCGTCGTATTATCCCTAAATTCTACCGACTTAAAGCTAGTACTAGCGTCGGTTCTAATACCGTCTAGCGGTCCCTAATATATATTAATCTAGCTTTTTCGCAGGGCTACCCATACTATTTTTATTTATAGATCCCGGAGGAATTACCTTACTTAAAAAGATATAACTACGTCGATTATATATAATACTAGCTAACTATTTAAATAGAAAATATCGACGACTATTTCCTAGTTAAAGTTAAGCTTATTACGTAATTTAAACTTAAATCTGCGTAGGCTCTGCGCATTTATTTAGTATTAATAATATATTTTCGTTAACTACTTTAGCGCCCCTATTTTAATATTATTATTACTTAATTACTTTAGGAAGTTATATAGCCTCGTAACCGACGGGTACCTAAATCTCTAGTATAGTCTTCTAAGCTTACTTTCCGTTAAGTAATTAATCGACTTCGTATCGTTAGTAAGCTTTATAAACGCATACCCCTATTATCGTTTAACTATCTCGAAGTACTTATTACTAAAGATTCTATTCCTCGTATTATTAAATATAATACTTAGTCGATCTATATCTTTTAAATATAAGAGAAATAGGGTATTAATAAGTAAAATATAAAAAGTTATCGTTCCGAAGTATATCTCTACTTCTATTATACTTAGGGCGACGATTTCCTTACCTAGGCTAAAACTAATCCTTATAATACCCGCTATTAACGTATTAAGCGTTACTAATACGATCTTTTATAGCGCCTAGAATTACCCTTTTTCTCTAGTTAACTATTATAATACCTTAGTATCTAGGATAATCTTATAAAAATCGTCTAGGCCGTACCTTTTACTCACGTAAAATACTTATATAAGCTTAGTATTCGAGGGTTCTAGGTAATATAAAAAGGACCCCTCTAGCTACCCCTAGATTTGCTTAGTACTATATTCCTTTTCTTTAGATATTAAGAAAGATGATATCTTTTCTTTAATCGTTAAGAGAATAGGCTTCGGCCCTATTAGATTCGCCCTTTTAGCCGCCTCTATATCCGTTATCTAAGGGACCTTCCCTTACTATTTATAAATAAAAGCCTACTTATTAAGAGCTTTTACTACCCTCTATTTATTTAGCCTCGTATATTTTCCAAAGGCTAACGGGGCGAAAAAAGAGTAGTTAATATCGTCAATTTCGTTATAATCTAATTCGTTAGTATAGGGGGTAAGATCTTCTTTATTTTCTAAATCTCTTATAGGGGGTATATACTTTAGGCCGCTACTTTAGCTACCGTTATTAGGTTCCATACCCCCGGATCTGCCCTTATATATAATAAGGAATTAGTTAAACCGACGAGGGCTAGTTTTACTATCTACTACCCTCGACTTTTTATACTATTTATATAATTTAGTACGCTCTTCCTTAGAATAGTTACTTAACTAATATCTATCCTTTTTATAAATATAGTATTACTTTTTCTATTACCTTACTTATAAGTTAAATCTCTACTTATTTAACGAATTTAGGCCTTCTTATTAGCGATTGCCGTATCTAGCCTCTTTTCCCTTCCTATTATACGTTCGATTAACCTAATATTACTAATAAGGGCTATTATATACTTAGAGGTAGGTTTAGCGCGGTATTCTCGCTTTAATATTAAAACTAGATTTTAGCCTCGAGCAGAGCGTCTCGTAATCTTCGGGTACTTAGTATAAAGTAATTTTTACCTCTAGTATACGCTAAATTACGGTATAAAAATATCTAACTTTCCGCTCGTTTATCCCCTTATTTAGCTAGGTTTTCGCTAGCTTATCGATTCGATTAATAAGCTCTTTAAAGATCTTTACTTATAATTTACCCTCTATTATCCTAGCTATAAATACGAAAGAAATCGCTTATAGCTTAGATAGGAGCTCTAGGTTCTTATTATAGGTCTCGAAGCGGCTTTAGATTACGTTAATTATACTAAGAAAGTCGTTTTAATCAAGATTACGTACCGCTTTATAATAGTAATTAGAGGCTTTACCTACGAGTACGATATTAATTACCGAATAGTACTAGTATTCCTTAATTCCGACTTTTTTATAGTAATCGTAAAACATCGTTAGGGTTTTTTATAAGACCTTATACTTCCCCCTAGAGTATAATTTCTCTTTTAAAAAGATCTTTTTAAGGTCTATAAATTGCCTCGTATTTACTATTAGATTTTTAGTATTTATATATAAACCCTGCGTCGCTACGTACTATTAGTAACTTCGGGTCGTCTACCTCTTTTTTATTAGCTAATTAGCACCGAATTTCGTATTAGTAATAGTAACGAGTTATAGATCGAAATAGGCAGAATTATCGATTATCGTACTTCTAGCACTATATTTTGCCCCAATATATCCTTTTATAACGATAGATTTCCGTTAGTAATTATAGGGAGGAAATCTAGGTCGTTTACTTTTTTTTTAAATTCGTTAAAGCGATTATACGCTCTGTCGACCTATGCTTAGTTTTATAATACGAATTCCTCCTCTATAATTATTGCTATTAGTATTTTATATAGCTCTCGTAATTATAATTACGCTAGTAATACCCCTCGCCCGTAAAAGAATTTATTAACTACTTTTACGATTCCTAAGCTTACGCTCGCGAACTATTTATTTAGTTAGTAGCTAAGGTCGTTTATAATCTCGTAAAATAGAGGTTACCTCTATAGCCCCTTTTTCTTATAGACCTTAGTTAAATAGATTAATACTACGTCTATTTACTTATTATTAAGCTAATCCGCAATTCTATATATCTACGTCCCCTAATAGTCCGGGTTAATATTTACCTACTTATAAGGGATTAGGATTCTATTTAGGATCGGGTTTCGTCCTCTTCTTTCTTACCCTAACTCGCTAAGGGTCGTGCTCTAGCTTATGCCTATATTAGTAATCGCTAGCGTATTTAATTTTAATAAGGATATATTTAATCCGCGCGCTAGTTATAATAAATCCGTACTTTTACTACCTAACGAATTTATCGGGGTCTAGGAGATTCCCACTTCCTCTCGCCGTCTCGCTACTACTCTCGTTTTTATTATTTTTAATAATTATTACTACCTTTCTAAATCGCTAGCTATCGTACTTACTAAGATCTTCCTTTTTATTTAATAAAAAAGGGTAGGTTTTAATAGTTCTTTTTAATAATAATAGCGGTAGACGTTTATATTACTATAAGAAAATATAGTAATTAGTCTCGGGATCTTTACCGGTTATTAATTTCCGCTATCCTATATACTTCTAGCCTCTTAAGCCTCGTGCTCTTTATAATCTCTAAATAGCTTCCTTAGTTAATTTTTCGAAATTAGTAATCTCGCGCTAGGAGCTAGTATAAAAAAAAAGCCCTTTAGCAGCCCTCTAGAGGATTCTTTTCTTTTCCCCTTAGATCTTTATCTTTTTAGCCTTTTTTTAGGCTAATAATAACTCTAATAAGAGGTCGTAAAACTACTTTAGGGTGGCCGCTTTTTTTTTAAGTTAATCTCTAAGATCCGTAATACTCTTAGCTCGATATTATTAAGACCTCTAAATCCCCTCCTCCCTCGTTAAACCGACCCCTATATTATATTCTTAAGTAATACCCGGGGGGTAGTTAAGAGAGCTATAAAGAGGTTATTTAGATCGCGGGCTTAAGGTCGTATTTATAAAGTCCTCGTAGTAATAGACTTTCTTATATACTATAGATCTCTTAGTTTAATAACTCTTATAGGGTTACTTTTATTACTAAATAAGAATATTTACGTTTAGAGATCCCCTTTTTTAATCGCATAGTACTTTTTTATACCGTACTTTTACTAATTTAACTAGTTAATTTCTAATTACGGGCCGGCTAAAAAAAATCGTTTAGTAAAAAAGCTACTTAGGGCGATAGTAAAAAGCTAGTTACTTAAGTAGTTCTATTAATTAACGTAATTTAACGTAATAAACGTCGACCTCTTATAAGTAATAAAGGGCTACGATTACTTAATTCCGTACGGTATTTAAGAATTACCCCCTTTTTTATTTACTTTTATAAAGTTAATTAGTACGAATTTCTTATCCCGTGCGGTATTAAGAGGTCGTCTCTTTTATATAGTAAAATACCTTACCGATTTACGATAATAGAATTTAATTATTAATTAGTATTAGTATCCTTATTATAGGGTAGTTAGTTCGAACCGTAGTTAATAAAGAGATTAATTAAACTATATAAATATCTGCGTAGTAGGTATAAAAAGGAGGTTCTAACCGTAGGTTAGGCTAGCTACGATAATTATAAATAGGGCCCCTAATTGGCCCCTGCGCAGTCGGCTGTATGCCGCGGTCGAATTAGACTTCCAATCCGATACGGAACTTTCTCGATGAGATACTGTCCGGTTGCTTGGGGCAATCTTGGGAGTCCTGAGGCCACCTTTCTCCGAACTGTATTGATAGTGCTGTCTGTCTGGAAATCAGACTTGGCTTCCTCGAAGAACTTCATGATTATTGCCGGCAAAAGGTGTCCCCCTACAAAAACGAATTCTGGCAAGTGATCAAAGCAAAGAGAGAGAATGTGTCTGTTTTGTAATCGTCAAGGTCGAGACAGCACACCTCATCAAACGAACCATGATATTCGACGGTAAGAGCAATACCTTTTATCGGATGTGTCTGCGTGAACGGCTTTCTTGCCGTGCGGTCAGACTTCATACTTTCTAATGGTAGACTGCGGCAATCTACTACCTAGAAGGGGCGAAGTATTGGGATGACTGATTTCATGCATTAAACTTTGAGTGGCATTCCGATGCCAGCTGCGGCGAGCGAGCTGCCGGGACAACCCTTTCTCATCTTGATGTTCCAAAGTATTCCGATGCCAAATTAAGAACTGTGCGTCTTTCTGGTGTGTGCTCCCATTCGATGATTGGCCTTGGCCTGTTTGTCTCTTTATTTAGCCACGGCGAAACCTTGACAGTCAGCGGATAGCAGATATGATCCTGAACCATCTGAGTGTTCAGTAGTCTCCCTGTCAAGTAAAATGTCGTTCGGCATTTAGTGTGGTGCTGGGTAATATGCTTGAGATGGCTCTCGCGATTTGAATATTGTTCACGCAAAGATACCTACTCCACATCGGCACTTGAGATCTCCATCATATGCGCCAAGGATAAAACGCAGAGTGGGTTTGGGTACCCCGGGACGGGGGCAGCCGACGGGTATATGCAGCGGTGCTATCAGAGGTGGCTTGGACTTGGATCAAAGAGCTTGACTGGTTCAAGCTTCAGATGAAACAGGGAGTCCCCGCCTCGATGCGGTACAAACGCAAGTCAGTTATATGGCTATGAGCCCCGCTGAGGAAACATGGACGTGTTTGGCGGTTCCCAGTATTCGAGATCTTTGTGAATGACTGGACTGGGTCACTTTCTTACTGATTCGCCGTCTGATGATGTCAGTCGTGATCACTTGCCGCCTCTCCAGGGCGCACTGGGAATGGACATTCCAACACCCGACGCCAGGTTGCTTCACAACTTGAGACAGATCATGATCTGCAATTTATTTTAGAAGAACGCTTTTCAGGGTTCCTTTGAATAGGGCCGAACTCCCATGCTCAAGCCTGAATCTAATCAACCGATCCAGCCAGTCTGGTAGTAGGGGTATGCTCTGTGTCTGATTGGCATTTGAGCTAGAAATCGGTTGGATTGGTGGTGAATAGGGGATAGCAGTATTGCTCATCTGGCCTCAGCTGGTACTCTTCGCTTGGAGAGGTCTCCTTCGTTGTAATTATGTGTATCTTTCCCATCGCCAAGTTGGCGCAGATAGAACCCGCTGTCTGCGCCTAACTACCTCAAACTTGGGTCTCGTTGAAGCTAATGATACCAAGCATATGCAGACTACGAATTTTGATCACGCTTTTTGACTACTTAGTCGCTTCATACGTCCAAACATCCTGAACTCTGCTGAAGGAAGAAGGTCTGGCGGACAATTGAACTGACGTGAGTACGTATAACCTTACGGTTGGCTGACATGAGCCAGGGACAGACCCCGAGTCAATTCC
The DNA here is from genome assembly GCF_023278565.1 of Colletotrichum lupini. Taxonomy (NCBI): domain Eukaryota; kingdom Fungi; phylum Ascomycota; class Sordariomycetes; order Glomerellales; family Glomerellaceae; genus Colletotrichum; species Colletotrichum lupini. The sequence goes on along the minus strand of NC_064677.1, from coordinate 7,840,424 downwards.
AAGGATGCCGAGAACGGCCGGTTGGCTGAGTTTATCGTTCCAGAGATATGATTAGATGAGCGAATGAGGATAAGTCGCTGGGATCTCAACAGATGGTTCCAAAACCCTGATGCCGATTACAGGTATTTAGCAGTTACAGCACCAAGTGGTATTATATCTTTCGAAAAGCGAGCATAGCGTGTTCTATTGCGCCAGGGTTAGAGTCGTACGCTTTTGCGTCTTGCAGCCAACCACTCAAGGAGAAGTTCCAGGTAGGTCACATTGAAGGTAGACAGGAGACAGACAGCACCGCCTGTTGCGACGAAAAGGGGGATACAGCAGCTCGGGATCCGAGCGCAGCGGTGGGCGCGCCGGCAGTCTCTTTCCTCCGGCACGATGCAAGGCCCTCCAAGGCAAGTTGAACATTAAGATGGCATAATCAAGGTTATTTTCGTGTCTATACCGTTTTTACCGGGCAGTCCTACTCGGCTGCGGGGGTGGATCTTCAGCCATGGTTTGATTGATATGGTATTCGCCCTCAACGAATCGTTGTCTTTGCTTATAAGGCACATGGCAATCCTTCTACTTTGTCAAGATCAGTGGCTGTTATGGTGCTTTCCTTGAAACATGCACACGTTCTTGAAGCCGCTAGTGCACTTGCTACGTCAATGATAGGTTGGAGCGCGGTTAACCTGGCGGCCCCGTGGTTGGTAGAACTGAGATTATCCTTGAATCACAGAATAGGTTGCTTCTCCGTGTGGGGGGTCGGATCCGGCCAGGATGGAAGGGTGGCACCGACAGAAGGCTGCATTGATGCGCCTCAGGGGCTTCAGCTGATATGATGGGCTTTTATTACTCCACTAACCGGTGGGCTTAGGTACTTAGCGGCGCAAATCAAGGAGTGCGGAGCAGCGGGACAAAAGCTTAGCTTCTGCGGGGGTTCCTGTAACAGACCCGGCCAGTGACTATTCACACTGAGGTGAGTGGAGGAAGTCGGGGAGATCTCTGGACATCGAAAAGCAGCTCTCTTGGAGATCTTCGATTGCGTACAGACGTGGATTTATTTTGGAGTCAACGTAGACATAGAAACAGCTGACGGTACACGTTGTTTTGTCATTTCAATGATCTGGTACGCCCGTACGGAGTATAGTCTGGCCGGATGTGAGGCGGTGCTCCGCGTCGACTCTCACTTCTCCAGCTATGTATTTATCATAAACGGTGACAACATGCAGTTCATTGAAAGGCCCACGCTGGCTTTGTTTTACTGATCTGAGCTTCTCTGTACTATCCGTCTGGTGGATACCCCCTTGAGTTCTTCTCGTGCCTTTGAAACCTCTTGATGTTTGACCAGCTCCTGGGCCTTAGGGACCATGGTACATGAGCTGTAACTACGTATATAGAAGTCACAATCAATAGCTTCTACTCACAGTCTAACCCGGGATGCTCCCATCTTCTAATCGAACGATTTGATGTCATAGATATGGGCTGTGTGTCTAAGATAATGAGGCTTGGTAAGGGGCTAGCTCATAGTTGTTGTTTGATCTATAATTGTAGAAAGTAGAGGAAGATCGAAAGAAAACGTGGATAAAACCGGATTGACGGATATTGGTTGAAAATGAATTATCAATGTCTGTTTCTGTGCTGAGCTAATACACAATTCCCCTCCCTCGTTGATGCCGTAACCTCATGTACTAGACGACTGCGCTCTCAAACTTCTCTTACTATTATAGAGCTCTATATAGAAACTAATACCAGCGCACATACCCATTTAAATCAATCAAATAAATAAGTTAAATAAATAGTTAAATATAGGAATTTTAGTAAGTTAAATAATTGAATATTATAAGGCCCTATATTTAATATATTTAATTAAATATAAGATCGCGCGGAAAAAGGAAAATCCGGGGCTAGGTTAATTAAAAATTAATATTCCTAATTACGCTTTATAAAAGTTCGTAATTAGGAATATAAATACTTACGGCGGGATTCGAACTTACGACTCCTTATTTACGACTATAAGTTCGGTATTATACTACTTAATTAAATAAATTATTAGTAATTATTATAAATAAATAAAAACCTAAGTAGTATAGAGCGCTGGATTTAGTATTTTATTATATTTAAGAATCTAAAAAACTTATATTAGTTAATTAGTACCCCCTTTTTTTAATATTAATAAAACTAACGAAGTTATATATTACTATTTCTAACCCTTTATAACTACTATAATTATCGTTAAAATTAATTAAATTATATATTAATCGATTTATTATATTAAAATTAATTAATTAGTAATAAGTTATATAATCTTTAGTATATAATAGTTATTTTAAATTATTTTATAATTATAAACCTTAACTAACGCTAGCCTCGTATTATTAACTAACTTTAAAAATCATAATAACCTCCTCGCCCTTTTAAAAATAATTTAAAAAGGGAGGACTTTTATTAATAACAATTTAATATTATAAAAGGGCGCAAGGCTAAGGAAGTCGTAGATCTACTTAAAAAGGGTCTTTATTTAAAAGATTTATAATAAAAATAATTAAAGTAAAGTCTTTTAGTTTTATTATTATTATAACGAAATAAGTATTATTACTTATTTTAAAATAGTAGCTACGAGCTTAGCGACGACTTATTTAAAATTAAAATACTAAGTAATAAATTTAAGCTTTAGTAAGTTATTATATTTATTAGAATCCTTAGAATATAACTCTATACTAAAAAAATAGAAACTTACTTCTAGTATTATTATAAAGGGCTAAGTAACGAGAATTAAGGAATTAATAATTAGGTATATTATTAATAATAATAGCTTATTTATAACTTTTTAAGATTTTTACCTCCGGGCCCTTTTTTATTAGTTAAATTATAATATTATTAACGAACTCTTATTATTATATAGAATTATAAGAAAGGAGCTAAGTAAAATCTTTATTAAAAAAAAGATATAATTAGGATAGAGATCCGGAGGTTAATAACAAAAGTCTATTTATTATTTAATTTATAGACCTTATTAATACGGAATATTATTATTACTATTTTTATTTACTTTTTAAACTATACTAAGTAATAAATATAATACTTTATTACTCTATAATAATAGTATAGTATTTATAATAGGGCTAATATTACTTAGATTATAAAGTTTATAATAAACGACTAGGAATTATGTAATTAAGTTAGGGTAATTGTTTATAATAATACCTTAAATAACAATACTTACTTAGGTTACTTATATTTTATATTATTTTATATTTATATTTAAAAAGATATTCTTAACTAGAGGATTAGGTATTATAGTTATATTTTTAACTTCGTTAATAAGGCCTTTTTATTTAATAATAATAAAAAGGTATTTAAATAAGAATTAAATATATTAATTAATACTAAATAACTTTAAAAAGATCTTAACCTCTAGTATATAAGGGGTCCTATTAATAAGCTTTAGAACGTTATTAAATTTATTTATTCATTATTTTAATAATATAAGGCCTTTTTTAAAGTTAGTAATAAGACCGATAAGAACGATATATTTATTCTTTTTAAAAAGTTATTATAAGAGCTTATATTAACGCTTAATAATAATATAAAGTAGAATTTAATATACTTTATAATATAGCGCTCTTTATAAAAAAGAAAGTAAATCTATACTTTCTTAGTAACTAATTAAGTTTATAATGATCTAAAATAACGAATCCTTATTAAAGACGTTTTTAATAATAATGACTAATAGTTATTAGCTAAGCTAAAAGTAATACTTAAGCTATTTTATTTTTAAATAATAAAATACTAAGGCTAGGGTAAAGGAGACGGTTATAGCCGTTTATAAAAAATAATAATAAGTCTCGAGTATTTTATTAACTATCTCGAGGAGTAAAAGAGGTTATATAATAAACTTTTTAAAGAAAAAATAGATCTTACGGCTTTTTAAATCGTAACGTTATTATTATAATTAATATAAGTAATATTATCTCGTTAAGAATTAGCTTATTATTAATTTATATTCTAACTTATTTTTTAATCTCTAACTTTAAGTAGTATCCCTTATTATATTTAGTTTAAATATATACTTAGGGAGCGGGCGGAGCTATTTCTTAATAATCATTTTAACTTACGAGGATATTTCTAATTATTAGTTATTAATACTTAGTAGGTCCTTAATAAGTATTATATTAAGTTAAATAACTCTCTATTTTATATTATAATTCTTATTTTTTACCCTAAGTAAAGATTAAGATAGTTAGAAAAGAGGTAAGATATACCCAAGTAAAGCTACTAGCTATTTAATATAAAAAAAAGGGCTTTATAATTATTAATAAAAATAGTATATAAATAAGATAATAAGTCCTCCTCTTCTTGATTATCTAAGTTCTCCTCTTTTATTACGATAGTTATAAACTACTTTTATTACCCTTACGATTCTAAAAAGTATCGTAAAAAATTTGTAGTACTAATAATAATTAATCTTTTAAATAATAAAGGTAATAATTAACTACGTACCTAAGCTTAATTAATATTATTTATAAATTATCCCTTAGCTAGTCCTTAACTTAATCTAATAATAAATTAACTATTAGCTGACTTATTTAACGTTAAGTAAGCTTATATTTAATATTTTTACGATCCCTATAATAGTAATAAACTACGAGAGGGTATTTAGCCTCGCGAAGTTAATTTTAACCTTATAGTAATTATTAATAAGATCTTTTATACTAGAGGAGGTTTAATATTTTAAGAACTAGCTTCGTAGTAATATTATAGAAGTAGAAGGTTAATTTTTTAATTAGAAAAGCTAATTAAGGTTAAGTTTATAAATTAGTATTATAAGGACTTCTATAATAGCTTTATTTAATTCCCGATTAGGAAATTAGTTAAATTAATTAATTATTTATTAAATAAGTTAAATAATTAAATATAGCGCGAGAAATTAATTAAATAATTAAATATGAACCTCATATTTGATTTGTTTGTTTGGGTATAAGCGCTGACTAACACCGGTATTATTCCTGAAGCCTCCTGGCAGGTGAAACAAACTCGTAGCGCTCCTGAACAGTGACTTTGGGAGACCACGGCTCAATCTACTTCTTGCAAGGTAGCCACTTGATATTGATCTGTTGAGTAAACGCTACCGTGGCATCATCGTCGGTGATAGAACCGTAAGCCTGGGTGTTCTTGGACGTAAGAGCGATACGATTGTTGACGTTAAGGATGCCTGTCGCGCCGCAAGGCGAATAAATGAGAGCCGCAGTAGGGATGGTGTCCTGCTTGGTGTAGACCTGGCCATTAAGCCAGATGCCACCTCCGGTAATGGAAGTCTGCGTTGTAGTAGTGGCTGCAGCATCTTGGGAGAAGAAGTACGTCGAGTAGAATGTTCCAGTCACCCCTTCTTCAAGCTGAGCATATCCATGGTAGGTGCTGTCCACAAGAGCGAACTGAAAACCACCCGGATACTTGAGGCTAAGGTGAAGAGCACAGTTCTTGGAGCGTTCGGCTACCGAGAGTCCCGGCCCGATGTAGGTTTGAAACTTGTCGAAGCCAAAGGTGATGACCGTACGGTCTGGAGAGATCGTGGTTGAGACGGAGCCTTGGGGGCAACCACTTCCCGAGAAGCTTGCGCTGACGATCTGGATCTCCTTGGGATCAGGTGTATCAGAGGCTCCAGTCGGCCCCAGGGGGTTGGCTACCGCCTGCACCGCCAGGAAGAAAGCAAAAAGGCCCTTCATGTTGAAGTCTGTGTAAGGTTGTGAAGGGTATGAATGAACGATGCAGTGTCTCTGGTGATATCAACACCTGTGTCTAAGCAGTTTCGATAGAGCAGTGATGAAAAACACAGCTCTCAGGTTGGTGTTGATCTGGTGTATTTATACCCATATCGACGAGGCACACATGATAGCTTGTGGGCTAGAGTTATCAAATGGTGTTGACCCTCTTTAGTTGGTCCTCCTCGAGCCCGAGGTCAACTGAGCCTGCCGAATACGAGACAAAACCTCACAAGTGACCTTCTCACAGTGCCAAGTTCGCTTAGTAGTAGAGCTGTTCCTGAAGTTACTCAAATACCAGAAGTTGACTACACGATACATCAAAGAGATTTGGTTCAAACCGCAATCACATCGGGCGGGCGAGCCTTAAGCGAAGACCAAATTGAATTAAATTGCTCACAGAATGATTCATCAGCTGACAGCTATACTAGAACGCCACAAATTGGGATTTGATTCTCTGGACCAGTCGTACCAATGATATCGGAGCAGGTCATATTCGGTCTAGACAAACTAAGGTAAGATACGGCTAGGGATGCAGCCAGAGTTCTTTTGAGAAGTAAACTTGATGAATGCAATATCCACCACTTCGAGAAAGACTTTTTACCACATGAGAAACTACAGACGATACCAGCCGCTTCCAACAATGTTACAAAGGCTTCTCTTGATGTCTCGGCGCAACGATGGCCAGCTGTCAGAACTTGGGAGCGAAGAAACCTCTTAGCTGACCACGCTTACGCATTAATGATTCCAGCTGATGCCCGAGTTCTTGGCCTTGAAAAGCTGAGCTGAGTCTAATGCGAGCCTTCTTCAAAAGGGGAAGTTGCTTTGCTACGCGCAAAGCCATACCATGTTCTGAGAACAGTAGCGGAGGCGCCAGTGCTACGCATTGTTAGACCTACATATTGCTTTGGCCAACCGAGGTGACATCGCTCAATGTGGCGAGCATATAAGTCTTAGTGTCACTGCATCATGTTTTGGCGACAAAAAGGTCTCTACTCGTTGAAGGCGAATTTAGCCTAGAGTCATCCAAGTTTTGCCTCATTGTGTGCTCATCGTTATCTAATGTAATTGGCCAGGATGCACTAACTTGCAGAAAGCGGCTTTTGTCATTCATCCAGTAGCGAAATGTTAATCTCTTGGATTAACTTTGCTAGGCATCAGGCACTCTAGGAGGGGGACTCTGCACAAGAAGCCGCTCGTATTGTGAACTTGGGATCCCGGCAGCCATTGTCTTGACCAAATTTTGCTTCTGGGGCTACCGCAGTCCGAGATAAGGAAAGTGCTCATGGCCTCTATTTAAGACAGTGTAATTCGTGTTGGATCGTGGCATAATGGTACCGCTCAATAAAACTCAAATAAAACTCAAAAGCTCACGCCTAGCATCAAAGTTCCCTAGCCTAATTGTATCATCCAGAAACTGACAGCCAGAGGCCATGCGTCAGTCTTAGACTACATTTTGTTTTCGGCTACGGAATGTTGCTCGGCTTGCGATATCAGTCAAAAATGTCAAGAGCTTCGGAAGATGTATCCTGTGATGATGTGTCATAAGATTCCTGGATGAACTCCGGCTATATCTAATACCAGCAAAGCTATTTTAGTCAAATTCATCTAATTCCTCATTACATTACTCAAGATACCTTGCCTCACGAGCTCTCAGCTTGCTTAAGAAGACCTTCCAGGTTAATGCTCTTGGGCCGCTCAATGGGCAGTCCCAATGCTCGGTCCCAGATCAATTGAGCAAGGGGTCCCAAGCCACGGGAGACACCAAAGGTGGCGGTGTAGTACAGAGTCTCGTGGAAGCCATAGTGATGGAAGAGGACTCCAGAGCTTGAGTCGACGTTGGGGTAAGGGTTCTTGGTCTTGCCGTGCTTCTTGAGCACTTCGGGGGCAATTCGACTGTTCTTTTCCACCAGTTGGAAGACGGGGTCTTGTGCGATCTCAGGTCGAGCGGCGGCATAATCCATCAGAGCCTCGAACCGAGGGTCGGGTTTCCGCAGGACAGCGTGGCCGTAGCCAGGGACAACTCTGCCGGAGTTGAGGGTGGACCACAGGTAATCTGTGACGTCTTTGTCAGAGTAAGACGAGGGAATGTTGTCCTTCATCTGTAGAATCCACCGAAGAACCTCTTGCGCGGCAAGTCTATGCGGAGGTCAGCATTGGTTTGTCAAAACAGCAGCAATCGGTGGTGACAACATACCCATGAAGAGGACCCGCGAGACCTTGAAGACCAGCGCTGTAGCTTAGGAAAGGATCGCTAAGGGCGCTGCCAACTAGGTGAGTGGCGTGGGCGGAAACGTTACCGCCCTCATGGTCCCCGTGGAGCGCGAGATACAGTCTGAGGAGATCTTGGAAGTTCTCATTCGCCTTGCCACCCTTCCCAAGCATGGCAGCAAAGTTGTAAGACCAATCCTGCTCTAGGTCTACTTCTGCGGGCAGAGCGCCGCCGCCACGGTAGGAGTTCTGGTAGATCTTGGCAGCGATCGTGGGCAGCTTGGCCAGCAGCGAGATGGAGTCGTCGAAAGTAGGCTCCCAGTAGTCAGCCTTGTTGATACCCTGCTCGTAGGCCTTTGCAAACTTGGAGGTGTAGTTGAGAGCAGAGACGGCAATGGCAAATTGGGTCATTGGATGCAGGTCTGTGGGGAAATCGTCGAGAAGCTTGTTGACAAAGGCGGGCAACTGAGCTTGCTCAGCCAATTCGCGGGAGAATTGGCGAACCTGGCTTGTGGACGGGACCTGGCCTGTAAGAAGAAGCCAGAACATGGCCTCGGGCAACATTTCTGTTCCAGTCTTTCCCTTGGGGAGCTCTTTTTGACAATCCTTGATGGTTCTGCCGTGAAACCGAATGCCCTCATTCGCATCCAAGACAGATCCCTCCCAAACCATGGCCTTGAGGCCTCGCATGCCACCAAGAGTATTCTCGACCTTGACCTCCCCAATGACCTTGGACGAGTGTGCCTTGACCTTCTTCAGAAGTTCCCGCTTGGCGGGAATGACGCTCTTCAGTGTGGTCTTGAGGTCCGGTTCGGAAGTTGAATACTGGCGCGCATTGAGGGCAGAACGAGCTGCCAGAGGCTACGGGTTGTCAGACCATAATCGTCCAGCGGTATGTTGATTGCTGTAGCTTCGACTTACCCTCAGAGCTCCAAGAGCTCTGGTACCTTTTGTGATGTTCATAGCCATGGCTGCCGACCGAGAGAAATTCAAAGGGAGGATCAGCGACGGAGAAGTGATAGAGAGGGGTAGAGGACGAAATAAGGTGACCGGGAGAGGCAACAGTAGTCGAATGGCTACTGAATCAATCGGCTGGATCGGGCCAAAATGATTTGAGGAGTACTGGAGGTAGGTAAGTAGAGACAAGCAGCTGGTGATGAATTTACTGTAGGAGGAGAAACTTGAGGAAGAAGAGTCACGAGCAGACGGGCGAGGAAACTTCACATTGTGCCGACCTACTAGATAAGCAGGTACCGCAGCAGGCCGAGACAAACAGCTTGACCCGAGGTTGGGGAAGCCTGGGTGAGCGGCACTGACCTACCCCCGCGGGAGAGGGGATGTGTAAGTCAGCGTGCTGCTGCACTCCTCAGACCGCCGCCAGCCATGTACGGGCAAGGTAGTAGGTATGCCGGTCCGGTGCCTTAACATTGAACGGTAGGGAAACTACCAATCCCATGTTAAGCGGACTACCTTGGGTTGTGTGCCCGGTACCTACCTAGGTAGGTAGATATTGTGGCTAGTAAGACGCTGGCGGAGTGGTCTTCAAGGCCGGTGGGGGAGTGCACTGGAACGACAGGGGACGGGACCCCAGCTTTTTGTCCTCCTCCTCCACGTTTGGCACGGGCAGTACGGGTTCCAGCGGCCGGAGCGTCATTGCCCATATCCCGTGCGCCGTGAGTGGCCGGGGAAGTTCACAGACCCATATTTGCTTCACCATACGTAGTACTCCGTACCTAGCTGCTTTAACATCAGTCCTTCCCCACGTCGCTGGCACTGTGAGTCTGTGGCCGATGAGGGGAAAAGAATGGGCCGAGGCAAGCCGACGCAACTGCGGACCTTTGGTCTTGTCAATTGACCAATGAGAGCACTTCACATTGGCCTTGCACGTGGTGACATTCGTCTTGCCGCTGCTTACCAAGGCTGTTGATTCGCTTTTGCCCGGCTAACACTCGCCGAAGTTGAGCGCTCCCAATTGCGCCTGTCCATTTCCCACGTTATTCCCATTCAGCTACTCTTATCTTATGTAACATCCTTTGTCCCGAGTACCGAGTCGTTGCCTCTCGGATTTGCTTTTGTAGAAACCTGCCTCGCCGGCGATACGACGCTAAACTCCTCGTAATAGGCGGGCATCATCGCTCTGTAGACAATACCACGACCGGGGCAAGTCTTGCAGATTCTGTCTTGTGCTTCTCCGTCACACTTTGCAGCATCTCGGTACTCCTACCTCCAGAAGAAGGAAACACGACAATGATGCGACGAGCTGCTGCGCGAGCAGTCACCCGGAGGGTTCCTCTCATCAGCCCGTCTTCAACACCTGCTGCTGCTGCTGCTGTGCGCTATTTCTCAATAACAAGGAGAATGGCACAAACACCCAAGAATCTCTTCTCTGCCTCCGCCCCTCCCAGCGATAACTTCCAACTTCTGGCCGAGTCTAAGAAGGCCGGTACTGCCGAGGATGAACTCTACGAAGCACAGATCAAAGAGGTTGAGGCATGGTGGCAGTCACCGAGATATGAAGGCATCAAGCGGCCATACAGCTCAGCCGATGTGGTTTCCAAGCGCGGTTCGCAGCATCAGTCATACCCGAGCTCCGTCATGGCTAGAAAGCTTTTCAACCTCGTCAAGGAGCGGGGAGCTGAGGGCAAGCCTATCCATACGAGTACGGACGCTCCTCTCCCCACCTCTCTATAGATGGGCACATGCTAACCGCCTATATCTTGTAGTGGGCGCCATTGATCCTGTCCAAATGACCCAGCAGGCCCCTCACCAAGAAGTCCTGTATATCTCAGGCTGGGCCTGCTCCTCCCTCCTGACCTCTACCAACGAGGTTTCCCCCGACTTCGGCGACTACCCTTACAACACCGTTCCGAACCAAGTCCAACGTCTCGCCAAGGCGCAGTCGATGCATGATCGGAAACAATGGGATTCTCGGCGGAAGCTCAAGGCCGAAGAACGCGCAAAGACCCCGTATATTGACTATCTACGACCCATCATTGCCGATGGCGACACCGGACACGGTGGTCTCTCCGCCGTTCTCAAGCTCGCCAAACTTTTCGCAGAGAACGGTGCCGCTGCGGTGCACTTTGAGGATCAGCTCCACGGCGGCAAGAAGTGCGGCCACTTGGCTGGCAAGGTCCTCGTCCCCATTGGCGAGCACATCAACCGTCTCAACGCCGCTCGTTTCCAATGGGACGTCATGGGCTGCGAGAACCTCGTCATCGCCCGCACCGATTCGGAGAGCGGAAAACTCATCAGCAGTGCCATTGACGTCCGCGATCACGAATTCATCCTGGGCGTGGCGGACCCGAGCTTCGAGCCCCTCGCCGAGACTATCCAGGCCATGGAGGCCAAGGGCGCGGTTGGGGCCGAGATCGACGCTTTCGAGGCCAACTGGGTCAAGAGCACCAAGCTGGTGACCTTTGACGAGGCCGCCGTGGCGCATATGAAAAGGGAGGGTGTCTCCCAGGACAAGATTGACGCGTATCTCAAAGCGACACGCTCCAACCGCGATATGGGAATCTCCCAGCGCCGCAAGCTCGCCAACGAGCACACCTCGACACCTGTCTACTTCTCCTGGGACGTGCCCCGCACGCGCGAAGGCTTCTACCACTACCGCGCCGGCATGGACGCCGCCACGAAGCGCGCCATTGCCTTCGGCCCCTACGCTGACCTCCTGTGGGTCGAGACGGGTGATCCCAACGTCAAGGTCGCCACAGATCTCGCCAGGGCCGTCCGCGCCGTCTATCCGGGCAAGGGGCTCGTCTACAACCTCAGCCCTTCTTTCAACTGGATGGCACACGGATTCACAGACGAGACGCTCAAGAGCTTTATTTGGGATATCGCCAAGGAAGGATTTGTGCTGCAGCTTATATCGCTTGCTGGCCTGCACTCCAACGCCACCATCACGAACGAGCTTGCGAGGGATTTCAAGAAGGATGGCATGCTGGCGTATGTGAACATTGTGCAGAGGCGTGAGAAGGAGGGTGGCTGTGACGTTTTGACGCATCAGAAGTGGAGTGGCGCTAGCTATATTGACGGAATCCTCGGGGCTATCCAGAGTGGCAGCTCGAGCAGTAAGAGCATGGGCGAGGGCAACACTGAGAGCCAGTTCCACTAGAGAGCCATCTATAAAATGCATGTGGGCGGCGTTGCGGAAATCTTCTAGCGTTTTCAGGATATCAATTTGTCGTTTCTTGATGTACACCTCTCGCCTGCATATTCCGTGTTTGCCTGCCTGTAGATGGGAGGTTGGGCTAAAACACGAGGTCTCGCAGACGGAACAATATAATCACTGGTTTTGTGAGCTTCAAGAATAAATGCTTCAATTTGTCTATGCACAGTGTCATCATCATGGCCTTTCGGCCGTGTACGCCCCAGTCTCTTGCCCAGCGCCCTAAACTCCAACCCAATACGGTATCATATCGTGAAAATCGGATTCAAACAAGCAGCGCAACGCAACCATTACTCGAGGCTGGTGCGGCTGGCGTTGTTGATGGGGGCAGGCGCCGCGGGGCCCTCGGGGGTAACGTAGGCCTTGGTCATGCCGCCGTCGACAACCATATCGTGGCCGTTCACGAAGCTGGACTCGTCGCTGGCGAGGAAGAGAACAGCCTGGGCCTGCTCAATGGCCTCGCCGAAGCGGCCGGTAGGGAAGTGAATCTCGCGGCGCATGCGCTTGGGCACGTCGTCGCCGAGCCAGTCCTGCAACAGAGGAGTGTTGAGAGGCGCCGGGCAGAGGGAGTTGAAGCGGTAACCCTCGCGGGCGTGGACCATGGCGAGCTCACGGGTAAGGGCAAGGACGGCACCCTTGGAAGCGGTGTAGGCAAGCTGGGGAGTAGCAGCGCCGACAAGAGCGACAACTGAGGCGGTGTTGATGATGGAGCCCTTTGTCTTCTTGTTGCGGCGGAGGGCGAGAACGGCGTGCTTGCTGCCGAACCAAACTCCCTTGACGTTGATGTTCTGGGTCAGATCCCAGATCTCCTCGGGGGTGTTCACGGCATCGTCGTCCTTGGCGTGCATAATTCCGGCATTGTTGAAGATAATGTCGAGTCCACCCCAGGCATCAACGGAATCAATGAGGGCCTTGACCTGGTCTTCCTTGGAAACATCGGTGACCTATCATGGCGAAGAGAAATCGTTAGCAAATTGAATGGAACACTCCCAGTCGTTGGGTTTCGCGTTGTGTCGTGTGACGAGGCAAGAAACGAGACAAGATAAATGGCGGGGCATGGCGGGGTAATTTTTTCTTTCGCGTTGTGCAATGTGCAGGTGTGCTGCTGTTGTCGCTGTGTCCAGCGTTGTGCAGTGCATTGCTGTCGGCGTTTGATTTGATGCACGCCGGAGCGGCGGGAATGGGATCTTCCAACACTTTTCATTCGCAGCCTGACTCAACGTACCTTGGTCTCAATTCTGGCCGACGGGAGCAGCGACAGAACCTTGGCCTTCGCCTTTTCGAGTGCCGGGGCAGAGATATCGGCCATAGCAACGCTGGCACCCTCCTTCGCAAAGAGAATGGTCGTCTCCAAGCCAATGCCACTGTCACAATTGCTTGTCAGCTTATCGGATCCTGTATGCCATGTGTGTATGATGCGGTGAACGCCCAGCCACTGGGGACTCATCCCGATGCGCCGTGCTGATAAGGCGCCTGTGAGACCATGAGGGGGTTGCAACATTGCATTGGGTGACCTTACCCAGCAGCGCCAGTGACGACGGCGTTCTTGCCAGCCAGGCGACCTCCAATCTCAGCAGGAACGGAACCCATTTTCAAAGGTGTTGATGTCTTTCGGAGTGTGTCTTTTTGTTGTTGCTGTGATGTTGAGTCGCAAGTCACAGTTGGTGAATCGCGAAGTGGCGGAGGAACGAGTTGGGGTTCGAAGGTTTTGATGTGGTAGTCAAAGTCCCGTTGATAGCTTGGAGCTCTTAGTTGGAAACAAAGTGTGTTGATGAGAAGAGAGAAGAGCAGGACGGTCACCACGATGCGATGGGCACGATGTGTTTAAAGAAATCAGTAAGCTGGTCTAGTAGAATGGAGCCGAAGAAGGATAGAAGGCCGTCGTCTGGCAGAAAATGAGTCAAGGAAATCCGGGGTCCAGGCCACTTGTTGCCGCCCTGGCCAATTTCCATCGACTAAGACAGAATGATGGACGGGACTGCTAAGATAGTCGCAAACACGGAGTAGGCACTGGATACAAAGCGCGCAAGCGCGGTACGGATACATATCGAGATACGCCAGACATCAACGCCCACCCCCTTCCTTGCTCACGATTAGCTGCTCGAGCCTTCCTCTGGCGAAATTGATCCGACAACGGCGCATCGGGAACACCATCTCGGCTCCCATATGTGACACGGGGTGACGGGGTGCAGCCAGGACCGTCCTAGGTTGGCAGGTTGGGCAGGCAAGCTGCGCATCGTTGCCAGGGCCATGGTGTCCCTACTCCATGCCGTGCCTGTCCAGCTGTACAGCCCTAGGGATGTAAAAGAAACGGCTTAGATCGTGATCGATAAACCGTCCATCTACCACTGATCAGAACGGAGCTTGTCGGTCAACGATAGGCGGCATCGCATGCGTTGGTGGATTTCCAAATACGGAGCATAAAACGTGTCGACGGGCGCAAGTTCCGATATCGCGTTATCTCTTATCAGTGGGTCAGACCGCGGCGTTGCATGACGGACGTCCAAGTCAGGAACCAACCCCTCCGTGTCTGATGGAGGGGGGTTATGAGAGGGAGACACTGTGGTACTCCGTACACTGGTAAGGTTGGGTGAGGTGTCCGGCGGCGAGAGGGTGAGTCGAGCGAGCGCTACCTCCAGAGGCTGGCTGCATCTTTCGCAGGATGCGTTATCTCTCTATCTTGGAGATATAAGAAAAACCCATCATCGGTAGACGTTGGATAGGAGTATGTAGTAGAGCCAGTTGTGGAACAAAGGAACGAGACCCTATGTGCATGGTTCCGAGAGTGCAGCTGGATTGGTGAGCTAAGGCGAATCCAGGCCAATAGCATCGAATTGCGAGAGTTAAAAGCTCAGAATTATCGGACTAGGAGTACAGACCAAGAAAGGCACAGACTCGGGATCTGCTGGATTGAAAGTTGATCAGACAAGTCGCCACTGAGCGTCTCGTCAGGTGTCAAGGTGTGTATGTGTTCGTACTCCGGACGGTGTGAGATTGGGCGGCGTGGCGGCAGAATGCAGGTGGTAGAGTGAATACGGTGTGTGTCTGTAACCGTACCATCCGGAAACACTTGGTGACTTGGGGAATTCAAGGGCGGAGAGAGGCGCCAGGCAAGCGAAGCGGTAATGGAAGCGGTCAGTTCGAGCCCCTCCACACCTCTCAGGCTCACATCGTCATGTGGGCAGCCGGGGGCCTTGACGGTGAATGAGAAACGTCCATGTGGTGTTTGAGTCCGGACGCATCGGAGAAACCATTACCATTCACAAATTCATCATTCGTGGATCGTGGCAGATCGCGGCTCGGGACCGCGCTGAGGGGTTCCCCAAGTCGAGGGGCGGCGGTGCCGATAGACGCCTGGCGTCCGGGGGGTGAACCGTGTGAGGGCGGCGGTAGAACATTGATTTCAGTTGAGCGAGCAGGCGGCAGTACGAGAGATGGAGACGAGGATGCGCAGGTACTCGAGTAATGTCATTGTTGACAATTGCACAGGATCAAAGAGGATAGGTATTTGCCGCGCTGGCGACAAAGAAAGTTGCGCAAAGAAAGCTGTGTGCGGTATCAGCGGACAATAGAACATGACAAGGGTGGGTAGAAGCGACAGTAGTGGGCTGTGGAGGCGGCAGAGGGGTCATTGACTGATGAAGTTGAGTCCCCATCGTGAACCCCTCCAATTCAGAACTCCCCGCTGTCGGCAAGTCAAGCGCGGAGGATCTGGCCGT
The DNA here is from genome assembly GCF_023278565.1 of Colletotrichum lupini. NCBI lineage: Eukaryota > Fungi > Ascomycota > Sordariomycetes > Glomerellales > Glomerellaceae > Colletotrichum > Colletotrichum lupini. The sequence continues at coordinate 7,824,582 of NC_064677.1, read as the reverse complement.
CATGGGGCCAAGAGATCTATCTGGGTTCGGGGATGTTCCTTTTGGCATCGAGCAGCCGGGTGCCGCGGTCTCAGGTCAATCAAGCAACACAGCGCGGCAGCATGCGGGATGGGCAACGGTTGGCGTGGGGTAAGATTGGCGTTGATGGGTTGGCGACAGTGAAGAAGCTCACGATGAAGTAGCGATGGTGGTGATGTTGTTGACTGGAGAGGGACTGAGAGCAGTTTGCAAGTTGTAAGGGAGGAAGACAGGTGGACAGAGATGGAGACAGCGTGCGAGGAAGCATGGAGAAGATATTGGTCTTCGCAAAAAATCTCTCATACTCACACAGTGATGACTACCAAGTTGTCGCCAGCTGCAACAGCAAGTGGCCCCAATGGCGGTTGAGACAATTCCATTATTTTTGTCACAATCCAGCAATAGCATCCCAGACCACCTGGGCTCCTTCCTGTGTCCTGCCCATCCAGGCTTTGACTTACCTAAGACACGCATCTACCAGATGGAAGGCGCCCATGGGATCCTGCGCATTCTGGCCGAGGGAGGCACGTTAAGAAGTGCCTGTGCCTGAGGTTGAGGAGACTGAACGAGAAGACTCATCACTGAGCTGAGGTGGGGAGGAGGAGTCGTGGCCCGGACAGTGCGTCCCTTGGGAACGTACCGCGGTCTAGCCACCCCAGCCTGGTCTTCCAGGTTGCCTGCGTGACTGCCGCAATGACGCACCGAGAAAGTCAGCGTCCCTCCCCCTCCTTCCTCGCTCTGTGCCGCTGGGTGCCGCTCACCTGCTAATGGTATCCCCGCGTCGAACCGAGAGGTAGGTGCCCGGGAAGCAGACGTCGATTGCCAAGGAACATGATACATGGAACAGGATGGGAAGCAGCTCACGCGGCTCGATACCTTCCACACTCAAATCTGAACGTGCTTAAGGTAGGTTGTAAACAGATTGGCGCTCCGGGTCTATGTCATTGCTCAGTCGGAAGCGTTAGGTAAACCGTAAACCGCAATCAAGGGCAAGCGCAAGGCAATGGAGGGCAAGGTTATTTCCAGGTTGTCAGTCGTCACTCGGCTTCCCCAGCTCCCCCAAATCCCCAAATCGCATCATTCCATTGGCCGCGCGCTCCCTTATCGGCGGGACAATCCACACCAGTTGCCGCAGACGAGGGAACCTTGGAGCTAAGCCATGTATATGCTCGCCTACAATTCCATGGAAAGATACTTTGGGGCAAACATCTGGGGGTGCGCGGGCAGTATGCAGCGGCGCTCTCTTCCTTGCTCTTGCGACTCTTGCTGCTGCTCAATGCTCGCTCACTCCGCAAGTCCCTAACTACCTTACGTTCCCACCTACGGATAACATACCTCTCCAAAGATACGATAATTGCTCCGTACCGCTGGCCCTACACGTCTCTTTCCGCGTTCCCTCAAGATCCCGACCTCAAGTCCCTCAAGTCCATCCGTCTCCAGTCTCTCGGCTTGCTCAGGACCCACGACTTTGTTCCGCCTCGGTCTGTTCCTCGTGTCTCTTGCGCGCTCTGCTGATCATTTTCTTTTCCTCTCTCCCGTCCTCTGCCACGGCCTACTTCTAGACATCCTCATTTATCAGTTCGCACGCACGTAGAAAGCAGCAAACACTTCTTTCCTCTCGTCCTTCTGCCACGACAGACTTTGCTGCTACCACACCTTCAACTCCAACCCCAACTCCAAGCCGCGAGCTTTCGTCCCATCCATCGCCATCCAAAGTCAATTAGTAGCTTCATTGCATTCGCGCATTCTTACCATCTTATCTTAATCCACAATGGCGTCGTCCAACGAAGCCGTGACCATCGAGTCGCTACCCGAGCTTCTCAAGAATGATAACAAGGTCAAGCTTGCCGGTATCGATGTCGACGGCATGCTCCGAGGAAAGCTGGTGTCCAAGAACAAGTTCCTGTCCGTCGCCAAATCAGGCTTTGGCTTCTGTTCTGTCATCTTTGGTTGGGATATGCACGATATGACATACATCAAGGAGCTCAAGATCAGCAACGCCGAGAACGGCTACCACGATCTGATTGCCATCCCTGATCTCTCTAGCTTCCGCCGCATCCCCTGGGAGGATAATGTGCCCTTCTTCCTCGTCAGCTTCTTCGATCCGGATACGCAAGAGCCCATTTGCGCGTGCCCCCGTGGTCTGCTGAAGAATGCTCTGGCCAAGTTGCAAGCCAAGGGCTACGGTGCCATGGCTGGAGGTCAGTCTGCAAACACGCTCCGTCGTTGCTCTCCTTTTGGAGAAAAGGCAAGCTAATCGCGTGATCCCACTCAGCCGAATACGAGTTCTACCAATTCAAGGCGCCTACGCGCACCGCCGAAACCTCGAGCTCAACGGCCGGATACTTGCAAGAGAACCCCCCGCAAGCTTTGCCGTCCTTAACAGAGGGCATGTTTGGCTACAGTTTGACCCGGACGGTGCACAACAAGGACTACTTCTATGACATTTTCGAGACTTGTTCTCAGTTCAAGTGTGATATCGAGGGTTGGCATACGGAGAGTGGCCCTGGTGTCTTTGAGGCCGCGCTTGAGTTTGGAGAAATCGCACAGATGGCCGACAGAGCCAGCTTGTTCAAGTGAGTTGGCCGGTTCGTTTAGGCTTGCATCTCACTGACCGTGGTTCTCACAGGTACGTTGTCAAGTCGGTCGCAACAAAATACGGCATTACGCCGTGCTTCATGGCGAAGCCAAAGCAGGGCTTGCCTGGAAACAGCGGACACATGCACGTTTCCATTGTCGATAAGGATGGCAAGAACCTTTTCGCTCGGGAGACGAAGGATGAGAATGCGCCATACCCCGACGTCGCTAATCTCTCCGATCTGGGCCGGCATTTCCTGGCCGGCTTGCTGGAGGGTCTTCCAGATGTCATGACCATGCTGGCACCCACAGTCAACTCCTACAAACGCCTTGTCGAGAACTTTTGGGCGCCAGTGACAGTATCATGGGGCTTGGAGCACAGAGCAGCATCAATTCGCCTCATCGCCCCACCGACATCGAAGCCTGGCGCAACGCGATTCGAAGTTCGTGTTCCGGGCGCAGACACCAACCCTTTCTTCGTTCTGGCAGCAATTCTCGCCCTCGGATGGCGAGGCGTGGAGAAGAAGCTGGAGATCCCCGTCCCGCCTTTGGGCAAGGGCGAGGATGTTGGCGGTAAAGCTGACAAGGGCGTGCGGCTTGCAAAGAGTCTGCGTGAAGCAAATGATCGATTCATGCGAAAGGAGAGCATTGCAAGAGAAGTGTTCGGTGATGACTTTGTCGATCACTTTGGCGGAACAAGAGATCACGAAATTCGGGTCTGGGACGAGGCCGTGACAGACTGGTATGTGACAACCCTCGGAGTAACATCTGATGGCGATGAAGATGAACATGGCTAACGAAGTATCTACACAGGGAAGTTAAACGGTACATCGAAACGGTCTAGTGGTCGGGAGTTTGGCGGAGCGCGTTTTTCTACTACCTACTTGTTTGGACTTTTTAAGATATTTCATCCCATATCGGATCAGCCTGGGAAAGACGTCAAGCCACGCGACTATGGAGCTCGTCGAAGCCCTTGCCGTCTCACGAGATGGACTGGGGTTACCGTCACATCTCCACTTCCCTTGCCTTGGCTGCGCATCCTCACCTACCTTGCCCGGCGTTGTTCAAAGGGACCCTATCTAGATACCCTCTTCAAATGCCGACATATTGATATACGTATGGAGCAGCGCCAGCCGCGGCTATTTAGCCATCTGATATTGGCTGGTGAAATCATGTTCGAGAAAGGCTTTCGCTGTGCAGGGCGAAGGATAGCAGGGAGGCGAGGCTGATTGGTGGTATGGGATGCGCCTTTTGTGACAACTTGGTGCGCTGGTGCATAACGGTTACGAGCGAGCGAACCACTGATCCAATCCCGGAAGAAGGGCGCTCGAAGCTTACGTTGAGACCCATTGCCTCTGAGCGGCGCGTCGAGGTACCTTTCAACTAGGTCGTACATGCAAATGATGTGATGGAGCTGGCGGACGAATTGTTGGCTGCTGCGAGCGGTCGTATCCCTTTCATTGGCTCGCGATAGCTGAGTTGAGGCCTTATGTCGGTCAAGTTCGCCGCCCGTGACAAGTTGGAGACGTGAGTCAAGAGAGAGGCTCAAGTTTGTTGTTCGCGCCGCTGCGGCGCTACCCCTCTCCTCTCCTCTCCTCTCTCAGAGGCAACACAACACAGGGGACGCTGCAGCAGCAACCGGCATCTCCGATGCGGGTTAAAGCCCGGTGTCCGTTCGTTCTCAAGCTGCACTCTGCAAGGTCCTCTTAACCTGTATAAATGAAAAGCCAACGACCGGTGGGGTGGGAAACATTGTCTTTGTGGGCAGCGTTGATGGTGGCCCAATAAAAGAATCGACAGAACATTTACCAAACACCAAATGCCAAGTTCTGTAGGTATTTCATTTTGAGGGAATTAAATTCCTAAAAACCAATAACTACGACATATTCCAAGTGACGGGGTTCTTCTAAGAGGACCATCTCATCAAAACATTGCCGTTGACGTCAAGTACGTCAGTAGGAGCTGATAGATTGATTACCAGAGAGAATCCGGATCCTGATGCTTGATAGTCGTCGAGCTATTGGTTTGCGTTGCCTCACCGCATTGATGAACCCATTTTTCATTTCGCCAACTGCCACATTCGATTATCCATGTGCCGAGCTGGGCTGGGCTTCTGGTAGGAAGGGAAGGGAAGAACAGCGTCACTTCAGCTAAACCACCACAGACAATGGAGCAGCGGGCTAGCTTCTGCTGTATCCGCAGAGGCTAGCGTACATGATTGCCACGCCGTTAGCTCCATTTGACAGGCAAACACAGCGTGGCACCCTGGGCGGTTGGAGCTCCCAAGGAAGGCAAGTCGACCACGGCCCCATGCCCCCCTGCCTTGTTCTCCCTCGTGGCTTTGGGGGGCAGCGTGAAGATGCGAGCAGTTCATACGGATACGGGTCTTCAGGACCTCTTGCCATCGGGAGACTTCCGCTGGAGGATAGTTGACAAGTTACAACGCAACGGTCATCACAATGGTCTCTCGTTTCGCGGTTGGTCTGCCGGCTCGGACCGGGCTTCCTGCAGAACCTAAGACAGCCCAGGGAACCAACGATCTCTTCGGTGGAAGTCGAGGGCAGGCGAGGAATCAGTCCCAGGACCGTTCACCGTTCACCGCTCTCGAGTCCTATCGCCCACAAAGTCAACCGCGTTGGCAAACGAGTCTTTGTGGAAAGGAGCGAGCAAGCGCCCTTATGAAGCATCCTACCGCCCAGCGTTGTATCCCGCCAGGGCCATTCTAGACCTTCACATTTGGGGTGGCATCCCGATCCTTGGGAGAACGCGTTGAGACGTGCTTTGACTGGGCAGTTATTTCAGAGTACCGATAGTGTACTGTACAGTGCTTAAGGTAGGGCGATGATATTCTGCCAGCACCTGCCGATATCCCGCCACCAAGTATGGCTGCGGCCGCTCCTGCCTCCGACCACGGAGCCCAGCTACCCATACCCACCCACTTACCTACCCACTTACCTACCCACTTACCTACCTACCTACCTACCTACCTATAACTACTACTTCGTCGACCTTACCGTCGCTACCGCTACCGCTACTACTAATTAAAGCTATTCTTAACGTTAATATACTATAAAAAGAGAATAATCGCAAAGTTAACGATCCCTTTATTTACTAATATATTATTAATTATAACGATTATAGTTACGTAGAATATAACTACCTATTTTATAGCTAGCGCTTCTTTAGCCTACTTAAGGCTAGAGTAGTACTTAACGAGGCTATTTATAAAGCTAGCTTTATAGCCTAAATTATTTAATATAAACCCTCTACTAGGGCGCTAATTATTATTACTTATTACTATATTTATAGCCCGCGTTACGATCGAAAGTAATAACGCCTCGTAAAGTTAATTTATTTAAATAAGCGTCGCAGATCCTTAACCTCGTTTATAAACTACTACTAGTAGATCGCTATTAACTTTTTAAATAACGACTAGCTCTTCTATCCTATTATTAGCGCTTTTTATAACTACTATAACTACTTATTTAGTAATACTAACGCTTTTATATATTACCGCTACGCGCTACTACGCAATAAGAAGGACTAAATCGTTAATTAATAGAATAAGGGTATTCGACCTATCTAAATCCTTTCGAGCCTCCGATTAGAAAGTAGCGATTATAGCGGTATTATTAACTACGATATACTTAATATACTAGCTACCTACCGCCGTAACGAATTAAGTAGTAGATCCCCTATCGAGTAGTTATTTAACTAATTATATAATTTTACGAAGTACTAGTACCGCTTTTAACGCGACGATATAGGCTATATTACGAGCTTATTTATCGTACTTACTACCGCGATTTCCCTACTTTAATAATATCTAAATATTTTATTAATAAATTCTATATATAAAACTAATCGATTTAATATGCCGCTATTTAATATTTATAGAGCTACGAACGATAGTTATGCCTTTTAAGTTACGAGCTATTTTTTATTTAATAAAAAAGAAGCTAATTACCGTTAGGCTATCGACTAGCTATTAGTATTACTCTGGGCTTACGAAATTCCCTTTTTATAAGTTACGTATACGGATCGCGAGATTACTCTACTTAACGCCCTTAATAATAATACCTAATTTAAAATAGTACCGCACGTACTTTATTATTAATACGTTAACCTTAACGTACTAGCTAAGACCCGGCGTTACTTCGGCCCGGCTATAAGGGACGAGGCTAGCGTCGTTATATATAACCCTCGCTTTTGGTAATTCCTTACGGATTAGGGTAATCTCTTCCGTAGCGAATTAATAACTATATACCGCGACTAATTATTCGAATTTAAAACTATTAAGTACCCTATAGTAGTAGTTAATTATGCTATTAATACCTAGCTTAAGCCGTAGTACGAAAAAATCGTACTTACTTAGGTTAACTAAATTAAGTACTTTAGTTACGTAACTATGTTAATTATCGAATCCTTATACGCGAGTATTAAAATACGAATCTATTATTATACGGGCGACCTTAAAGCCGTATTTAATAAATTAGTTATTTTTTGTTACGAAGGTAACTTTGTTTACCTTATTATTCGCCTTATTATCAATATTACGTAAGCAAACTATATACTATATTAATCTACGATTCCTATAGATTATTATAGGTATTGATTATGTAAGCAATACTGCTTATATAAGCTTACGTGAGCAATGGAAAGTACTGGAAGGTAACTGAATAATCTGGAATTTACTCGAGGCGGAATTACGTACTACGATTACGCATTCACTTACGTATACGCTTATTAATTATATTATAATTAATAAGCAATGGAATATTCTAGTAGGAGGTTTTTATACCTATATATAGGCGTGTATTTGCCTACCTAGACCTTTCGTTAAGTAAGCAACGTCTCATATAGTAATTTAACTATATTACTCTCTTTATTATAAAAACCTCTTTTATATACGCTTATATCCCCTATATTCATATATTCTTGCTTCTATATAAATATTCACTTTTTATATTCTTTATAAGAATATCCCGCATTACCTCGTTAAAGCTATACGTGCTAGATTTTTTAAGTAAGTTAAGCGGCTATAATTAGCGCTTACCGGACCCGTCGCTAGGCTAAAGTATTAAGCGCTATTACGGGATTACTTTAAAAAAAGGTCCGTACGTATATATATTACGATACCCTTAGGCGCCTCTTGTAAGAACTCCGTACGCTAAGTAAATAACTAAATTCAGGTTTATATAAAAAGCCGTTAGGAAAGTGCGCACCCTACTTAATTCGAACTACTTATAGGCTACCTTACTACTACGTCCTTTAATAATATACTAAGGACGGTACCCTAATATTACTAAAAAAGATTTACCCGTACTAGTTCTAGCGACGCTTAGAGATTATTACTAATAATAATACCTCTACCCCCCTACTCGATCCTCTATAAGTCCGAGGTAAGGGTCGCTTATAGGGCTTTATAATAAGCATTATAGTAATTATAATAGGTACTAAGGCGCTTAAATTAAAAAAGCTAGCGGTCGATCTAAGTACCTCTTCTAAACGAGAGCCCTCTATATTTAAGTACGAGGAAGCTACTAAACGCGTAGAAATAGTACTTATATTAGCGCTACTACTATTAATAATACCTCTAGTACTAGGTAAAGCTACTTCTACTTAACGAGGCCTCGAGATTATACGTAATTTTAATACGTACGAGCCTAGTATAGAGATATAGCGGGGGTATTAATAAGCTATTACTAACGAGGTAATTAACGTAGTTAACGGTAATATAATTAATCTTACAGGGGCTCCTCGGCTACTAACGCTTATAAAGTTACGATCCTAATTAACTCTAGTACGTATAGCTTTAACGAGGTAATACGGGATATTCTTATAAAGAATATAAAAAGTGAATATTCATATAGAAGCAAGAATATATGAATATAGGGGAAATAAGCGTATATAAAAGAGGTTTTTGTAGTAAAGAGAGTAATATAGTTGAATTACTATATGAGAAGTTACTTGCTTAACGAAAGGTCTAGGTAGGCAAATACACGCCTATATATAGGCATAAAAACCTCCTACTAGAATATTCCATTGCTTATTAATTATAATATAATTAATAAGCGTATACGTAAGTGAATGCGTAATCGTAGTACGTAATTCCGCCTCGAGTAAATTCTAGATTATTCAGTTACCTTCCAGTACTTTCCATTGCTCACGTAAGCTTATATAAGCAGTATTGCTTACATAATCAATACTTATAATAATCTACAGAAGTCGTAGACTAATATGGTATGTAGTTTGCTTACGTAATATTGATAATAAGGCGAATAATAAGGTAAACAAAGTTACCCTCGTAACATTAACTAGTAATCTTACGTAGTTAGACGTACTATAGGATCTAGCCGACGAGGATTGTACTTACGATATTAATCTTACGATAGAAGGCAAGATAAATAGACTTACTAATGAGTACGAAGCTAAAGTAGAGGACGAGGCTAAAGTAGAGGAAGTTACTAAATTACGGGCTATGGGCTATACGAAGTAATTAATAGTTAATTAGGTAGTTAATTAGGTAGTTAATTGGGTAGTTAATTAAGTAGTTAATTAAGTAGTTAATTGGGCTAATTCGTCGATTGCCGTACTTTTTGTTAAAATAATTTAATTGATTATAAGTTAACTGACGGCCTCTGATTAGCCTAACCTATTTGAATACTAACTACGCAGAGCCTAGCTTACGTATGTGCCCGAGACCGGCGGTCGTGTGGCGGCCGTAGCCACACTTGGTGGCAGAATAGCGGCAGCTGGTGGCAGAATATCATCGCCCTTAAGGTACTCGCAAGGCAAGACATCAGTGACCGAGGTCGTGAAGAGAATGCCGGGTTTAGCTTGGCTCCGGTTGACCCTGGGACATGCGAACAAGGTAGTTCGGAGGCGTGCCGCATCCTGGTATACCGGACGGCGTGAAATGGCAGAGAGGCTTTTAGAATTCCTTCTGCAGAATAAAAGAACAAGAAAGACAGGTGAGGTGGGAATTACCTCACGCACAAGTTGAGTATCCGACTCAAGATCCCTTGCGCGGATAAGGATACTGAGTCGCCAAACTGACGCCCTTGCGCGTATGATACGGGAGCTCGAGAGAAGATGAAGTTTTAGATACCCTAAAGAGACATTGCTGGCGTAAGCCCAGTTTGTAATGTAGGGAGAGTGTACCGGGATTTGACTCGATTTGCGTTTCTCTTTGGCAAGTGTTTTTCACAAGTGTTGCCCTGAAAATCATACCCGTGCTTCAAGCTTGAGTGCCATGAGTACCCTGTCTCATTCTCTGATCCTAGCACTACTATCCGTACAACTGCAGGCAAGCTCAGGCCCTGCCCGTGTGGACAAGCACAGGGTAGGGCAGGTTACGATTTGAGAAGTTGAGATGGCTTGCCGCAAAGAGTAAATGCAACTTGCCAGCCACAGCCCAGCCGCCCCGTTGTTTTCTTGGTCCCTCTCTGTATGCATGCATGCATGCACATCTTTCGTCGGGGGGAGAGGGAGGGGATTTTTCAACGGCTTGAATTTTTTCATGTTTTTTTCCTCTCTCACGTTTTCAAATTCTCCATGGATTTCACCAATTCCTGGGCGGCACATGCTATCCCATGCTCCATGGCCCGCCGTCGACCGCCTCCCGCACTTCCCATGCTGTCTCCTCTCTAGCCAGTGGCTCCTTGCGGACAAGTGCTCCGATCAGAAGCCAAGCGTGATTCGATGGCGTTAGGTCCTGGCAGAGGAGCAAGGGGAGGACAGAGAGTGAGAAAGAGAATAATGATGCACTACAGGTGGAGGTTCCATCCATCGAATCCCGTCCAAGTCAAGCTCTGAAGTATCCCGCGGTAAATGACCATTTCCCTCATGAGGTCCTCCCTCCCCCCTTTCAAATTAGCCTTTCCCGTCTGGCCTTGTGCATTGCGTAGTCCTCGTCCCCTTTGTTCTGCCATCATCCTTTGTCAACATTCAAGAAGCCAACGGGCTCCCCTTGTCTTTCGTTTCCTAGTATCCTTCATCGACTACCTCACCGGTTGTCAAGAGGGTGAATACAAAGACATCCGCCAACCCTCGACAGGAAAAACCACTTCATGTATCCATATTGATACTCTGTGCGTAACCCACCTTCCCCGCGCTGATATTGGCCTGGGTATTTCATCTATCATCTCTTGCGTTCCCTCCTATTCTCCTTTGGGGAAATTTGATTAGCCATCCCACGTGTGGCCATATTACACCCGAGCCGGCCGGGCCCACGATTGAGTCCCCATTTGGGAAATCTGGCGAGCGAAGACAACATCCGTGTAGTGAGTCGCTCTAAGAGAGTGACGGAACACTAAAGTTTCTTTGCAAACGTAGAGACGCGATAAAGATACGACATTGGCGCCAGCTAGAATTGAGAGAAAATCCTGGTGACGGCTTTTTGGCGGAGTCTTTTCTAAAGCTCGGCGAAATGGGTGAGGACGTTGACGCTGTTGGCGACCCCGGCATCGGCGATGGCCATCGACGCAGGGGCGAAGGTGCCGGTGCCACAAGAAACCGGACGGACCACAAAGAACGGCGGAGGCCATCTCGAACAGATAATACCCAAGATGCCCACGACAGCGACGAAGACGACTCAGATGCCGGGTCTGATTTCAGCTCCGTCTCTGTTGACGAGCTCCCGCCCATCCGGGCTTATGGTCACACATACCACGGTTCCGGTGTACTACTAATGCCGAATGACGAATCCGAGCGAGCCCGTCTAGAAATTCAGCATCAACTATTCAAGCTATGTCTAGAAGGTGGTCTGACGGCGGCGAAACTCCCCAAGGACAGACCTCTCAACATTCTTGACATTGGTTCTGGGACCGGCAATTGGGCCGTTGAGATGGGCGAGCAGTACCCTCTGGCCAAGATCATGGGAATCGACATCTCCGCCGCGCTCTTACCCACGACTGTACCGGCCAACGTCGCCTTTGAAGTAGAAGATGCAAACCATGACTGGGCTCGTGAGAAGGACAGCTTGGACTTTGTGCACATGAGGAACCTCGTCGGCGGGGGCGTCTCGGACTGGAAGGCGCTTTTCCGGCAAGCGTACGAACATCTCAAGCCCGGTGGACAGATTGAGTTCGCCGAAGTGAGGACGAGGTACTTCGACCTCATTGACAGCAGCGGAGACGAGCCCATTGCGTCCACGGCTGAAGAGGAGAATCACGGCGGGATGACGGCATGCCGCGAGTTCGAGGTGCGGTTCTCGGAAATGGCCAAGATTGCAGGCGTGGACTTTGACCCGACGCCAAAGATTCCCGCCATGTTTTCTGAAGTTGGTTTTGAGAAGGTGGCGCGTTGGTCGGATCTGGTTCCCATACAGGCTGTGGGACATGATGAAAAGATGGTCAGAAAAGGAGCACAATTTGCTCAGATGCTGGAATATGGTATGTTCAGAGTCCGTACTCTTAACAAGTTCAAGTTTCCTCAACTAACATGCCACCACATCAGGCTTGGAGAATTACTCGTTGGCAGTCTTTGGCAGGGGTGGTTGGGATGAGAACGATACCCGGAGTCTCCTGAAGAGAGTCCACAAGGAGTCGCGCGATACCGCAAACGAGGCGTATGGCAAAGTGTAGGTTTCTCGGGATACGAATGTGATTTCACTGGGAAACAGCTGACTGACTCTTACTATATAGATCATTTGTCACGGCGAGGAAGCCTTTGTGATCGGGCTTGACCTGATCGATTCTATCTACTCTGTATAGAAGAATGGGCTGGTTTATACCCATAGAGAATACTTACCTACTGTAATGAACTCAGGTCACTTGGATTTATGTGCATTGACTTACCGCCAAAATGTTTGAAGCATCCCACTCCTAGTCCTCTAGCACTCTTCCATTCACACACTTCGATGCTGGCATGAACTACCACACCCCGCGGGATTTGACTAACCCCGCGGTCGGTCGGTCGGTTATCTGCCGATGTGATCCCTTAATCGGACTCTGCGGACCCGAGTCAAAAACCCTCGGGCTTTCCTCGGTGCCAACCGGCGGTGGCTCTGGTCGAGTCTAAATATGCACTCTAAACCTCTGCAACCCTCCCAAAACTTCCGATCAGCCTCCATTTCGCCCTTTATCCGTGTCGCCCCTAAACCTGGTCCTGACTGGCACACCGGCGCACGCTATGCTTAAAGAGATCCCACTTGGCTCAAAACAAAATGTGCCGAGCTTTCAAACCCGCTACAGAAACTCCCGAGAGGCCATGATCCCTGAATGTTTCACTCTGCCTGCCGCTGCAGCTAGCCTACGCGCTGCAAGGTTGGTGGTTCAACGTGCCTAGACCCCCTCAGTTCACCCGATGCCCAACGCTGCCTATTTCTTTCTCTATTGCAACCTTGTCTTTTCTGCCCAGACGCCTGAGGAAGTGCTTTGCGTTATCCAGTAGAGTTCTTGCTGTTGTGGTATCATCAAATGATGCGTCAACCAGCTGCCACACTACTAATACTAACGTAAATGTAGTATTTCGACGATCATGCACCACGCTGCGCAAACTCTCATCGCTGCTATGAACTGACGAGTAGCCTTGAGATGCCCCATGCCGGCCTCTCAGAAGGACTCCAAATACTAGAATCCTACACTAAAAGATGCTTAATGGCCAGGAATATAACTTACCGGTTGGGGCGTCGAATCGTGCCCAGCCCACTTCTACCCAGTGTACTGTGTAAGCCTCATGTCAATACATGAGTCTAACTCGAGTCTAAATGGTGATCACTGCCCGCCCATTGGGCATCATCATGGATGCTTCTTTTGGGATCCTTGTCTCCTTCGCAGCCAGTCACATAGCATGTGGATTTACGAGGCATAGCAATAACCGCGTAAAAGTCTTGAAGCAAGCACATGAGCGTCAAGATTTTGATAATGGAGGCCTCTTGAAGGCTTCATCCCAGATTCGCCCGCCAGCATTGTCTCACATGAGGTCGTCAAGTCTTTGATAAGTGGCCTAGATATCAATGGTATTGTTACTTGAATTCCAGATTATCCTACCGTACACCATTGAGCTGGGGAGCAGCGGTCTCCTCTGTCAGCACGTAATCCCTCACTGCACCCTTCCAATCACTGATTCTCACGTCCTTGATCTTGACCACGATGACTCGTACTTCCTCACCGGCGACAAAGCATCCCCTGCCACCATCCTCGGCCTGCACACTTGGGTTGAAGCTCTGGCCTTCGTCAAATGTGTTGTTTTCCAGGTGCGCCTCGCGGTAGAACTTCTCCTCTTCCGAACCATTATCAACCAGTCTGGCAGTGCCATTGATTGTAGCACTAATACTAGAGACCGCCGCGGTGTTGAGATTCAATAGGAGGGATGCAAGGCTGGAGCGGTGCTCTGGGCCGGGGCTGCCGCCTGAAGGCCGTCGGCCAGACGTCGGCGGCCGATGGGAAGACCCTGAACGAAGCCGTCAGCAATCTTGACGAACACGCTACCACAATAGAGCTACAACATACAGTCATGTACCAATAGAGAAACGTTGGGATTCGAAAGAAGGTTCTGTGTTTTTCTCGAGGCGGGGTTCGTGGTCATGACAATAACGGGACCGGCCGAGTGGTTCGAGGATGGCAGATAGGTGTAGTTCATGAGAGAGACGTTCGGCGTGTTTTCGGTACATGTTGCTAGGTGAAGCTATCGATGCGGCAGTCTCGTCAGCTACATTTCTACATTGGTGTTGTGGTGAAGAGTCATCGCAAGGCTTGAATGAGGTGGGCAGAAGAACTAAGAGCTTACGAATCGAGCATTCTCCAAGCATTGTACGACTTCTTGAGGAAGAGTTGCCGTGACTTGCTTATTGGTTTCGCCAGCCGAAGCTTCGTAGTTGAGAGGGACTTGTTGATCCATATTGATGAAGCTGTTCTTGACAGTGTGTGTAGGTTGGGTAACGTATCGTGAGCTTCCTTCGAAGGAGCCCTGTCTGGATCGACCGGGCTGGAGAGGAAAGATGGGCGCAAGGTCCCAGCCCACGCTGACTAATGCGGGGCAGAGCTATTGGACCTTCCATGCTCTCGCGGAATGACGTCGAGGAACTTGCATGCTAATCTTATCAGCAGTCGCCTTACCTAAGGCAGCTTGGGGGCAGCTTACCTACCGGACCTGAGCACGTCCCGCCTGAAATCCGGGGTCGCCTTTCAGCGGCTTTCAGCACCCACGGCTATTGTCGGCACCGCTTGTTCCAAGATGATCGAGCGCAACAAGCCGAAGCTGCTTTGAGACCTCGGGTTACCTGGGGCATTCGCAATGAGCTCTGCGCTTTCCTCCTCTGCCATCAACTTCGCGTTCTTCTCCTCCTTTCCATGAACATTCAATTGATACCCCAAGCTTGAAATCCACGTCACAAAGCTTCAGTCATCCATCATGCGTTCCATGAAAGCGAAGCACCGGCTCGTCCGACCCCTCCCTCGGCTCCTCTCCACTGCCGCTGGCCAGACGGTGCCGGCTTCGAGCCAAATTACACCCATTACCTCTCTCCTTATCGCAAACCGTGGCGAGATTGCTCTGCGAATCCACAAGACTGCGGACAGGCTAGGAATCAAGACGACGACTATCTATACAGACCCCGACAGCAACAGCCAGCATGCCGCGTGCTCCCCGCATTCCTTGAACCTGGGCGACGCAAGAGCGTACCTAGACGGCGAACGCATCATCTCCCTAGCCAAGAAGCACGGCATACAAGCCCTTCATCCCGGCTATGGCTTCCTGTCTGAGAACTCTCGATTTGCCGAGAGATGCGAAAAGGAGGGCATCGTCTTCGTTGGACCTCCGGCGCAGGCAATGACCGATATGGGCGACAAGGCACGAAGCAAGATCATTATGACCGACGCCGGCGTCCCCTGTGTTCCAGGGTACCATGGTTCCGATCAGGGGGAGGCACAACTATTGGAACACGCAAAGAATATCAAGTTCCCAGTGTTGCTCAAGAGTGTCAAGGGCGGTGGTGGAAAGGGTATGCGCATCGTTATGACCGAGGACGAGTTTGCCGCCCAGCTTGGTAGTGCTCGCGCCGAAGCCCGCGCATCCTTTGGCGAGGGTGGCGAGGTCATGTTGGTGGAGAAGTACATTGTGCGCCCTCGCCATGTTGAGGTGCAGGTGTTTGCGGATAAGCTGGGCAATTGTGTTGCTCTAGGGGAGCGTGACTGCAGTGTACAAAGACGACACCAGAAGATTCTTGAGGAGTCTCCAGCGCCGGATTTGGACGAAGAAACTCGTCTCGATCTTTGGGAGAAGGCTAGGAAAGCTGCTTTGGCCGTCAACTACGTTGGCGCTGGCACTGTTGAGTTCATTCTTGACAAGGACACTGGCGACTTTTACTTCATGGAGATGAACACCCGATTGCAAGTCGAGCATCCCGTTAGTGAAATGGTCACCGGCACCGATCTCGTCGAATGGCAATTCCGCGTCGCTGCTGGCGAGAAGCTACCTATGACACAGGAGGAGATTGTGGAGAACATCAAGCAGCACGGTGCAGCTATTGAGGCTCGTATCTATGCCGAAAATCCGGAGAAGGGCTTCATGCCTGATTCAGGCAAGTTGGTTCACCTCACCACGCCGAAGACGAACGAGGACATTCGCATCGACGCCGGCTTTATCCAGGGTGATACTGTCTCGGAAGCCTACGATGGCATGATTGCCAAGTTGATTGTTCGCGGCAAGGACAGAGAAACAGCTATTCGCAGGCTAGAACTGGCTCTCCGTGAGTATGAAGTCGTCGGTCTCAGCACCAATATCGAGTTCCTTAAACGTCTTTGCCGGTCCCCAGCTTTCATAGAAGGCGACGTCGAGACAGGGTTCATCGACAAGTGGAGAGATGAGCTTTTCAAGCCGCGGCCAATCCATGACGAAGTCTTTGTCCAGGCTGCCCTCAGCTCGTTATCCCCACAACTATCACATGCTGCTCCCCATGGAGGTAGCTTAGGCTTTGGCGAGGCCAGCACCCTCAGCGAGCGCAAGTTTGCCTTCAAGGTGCTCGATTCATACAGTGAGCAAGAGGGAGAAGTTGTTGAAGTCAGCATCACACAAAAGTCCCATCAACTCTTTGAGGCGCGTGTAACAAGGAAGGGAGAGGAGCCGCCCAAGGTTTTCGAGAACCTCATCAGCAAATTCCAACCAAAGTCGTCGTCAACGAATGCGTTGACAACTTTCTTTCCCAACGAGAGATTGGAGTCGACGGTTGTGCAGAGTTTACAGCATGAGCAGGATACCAAGATTGCTGTGTTCCAACATGGCATCAAGACCGAGCTTTCTCTTCTGCCACCAAGCTGGTTCGAGAAGGCCCTCGGTTTGAAGGAGGTTACCGCGTCTGTCGTTGCACCAATGCCTTGTAAGATTCTGAAGAACGAAGTGGAAGAAGGGCAAGCCGTAGCAAAGGGAGCTCCGTTGGTTGTGTCAGTACCACCCGACCCAAGACCGCTGTCACAAGATGACTTCCAGTAGCTAATTTTGACATACAGCATCGAGTCTATGAAGATGGAGACTGTTATTCGGTCACCCCAAAACGGCGTGGTCAAGAAGCTGGCGCATAAGGAAGGCGTGAGTAGTCCTATTTTTCCAAAGTTGCACGCCCCTCACTGACACTGTCTTAGGATATCTGCAAAGCCGGAACGGTCTTGGTACAATTTGAGGAAGAAGCTACAAAAGAGTCATGAGCGGGCGGTGATTGATTTACAAGAGAAAAGGATACTGGTTTAAAGTTCATACAGCGAATAGGCTAAGATTAACGATTCGTTTCTATTGCAGAGGATAGGTACTTGTGCCAAGCCCTTTGCCGACCCAAATGTGCCTACTTAGCGTGTCCCCTTTTGAACACAATTAGTGGAAGCTCTGCTCTAGATAAACACTCAGTTTCTCCAGGCCTTCTTTCAGCACTTCTGTCCGACATACGTAACCAAAGCGCATTTGGCCCTTGAAGTCAACGCCCTCACCGAAACAGGTAGACCCAGGCATTATCAAAACCCCAGTCTCTTTAAGGATTTCAAGACAGAACTCGTCATCTCGAACTGGTTCGTCGCCTCTTCGAAAGCCAATCATTGCCGTTGTACCGGCTGTGGGCCTTACCCAGGAGCAAACAGACTGGTGCTTCTTGATAAAGGTCTCGAGGATCTCAAGGTTTGTCCTTGCAAGCTCGATGTTTCTATGGATGAGGTTTGGTCTGACCGCATCAGAGAGAGCATAGCCGGCCACTTGATCGTCCAGCTGCGAGACGCTGATGGTCGTGTAGTTCCGCGCACTCTTGACGGCCTCAATGATTCCAGGATCTCTCGATGCGATCCATCCCACGCGGATGCCGGCAAGAGAGAAAGCTTTCGACATACTCGAGGTAGAAATGGTTCGGTCATAGCCCAAAGACAGGATCGATGGGGGCATGCTTTCTCCTACAGGAAGGCTGTGGAAGAGGGGTCGATATACCTCGTCCGCCATGACGATGATGTTTCTCGACTTGGCAAACGCGACGAGATCTTCTAGAACATGCTTGGGCGTAGTGACACCAGTGGGATTGTTGGGATTGTTGATAATGATCATCTAGTCCTACGAGTTAGCCGTGGGTACCACTCGTCTGAAGTATGGTTGTATTACCTTGGTATTCTCTCGCACCAGGTCTTGAAGTTCTCGGATGTCCGGGAGGTATCCATTCTCAGCCTTCAATTTCCAGAGGCTCACATCAGCGCCCAAGCTTTTGGGAACTTCGTACAGCTGTTGGTAGGTCGGGTATACACAGATTACATGATCATTCTTGCCGACGAGGGTGTAGAGAGTGAGGAAGTTGGCAACGATGGCTCCCTGCGTAATGACGACTTGATCGCTGGGGAGAGAGCCCGAAACATCGTTTGCGTACATGTTGGCGATCTGCTGGCGCGTCTTCTCTGATCCGTAAATGGCGCCGTAAGTCATTCGTCGGGTTGCAATGTCAAGGGGGCCCGCAGCCGACTTGTCGCTCGACAGCTCTGTCAACTCCTTGATCGACACAGACTCGCAGCATGTTTCGGCGATGTTGAGAGCACCAGGCGTTGTCTCGAGACGATCCATCCATTCTTCTACCTCGAAAGCTTTGATCTGGACCATGACGTTGGTTGATGTTGTGAACTGGGCCTCAGATTTGATGTTGCAGCTTGTACCGGTGCTCTAATTCACCGATTGGAGATGATGTGTTGGTTGAAATGGCCCAAGACGCGTGTCTTTCGCTCTTCTTCTCCTCATTTCACAACTGCGACGCTTTGCCCAACTTATATTCTGCGTCCTGCGTCAAGCATGTCTTGACATATCGTGCGCCCTTAAGACGGGGCGAGACGTTGGGCCGGGGCGAAGTGTCTCCACCTCTCGTCACCGACTGGGAAGGAAAGTCGAGACGAGAGCGAACATTGTAACAGCCCCGGTTCAAACTTCTCAAAACTCATTCGCTCTCACTTGATTAGCACTACTAAGCAACTAAACTGTCCACTGCCACGTATGAGACAAGTTCAAGATACATACAACTCATTCGACAAATCAGCGGCCAATGGCCTACTTCAATGGGTCTAGGGTTGCACCGACACCGCGGCCAGGATTAGAAGGAAGGTAGAGTCGAAAGCTCGGCCCCATCAAGCCACTGCGGTGGTGGACTTTGACGAGAACCTTTGAATAGCTTATCAAGTCCCCAACTATTACTTTTCGTCGTCTCAAACTTGATGAAGCAAGCCTGGAGCAGCAGTTGAAGAACCGCATGGTCTTTCCTTTCTTCAGCGGGGGATTTCTCGCATCAGAAACAAGTTTATATATCACTTTAATCAGACTTTCACATTTTGCGTGGTACTCAAGCCGGCGCCATAGCTTGCGCAGCGCGCTGGTTATCGTATAGTTTTCTTATGCTAAATCAAGATCTTGAGAACCATCATTAAGAACTACACGAATATCAAAGTTCGCAGGATATTGAAGCGTCTTCCACTACATAGTGTTAAAGAGGTACGTATTCGGAAAAAGTATTAAATTGTCGGATTAGAAGTCTAATTCGACCGCGGCATATAGCCGACTGCGCAGGGGCTAATTAGGGGCCCTATTTACGATTATTATAGCTAGCCTAACCTATAGTTAGAACCTCCTTTTTATACCTATATAAATATTTATATAGTTTAATTAATCTCTTCGTTAACTACGGTTCGAACTAACTACCCTATAATAGGGATATTAATATTAATTAGTAATTAAATTCTATTATTATAGATTAGTAAGGTATCTCGCTACGTAAAAGAGACGACCTTTTAATACCGTATAGAATAAGAGATTCGTATTAATTAACCTTACGGAAGTAGATAAAAAAGGAGGTAATTCTTAAATACCGTACGGAATTAAGTAATCGTAGCCCTTTACTACCTATAAAAAGTTAACGTTTACTACGTTAAACTACGTTAATTAACGGAACTGCTTAAGCGACTAGCCTTTTGCCGTCGCCCCGAGTAGCTTTTTTACTAAACGATTTTTTTATAGCCGGCTTATAATTAGAAATTAATTAGTTAAATTAATAAAAGTATAGTATAAAGAAGCACCGCGCGATTAAAAAAGGGGATCTCTAAACGTAAATATTCTTACTTAGTAATAAAAGTAATTTTATAAAAGTTATTAAACTAAGAGATTTATAGTATATAAAAAAGTCTATTACTACGAGGATCTTATAAGTACGACCTTAAGCCCGCGATCTAAATAACCTCTTCGTAGCTCCCTTAACTACCCCCCGGGTATTATTTAAGAATATAATATAGGGGATAGTTTAATAAAAGAGGAGGGGATTTAGAGGTCCTAACGGTATTAAGCTAAGAGTATTACGGATCTCGGAAATTAACTAAAAAAGCTATTTAGAGATTATAAAAAGCACGAGGCTTAAGAAGCTAGAAGTATATAGGATAGCGGAAATTAATAACTAGTAAAGATCCCGAGACTAATTACTATATCTTCTTATAGTAATATAAACGTCTGCCGCTATTATTATTAAAAAGAACTACTAAAACCTACCCTTTTATATTAAATAAAAAGGAGGATCTTAGTAAGTACGATAGTTAGTAATTTAAAAAGGTAATAGTAATTACTAAAAATAGTAAAAACGAGAGTAGTAGCGAGATAATAAGAAAAAGTAAGAATCTCTTAGACCCCGATAAATTCGTTAAGTAGCGAAAGTACGGATTTATTACGACTTACGCGCGGATTAAATATATCCTCGTTAAGATTAAATACGCTAATAATTACTAATATAAGTATAAGCTAGAGTACGACCCTTAGCGAGTTAAGGTAAGGAAAAAGAGGACGAAACCCGATCCTAAATAGAATCCTAATCCCCTATAAGTAAGTAAATATTAACCCGGACTATAAAAGGACGTAGATATATAAAATCGTAGATTAGCCTAATGGCAAGTAAATTAACGTAATATTAATCTATTTAACTAAAGTTTATAAGAAAAAGGGGCTATAGGGGTAACCCCTATTCTATAAGATCGTAAACGACCTTAGTTACTAGCTAGATAAATAGTTCGCGAGCGTAAGCCTAGGAATTATAAAAGCTATTAATAAATTCTTTTATAGGCGAGGGTTATTATTAGCGTAATTATAATCGCAAGAGCTATATAAAATATTAATAGCGATAATTATAAAAAAGGAATTCGTACTATAGAACTAAGTATAAGTCGATAGAGCGTATAATCGTTTTAATAAATTTAGAAAAAGGGTAAACGACCTAGATTTCCTTCTTATAATTACTAACGGAAATCTATTATTATAAAAGGATATACCGGGGCAAAATATAATACTAGAAGTACGATAATTAATAATTCTACTTATTTCGATCTATAACTTAATACCGCTACTAACGCGAAATTTAGCGCCGATTAGTTAATAAGAAAAGAGGTAAACGACCCGAAGTTATTAATAATACGTAGCGACGTAGGGATCGTATATAGAGACCGAAAATCTAGTAATAAATACGAGGTAATTTATAAACCTTAAAAAGATCTTCTTAAAAGAGAAATTATACTCTAGGGGGAAGTATAAGGTCTTATAAAAAACCCTAACGATATTTTAAAATTATTATAAAAAAGTCGGAATTAAGGAATACTAGTACTATTCGGTAATTAATATCGTATTCGTAGGCAAAGCCTCTAATTATTATTATAAAGCGGTACGTAATCTCGATCGAAACGACTTTCTTAGTATAATTAATATAATCCGAAGCTACTTTAAAACTTATGATAGGAACCTAGAGCTCCTATCTAAGCTACGAGCGATTTTTTTATATTTATAGCTAGGATAATAAAGGGTAAATTGCGAGTAGAGATCCTTAAAAAGCTTATCGATCGAATCGATAAGCTAGCGAAAACCTAGCTAAATAAAGGGATAAATAAGCGGAAAGCCGGATATCTTTATACCGTAGTTTAGCGTATACTAAAGGTAAAAATTACTTTATACTAAGCACCCGAAGACTACGAGACGCTCTGCTCGAAGCTAAGATTTAGCTTTAATATTAAAATAAGAATGCTATACTAAACCTACCTCTAGGTATACGACGGCCCTTATTAATAATATTAAGTCGATCGAACGTATAATAAAAAAAGAAAAGAGGCTAGATACGGTAATCGCTAGTAAGGAGGCCTAGATTCGTTAAATAGGTAAAGATTTAATTTATAAGTAGGGTAATAAAAAAAGTAATATTATATTTATAAAAAGGATAGATATTAATTAAGTAATTACTCTAAAGAAGAGCGTACTAAATCGTACGAATAATATAAAAAGTCGAGGGTAGTAAATAGTAAAACTAGCCCTCGTCGGTTTAACTAATTCCTTATTATATATAAGGGCAGATCTGGGGGTATAAAACCTAGTAATAGTAGCTAAAGTAGCGGCTTAAAATATATACCCCCTATAAGAGATTCGGAAAATAAGGAAGATCTTACCCCCTATACTAACGAATTAGATTACGATAAAATCGACGATATTAACTACTTTATTTTCGCCCCGTTAACCTCTAGAGGATATACGAGGCTAAACGAATAGAGGGTAGCGGAAGCTCTTAATAAGTAGGCTTTTATTTATAAATAGTAAGAGAAGGTCTTTTAAACGACGGATATAGAGGCGGCTAAAAGGGCGAATCTAATAGGGCCAAAGCCTATTTTCTTAATAATTAAGGAGAAGACGCTCTCTTTTTTAATATCTAAAGAAAAGGAACATAGTACTAAGTATATCTAGGGGTAGCTAGAAGGGTCCTTTTTATACTACTTAGATCCCTCGAATACTAAGCTCGTATAAGTATTTTATATAAGCGAAAGGTACGGCCTAGACAATTTCTATAGGATTATCCTATATACTAGGGTATTATAATAATTAACTAGAGGAAAAGGGCAATTCTAAGTACTATAAAAAATCGCGCTAATAATACTTAATACGTTAATAGCGGGTATTATAAGGATTAGTTTCGGCCTAAGTAAGGAAATCGTCGCCTTAGGTATAATAAAAGTAGAGACGCACTTCAGAACGATAACTTTTTATATTTTACCCGTTAATACCCCATTTCTCCTATATCTAAAAGATATAGATCGACTAAGTATTATATTTAATAATACGAGGAATAGAATCTCTAGCGGTAAGTACTTCGAAATAGTCGAACGATAATAGGGGTATACGTTTATAAAGCTTATTAATAATACGAAGTCGATTAATTACCTAACGGAAAGTAAGCTTAGAAGACTATACTAGAGATTTGGGCACCCGTTAGTTACGAGGCTATATAACTTCCTAAAGTAATTAAGTAATAATAATATCGAAATAGGGGCGCTAGAGTAGTTAACGAAAGTATATTACTAATACTAAATAAATGCGCAGAGCCCACGTAAATTTAAGTTTAAATTGCGTAATAAGCTTAACTTTAACTAAGAAATCGTCGTCGATATTTTCTATTTAAATAGTTAGCTAGTACTATATATAATTAACGTAGCTATATCTTTCTAAGTAGGGCAATTCCTCTAGGATTTATAAGTAAAGATAGTGTGGGTAGCCTTATAAAAAAGTAAGATCGATATATACTAAGGACCGCTAGATAGTATTAGAACCGACGCTAGTACTAGCTTTAAGTTAGTAAAATTTAGGGATAATACGACGGCCTACGGTATATAGTTAAAAGTCGTACTCGTTAAAGCGTATTATAGTATTAAAAAGGTAGAGAGGGTATACTAGTAGTTAAAAAGGGCGTTTAGAATTATTAAAAAGGAAAATCCGGATTTTACTAATAACGAATGCTTCTAAATAATACTTAAATACTATAACGATACTATAGGGCCTAACGGACTTATACTAACGCTATTAGTATTTAGAGCATATTTAAGAACGACCTTAGCCTTGTTACTATTACTAAGCGTAAGTTAACGAGCCCGAGTAGTTAAAAAAATAATACGGGTACTGCGCGAGGTAAGTATAAAAAAGTAAGTTAACGAGGTAATTATTACGCACAATAGGCCCGATATAGGGGATAATTTAGATATATTACTAAATTCAGAGGTACGAGTATAGCGCGAAATTACTTAATAGTAGGCTAGGCTATATAAGTTAATTTCCGTTAACGAGCGCTCTTATATAGTTACGAGAGATCGCGACTAGCTCCTTAAAATATTAATTATAGTAGTTAGACCGTACTATATAGATCCTAACGAGGTAATTTCTAACTTATAAAAAGGAAAAGAGCTAGGGGAAACTATATAACCCGCGGCAGAGATATAGGAAATTATCCTCGACGAAATCGTCGTAATAGTACTAATAGACGACGAGGAAAAGGAAATTACTAAAAGGGTACTAATACTATTAATAAGACGTCGTAAAAGACTACGACGGTAAGCCCTAACGTAGCAATTTATTACTAACGACGAGGTAATTAATACTTTTTATATAGTAAAAGAGAAAGCCGATTTCGAGCTAGTAGTTAAACTACGTAAAAAAGGTATAATTATAACTATTAAAAAGCCGTATTAGGGATTAGATCTTATCGAAGTAAACACTCTTTATAATCGAGGGGTCTATTAATTTATCTTATACGACCTAAAAAAACATATAAACCTCCGCATATTTAAATTACGAATAATTCGTAAAATTAAAAGGAAAGGAACACCCTAGCCGTACGAGAAGTCTAAATACGTAATTTAGGGGTACGGCGACGTTAAAAAAGCGACGCTGCTTATATAATTACTTACTATATAGCACTATAGCTAACGATTAATAATAATAATAATAGTATCGCTACGGAAGAAGGGATATGAGATTTAGAGCCGTAATATTACCTAGGCCTATACCTAATCGGCCATAGGGCTTATAAAGAAAATCCTAGCCTATCTACCGAAGGAAATAGCTAGTAAGTACCTAGAAGGCACGATTATTAAAGTGCTTAAGTTAAGCTACTATATAGGCTCGCAAAATCGGGTACTTATTAATAAGCTACTTATTATAATTTTTATATTAATTAATTATTAATAGTTACCTCTCTATACGACCCGTGCTTACTAGTCGCGGAGTACGAAAGTGACTAATTTAAAATCGTTAGAATATAGACCGACGATATATTAGGCCTATCTAATATTAACTTTATAAAAAAAGAGAATAAGGAGCTCTAAAAAGCGGGCTTTATAATAAAGCTAAAAAAGGTCCTTATAATAAATACCCCCTTAGTATTTAATAGCGGGATTCTTATAATTAAAAAAGAAAACGTCGTTTTTTAATAAAAGGGGTAGGGCGAGAAGATTAACCTCGTTAATCTAAATATAACTAACGTTAAGAAGTAGTATAAGGCTAAGCTTACGTAAGGAGTATATATTATAAGTATTTATTAACTTAAGGCGATTTTTAACTATACTAAGGTAATATAGGCTATAAATCTAACTAAACGAGACGTCGAGGTACTTAATAAGTAGCTTAAGTAATAGTAAATAAATCTCGATCGAGGTCTCGTTTACTACCCGATCGACCTTATAACTAATAAGCTCTACGTTTTCGTTAATAAGTTATTTACAAATAATAACGACTTTACTTCGTAATTAGGGTATATTATTATCCTAGTTAACGAGAGTATAAGCGAGAGCGAATTTACTATATACGGTAATATAATTTACTACTCGTTAATTAAAAGTAAGCGGGTAATAAGAAGTATATTAACGTTAGAGGTCTATAATATAGTTAATAGCGTTAACCTCTCTTATACGATTTTAATAATACTAAAAAAGATTACTAATCGAATTAGCCTTTTACTTATTTTAATAGTTATTTATACCGATTCCTACTCGCTATATAAATACCTCGTTAAATTAGGAACGACGAAGGAAAAGAGGCTTATAATCGATATTATAGCCCTTAGGTAATCGTACGAAAGGCGCAAGATACTTAAGATCCGTTAGATTAATAATAAAAATAACCTCGTAAACGCTTTTATAAAAGTAGTACTAAATAAGGGATTAGAGTAATTTATAAGTAATAGAAAAGTTATCGTACGAATAGAGGGATAAGTTATATAAAAAAAGTAAAGAAAAGGGGGAAAAAGAGACGACTTAGTAAACGGGCCCGAGGTTAAATTATACCTCTAATTATAGTAGTTAAATCGATAAAAAAAAGAGAAAGTTAGTATCGGATTAGAAGTTTAATTCGATTATAGTATATAGCCGACTATATAGGGGCTAATTAGGGGCCCTATTTACGATTATTATAGCTAGCCTAACCTATAGTTAGAACCTCTTTTTTATACTTACTACGTAGATATTTATATAGTTCAATTAATCTCTTCGTTAACTACGGTTCGAACTAACTACCCTATAATAGGGATACTAACACTAGTAGTAGGCATGGCCTTTTATATTCCGCGGAGTAGTCCCTTATACCTCGGCGTTATTTGCTTGTTCATTTATATCTTCGCCGCATTTTATGGTCCGGGAGAGGGGCCAGTGGCGTTTGTCTACTCGGCCGAGGTTTTCTCTCTATTACATCGTGAGGTTGGCATGGCTTGGGCCGTCGTAACGAACAACTTCTGGGCTATCGTCGTGGCACAAACATCCCCGCCACTTCTCCAGGCCATTAAGCCCCAGGGAGTCTTTACACTTTATTCTGTCTTTGGCGTTATATGCTTGATTCTCATCTTTCTATTCCTTCCAGAGACGAAGCAACGCTCTCTTGAAGAACTTGATGACGTTTTCTCGGTCTCTACCAGGCGGCATGCGTCTTATCAACTATTGGAGGTCTTGCCATGGTGGTTTAAGCGCTATATCATGCGCAAGAGAAACGAGCCTGAACCTACGTTATATCTTTTCGAAGTGGAGGAAAACATTGAGTCGGGACCAAAGTCCTAGACACATGCTGAATGAAGGCGGAATAACACATAGATATGAAGCTTTGCGGGGGTAACAGGAGCGAAAGGCTTGCAGACTTTCTTGCTGAGGGCCAAGAGCAATAATTCTTTTGGTTTTCACTCACATTTTTCATCTTCTTGCGGAGATGGCTTGAAGGACAATAGTGAGATTTTGGACCACAACATCTGGATAGAATCCAGCCGAATTATTCGGATTTACAGAGTAATCCGTCTTTACGCTAGTTGGGGCATCGATATTTGAAACGTAAATCACCTTACACACTTTTGAAACCCCATGATGATAGATTTTGTGAGCCATTTGTGATGGTTCTAACAGATGCTACGTACCTCATCCATTTCACTGGGGGACGTTGAAACGAGAACATTTCACTTTGTTAGTCTTAGTCAAGGAAGCTAACGTCGACCTGCTTATTCGTATAGTTATCGATCCATTGGCCGGCACGTTATCCTTGTCAACCTGGAGCATGTGAGTCAATGCTCAGCAACAGCCTATCGCTAGTTTGATCGCCGCAACCATTTTTGGAATGGCCGGTGGGGTTTCGGGATGTTAAGTCTTGTACAAGGGGTTCTGTTCATGCTGCCTGCCGGGTTAAACTTTTTAACGAAGTGAACCCACACTTCTGCCTAAGTCTTTCACGATATACACACAGAATTTCAGGGGTTCTCCATTACTTCACAGGTAGTCAACACCTAGAAATAAACATATATAAAGTATTTTACCTTACCTATAGACTGTGCAACAACAGCATCTCACCAAGATTACAACACGATCCATTCTTCCACATACCCGTCTGCGCTATGGCCACTCAAGCCTTTAGCAGTCCCGTGCCTCTCACGTCCGACGAGAAGGAATTCATGAAGCACGAGCACGAGCGTGTCAAGTTGACTGAGAATCAACAAAAAGCCTTCGACATTTGGGCTGGCCCGAAAGACCCCGACGTGTCTGATGCGAAGTATTGGATTGAAAAAAACACCGAGCTCGATTTCAATGCCTTCTCGTTTAAGTGTCTCTATTAGTATCCCTATTATAAGGTAGTTAGTTCGAACCGTAATTAACGAAGAGATTAATTAAACTATATAAATATCTACGTAGTAGGTATAAAAAGGAGGTTCTAACTATAAGTTAGGCTAGCTATAATAATCGTAAATAGGGCCCCTAATTAGCCCCTATATAGTCGGCTATATACCGCGGTCGAATTAGACTTCTAATCTAATACTAACTTTCTCTTTTTTTTATCGATTTAACTACTACGGTTAGAGGTATAATTCGACCTCGGGCCCGTTTACTAAGTCGTCTCCTTTTCCCTCTTTTCTCTACTCTTTTTATATAACCTATCCCTTTATTCGTATAATAACTTTTTTACTACTTACGAATTACTCTAATCCCTTATTTAATACTACTTTTATAAAAGCGCTTACGAGGTTATTTTTATTATTAATCTAACGGATCTCGAGTATCTCGCGCCTTTTATACGATTACCTAAGGGCTATAATATCGATTATAAGCCTCTTTTCCTTCGTCGTTTTTAATTTAATAAGGTATTCGTATAGCGAGTAAGAATCTATATAAATAACTATTAGAATAGGTAAAAGGCTAATTCGATTAGTAATCTTCCTTAGTATTATTAAAATTATATAAGAGAGGTTAACGCCGTTAATTATACTATAAACCTCCGATACTAATACACTTCTTATTACTTACTTACTTTTAGTTAACGAGTAGTAAATTATATTACTATATATAATAAATTCGCTCTCGCCTATACTCTCGTTAACTAGGATAATAATATACCTTAATTACGAAATAAGGTTGTTATTATTCATAAATAACCTATTAATAAAGACGTAGAGCTTACTAGTCGTAAGGTCGATTAGGTAGTAAACGAGACCTCGATCGAGATTTATCTACTACTATTTAAGCCGCTTATTAAGTACTTTAACGTCTCGTTCGGTTAGATTTATAATCTACGCTATTTTAGCGTAGTTAAAAATCGCCTTAAGTTAATAAATACTTATAATATATACCCCTCGCGCGAGCTTAGCTTTATACTACTTTTTAATATTAGTTATATTTAAATCGACGAGGTTAATCTTCTCGCCCTACCCCTTTTATTAAAAAACGACAGTTTCCCCTTTAATTATAAAAATCCCGCCGTTAAATACTAAGGGGGTATTTATTATAAAGACCTCTTTTAGCTTCGCTACGAAGCCCGCTTTTTAAAGCTCCTTATCCTCTTTTTTTATAAAGTTAATATTAAATAGGCCTAATATATCGTCGGTTTATATTCTAACGATCCTAAATTAGTCGCTTTTATACTCTGCGATTAGTAAGTACGGGTCGTACGTAGAGGTAACTATTAATAGTTAATTAATATAAAAATCGTAATGAGTAGCTTATTAATAAGTACCCGATTCTACGAGCTTATATAGTAGCTTAAGCACTTTAATAATCGTGCTTTCTAAGTACTTACTAGCTATTTCCTTTAGTAAATAGGCTAGGATTTTCTTTATAAGCCCTGTGGCCGATTAGGTATAGGCCTAGGTAATATTACGGCTCTAAATCTCGTATCCTTTCTTCCGTAGTAATACTATTAGTACTATTATTAATCGTTAGCTATAGCGCTATATAGTAGGTAATTATATAAGTAGCGTCGCTTTTTTAACGTCGCCGTACCCCTAAATTACGTATCTAGACTTCTTATATAGCTAGGGTGTTCTTTTCCTTTTAATCTTACGAACTATTCGTAATTTAAATATACGGAGGTTTATATATTTTTCTAAGTCGTATAGGATAAATCGATAGACCCCTCGATTACGAAAAGTGTTTATTTCGATAAGATCTAATCCCTTATATAGCTTTTTAATAATTATAATTACGCCTTCTTTGCGTAGTTTAACTACTAACTCAAAATCGGCTTTTTTTTTTATTATATAAAAGATGTTAATTACCTCGTTACTAGTAATAAATTACCGCGTTAGGGCTTACTATCGTAGTCTTTTATAACGTCTTACTAGTAGTATTAGTACCATTTTAATAATATCCTCTTCCTCGTCGTTTATTAGTACTATTACGACGATTTTATCGAGGATAATTTCCTATACCTCTACCGCAGGTTATATAGTTTCCCCTAGCTCTTCTTTTTCTTATAAGTTAGAAATTACTTCGTTAAGATCTATATAGTACGGTCTAACTACCGTAATTAATACTTCGAGTAGCTAGTTACGATCTCTTATAACTATATAAGAGCGCTCGTTAATAAAAATTAACTTATATAGCCTAGCCTACTATTAGGTGATTTTGCGCTATACTTGTATATCCGAATTTAGTAATATATTTAGATTATCCCTTATATCGGGCCTATTACGTATAGTAATTACCTCGTTAACTTACTTTTTTATATTTACTTTGCGCAGTACCCGTATTACTTTTTTAACTACTCGGGCTCGTTAGTTTATATTTAGTAACGGTAGCGAGGCTAAGGTCGTTCTTAAATATATTCTAAATACTAATAGCGTTAGTATAAGTCCGTTAGGCCCTATAGTGTCGTTATAGTATTTAAGTACTATTTAGAGGTATTCGTTATCGGTGGAATTTAGATTTTCTTTTTTAATAATTCTAAACGCCCTTTTTAATTACTAGTATGCCCTTTTTACCTTTCTAATACTATAGTGCGCTTTAACGAGTACGACTTTTAGTTATATACCGTAAGCCGTTATATTATCCCTAAATTTTATTAACTTAAAGCTAGTACTAGCGTCGGTTCTAATACCGTCTAGCGGTCCCTAGTATATATTAATCTAGCTTTTTTATAAGGCTACTTATACTATCTTTGCTTATAAATCCCGGAGGAATTGCCCTACTTAGAAAGATATAGCTACGTTAATTATATATAGTACTAGCTAACTATTTAAATAAAAAATATCGACGACTATTTCTTAGTTAAAGTTAAGCTTATTATATAATTTAAACTTAAATCTGCGTAAGCTCTGCGCATTTATTTAGTATTAGTAGTATACTTTTATTAACTCCTCTAGCCCCCCTATTTCGATATTATTATTATTTAATTACTTTAGGAGGTTATATAGGCTCGTAACCAATAGGTACCTAAATCTCCGGTATAGTCTTCTAAGCTTACTTTCCGTTAGGTAATTAATCGACTTTATATTATTAGTAAGCTTTATAAACGTATATCTTTATTATCGTTTAACTATCTTAAAGTGCTTATTACTAAAGATTCTGTTCCTCGTATTATTAAATATAATGCCTAGTTAATCTATATTTTTTAGATATAAGAGAAATAGGGTATTAATGGGTAAAATATAGAAAGTTATCGTTCCGAAGTGCGTCTCTACTTTTACTATACTTAGGGCAACGATTTCCTTACCTAGGCCGAAACTAATCTTCGTAATACTTACTATTAACGTATTAAGCGTTACTAGCGCAATCTTCTATAGTGCCTAGAATTGCCCTTTTTTTTTAGTTAACTATTACGATACCCTAGTATTTAAGATAATCCTATAGAAATTATTTAGGCCGTACCTTTTACTCGCATAGAATACTTATATAAGCTTAGTATTCGAAGGATCTAAGTAATATAAAAAGGACCCCTCTAGCTGCCCTTAGATTTACTTAGTACTATGTTCCTTTTTTTTAGATATTAAGAGAGATAGCGTCTTCTCTTTAATTATTAAAAGAATAGGCTTTAGCCCTATTAAATTCGCCCTTTTAGCCGCCTCTATATCTATTATTTAAGGGACCTTCCCTTACTATTTATAAATAAAAGCTTACTTATTAAGAGCTTTTACTACCCTTTATTCGTTTAGCCTCGTATATTTTCTAAAAGCTAACGGGACGAAAAAAGAGTAGTTAATATCGTCGATTTCGTTATAATCTAATTCGTTAGTATAGGGAGTAAGATTTTCCTTATTTTCCGAATCTCTTATAGGGGGTATATACTTTAGGCCGCTACTTTAACTACCGTCGCTAGGTTCCGTGCCCCCGGATTTGCCCTTATATATAACGAGGAATTAGTTAAACTAATAAGGGCTAGTTTTACCGTTTATTACTCTCGACTTTTTATATTATTCGTACGATTTAGTACGCTTTTCCTCGGAGTAATTACTTAACTAATATTTATCCTTTTTATAAATATAATATTACTTTTTTTATTACCCTACCCGTAAGTTAAATCTCTACTTATTTAACGAATCTAGGCCTCCTTACTAGTAATTGCCGTATTTAGCCTCTTTTCTTTTTTTATTATACGTTCGATTAACTTAATATTATTCATAAGGGCCGTTATATACCTAAAAATAGGTTTAGCGCGGCATTCTTACCTTAATATTAAAACTAGATTTTAGCCTTAAGTAGAGCGTCTCGTAGTCTTCGGGTACTTAGTATAAAGTAATCTTTATTTTTAATATACGCTAGATTATAATATAAAAATATCCGACTTTCCGCTCGTTTATCTTCTTATTTAGCTAGGTTTTCGCTAACTTATTAATTCGATCGATAAGCTCTTTAAGGATCTCTACTTGCAATTTACCCTCTATTATCCTAGCTATAAATATAAAAAAAATCGCTCATAACTTAAATAGGAGCTCTAGGTTCTTATTGTAGGTCTTAAAGCGGCTTCGGATTACGTTAATTATACTAAGAAAGTCGTTTTAATTAAGATTACGTACCGCTTCGTAATAATAATCGGAGGCTTTGCTTATAAATACGATATTAATTACTAAATAGTACTAGTATTCCCTAATTCCGACTTTTTCGTAATAATTATAAAATATCGTTAGGGTTTTTTATAAGACCTTATACTTCTCCCTAGAGTATAATTTCTCTTTTAGGAAGATCTTTTTAAGGTCTATGAATTGCCTTATATTTACTACTAGATTTTTAGTATTTATATACGAACCCTATGTCGCTACGTACTATTAATAACTTTAGGTCGTTTACCTCTTTTTTTATTAGCTAATCGGCGCCGAATTTTATATTAGTAGCGGTAACGAGTTATAAATCGAAATAGGCGGAATTATCGATTATTATATTTTTAGTACTATATTTTGCCCTAGTATATCCTTTTATAATAATAGATTTCCGTTAGTAATTATAGGGAGGAAATCTAGGTGTCACGGCAGTGGGTACTAGGGCCCTATAAGCCCTGTGGCTTAGCCTCAGGCTACGAGGCTAAGCTCCTAGTAGTTACGTAACGAGCTAGACCGCTAGGCCTAAAGGGCTAGCCTACTAGCTTCTACCTACTATTCTATTTTTTCCCTTTTTACGTTAAGTCTTTAATTAATTAGGTTAATATAATAGCGTTCCGACCTACCTCGAGTTCCCTTTCGTAACACTACTTAACGTTACTTAATTAACTATTCTCCGGAGACAGAACGATAATATCTTAATTAATTAACTACTAACTACCCCTATTAAGAAAGCGCACAAGAGAGCTAAGTAATAGCTAGTTAAATTAATCGTACGTAAGTAGCGTAATTAATACCCCCTAAATATATACCCCCTCTACTAAATATAATAGTTAAAAGATATAACTAGGGAGGCTAGGTCTCCCTTCGTACTAACGGCTTTTAGTAAAGCCGCCGCCTTTACGAGTTTTAATAAAGCGTCGTAGGCTTTAATAAAAGCGCTAAGCTCCCGGTTATTAACCTAGAAGTCGCGCTATCTGACTAGCTAATAGAGCGCTTCTTACCCTCTATTACCTAGGCCGATCGCTTAGCGTACCTTAATAATATAACTAACTAGCTTACCTCGCTTATTTATATCTATAACGATATCCTTTTTAAAAAGAATACTAAGTAGTATATTAACCTCGACCTTATCTAAGAGCTATACCTTAAAAACGATAAAAAGACCTTATTTAAATAGATTAAATAGTAGCTAAAAATGCGCATCGCCTAGCACTAATTAGAGTAGGCCCTAGTATCTACTATTAACTAGCTAAGTAATAGTACTAAGCGCTTATATATAATAACCCGTAAAAACCTCGACCTTATATATACTATTACTATAAAGCTCCGTATTATAAAAGAAGCCCTTACTTAAGCCTATACTAATAATATAACTATAGCTAAAAGGCTAGAGTAATTAAAAAACGGCTCCTAAGCTAGCTCTATTTAAAACACCGCTACCCTTAGCGTACTAAAGTAGCGGCTAGTACGCTTAAAAATATAAAATAGCCGCAAGACTACTCTAGCCTCGTCCTATCCCGTTACCTATAGCTCTTAGAAAATACCTAACGTACCTACTTTTATAAATAATAATACTAGCCTTAAGTTCGACTACTAGCTCTAGTATATTATAAAGCGCTTAGAGAACGCTAACTATAATATAAATAAGTACTACCTAAAGTATATTATTAATAAAATTAGAGGTAGCGCTATAGAGTTTATATACCTATTACTAACTTCTAATAAGATTACTACGGCCGAGTAGCTACTCTACGAGCTTAAGTCGGCTTATACTAGCCCGACCGCTATAAATAACGCTAGCTATAAGCTAGACGTACTTATAATTACGCTTAAAAACGTTTACTAAAAGCGCTCTATATTCGCTAAGCTCGCGCATATTAATAAGCTTCTAAAGTCTTAATAAAAGCGCCGTTTCTATAATAAGCTACCTATATATCTTCGTAACTAGGCTATATCGAAGTACCTAAATAACACGGCCACCTTTTAAAAGTATATTAAGTACGTTACCTAGCTAGCTAACGTAATATAACCCCCTTTTATAAAAGACCGCGCGGTTAAGGCTTTTAGCTAGACTCGCTAGACCTTAAGTAAAAATAATAAAAGTAATAAAAATAGTAAAAATAATAGAGGTACTAGAGGTACTAAATAGGACCGAGGTCGCACCTCTACCCGCAAAACGATCCCTAAAGCCCTATATTAAAAGCTTAAGGATAGTAGCGCTTACTTCGTTTATAGTAATACTAAATATATTTCTAAGGACTACCCTAAGAAGCTAAAGACTACTATAGCCGCTATTAACGCTACCGCGGGCCTTGTTAAAATAGAGTCGGGTTCGGAAAACTAGACCCCCTAGTAAAAGTAAACTCCTAGCTAGGGGATACGTATAGAAAAGATAGAAAATTAGCAATTAATTTAATAAACCTATAGGATCTCGTAGGGGGTTAGCCCCTTAAAATAGAGCTTATATTAGTATTTAATAGATATAGAATTTGCCTAAGAGCCTTACTTAACACGGGAGCTAATAAGTATAGATTTATAAATAACTACGTAACCCCTTTATTATAATAGTTCTGCGCGGCCCTATCCCGCAAATTACTATACCTAATCCCTATTACTAGGTTTAATAAAGAGCGATTAAATAATACTAGCGTAATATAAACCGCTAACCTATATATTAATTAATAAGTCTTTTTAAAAGCACCCCTCTTTTAGCTTAACACGGGCCGCTACGACCTAATCCTAGGGCGGAAGTAGTTCGAATATTATAGGGTAAACCCTAATATTCGCTACGAACGGCTAATATAGCCTAAGGACCTACCGCTATAAGAGACGCTCTTTACTATTATTAGGGATATCGAGGACTTATATACCCCGGAAGTTATTAACGTATAATACTAAATTAACGCCGACTACTAGTAGGACTTATTTAAAATAAATATAACCCGCTATAACTAAAAGCTCTAGTAATAGTAGGTAAAGGGCACGCTAATTAGGATATTACTACGCTCGCTAAAAACGATAGCCCGTTAAATATAGTAGTTAAACGAGGCTAAGGATATAAGGAAAATAGAACGCGCCCTTAACGGCACTATTATCGCCCCCGTAGAGAGGGTTAGATAGTAAAAACCATACTTAGTAATATTATAAATAAACATTACCTTTATTAGCGCTCCCGTATTTAAAAAGAACCTAAGGCAGAACGACGTTAAGATAGGCTCTATATTACTCTATAAACTAGACCGCATTATAAAAAATAAAAAGGAGGAGGCAGACCCCTTATATAACGATAACTAGGTTACTTATAACCTTATAATAACTAACTTACTAAAATACCTACGGCCCTAGACCGACGTCTTTAGTAAAGCGGCTAGTAATATACTTATACTTTATAGGCTATATAACTATAAAATCGAGCTCCTAGATAGCGGTAAAGAGAAGCTAACCTACTACCCTCTATATAAGTAGTTAGTACCGGAGCTAGAGGCCACAAGAGCCTATTTACTAAAGTACTTATAAAAGGGATTTATCGAGCTAAGTAATACTCCTTTTACGTTACTAACGCTATTTATAAAAAAGCATAATAGTAGTCTATACTTCTACGTTAACTTCTATAAGCTAAATAAAGTTATAAAAAAAGACCGCTACTTATTACCGCTTATTAACGAGACCCTCGCGTAGCTAAGTAGGGTAAAAGTATTTACTAAACTAAACATTAGGCAGGCCTTCTACCGCATTCGCCTCAACCTAGCCTCCGAGGACTTAACGACGTTTAGAACCCGCTACGGGGTATATAAGTATAAAATAGTACCCTTCGGGCTCTATAACGGGCCTACTATATATTAACGATATATAAACGAGATACTAATAGAGTACCTAAATAACTTCTATATAGCGTATATAAATAATATCCTAATCTTCTTAAATAACCCCCTTTAATACTAAGAGTACGTTACTAAAGTACTAAA
This sequence comes from Colletotrichum lupini, assembly GCF_023278565.1. Classification (NCBI taxonomy): domain Eukaryota; kingdom Fungi; phylum Ascomycota; class Sordariomycetes; order Glomerellales; family Glomerellaceae; genus Colletotrichum; species Colletotrichum lupini. The sequence goes on along the minus strand of NC_064677.1, from coordinate 7,787,970 downwards.
CTACTTACGGAAAGTAGGCTTATAAGCGGATATTAAAAAATATAAATTTAGTATTACCTTTATAAAGTACCTAGGCTTCGTAGTTTTTATAAAAAGTATATAGCTTAATAAGGAGAAAGTCTTTATAATTAGAGACTAGAAGCTACTTATATTACTTAAGGGTATCTAGTCTTTCCTCGGGTTCTATAACTTCTATAAGAGATTTATAAGGGATTACGGCCGCTTAGCTAGGCCCTTTATAAAACTAATGGGCAAGGGAGTTCCTTTTAACTTTAGCGCCGACTATAAAACGGCCTTTAAGGCTATAAAGTTAGTACTAATATCGGCGCTAATCCTCTACTACTTTAAGCTAGAGCTACCGATATAGCTAGAAACCGACGCCTCTAACTTAGTATATACTAGAGCGCTACTATAGTAATAAGAGGATAACGGGTTATAGTACTTAGTAGCTTTTTATTTAAAAACGATAAGTAACGCAGAGCTTAACTACGCTATTTATAATAAAGAAATATTAATAATAATACTATACTTAGAGGAATAGCGCGCGGAGCTTATAAGCTACGAGTATAAGTTCGATATTATTATAAACTATTAACTACTACTATTCTTTATAACTAAGCGCTTATTTAATTTATAATAAGCCCGCTAGGCCGGCACGCTAGCGGACTTTAACTTTTAGATCTATTACTACCTAAGGAAAGAGAACGTATTAGCTAACGCCCTATTATAAAAGATAGAGAATATCTATACTTAGTAAGTACTAAAAGAAGCTAATAGGACCTAAGTCCTCTTATTATTAGGACTACTATCCCCTAATATTATAGTAGAGCTGCGGGTATTATTAAGCGCCGTAGTTAGTTAACTATAGCTTATAATTAGCTCGCTCTTATTAAAAAACGAGCTCTAGGGGTATTTACTAATAGAGAAGATTCTAAAGCTTAATAGAGACCTTATTATAGCGTCTCTTGCGCTAATGCGAATACTAATAGCTAAAGGGCGCGAGCACTAGTCTATTTAAGATAACGGATTACTAATAATAAATAGGAAGCTCGTAATGCCCGAGGAAGAGAACCTTCGTACTATAGTTATCCGCAAGGTCTACGAGTAAAAGCTCCTCGCCTACTTAGGGCATAATAAAGTCGTAAAGATAATTAAGTAGCGATATTACTAGCCGGGCCTAACGGTAGATACTTATTAGTACGTACGGAACTACTATACTTATTACTAATTATAAAAGCCGCGCAATAAGCCCCTAGGGGAGCTAAGGCCACTTCTAGTACCTAATTACCCGTAATAGCACATTTTTACTAACTTTATAACTATCCTTACTAATTAAAAAGGATTCGATAATATTTAAATAGTAATAAACTACCTAAGTAAGAGGGCGATATCTATTCCTTGTTATAAAACCACTATAATAAAAAATATAAACCGAATGTTCTATAAACGGGTACTACCTATCTTCGGCTTACTAAAGACTATTATATTAGACCGAGGCCCCTAATTTATCTCTAACTTCTAAGGGGAACTCTATAAGATTTATAAGGTTAAGTTATAGCTATTAACAGCTAACTACCCCTAGATAGACGGCTAGATAGAGGTACTAAACTAGTATATCCTATAGCGGTTAAGACTACTAGTTAACTAATATTAAAATAACTAGAGTAATATACTACCCGTAGTCGACTTTACTTATACTACCTAGCTTAGTAAGACTATAGGGCTATTACTATATAAAATAGAATTCGGTTATTAGCCACGGCTCTCTTTTAACTAATCTAAACGAACTTACTAATTTAGCTTTATAAAAGAAAAGCTAAACTATACTAACGCGTAGCGTATAGCCTAGGGGATATACGAGGCCTAAGAAACCGCTAGGGGTAATATATAAGTCGCTTAGGTACGATATAAGAGGTATACTAACCGCTACTAGCGCCCGGACGACTTGAAGCTAAGAGACCGGGTCTTTGTTAATACCTCGTACTAAAAGTCCGCCGATATAAATAAACTATAATAGCCGTAGGCCGGGCTATAGCCTATCGTTAGTACTAAATAGGGGGGCATATAGATTATAAAACTATTAATAAGTAGCTAGGTATACCCGGTTTTTTACTTAAATAAACTAAAAAAGGCTACTAACGACCTACTACTTAAGTAGAACTAAGACCCGCCGCTACTAATTATTAATAATAATAGCGAACCGGAGTACGAGGTCTTAGAGGTTGTTAAATTATATTTATATAAAGGAAAACTATAGTACTAAGCGGACTAAAAGGGGTACGATACGGATCTGACTTAGTACGACGTAGAGAGCTTTAAATATATGCTAGTAGTACTTTAAGCGTTCTATTACTAGTACTTAATTACTAAGGGCCCGCTACGGAACCTAGATATATAAATAAAAGCCGCCGTAACTAGCGATTTATTATTACTAAGGGAGGACGATAATATAATAATAATAATTACGGCTATAAATTCGCTAAAATAAGGGGTAATTTAGAAGTTTATTTTTTTAGCGCTACGAATAGCGCCCTCTAGTATAGAGGGGGGGGTAATATTACGGTAGTAGGTACTAGGGCCCTATGGGCCCTATAGCTTAGCCTTAGGCTACGAGGCTAAGCTCTTAGTAATTACGTAACGAGCTAGACCGCTAGGCCTAAAGGGCTAGCCTATTAGCTTCTACTTACTATTCTATTTTTTCCCTCTTTATATTAAGTCTTTAGTTAATTAGGTTAATATAGTAGCGTTCCGACCTACCTCGAGTTCCCTTTCGTAATATAGGTCGTTTACCCTTTTTTTAAATTCGTTAAAGCGATTATACGCTCTATTAACCTGTGCCTAGTTCTATAATACGAATTCCTCTTTTATAATTATTACTATTAGTATTTCGTATAGCTCTCGCGATTATAATTACGCTAATAATACCCCTCGCCCGTAAAGGAATCTATTAACTACTTTTATAATTCCTAGGCTTACGCTCGCGAACTATTCGTCTAGCTAGTAGCTAAGGTCGTCTACGATTTTATAAAATAGGGGTTGCCCCTATAGCCCCTTTTTTTTATAAACCTTAGTTAAATAGATTAATACCGCGTTAATTTACTCGCCGTTAGGCTAATCTACGATTTTATATATCTACGTCCCCTAATAATCCGGGTTAATATTTACCTATTTATAAAGGATTAGGATTCTATTTAGGATCGGGTTTCGTCCTCTTTTTTTTTACCCTAACTCGCTAAGGGGCTTGCTCTAGCTTATACCTATATTAGCGGTCGCTAGCGTATTTAATCTTAATAGGGATATATTTAATCCGCGCGCAAGTCGTAATAAATCCGTACTTTTACTACCTAACGAATTTATTAAGGTCTAAGAGATTCCCGCTTCTTCTTACTATTTTACTACTACTCTCGTTTTTACTATTTTTAATAATTACTACTACCTTTTTAAATCGCTAACTATCGTACTTATTAAGATCCTCCTTTTTATTTAGTAAAAAAGGGTAGGTTTTAGTAGTTCTTTTTAATAATAATAGTAGTAGACGTTTATATTACTATAAGAAGATATAGTAATTAGTTTTAGGATCTTTACTAGTTACCGATTTCTATTATCCTATATACTTCTAGCCTCCTAAGCCTCGTACTCTTTATAATCTCTAAATAGCTTCCTTAGTTAATTTCTAATCGCGGGCCGGCTATAGAAAAGTCGTTTAGTAAAAAAGCTACTTAGGGCGACGGTAAAAGGCTAGTTACTTAAGCGGTTCTATTAATTAACGTAGTTTAATATAGTAAATATCGACCTCTCGTAAGTAATAAAGGGCTATAATTACTTAATTCCGTACGGTATTTAAAAATCGCCTCTTTTTTTATCTATTTCTATAAGGTTAATTAGTATAAATCTCTTATCTTATACGGTATTAAGAGGTCGTCTTTTTTATATAGCGAGATACTTTACTAATTTATAATAGTAGAGTTTAATTACTAATTAGTATTAGTATCCTTATTATAAAGTAGTTAGTTCGAACCGTAGTTAACGAAGAGATTAATTAAACTATATAAATATCTACGTAGTAAGTGTAAAAAGGAGGTTCTAACCGTAGGTTAGGCTGGCTACGATAATCGTAAATAGGGCCCCCAATTGGCCCCTGCGCAGTCGGCTGTATGCCGCGGTCGAATTGGACTTCCAATCCGACAGTCTCAACCTCCTCATTAAGCAGGCGGTATGGAGATACCATCATTGCTCATTCAAGGTGAGCCTCTATAGGCCTGAAGTCCAGTCACGATCACTGATGCGTTTCAATTGACTCTGGAACAACTGGTTGTCGAACGTCCCGGGGCAGGTCTTAATCTTGGACATATGCCCAGTCTGAAAGAGAGATTTCCTGTTTTGTTCCTGGGCGAATGGGAAGCCGTCACGCTTCTGGTCCGCGAATGTTGCATGATGAGGGTTGTTAACGAATTGTCTGATAAACCTCAGTGGTGGCTCAAGGTCAAAGACGACAGTATTGCTGCAAAGTGGAAATCGGAGGCTTTGACAATCGACTGGGCATCGTATATCGAGAATGCTCACTTCACTCCTTCTATGGCCGATGCGGTAAGGTGACTTGTGTCTTCATTATAGTATATCAGCGCTAACGACCTCCAGTGCATCAGTGAACTACGGAAGAAAGCGGAAGTGTATGAACAGACAGGGCTTATGCCGGTCTACGATTACTGCACTGCCGTCATCAAGTCTGACAGCATCCTAACCCCCGAGTTCGCCAAGTGTATCCAAGATACTGTCAAGCCACTTGAGGATGTCCCCTCAAACTGCAAAGACTGGCACCCTAACAGCAACTATCAAGTCTTGGATTTGGTCCATCCTTCCCTCTGGCCTTTGGTATATGGCAGCTCTAAGGTGCTTCATGATCGCACAATCGGCGTTGATGACGCTCTTGACTACTGCGACATGGGTACTACAATACGTCAGCCGACAAAGGCGGAGGCTACACTATCTCCTGCCACTTCTTGGAGGAGTACTTCGAGAAACAAGGTGTTGAGCAGGGAGTTTCAATGGCTACCATGTGATGTGGACCTCGATCGAATCACAGGAAAAGCCAAGATTGCAAGCTACATCAACAACCTTCATCCTGTAGAGCAGGCTCACCTCTATCCAATCATCGAGAAGCTCATTGAGAAGTCTTTGCCAGCTTGGGATCTTATCTACAACTGGGAGGATAAGTTTGCGATTCAGCGTCTCGTAACATCCAATGTTCAAAAGCCAGTGTGCCCTTGTCCGGAAATCTGCGGTCGACGCCGTGCTTGCAGGCCCCAGGCACGTCCTCTTGCCGAGGGAGAAGTTCCACGAAACCGAAAGGATCTGGGACGCAACGCTCGTGACAAAGCCTGGTTCAGAGAGACTCATGGCCCTGCGCTTCCTGACGCTGACCCCGAGGCCAAAGATTACGTCAAATTCGCCGCCTCCGACATCAGAAGCAGTGGCTTCTTTGGATGCAAAGACCGCTGTCAAGTCATTGTCAAGCTGGCCAATATCCATCTCACGCCAGAAAACCCTGAATACAAAGGTGGCTCTTGGCATACTGAAGGTCTTCTGAACGAACATATCGTCAGCACAGCACTGTACTACTACGATTGTGAGAACATCACGGACTGCACTCTCAACTTCCGGACATGTGCCAACAGAGAAGACCTTGACGATTCTGGCTCACGAACCTCGCTCGACTATGAGCAGTACGACTGGTGGAGTATCAAGCAGGCATTCGCAATCGAACCTCGTGGCCACACATTTCAGAATGTGGGATCAGTACAGACAAAAGGCGGCCGGGCGTTGTTCTTCCCTAACCTCCTCTAACACCAAGTCTCTCCCTTCAAGCTGGCAGATCCCTCAAAGCCTGGCCATAGGAAGATTGTTATCGGATTGGAAGTCCAATTCGACCGCGGCATACAGCCGACTGCGCAGGGGCCAATTAGGGGGCCCTATTTACGATTATCGTAGCCAGCCTAACCTACGGTTAGAACCTCCTTTTTATACCTACGCAGATATTTATATAGTTTAATTAATCTCTTCGTTAACTACGGTTCGAACTAATTACTTTATAATAGGGATACTAATACTAATTAGTAATTAAATTTTACTATTATAAATCGGTAAGGTATCTTATTACGTAAAAAAAACGACTTTTTAATACTGCACGGGATAAGAGATTCGTACTAATTAACCTTATAGAAATAAATAAAAAAGGAGGCGATTCTCGAATACCGCACGGAATTAAGTAATTATAGCCCTTTACTACTTATAAAAGGTCGACGTTTATTACGTTAAACTACGTTAATTAACGGAACTACTTAAGTAACTAGCCTTTTACCGTCGCCCCGAGTAGCTTTTTTACTAAATAATTTTTTTATAGCCGGCCTGCGATTAGAAATTAACTAGTTAAATTAATAAAAATATAATATAAAAAAGCACTACGTAATTAAAAAAGGGGATCTCTAAACGTAAATATTCTTATTTAGTAATAAAGGTAACTTTATAGGAGTTATTAAGCTAAAAAATCTACGGTATATAAGAAAGTTTATTATTACGAGGATCTTATAAATATAACCTTAAGCCCGCGATCTAAATAACTTCCTCATAGCTCCTTTAACTACCCCCCGGGTATTATTTAAGAATATAATATAGGGGACGGTTTAATAAAAGAGGAGGGGATTTAGAGGTCCTAACGGTATCGAGCTAAGAGTATTATAAATCTTAGAAATTAACTAAGGAAGCTATTTAGAAATTATAAAGAGCACGAGGCTTAGGAGGCTAGAAGTATACGGGATAGCGGAAATTAGTAACTAGTAAAGATCCTAAGACTAATTATTATATTATCCTATAATAATATAAACGTCTACCGCTACTATTATAAAAAGGAACTACTAAAACCTACCTTTTTATATTAAATAAAAAAGAGGATCTTAGTAAGTACGATAGTTAGTAACTTAAAAAGGTAATAGTAATTACTAAAAATAGTAAAAACGAGAGTAGTAGTAAAACGGCAAGAGGAAATAAAAATCTCCTAGACCTTAATAAATTCGTTAAGTAGTAAAAGTACGGATTTATTACGACCTACGCGCGGATTAAATATATCCTTATTAAAATTAAATACGCTAGCGATTATTAATATAAGTATAAGCTAGAGCACGACCCTTAGCGAGTTAGGGTAAAAAAAAAAAGACGAAACCCGATCCTAAATAGAATCCTAATCCCTTATAAGTAGGTAAATATTAACCCGGACTATTAGGGGACGTAGATATATAAAATTATAAATTAGCTTAACGGCGAGTAAATTAACGTAGTATTAATCTATTTAACTAAGGTTTATAAGAAAAAGGGGCTATAGGGGTAACCCCTATTTTACGAGATCGTAGACGACCTTAGTTATTAATTAGATAAATAGTTTACGAACGTAAGCTTAGGAATTACGAAAGTAGTTAATAAATTCCTTTATGGGCGAGGGGTATTATTAATATAATTATAATCGCAAGAGCTATACGAAATATTAGTAGTAATAATTATAGAGGAGGAATTCGTATTATAGAACTAGGCATAGGTTAATAGAGCGTATAATCGCTTTAATGAATTTAAAAAAAAGGTAAACGACCCAGATTTCCTCTTTATAATTACTAACGGAAATCTATTATTATAAAAAGATATACTAAGGTAAAATATAATACTAGAAGTACGATAATCGATAATTCTATTTATTTTGATCTATAACTCGTTACCGCTACTAATACGAAATTCGGCGCCGATTGGCTAATAAAAAAGGAAGTAAACGACCCGAAGTTATTAATAATACGTAGCGACGCAGGGTTCGTATATAAATACTAAAAATTTAATAGCAAATACGAGGTAATTTATAGACCTTAAAAAGATCTTCTTAAAAGAGAAATTATACTCTAGGGGGAAGTATAAGGTCTTATAAGAAACCCTAACGATATTTTACGATTACTATAAAAAAGTCAGAATTAAGGAACACTAGTACTATTTAGTAATTAATATTATACTCGTAAATAAAGCCTCTAATTATTATTACGAAGCGGTACGTAATCTCGATCGAAACGACTTTCTTAGTATAATTAACGTAATCCGAAGCCGCTTCGAGACTTATAATAAGAACTTAGAGCTCCTATCTAAACTACGAGCGATTTCTTTTATATTTATAGTTAAGATAATAAAAGGCAAATTGCGAGTAGAGATCCTCGAAGAGCTTATTAATTAAATCGATAAGCTAGTAAAAACCTAGCTAAATAAAGAAATAAATGAGTAAAAAGTCGGATATTTTTATACCGTAGTTTAGTATATACTAAAAGTAAAGATTACCTTATACTAAGCACCTAAAAACTACGAGACGTTCTACTCGAGGCTAAGATCTAGCTTTAATATTAAAATAAGAATACCGCGCTAAACCTACCTCTAGATATATAACGGCCCTTATTAATAATATTAAGTCGATCGAACGTATAATAAGAAAGGAAAAGAGGCTAAATATAATAATCGCTAATAAAGAGGCCTAGATTCGTTAAATAGGTAGAGATTTAACTTATAGGTAGGGTAATAAAAGAAGTAATACTATATTTATAAAAAGGATGAATATTAGTTAAGTAACTACTCTAAGGAAGAGCGTGCTAAATTGTACGAATAGTATAAAAAGTCGAGGGTAGTAGATAGTAAAACTAGCCCTCGTTAGTTTAACTAATTCCTTATTATATATAAGGGCAGATCCGGGGGTATAGAACTTAGTAACGGTAGCTAAAGTAGTAGCCTAAAGTATATACCCCCTATAAGAGATTCGGAAGATAAGGAAGATCTTACTCCCTATATTAACGAATTAGATTATAATAAAATTAAAGATATTAACTATTTTTTTTTTACCCTATTAGCTTCTAGAGGATATACGAGGCTAAACAAATAGAGGGTAGCGGAAGCTCTTAATAAGTAGGCTTTTATTTACGGATAATAAAAAAAGGTCCTTTAAATAACGGATATAGAGGCGGCTAAAAGGGCGAATTTAATAAGGCCAAAGCTTATTTTCTTAATAATTAAAGAAAAGACGCTATCTCTCTCGATATTTAAAAAAAAGGAATATAGTACTAAGTAAATTTAGGGGTAGCTAGAGGGGTCCTTTTTATATTACTTAGATCCCTCGAATACTAAGCTTATATAAGTATTCTATACGAGTAAAAGGTACGGCCTAGACGATTTTTATAAGATTATCCTAAATACTAGGGCATTATAATAGTTAACTAAAAGAAAAGGGTAATTCTAAGCGCTATAAAAGATCGTATTAATAACGCTTAATACGTTAATAGCGGGTATTATAAGGATTAGTTTTAGCCTAGGTAAGGAAATTATCGCCCTAGGTATAGTAAAAGTAGAGATATACTTCGGAACGATAACTTTTTATATTTTACTTATTAATACCCTATTTCTCTTATATTTAAAAGACATAGATTAACTAGGTATTATATTTAATAATATAAGGAATAGAATCTCTAGTAGTAAGTACTTCGAGATAGTTGAACGACAATAGGGGTATACGTTCATAAAGCTTATTAATAATACGAAGTTAATTAATTACCTAACGAAAAGTAAGCTTAGAAAACTATATTAGAGATTCGGGTACCCGTCGGTTACGAGGCTATATAACCTCTTAAAGTAATTAAGTAATAATAATATTAAAATAGGGGCGCTAGAGTAGTTAACGAAAGTATATTACTAATACTAGATAAATACGCAAAGCCTATATAGATTTAAGTTTAAATTATATAATAAGCTTAACTTTAACTAAGAAATAGTCGTCGATATTTTCTATTTAAATAGTTAGCTAGTACTATATATAATCGACGTATTTATATCTTTCTAAGTAAGGTAATTTTTTTAAGATCTATAAGTAAAAATAGTATAGGCAGCCCTACGAAAAAGCTAGATCGATATATACTAAGGACCGCTAAACGGTATTAGAACCGACGCTAGTACTAGCTTTAAGTTAGTAGAATTTAGGGATAATGCGACGGCCTACGGTATATAGCTAAAAGTCGTACTTATTAAAGCGTATTATAGTATTAAAAAGGTAAAAAGGGTATATTAGTAATTAAAAAGGGCGTTTAGAATTATTAAAAAGGAAAATCCGGATTTTACTAATAACGAATACCTCTAGATAGTACTTAAATACTATAACGATACTATAGGGCTTAACGGACTTATATTAACGCTATTAGTATTTAGAGCATATTTAAGAACGACCTTAGCCTCGCTACCGTCGCTAGGTATAAGCTAACGAGCCTAAGTAGTTAAAAAAGTAATACGGGCACTACGCGAAGTAAGTATAAAAAAGTAAGTTAACGAAGTAATTACTATACGCAATAGGCCCGATATAGGGAATAATTTAAATATACTACTAAATTTAAATATACGAATATAGCGCGAAATTACTTAATAATAGGCTGGGCTATATAAATTAATTTCCGTTAACGAGCGCTCTTATATAGTTACGAGAGATCGTAACTAGCTACTTAAAGTATTAATTATAGTAGTTAGACCGTACTATATAGATCCTAACGAGGTAATTTTTAACTTATAAAAAGAAGAAGAGCTAGAGGAAACTAAATAACCCGCGGTAGAGGTATAAGAAATTATCCTTAATAAAATCGTCGTAATAGTACTAATAAATAACGAGGAAGAGGATATTGCTAAAAGGGTACTAATATTACTAATAAGACGTCGTAAAAGACTACGATAATAAGCCCTAATATAGTAATTTATTACTAGCGACGAGGTAATTAATACTTTTTATATAGTAAAAGAGAAAGCCGATTTCGAGCTAGCGGTTAAACTACGTAAAGAAAGCGTAATTATAACTATTAAAAAGCCGTATAAGGGATTAGATCTTATTAAAATAGACACTCTTTGTAATCGAGAGGTCTATTAATTTATCCTATACGACCTAGAAAAATATATAAACCTCTATATATTTAAATTACGAATAGTTCGTAAGATTAAAGGGAAAGGAACACCCTAGCCGTACGAGAAGTTTAGATACGTAATTTAGGGGTACGGCGACGTTAAAAAAGCGACGCTACTTATATAATCGCCCACTATATAGCTCTATAGCTAACGATTAATAATAGTACTAATAGTATCGCTATAGAAGAAGGGATACGAGATTTAAAGCCGTAATATTACCTAGGCCTATACTTAATTAGCTATAGGGCTTATAAAGAGAATCCTAGCCTATTTACCGAAAGAAATAGTTAGTAAGTATTTAGAAAGTACGATTATTAAAGTGCTTAAACTACTATATAGGCTCGTAGAATCGGGTACCTATTAGTAGGCTACCTACTACGATTTTTATATTAATTAATTATTAATAGTTACTTTTATATATAACCCGTACTTACTAATCGCAGAGTACGAAAGTAACTAATTTAGGATAGTTAGAATATAGACCGACGATATATTAAGCCTATTTAATATTAATTTTATAAAAAAAGAGGATAAGGAGCTTTAAAAAGCGGGCTTTATAGCGAAGCTAAAAGAGGTCCTTATAATAAATACCCCCTTAATATTTAATAGCGGGATTCTTATAATCGAAGGGGAAACCGTCGTTTTTTAATAAAAGGGGTAGGGCGAAAGAATTAACCTCGTTAATCCGAACGTAACTAATATTAAGAAGCGGTATAAGGCTAAGCTCGCGCGAGGGGTATATATTATAAATATTTATTAGCTTAAAACGACTTTTAACTACGCTAAGGTAGTATAGGCTATAAATTTAACTAAATAAGACGTCGAGGTACTTAATAAGCGGCTTAAGTAGTAATAGACGAATCTTAATTAAGGTCTCGTTTACTACCCGATCGACCTTATAACGAGCAAGCTCTACGTCTTTATTAATAGGTTATTTATAAATAATAACGACCTTACTTCGTAATTAGGGTATATTATTATCCTAGCTAACGAGAGTATAGGCGAGAGCGAATTTACTATATATAGTAATATAATCTATTACTCTTTAATTAAAAATAAGCGGGTAACGAGAAGTATATTAGTATTAGAGGTTTATAATATAATTAACGGCGTTAACCTCTCTTATATAATTTTAATAACGCTAAAGAAGATTACTAATCGAATTAGCTTTTTACTTATTCTAACGGTTATTTATATAGATTCCTACTCGCTATATAAATACCTTATTAAATTAAAAACGACGAAGGAAAAGAGGCTTATAATCGATATTATAGCCCTTAGGTAATCGTACGAAAGGCGCGAGATACTCGAGATCCGTTAGATTAATAATAAAAATAACCTCGTAAACGCTTTTATAAAAATAGTATTAAATAAGGGATTAAAGTAATTTATAAGTAGCGGAAAAGTTATTATATAAATAGAGGGATAGGTTATATAAAAAGAGTAAAAAAAAGGGGGAAAAGGAGACGACTTAGTAGACGGGCCCGAGGTTAAATTATATTTCTAACCGTAGTAGTTAAATCGATAAAAGAAAGAGAAAGTTAGTATCGGATTAGAAGTCTAATTCGACCGCGGTATATAGCCGACTACGTAGGGGCTAATTAGGGGGCCCTATTTACGATTATCGTAACTAGCCTAACCTATAGTTAGAACCTCCTTTTTATACTTACGTAGATATTTATATAGTTTAATTAATCTCTTCGTTAACTACGGTTCGAACTAACTACCCTGTAATAGGGATACTAACAATTGTAGCTCTTTTCCTCGTCGACCCAGCCATTCCTATCATCAGCACGTCGAACGTGCCGCCTCAGCAGAAACACTGGTGGCCTGATGAGCCTAAGACTGGTCCATTGCCCGCCCCAGCATCAGATGATCAGGGATTGATTCAGTGGGAAATGGCTCAGGAAGAGTGGGTTGACTCCGAAGACGCTTGGTTGAAGGCTCGAGAGAGTTGGGAACAGAGCCTTAGCAGAGATAAGTGGCCCATTGGAATGGAACAGGCCAAGGAGCTGAGGAAGGAGCTGATGGCTGAAAGAACGTGGATGAAAGAGAAGGAGGCTAATTGGCTCAAGACCGAGTGGAACTTCTGTGAACACTAGCTTCATGTTCTTGGTTTTAAGGAGAGACTCAAGTATACCATAGTCTAGACATACTTGCTACGCTTAATTCGCGATGAAGTTCCGATTGGCTTGCGTTTTATTTGGCCTAGCTCCCTCAGCACCACGCGACGACTCCTGCAATATCTCAACATTAGCCACTCGTGGCGAATACTTGTCCATTTTGGCTCATTTCGGGGTGTCGGCCGGTGGATCTCTGTAGTGAAATCGGAAACACAAAGGGACACCAAAGGCGGTAACCCGCTCGAGATCTCTATTTCTGAAGTTTCGTATTGTCATGTACCTTATCAATGTCGACATGGGAGACCCGCCGATGCCGCGAAGGCTAAACAGTTCAAGACTATCCTTCTCTATATGTATACCATACCTCCATTCGCACAGATCGTGTCCCCGGTCACCCAGCGCGACCTTTCTTCGCACAAGAACACAATGATATCTGCCACATCCTCATCCGTTCCACATCTGGGCTCGGCAGGAACCTTCTTATTCTGTTCTTCCATCCTCGCAAGATGCACAGGTCCGGCAGCACGGTACATATCGGTATCGACAGGGCCAGGGTTGACTGAATTCACAGTTACCCCGTATTTGTGGCCCAGCTCTGTGGCCCAGACCCGTGTCAGACCTTCGACAGCAGCTTTGGATGCGGCATAAACGGATTGAGTCGGGTAGCCACCGCGGGCAGATATCGAAGACAAGTTGACAATACGACCGCCGCGGTTGATGTGAGGTAAGACGCTTTGAGTCATGAAGATGACTGCTCTGACATTGACTGCCATCAGACGATCATAGTCTTCAATTGTGACTTCTTCAAGTGGTGCGTTTCCTCCGACGCCCGCGTTGTTCACCAGAATATCGACCTTGTCGGTTTGAAATTCTCGAAGAGCCGCTTTCAAAATAAGAGAGGGAGCCTCAGGAGACGCCATATCGGCACGAATGCACGTCACTCGAACCCCGAACCCCTTTACTTCCTCAACCAACTTTAGAGCAGCAGCTTCGGATGAAGGAGAGACATAATTGAATGCAACCTGCACTATGTTAACATCAATATTCTCATCACAGGTCGACTCGGTTAAGATGAGGCCGTTGTGGATATACCAAGTAAGGAAGGTCTGATTGATCGACCTGGTAATCTGTTTCGGGCAATAAGATCAGGACTTACACTTGCGCCTTGTTTAGAAAGAGCTCGAACTATGCCAGCACCGATTCCTCGAGCCCCTCCTGTCACTATTGCGATCTTTCCATTGAGAGACATGACGATGACTTGAAGTCCAGTGGTCGTATATCTCCAATCACCCTTTAAGCTGAAGAGGAGACTGAGAGATGATCTTGATCCTTACTCTCAAGTTCTCTTGAGGGCTTGTCGATTACGATCAAGGGCGAGGTATGTGTATAGAGAGTATAGAGAAGATAAAACCCCAGGCTTGCATAGGCTGCGTGCGGGGAGTCGCAGTGGGCGGGGGTTTCCGTCCAAATCAACAATGTGGCGGAAACCCAACCGGGTGACAGTGCGCCGAACGTGGGGTAGTGGTGACTTGAGACGGCGCCGTGTATGGTGTCTTGTGAGGAGACGATGTGTTTGGGCCAATTTGTTGAGGCTGCACGAAACGATCTAACGTGAACGACAGGGCCAGCGAGCTCGGAGGGGGTAAGGGAGGGGTAAAGAATTCCGAAGGTGATGCAGCCAGAAACGATAGACATCTAATCAAGCTGCCCACCTTTTTGAGATCAGATGTACTCGGTATATAACAAGCTGGCCGCACTGAGTTGATGTTCCCACCTCACTTCCTCATTGACACCCACGGAATCTCGAGTCCCTGGCCTTTATTGGCCATCAAAATCAGAATCATACTCATCAACCACTTATGCCTGCCATGGATACATCAAATGCAGTCGATATCCTTCGCCGAAAACCCGAAAACCTTGCAATTTATACTAACCCTGAACATGAGCTGTATCTCAAGAAGCTCGATGTTCCGACCCCAAGCGAAGGGGAGTGCCTCATCCACGTGCGAGCAACTGGCATCTGCGGCTCCGATGTTCACTTTTGGAAAGCAGGTCACATTGGCGAGATGGTTGTGACGGGCGAAAACGGGCTAGGCCATGAGAGTGCAGGCGTAGTTGTTGGCGTAGGACCCAAAGTGACGAAGTTCAAGATTGGTGATAGGGTAGCCATCGAGTGCGGCATCCCTTGTATGAAGGCATCGTGCTTCTTCTGTCGCACAGGCCGATACAACGCCTGTCCAGAGGTGATCTTCTACTCGACGCCCCCATATCACGGAACCCTTACCCGCTACCACGTGCACCCAGAAGACTGGCTTCACAAGATTCCTGATGGAATGTCATATGAAGAGGGATCTCTTCTCGAGCCACTCTCAGTGGCTCTGACAGGGCTCGAGCGATCCGGCGTTCGCTTGGGTGATCCCGTGGTTATCTGCGGTTCCGGTCCCATCGGCATTGCCACTTTGCTGGCTGCTAGCGCAGCAGGTGCAAACCCAATCGTCATTACGGACATCAATCAGACCAGGCTGGACATGGCGAAAAAGGCAGTTCCTAGAGTACGAACTGTGCTTATCACTGCTGGAAAGGAGCCGCAGGCAACTGCCGAGGATATCAAGGGAGCTCTTGGTCAAGAAGCCAAGATAGTGCTAGAATGTACTGGCGTTGAGTCAAGTGTGGTCACCGGTATATACGTAAGTAATCTACACGAATTGTACGTTGGACGGGGATACTTGTGCTGATAAAACTCTGAAGTCTTGCCGATTCGGCGGCATGGTCTTCGTTATCGGTTGCGGTAGAGATTTTGCCACAATTCCCATCATGTACATGGCTGGCAAGGAAATTGAATTACGATTCCAATTTCGCTACCGAGATATCTATCCTCGGGCCATTGGCCTTGTTGCTGAGGGAGTCATTGATCTCAAACCATTAGTCACCCATCGGTTTGCTCTTGAAGATGGTGAGAAGGCCTTCAAAACAGCTTCAGACCCTAGTGCTCTGGCATTGAAAGTGCAAGTACTTGACGATTAGAACCCAGGGCGGTAGTACTCAAGCTCAAGCTTTCTGAATTGTATCTTCGTTCAAGGAAGAGGTTTCGCCTGGACGTGGATAGGGGCTGCAGGTTCGGTCGCGAAAATGTGCAGGCTGCAGCGGCGACGTCCTAGTGTCTTTCTATATCTCTCACAATTGATTCGAAACGTTTGAGTCTCATTCCCCCGTACTACAGTGTTCTCATACGCCCAAATATAGCCCTGCACGGCGATAAGTCATGCAAGGAGCAGGAATCTAGGTTGGCCACGGCTCAAATCAAAAGGGCACATATCCCTAGCCGTGACATTGCATTCCTAGGAACACTGTTGTCGGTACCATGGTAGTCTCTTTCCCTCCAGCATTCCTTCAGAACTCGTAGCACCGTATCAACGTTTGTAAAACCGGAACCCGAGCTTTCAAGGATTCCTTCAATCAGATTCTCGAAGAATGGTTGTTGATCTGGGGCTGCCATTGCTCCAGCGACGCACATAGCCCATGTTACAGGTTTCAGAGACAGGCCGTCCGGCACACTTTGAAGAGCATCCATAACGCCAGATACTGCGTTATGAATTGTTTCAAGCGCGTTTTCTGGTGCGTCTTCTATGTTGGCTGAAATTGTGTGCAGTTGCACAAGGACTGCCGTTGCATATATGCGGGTAATCGACTGCGAGATTAAGGCTGAATCGGGCTGACCGGACGAATTAGTATCGTTCTATACCCCATAATATTGAGAAGGTATACTAGGTACCTTTTGTTCTACCCCCAAGTATCCAACACCATCTTCGAGACGTTTAGTGATGTCTGCAATTTTGCGGCTCAAAGCTCTCGGATTCATCTCTGCAACTTGTGCCTCTAGCGAGGCTACATCTCCGAGAGCTAGCATAGCCCAGTTCTGGCAACCCATGACACAGGACACATCGATTTCTTCGTGGCTGAGCCACCTTTGATAAGGTAGCCTAGGTGGTTCACCTGTAGAAACACATGACAGAAGCTCGAACCAAAGTAGCTGTGACACATGGAATCTGATGGCCGCACTCATAATCCTCTGGAATCCAGTCTCAATTCTTGTAGAAGATTCGGACCTTCCTCCCACGCTCTCCAAGTCGATTTGACCTGCGACCAATACAAGAGCGTTCAGATGTGACTGCCAATTAGTGGTTCCTCCTTGGAAGACCTAGCCAGTTTAGCATTAGCAGCGTGCAACCATGGGTTCAACAAAGGTTGGAAGAGTGGATACCTCGAAGCTGATGAGGAAAGTGCCACAAGTAAGAAACTCGACGCGATGTTCGGGATGGCTGGCGAAACCATCTGTCTCGCAGCGAATGAGAACTTGACGGAGTTCTTGCATCGCATTGGTGTGATACCGGATAAGCTCTGACTCCATTTCCTCTGTCTTACTTTGCGACATAGCGTGTTGGTGTAGAGCGGATAGCGTAAAGGCGGCTTGACGAAGCGGCCCTTGCTTGGACAGAAGCCAGAAAAGCCATCCTCGGCCACCGAGTGCTGGCTTATCCACGTAATAGGCGTATTGGAGGGGAAATATGTAGTCCAGATAATATGTCAGGAGCTCAGCTTCACGATACTCAGACCCGCCTGGCGAAAATATTGCTGACTCTTCGAGAGTTTCCCCAGAAGGCTCCGTTACGGCTCTGGTGGATGAACGTGTGGAAGAAGCCTGCAGTTTTCGAGTTCGGCGGAAGTTCTGTTTCACAGCATGCTTGATGCGTTGAAGTTCCGCCTGTAGCTTGACAGGGTCCTTGACCCAATCAGGCTCCGTTCCATAGCCATGGCATACTATGTGCCGATCTGTGCATTCTTTACAAGTCGGAGTTGCTTCGTCGCATTTCCTATGGCGAATACGACATGTCCAACAACCACCGCTGCTACGGCCCAGGGGTTTGGACATTGTTGCGGGGGTGTCTCTGGACTAATCTCGGGATTTCGGTTTACCAGATTCATCGAAAATTTCCTAAGAAAAATACTATTAGCCAGACTCCAAACAAGTCGTATTGACCCGTCAGCGGGACAAATTTGCTCGGGCTGTTTTGTCGACGTTCGTCAACGTCTTCATTTGCGTCGGTTAATCTTTCCCAACCCCCCGCATTAGTAGCCCTGCAACCGAGACTGTCTCCACAATTCGCGCTCTTGTAACTCGGGAAGGAATGTCGAGCCGTACTTTAGGAAGGAAAGTCGAGACGAAAGGACTGCAATTGGTCCACAGTCAACAACGTTCTTGTTTCTTAAAGATACTTAGTTAACAAAGCAGGCTAAGAACTGACTAGAAGTGTGCTTTCTTACAGCTCAAATATTGATCCTTCAATTATCTCACATTTCTGCGACTCTGAAACAAAAAAAAAAATATTTACTTTCTCTAAGAAGAAAATCAAATGAGTAGATCGTCTGCAAGCGTATGTCGACCACCAGAAGACAGCGATTGACCATGCCTGCCTAGGCATTCATAATCGTTTGTGGTCCATTCATCGTAGACAAGTATCCTCCGTTTTCAAAGGTCAGTATCACGTTAAGATGAGGATGCAAGATTTATGTAAGCGGCGCAAGACATGCCTTTAGATGTGAAAGCTGAAGAAATTGATAAGATCTCCCAAAGCGAATATTGGCGGGCTTAGCACAGACAAATACATCACGGTTTCATATTCAAGGGTTAACAATTCCTTTCCATTCTGTGTCGTTTCCACACTGATTAATCCACTATACGAAATACAGATTACAGACTAAACATTCCATTAGACTCGACTTAGCTCAGCAAACCCTCCTCAACCTGCACACCCAAGTTGGTTCAGTTGGTACCAGCTGTATGCTCTAGATGAGAGGCACAATAATAAAAGGAAGACCTAGGCCTGCTTCTTGTTGCGGTCGCGGAAGTGATCTCTGGCCTTGTCGCGGGCAGCACCGCGCTCCCGGTTGGCGCAGAAGACGTAGTTGCCACGGTTTCTGTCGCAAAGCTCGGCGCCACGCTCTGTGCGAGTGTTATCATTTTGCCTAATTGAACCAGCATTGAATTATGTCTGACTTACCATAGGTGATGATCAAGTCCTCACTAGCCGCGCAGAAAGCAAGGTCATCGCCCTTGCAATTGGGGTCGTGGTCATCGCGGCCACGGTCACCATCACGACCACCACGGCCTCGGTCACCATCGCGGTCACCATCACGGCCGCCGCGTCTGTCGCCATCACGATCGCCATCACGGCACTCGCGGCCTCTGCCGCCACGGTCTCCATCACGTCGGCGGTAGCATTCGCAGCGGCGCTCTCTGTAGCCGTAGTACTGATCGATCTCGCATCGTGTAATTCTGTCGAATTCGCGAGCCAGCTCGATAGCCAGCTCCTGCTGCTCACGAATTGCGCAGAAGAGCCTGTTGCCTCCATCGTTGGCGAAACAGAGCCTGTTCTTCGCATCTACAAGCTCCATTAGCAAAGCTGACTGAGGCCTGGCTCATGATGCGTTGAAATAATTTACCGTAGCGAGTAAACTCCTTGACACTGCGGCCGCAGTAAAGTTCGTCGCGTTCATCGCGGCATTCTCCACGGGGAAACGCCTCTGCTTTGGCCAGCTCGGCAGGCTGCTCAGCGGGCATAGCCGCGACGCAGCTGATGCCGGTGAGGGCGGCAACGAAGAGCTTTGAGTAGAGCATGCTGACGATCTAAGCGAACCGCAAGTGCTGGTATCAAAAACCAAAGATGGGTATAATTGGAAGGGTATCGTGAGCTTGAACTGATTGTTGTCTTGTCTGTCTGGTGAAGAGAAAAGAAAGCAATATCTCACGGGGGGTGGTGCCGTTCTTTATAGTCTGGGATCACTTCAGTTGTAGTTCATCTTTCCCGTGAATTGTCGCGTGCCGAGCAATCAATGGACTGTTGACGCTCGCATTGCACCGGGTCTAGTTCGTCGACATACTCAAACGTTGTTTATCCCTCTGGCATCCAAGGATGTCCATTTCTCCGACGCATCCGTAAAGAGCTACCTGAGATGTGCAGCTTTCAGCAAGCTACCTCGATCGGCTTTGCTCCGAGGCATCCTGAGTTGTCTCCCGCAGATCGGATGAGCTGCAACCAGTATGCGCCGTGGGTTTGGTGACTGTCACTCACGAACTGGCGGAGTATCAAGAGCAGAGGCGTCCTACAGAGATGACATGTGTTAGACAAAGGTCTAACGGCAGCATGCCGATTGTACCATCATGTTCATGAAAGTTGTCCAGGATTCCTGGCAAATGGACCAGAAGTTCATGCCTCCACGTTTGGCTTGCTACGCTTGATGGTGTGCCATCTAACTCTATTCAAGCTGTAAAGGGGGGAAGTGGTCGCATGGTGCAAGCATAAGATGGTTGCAACCTCTACAGTTAGGAAGAGTCGAAACTTTCTAGCTAAGCTGAGCAAGGCAGCTTGATTCCATTTCGGAAATCCTCAACTTGGGATTGACCCTTGGCAGTCCGGTAGGTCTTCCGAATAAGGATGGGTGATAATGCGCCCTCAAGTAACAAAGGTGTAAGTTTCTGGTACCTATTCCACGTATTAAGGTAGGATCATCTCACTGCCATACTCGACTACCAGGTCATTTCTGTGAGCGATACTCAAGTATAGTTCAGTCATCAGTTAGCGTTGTTGCTTCACTGACTGTTCAGTCTTCAAAATGGAGAGGTCACAGGATCTATTTCACCCTCCAGGTGGATAAACCATCTTGCATTAGGGACTTCTTGCACACATCCCATTAGCAACTGGACCGTATCCGCGAGATGGCCCTTGCTATATCCGAGCTTTCCTGCACCATGCCAATTTTCGACTCAACTGCTGTGCAAACTAATGTGAAGAAACATTTCATCTATCATAGTCGGCGTCCGGGGAGAACCGATAAGTGCCGCTCCGTCCCTCTGATTGGACTTCGTCAAAGGCGACGGCAAACATTCCACGCCTCAGAAACCGCAAACCTTGCCCATTAAGCCATTGTGTTTCCTGGGCGGAAGGTTCATGGCAGATAGACTCTGCTCATCTCCCGCTAACCCCAAAAGGCGAGCTCGACTTTGTATATGCTGTCCAAGTACCCTCGAGGCTGTCTTTGATCAGGGCTTCAATAGCAGATCATCGTGTGAGATCGAGTTCAATCCCTGTAAATGAAAAGTGTATGAAATTGCCTGACGGTTAAACCTCGTCTGACACGCATCTATTCAGCTGTTGACCCGACTTGTCTTTCTAATCAGCGTCACGGGATAGTCCCCAATCTGTTGCGACTCCCGAGAGCTCCGCATGTAAACTTCCCAGCATCCCAAATCGCAATCTCAATGTACGACTATTCGGTAAAGGAGGTGTTCGGAATCGTTTTCATTATGAGATCTTTAACCTTATGGGAATAAGGTTGGGTTTGGAATGATATCCTGCATCTGCGGCGCACAGTCAATCCAAAGCCTCCACGCGAGCCATGCGCTACACTGTGACTGCACAAACGTCAGCACGAACCACACTCACAGTTTGGAGAGCACAGCACAGCTGTTCGATTGATTCAAGATTGGTCAAAGTTCAGTTCGTCTGGTATGCGTTGAGAGTTACAAACCAAACACTTTGCACCCCCGCAGAAATGTTTCGGCTTCTAGCATTGGTCTAGACCTTGAGCAAACTGTTGCGACTCGCGCTGATGTTGTGCTTCTGGCATGAACCACTCTTTGTTTGGGAGACAGAGGTTGTTAATCTCCCCACATTCCTGTCGATAACTTTGCTGCGTATTAAGCTTCTCCAACGTGGATCGCCTGAACTTCTCATCGGCGCGAAGAATGACTTGGGCAGCTTTTGAACCGCGAACAGTCGATCTGTCCTATAAGATTATGAAGTGAAATCAAGGTTGACCAATGAATGAACAAGCAGGCCTCGCCAAGAACTCATGGCATTGAACGCTTCCATGAGGCTTGCATGAACGTTTCCACCAACACCCTGCTGTGAGGCAAGAACTGCCGTTCCTGGTCATCGACGTGAGCAAACTTCATGCAAACCGGTTCACGAACAGAACACTGAAGCGATCTACCTCATAGTCCCCAGCGAGGCTGTTCACACGCCATCGCAATCCGGGGAAGTTCAACTAGACCAGAAGCAACGGAAACGGATTTTGAGGGAATTGATAGTCGGGTATATCGTTTATTGAAACTCGTTAGCCCCCACAAGGAGCGAGACACCTAGAGGATATCTTGGCACCAGTGATGTACATATCAAACGCCCATCAAGGACTTTCTTCCTTTACCTCCCTATCGTATCGTCCGCTCGAGATGAGAAAATAAAAAAGGAAATCGCTCGGATATTCATGCAGGATAGCTCAAAAGAAACACAAGAAGGCCGCAAGTGCGTTGGCGGAAAGAATGATAAGACGTTGAAAAATAAAAATGAGTGGGTATCGGCGCTACCGGAAACCTCCCTGGGCGCCACCGTTGTTGAAGTATCCCTGATTCGCGCCTCCATAACCGCCATTGTTGTAGCCTTGCTGCGCGCCGAATCCATGGTCGCTGTATCCATGCGAAGGCGGGCTCATCGGCGGGGGAGGGCTTTGTTGGCCGTCAGGTGAGCCGAGGCGAGAGTAACCTCCTTGCGATGCGCTACGGCTCGGGGCCATAGGCAGGGGACCCGAAGGCGGCATTCCAGGGCTTTGGGTACGCAAGGGAGACATGAGCTGGCCGTGGCCATTCGGGTTGTCGCTATATGATCGCATGCCAGCCGCAGCACCAACCCCAGCGGCGCCCGCGGCCATGGGCGCGGCACCCCACGCGCCCTTTTCCTGAGATGCCGGGATGCTGTATGTGTTCTCCTGGACCATGCCGTTCTTGCTGAATGCGCCAGCATTGTACTCGGTGCCTGTCGCGCCAGCAAACGAGTCAGGGTCGACGCCGCGCTTGTGGAAGCCCTCAAGTTCGAGACGCTCTTCTTCGGCTCTCTTGGCGGCAAGGCTTGCCTCGTTGGCACCACGTCTACGCTGGCGGATGAAGTACCAGAGACCAAAGGCAATCAGAGCACAGCCTACGCCGACACCTCCAGCATATACAGCCGTTTTGGCGGTTGGGCTGAGCTCGTTGAACTTTTCGCTCACAGACTTGCTAGGTTCCTCCAGAAGAGCTTCCTTGACAGTTGAGTTGCCGCTGAGATTTGAGGTTAGCATGGGCTCAGTTGTCGTGCAACAGTCCAACGAGCGCGACTTACGCAGCAATTTTGATGCTCTCCCAGGAGCCCGTCTTGTCTCCAAAAGAGTACTCCTTTCCGGAGCTGTAGTCCGTCACCTGCGCAGACTTGACATACATGGTGTACGGTCCGGCGGCGTAATCGGTGTCACCTCCAGCCCATTCTCTAGTACCCGCAGCCATGCGGGGATCTCCACCAGCCCAGATACCGAGACTGAGGCGCATGGGAGTCTGGGGATAGGCCAGGGAGTTGTTGGCGTCCTTGGGGAGAAGAGTGCGAACGTTGTTGCCGTCGACCCACCACTCGAGCTTCTCCTTGGTCCACACGCAGGTATAGTTGTGAAAGTCGTCCTGGATGCTACCCGTCACAGGGTGCTCGGCACCGTTGTGCCAGTCCTGAACACCTTTGCCGAAAAAGTTGCTCAAGGCGTCGTTCTTTATTCCAAGGAATTCCCAATCAACCTCGTCCAAGGTGTCGCTGAGCCACATCATAGAGCTCACAATACCCTTTCCCTTGGCGGCCCTCATGTGGATCTCAGTACGGCCCCAGAAGAAGTAAAACTTGGATCGAATTGTCGGAGAGTCGCCTTGCTTGCTAATCGTGAATTCAGCGCCATTATCCGAGGTGTACGTAACGGGGCCAACAGTGGTTTCCCAGGCATCAGTCGAGGGAGTAGAGTTGAAGTTGAAGTTGTAGTCCATGCCAAAAGCCGGGTCGGCAGGACAGGTCGTGTTCATCGGATTACATTTCGTCGAAACTTGAGCGACCGCAGGCTGGGCAAGCGATGCCAGCACCGCCAGTGCCGAAAGAGTGTATTGAGACAGCATTGTAAGGGAGTGTGGATGGAAAATGATCCAATTGGACTTCCGCAAGGACGAACGGTTGTCGAAATGAGCGTTTCGTGACGTTTGCGACACGTTCAGTAACGTCAGAAGTCTGCAGAACACGGCGCGCCAGCGGTGAGGTCTTCTTTATAACAAGAGAGTGACAATAGTGAGAGACGAGGAGTATGTGTTGTCTGAGACGGACGGATTCACCAGGCTCAACGTCGCAGACACAGACCGGGCTGTTGGAACAGAGGGAGAGAAAGTAACCTCTGGTGGAATGTCGAAAGGAATGGCGATGGTGGGGTTCAAAATCCAAGAATTCAAAAGCTGGGAATGAGTGTGGATATGGGTGTTGGTGTTCGCTATTCAGATGGGGGCAAATGGCACGCATGGGAAGAAGCCGAAAGCACAGACTCGGGAATTGAGTTAGGGACTCAATCAAACGGAGAGCAATGATAGGAGGCAACCTCATCTCAACGTGGGCAAAGCGGAGAGACAGATGCAAGACAAGCCAGGGGATGCCGGGCGCGTGGCAAGCAGCATGTTGATTAAAGGGGGTGCCAATGTCTCTTTCTCCTCTTTGGGTTCTTGGAGTCGCATCTGCAACGGGCAGCGTTTCCGCACCAGCGCCAACCAGGATTAGCGTTACAACTATCGGTCGAACCAGAGGCGAGCAGCATTCTAGGGCCCGGTTCGTTGTGGCACCGGTAGAGCAAGGTTATCAGAAAGGAAATTGTTCGACATTCGCCAAACGGTCAAGCGACCGACTGGGAAACTCTCAAGATTATCCCGAGATTGTTGGTGGGCCTGCCGGAGGAGAAATGGCACCTTGGGCCGGGGGAAACGGCTGTGGAGATGTGGTGAACAGCGTCATGGGCGGTTGGAAAAGCGATCAAGTATGAGGTATTGCGAAGAAACTGCGGTCCGCGTTTGCGTGCGCTTCCGGGCACTCTCTTGAGTCGTGATCCTGAAGCAAGCGGTTGCGCGCATCGAAGGCCTGTTGGTAGTTCAATCGTCATTATATGGATGGCCATGTGAATACCCATCTTAGGTGATACCAAAGAGGGCCCGCTTTAGGAGTCGGCGATCACACCGCCGTCACGTAAATCTTAAGGCACCTGCCCAAGCTGGAAGCATGAAACAGCATCTGCCAAGCAGCCGGGTACGGCTTGCAGTGGTGTTGTGTGATTTCAAGCCGCATCTGAACAGATAGTTGCGACTGCAACTGGCAAATGCGCGTTGGAAAGGCGTTAGGTTCCCGATACCCACGACTTTGTCGTCAATTCGGTATCCGCGCGGTGAGTGATAGGACTTCCCCAGCTTTCGAGCATCGTTCTCCAAAAATACGACCGAGTTTTGTTGTTGCTAGCATCTTGCCTGTTGATCAATGACAAGAATTGTCGCCCTACACAAGCCAGCTCGCGGGCCAGTCTCGAGACTGCAACGGCGGGTTACTAATGCTTAATTTCAAGAGAGACGCCTGGCCAGATCTGCTGCAGCTGTGATCCGAAGTGATGATGGTTGTAGAGCGATGGAACACTCATGAGGAGCATAGCCAGGCGTCTAGTGACGACTCAAGATGAGCGAGAGAAGCGCGGTTGAGGAGTAATCGAGGCGGGATTGGCGTCGTGAGCTGTGGTATCGTCGATTTGGATCTACAGGCTTGAGATCTGGGCTGAGCGACTCGGTCGCTGTGGGTCACTAATGGTAAAGATTTTCATCCGCAAATGAGCAATCGTAGTGTCTTGTTGTTGCTGCGACCCGTTTGGTGGGAAACACTGTAATAGCGTTCGTCGATGTGCTGAGTTGATTGCGAAACTTCAATCATGGAAGCGTCGAAGGTTTGCGGAAAATGAGTGAGACAAGGAGCATGAGGACAAAGTAAGGTGAGTGAGTAAGGTGGGAAATAAGGTGAACAAAGTGAGATGAGTAAGGCTGCGTGGCTGCTAAGGCAAAGGCAATTCATCGGGTATTCGGCGCATGGCGGGCCCAAGCGTCCGGGTCAGGGCCGGTCGAGAGACCCACATCCTTAAATGACAAAGCAACCGCTAAAACACAAGATTTTCCGCCTTGTTCGGTTACCGCGTGATACAGTGATATATGTACGGCTTGGCTAGACCGATATCGCTCGTCAACCTAAGTCAAGCCACAACGAGACATTTTCTGAATCACACTATCACTCGATGTCCTCACTCGCGTCAAGAAGCTGCAGTAACGAGACTCTAGCTCATCAATGATCCAAGACTCTGGAGGTTGACTTAAAGACATGCTCTTTCTTAGTATGCACAATGCCAACACCAATTTCGGCAATCTATCCGTGCAAAAACCCACATCGTCCCCGAACTTCACCAAACAAACGTGACTTTCGGCGGCCCAGTCCGTTCCCGATTACGCGGCGGTGGATTCCCTCAAGAATGGACGCTTACCCGAGACGTAATAGTGGTGCAAACCGCCCTGCAACGACATGCTTAGATGCGATAACGCAATCCCAACCCCAGACAAGGTCTGCGGGATGAGCCCATGAAAATTTCAGCTGTTGTTTGTTCAAATACTGGGCCGACTCCTGGCTTCTGACTGAGTCATCTCCCTGTCTAACCTCGAATTCACCCTTCACTCAACGTTCGCAAAGCCATCAAAGCAGCCGACATGAGCGCGCAAAGTGATCTGCAAGTCGCAGACTCGTCCGACACCGATGCCGGAAATGAACAACCAAGGAACGAAGCTCAGCGGCGCAGCTTCGGTGACTGGCTCCGTGATGATGTCAACATCCGCTATACCGATATCCCAGTCCTCGCTTGCTGTCTGGTGTCCGGCTTGTGCGACAGTGTAGCAGTGAACGCAGCTGGTGTCTTCGTCAGTATGCAAACAGGTAAGATCCTAGCTATCAGGCAGGGGAAGCGACATGTGATACTGACCTGTTTAAAGGAAACACCATCTTCATGGCTCTTGGCGCCTCGAAGCTTCCGGCTGGCGAGCCACTCCTCTGGCTCAAGTCCCTCAGCTCCATCGCCGCGTTCTGGCTTGGGTGCTTCTTCTTCTCCAAGTCGAGACACATCCATCCCAAGCGCAGAAGCACTCTCGCCCTGTCGTTCCTTCTTCAGTCGGCTCTCGTCTTCCTTGCCGCCGCCTTTGCTCAGACACGTCTCATCGCCGACTTTGGAAAAGCCTCGGTGCAAGGCTCCGACTCGAATCACGAATTCAAGACCTCTGAAAACCCTCTTGTGATGGTCCCCCTTGCGCTTCTGGCCTTCCAGTTTGGCGGACAGATTGTGACGAGCAGGATTTTAGGATACAACGAAGTTCCTACCAACGTCCTGACCAGCGTCTACTGCGATCTCCTCTCCGACCCCAAGCTCTTTGCACCCCTAAAGGAGAACCCCAAGAGGAACAGGAGGTTCTTGGCCGTCGTTTTGCTTGTTCTTGGAGGTATTATTGGTGGCTGGCTGCAGAGAAGTCGGGCTGGCATGCCTGGAGCTCTTTGGATCTCTGGAGGAGTCAAGTTCATTATTGCCGTCGCCTGGATGGGCTGGGCCAGCAATGAGCCGGCTGAGAGCAAGCTGGAGAAGGGCGTTAAGTCATAATTTAGATACCCGTCTAAGCCATAGGCTGTCAGCAGAATAGATCCCTCCCTCGTGCAAAGTCTCATTGTAGAATGCGAGCGTTTCTGGTGGGATATATGATGGTAAGTCTCGTGTTTTTGCGTGTCCCTCAACGGCTAGCCCGACCATTCAACTGAGAGTAGTCAGTGTAGTTGTTGACTCGTACACATCCGTCTCCAGGGAAACTCTCGGGCTCACTGACTGCCACTCCAAGACTGATTTACGTACATATGTGCACTACTAAAGGTTACGGTTGTTCTAGTGCCGCTCCTGTTTGATATATGCATACAATACGTGACAGCTGTGAACCTTGACCGAAGTATCACATAACAGCTTTCTCCTAGTCAAATTGGTACTTCGCGTTAGCGAACGAGCTGTTACGCGCCATGTCAGGTTGTAGGGTCTTTTCATCCAACTTGGCAAGATTGATGGGCTTGAGGTCACCATCTAACATTACCAGAGGCAGAGACAAAACTAGATAAGGTTGCTGTCTACTGATGGGCAAACCTTTGCCACAGACAGTAGCAGCATCTCGTCAAGGTGTTGTGTAGGACGGCTGGCTATGCAAGTCGTCTCAACGTATGTCATACTCCGCTGAGACGATTTGATCTATTAATATCGCTTCGAATCTGCCGATACCAAATCTTTGATATGTAAGGTAGACCAAGCCACCCGCTATAGGCTCTCGACCGTTGTCTTCGGCACACTCTGGTGCGCCAAACACGGTGTCTTCAATGATACTCTAGTGCATGAACAGTCAATCAGACAGCAAGGAACTCTCAACTTGTCCTTGTTTAAACGAAGACTTCCCCACAAGCCATCCCTAATCAAGCCTCATAGGATAGCTTCCACGGCTGACATGCTGCATCGTCCGCTCTGCGCCTGGGTCCAACCAAGAATGGCCCACCCCAGACGTAACCCACATGCCCGGATTCAAGATTCGCGAGAACCACGATCAAGTCTTTTGACCATCTTTCAGGATCGCTTGGATGCCAGCGCAGGATCCCTACCTACTATTTATTGCTAAACAGTTGTGCTTCTCGGTTTCAGAGTGAAGATTCGCGATAACAGCCATTGGTAAATCATAGCGCTGTAGGGCAAGCCACAACGTCACGGTCATCCGTAGCAACCATCCATAGTGTCTTGCACCGTTGGGACCGCAACCGAGTCTCGGTCTGTGAACGAGCGCCAGCTCATCGAAACTAATGGGCACACGACCGTCACACACGCCGTTAGCCGAATTCTGGTGCTTCCGCCATCCCTCACCAAGAATGACCCCTTGCATCGCAGCACAGCCTCCTTGGCGTCTAGAGGCTAGATTAAACGCGCCGTCCTACTAAAGATATGAGATGTCATAATCGAGATTGTCCTCCCTTGTCGACTTTGCATCACTCTATTCATTACCAAACAGATCAGGGCCTCGGGGAACGGAAGGGCAAGACATTTCTGAACAAGACCCTGCGTGACCTGAACGAAAGAATCTAGGGGTCCTTCCACAAGAGGCTAGCCCGTCGTCATCATCAGCCTCTCATTGGTTGACTGGCCACACCTCGACCCCTGCACTGCAGCCTTCCCTTGCCAGCTTTTGACGTCACCGAGGACGGTGGTCTTGGAGCGCAGATCACCGACAAACAGGTTTGGAGTCGCACGGCACCCAACCACCAAACCCGCCAAATGGCGTCTCAATCGGATCTAACAGCTAGTTGTCCTTCGAGGAACAGGAATGAGTGACGGACGGAGGGCATCCAAATGACCATCTTGGCATCATTGTGCAGCATCAACCATGCCAGCCTGCCAACAATGTCTGCAGCCAGGGTCTCGGCACGGGCGTCCGCCCAAACGACGTACCTTGCGGAGAGCTGTAACAGCAGTAGGAGAGCCATAATGTCATGAATGAGGATGAGGAAGAGGGAGGATCAGGGGAAAGGTTATGAGAAAGGAGGAGAGATAGATATAACCTCCATGCTCCTCCCGCCCAGAGTCTTGTGTTCCGTCTTATCCAGCATCCTAAGCCTTCATAAACAGAAGCACCCACACCACCAACCACACTCTACAACCTTGTAGGCGAAAACAAGCCTTTCGCCAAATCATCCTAGCAAATTATATTCCTTCCATCACAAAACCTCTATATTCTCAAAATGCCATTCTTCGGAGGCGGCCGTCGCGAACCCTCTCCCGAACCAGTTCGGGAGCTGACCCCACCACCCTCAGAGCCCCGCCGCACCGGCTTCTTTGGCTCTCGCCGGGACCCTTCCCCGGAGCCAGTCCACCACCAACCCGTTGCCGAGCCCGCGCCCCGCAAGCACGGCCTCTTCGGCTCCTCTCGCCGTGACCCCTCCCCCACGCCGACAGCTCGCACATCCCGCACCTCCGCGACCTCCCACTCCTCTTTGTCGTCAACTACCTACCACACCTCCCCTGATGGCCACCACACCGGCGGAGGCGGCCTCTTCCGCCGCTCCACCGACGCGTCGTCCGGTCGCCGGGGCGGTCTCCTGCACAAGTTTGGCGGCGGAGGCGTAGAAATGGACCCCAGCATCGTCCAGGCTCGTGAGCGCGTCATGGGCGCCGAGGCGGCTGAGAAGGAGGCTGACCGCGCGCTCATGGCTGCGCGGGAGAGCGTTGCTGCTGCGAGGGCTGATGTGCGAAGGCTTGAGGAGGAGGCCAAGGAGGAGGCCAGACGGGCCAAGATCAAGCAGTACCATGCCCGCGAGGTTTCCAAGCGTGGCAAGGCTTTGGGGCGTCACGGAGACTAAAGTCACGAACGTGAGTGGTGCGGTTGAGAGAAACTCAGCAGTATTTCTTTTGTATTTATGAGTTCATGATCTGTATCATGGCGAACGTCGAACAATACGGAGTTGGGAGAGCGGAACAAAAGATTTCACACTATATATTACTACTATAACACGCATGAGCGACGATTCGGAAACGCAAACATTACCTATATAGCAAGTCGAGAAATGAACTATTTGACGAACACAAGATCGAGCCAATGTTTGTGACGCAAGGTAATCGATGCCGCAATTTTCATGAAAGCGTGCTCGAGGTCCTACAGAGAGCTTCGTCAAATTAGAAAGACAAAACTTGGCCGACAGGAAAAGGTCTGAGGCATGTCTGACAGTACTGACAAGCTGACAAGACCCCTCCATGATCTGCCCGCCGTTCTCCAGTTCTCCAGTCCGACTGCAACCGGAGAATCTACTCAGCTCCGAAAGAGTCAGCACGGATCGGGGGTGTTCCTGGAACACCCCCTCGCAAATTCTCAGCCTTGACACCCGGTCGACACCACTCATTCCTCCCCTCATCCTCTGGCTCTAACCGGAGCGGACACGAGAATCTGCAGCGTCAGATTCCTTGGCCCTAGCGATTAGGTTCTCGGAAGTTTCTTACTCAAGGCGACGATCCGTGACGCGACGCTTTCTAATAGATTGACCGCAGCTCCGAGTCCGGTTCATTGCAAGCAAGGTGGTGGCGGTGGTGGTTGAGGGGTTTACTGATTTCAAAGACGTTGAGCATAGTGACAGAGTTCATTAGGGGTCATCTATCTAGTGACAACTTTTCTCGCTTGCTTGAGAATAGGCTAATGGAAAAAAAGACCAGAACCCAATTGACTGCTGCTGTTGAGCTTTCATCCGAGATTTCTAGTACCCTGATCCAATACCTCATGCCATCCACCTGCCACCTGCCGAGCACGCCGTTCCTCCGGCCGTGCTGTCCTTCTGCGGATGCGCTGAAGACCGAAAGCGACAAAGGGAATGAAACCTGATCCTCCAACCCTGTATGTGCATTGTGAAGTGAAACGGGTATTTACATTTTTGGCTCAAAAGTGGTCAGTGCCCAAAGGTATCAAGAATTCATGTCGGCGACACAATCCGTAGATAGCCGCCGAAGTGAAAGGGAAAAAGGTCGCGTC
This sequence comes from Colletotrichum lupini, assembly GCF_023278565.1. Classification (NCBI taxonomy): domain Eukaryota; kingdom Fungi; phylum Ascomycota; class Sordariomycetes; order Glomerellales; family Glomerellaceae; genus Colletotrichum; species Colletotrichum lupini. The sequence goes on along the minus strand of NC_064677.1, from coordinate 7,756,317 downwards.
TGCCCAAGGAGCTGGGCGGGCTGTAATAAAAGACATAGGTTAAAGGCCGAGATGCAAGTCGAGGTTGGAAGGTCCAATCCGTAGGAACGCCGACGCCTTCCAAGTGCCAAACACTGAAAAAATGGAATTCGAATCCGTCCGAAACAACGGCCGCTCGTTTGATCGTGGTCGTAAGAAGATGAAGAACGATCATGGCAAGAAATGGATGCACCACCGTGATGTTTCTCACATAATGACGCACTGAGACTCTTCACGATCCTTCTTGACACTGAGGGCGACGCGAGCGGCCTCGGTGAAGGCCTCGTTGACACCGCGGTTGCGCATGGCAGAGCACTCGAGGTAGCGGAGGGCATTGATGCGGCGAGCGACCTCCAAGCCCTGCTCGTAAGAGATCATGGGACGCTTCTCTCGCTGCTGGCCCTCGGCGGCCTCCTCCTCCTCATTATCGGCCTCGCGGAGATCGCACTTGAGGGCGACGAGAACCAACTTCACGCCGGGACAGTTGTCGGCGATCTCTCCAACCCACTTGCTCTCGACGTTCTCGAGGGAGTCCTTGCTGTCGACGCTGTAGCAGAGCATGATGAGGTCGGTATCGTCTGCGCCTAATTAGCAAGCGACTTCTTAATTCACCCAATATTAGAATCCCGTACCGTAAGACAAGCTGCGGAGGCGGTCGAACTCTTCCTGGCCAGCGGTATCCCAGAGGGAAAGCTCGATGTGGACACTGTCGACGAAGATGTCTAGCAATCTCAGGTCAGTTTTCAAATCGCAGAGGGAGGATCGCGACAGAGGCATCTTGCGACTTGGCGCCTTTCGCTGGGAATCGAGGTATCGTACCATGGACGTAGTTCTCGAATACAGTGGGCTCGTAGACGGTCGGGAAGTAGCTGGGTCAAGTCAGCAAGAGATGCGCAATTGGAAACCCGGAAAAGGCCGGGCCCTAAGGCTTAAGGGTTGAAGGAGATAGTATTGGAATTACCCTCTGGTAAAGACGTTCAACAACGATGTCTTGCCGCACGCGCCATCGCCACTGCAGGTCGCAAGTCAATTAGCCAAGAACTCCCAATCGCAGCCACCAAGGAGGCAACACAAAGAGAAGGTCGAGGAGGTCTCACAGGAGGACCAGCTTGCGCTGGACGGTCTTGTTACCACCGCACAAAGGCATACTGGGTGATCTGAAGGAGGTGGATTCGGTCGGGTTGTAGAAAGTCGGTTAGGGAGGGTTGATCGAGGTGAGGCGAGTCGGTGCGGTGCTGTACGAGATCGGTTTGCTTGGTTGTTTGTGGAAAGCAGAAAAGGATGCAGTCGGCCAGTAGTAGGAATCTGGGGGGAGAGTTCGTGGTTCGTCGGTCGATCAGCAAGGGGAAGGTACCAGAGATGGTTCTGGGTTGTTGTTTGGAGGTGGGTTGGCACGGCTGGTTGGTGCGCGAGGTGGTGGTGAAAGGGAATGGACAAAGAAAGGCCGATGGACTTTGGGGTAAATGCCACTGGAAGTGGAAGGGAGGTAAATTGATGGTAACGCAGGAAGGAAGGCACGGTACGGTGCGGTCCAGGTGCAGGTGCAGGAATAATGGAAGGGAATGGTGGGGAACAAAAAGAGCAAGGAAGGTCCAAGGCCCAGTGCTCTTTCCGTAGATGCAGTGCAACAGTGCCTCTTTTCGCTGGAGAGGAAAGTGCCAAGCAAAGCGGAGTGGCTTGGGGGATGGCTGTGACTGTGATGTGAGGCAGAGGAAAGGCAGGCGCAGAGCAGGCAGATGAGAAGAAACAGATGGGAGAAAGAGGCAGGCACTGGAGACCAAAACGAGGTAAAAGGTGCAAGTGTGAATTTGGGGTGAGCAAAAGATGCAGGAGCGGGAAATTGAAATTGGGTTGGAAGAAGGTGCGCTGCTCAATTGGCTGAGATCATTTCAGAGGGCCACTCAATGGAGTAGAAAAGAGCAATAGCGGACAGGGTCAGGCACCTCTTGCCGGGGTGAGCCTAGGAGGAAAGGAGACGGAGGAACACAACACTCATTGCCTTTTTGGCGCTGGGCTGGAAATGGACTTTTGGGGACCTGAGGAAGGAAGCCACCCAGCTGGATAAGGTAGAGTCAGGCAGGAGCCACTGGGACTTTGAAGATGGGCACCTTCCCAAGCTGTTACCTAAGAAACCTTTTGCTCTGTGTGGGAAAAACATTGATATACTATCATCATCATCATCTTCTTCTTCTTCTTCCATGGCGATACACTTCAGCACCAGACCAGAGCAGAAAAGGGGACCAGCGCAGGGAGGCTGCGTGATTGCGTACTCCGTCACTCGTCGTCACTCAGTACACTTGGACGAATCCACAAGGACCGGAATGGGGAACCTCATGAATGTCACTGACTGAGCGCCTCCACCGAGCTACGGAGGCCCCTCTACCAAAGAATGCCCTGAGCCCACATACGGACACTCTACGGATACCTACCTGTCCAACTTGACACGCTTGCTCCGTTATCGACCAGGAGACCAATCACTTGGGCTGCGACTCCAGTTTGCAGCGTACGGATATCTACTTCTGCCTCCGAAAGTGTACGAAGACGCTAAAATATCCGTAGATGCGAACTGGGAAGAAACAACTTGAACGAGTGGAGACTTCCCCGCCACACAATTGCGCGCATCTGCACCCACTATCGAGCTGCAGACATGTCACGACAGGGGAATCAGATTGAACTGCGCGAGAAAAGAAAAGAAAATCCCTCCCAAAAAGCCATGAGTTGCCCTTCGTCCCGAACGTACCCGCAACCTCCAACAAAGTCATGAAATATCCCTCTCACAAATCACCAGGATGGACGCCATGAAGATGAAGAGGCTCGGGGCATGGGCCAGTGCGCGTCCAATGTGAGCTGAGCTGAGGCCGACTATGAGGTCTCGCCAAAACGGCATCATTGATCCAATGCTTTTCCAGCTTAGCCTTTTGGCTTTTCTATCCCCCCCCCCCCCCCTGCCACAACATGGCCGAGTGGCGCTTGAGGGCCCCCGGAGCCCCTCAACTCGTGTCCCGTCAAGGCCGTTCTTGGTAAGACAGCTGAGCTGAATGGGGCAGACAAGGTCAACGAGGGGCACCAGATACTCACGTATAGGAAGGCATCGAGGGCTAGGTATCTGGTACAAGAGAGTGTTCGGTACTGGACGCCAGAAACCTCCGCCAGAACTCGGTTGCGCTGTAAGCCAAGTCCACCTTATCTTCCGCTCTTTCGCCCGGCTGCGGCACCTTTCGAGAACGCCAGTCATACACGATTCATCGTCAAATCCCCCGACCTCTAGCCACACAAACCTTGTACCTCCGTCTCACTCACAGACGAATATGCAGCTCCAATGTAAGCTGAAGCCATCACGATATACTGGCCAAAACTTGAAGTGAGAATACGCAATCCTCTGGTTTCACCTCATAAATCTCGCCGCTCAACCTCTACTTGTCGTGGGCTGTACGACTCGCTGCGCCGCTCACTAATCCCACCCATCGTCATTCGATAGTCCACACTGCAACGAACCAAGGAAGGAAATCCGATATCCACCTCTGTCAAAACAAACGCTCTCCACTACTCAAACAAAAAAAAAACTCCATCGCTAGCCAAGGAAGCACCGCGCCTTGTGGCAGACTCATCCCAGCGACACTCCCGCCGCAAAGCGCCGGAGCTCGACTCGCTGGAAGCCCCGAGAGCGGCGCCTGTTTTTCGGATCGAGAGACATGGGCGAATCCACCACACCATCCACCCTAAAGGCAAAAGGCCCGGGCCCGTGGTTACTCCGTGCGAAGTGAAGGTCTTTTGGTCCTAGGTATTCGGTTCGATTGTTCTCGTTATTTCCTTAAGGTACCTTATTCAGCAGCGCTGCGAGAACCCTCAGTTGACTGCAGTGTCTGAAGGCATTCCGGGATCATATTCTGCCCCTCTTTGCAGCTCATCAACACCCCTCATTACCCCTCATCACTCCATGACCTTCCCCATCAGTGAGGCAAAGGCAGCTGGCATCGTCAGCCTCACTGACAACGCAACTCTTGCGCAACGGAACAGTGAGGCACAGTCAAGAATCGTGACGCATCATCACCCCTTCGCCAAGCACCCGTTCGCCGCTCCATTGTGCTTCGGATCCTCAACCCCTCTTGTTGCGCCCGACGACGCCTCCCGCACCCAGTCCGAGTGCCGTTCCCCCGGATACCCCATTGTCAGTGCTCACTCGCTGTTTCTCACAAGGTCTTATGTAAGATTGCGTGCCACCGTATCGTGAAGTATTCGATTATTGTTCAATTTTTCTACTTGTTCGTTACACGGCAACGTTCGTCACCGTGTCTTGGGTATCCATTACAGCGTTCCATCACCGTGTGTGCAGCCTGCAACATGCCTCGCATTCTAGAATCCATCCATGACGTGCAGTCGGCGGCACTAAAGCTTTCAACCCTTTCTTGCGCCGAATCCATGGACACGCTTAAGCACGTCCTCCCTCCCTTCCGTCTTCCGGCAGCGTCCCATCCCGACTTCGCTCCCGCCGGGCCCGACCATGCATAGGCGATCGATGGCTACTGCGACCCAGCTCCGTTCTGTCGGCTCGCACGGCGCCCGCTCTTTGGCGCTCGACCTTTGCCCCGCGAATCCTCAACCTCCGCTTCAGGTTTGCCCCGCAAGCTGGTAGTTTGTGTGGTATTCAATTTGATTCGGCCAGGTCTCGCCGGTCCTATCGCATCCACCCCTCAGTCATCGTCTCTCTGCAGACCCTGCCTACTACGGCCCATCCTCTCCCCGAGGCTCATGTTGCCGGCCTTCCGATGCAGACCGTTCACAAATTGCCTGTCTCCAAACTTGGATGATCGTTCTCTCGCCTGATCATCGGCTTGTCGCGCGGCGTTCTCCCGTTCTTCAAGCGCAGCCAGTCGGCGCTCCCGATCTGTGTCGAGATCTGAAGCGGCTGCCTGCATCGCCGCCAACTTGCGAGCCCTTGCCTCCTCAGCGCCCTTGTCATCGGCCTCTTTGCCGCTACTGGATCCATTGGTACGGGCAGCAGGTCGTCTGTCAGGCCCTTGCCGATGATTATCGTTGTTTCGGCGACCCCGGGAAACTGAAGCCTCTCCATCCCGGTCGCCACGCCTGTCGTGACTTCGTGGCGATCTCTCCCGTGGCCTGACGGGTCGTTCGTCCTCGGACACTGAGTCTCGGCGCCGCCGTTCGCGGTCGTCACGCCTGTCGCGTCGATCGCGTCTGTCGTAATCGTCCTTCTCGCCAGAGTCGCGTCTTCGAGGAGATCGGGATCTAGAAGTGCGTCTGCGCTGGTGGTGCCTGTCTTCTGAATCGCTGCGTCGACGCCGCCTTTCAGAGCGCTCTGCCTCGTCATGGTCGTCTCTCCGACGGCGCGGGCTTCGTGACCTTGAATAAGATCGCCGCCTTTTGCGGTGTCTTTCCCGATCGTCGTCGTCATTCCGATGCCTGTGGTGCCTTCTCTTGTGCCGCTCCTCCTTTCCTTTCGACTTTGATTTATCGTCTGCCATACCCATGGATGCAAGTAACTGCCGACGCTTGATGGGATCATTCATCATGGCTTCGTAGGCGGCCTGCTCCTGTCGCTTGATGGCAAGCAGGGGGTCTTCTCGAACTTTGGCTGCTGTGTCGCGTGCGGTGTTGGCCGTCTGTAGGGCCATGAAACTCTCCTGCCCGGCTTGCTTCTCCAAGTTCTTGTGTTCCGTTCCCTTGAGCAAATTGTCGATGCGGCGCTTGCCTAAGAGGTAGCTCTCGCGCTCCTCGGTCGTGCCGGTCTGTCCATCGGTAGGTCCGCTGTAAAGAAACTCGACGCGGTCGACTCGTTTGGTGTGCCCTGCAGCCTCGAGCTTCTTCTGGAGTTCTTCGCGCTCGCGCTCTTCCTTGAGCTCGTTGATGCGCTGCTGTGTCTTCTTGCGCTCATCGAGGGCTTTGCGTTCCTCTTCCCAGACCTTGGCCTGGTTCTTGATGAGAGAAGGGTGGAAACTCTTCTTCAAGTTGAGATCGCCACCCATCTTGCCGACTGCTTAGTCGAGTATACTGGAGTATTCGTCGACAATTGTTAGAGAATGGGCAAAGCCGGAAAGTGAGTCGTGTGGAAATCTGTTGGAGATGTAGGTTGTTGGGAGAGATGGAGGTTGAAACTAGGCAGATGAAAGTCAAAAGGCTGGCACGGCTGGGTTCGAGTCAAAAAAGCCATGGAAGCCAAAAGTCGCCTCCGTTCATGTGGCCAGTGCGCAATCAGAGGCCGTTAGTAGGTCTGCCAATCGATAAGCTCCCCCCGCCTTCCATTCATTGTCCACCACAGCTGCACCTGCCTGGAACTGCCCTGCTCATTGTCAATCAGCCTTGCTACCTTCACGTTCAATTTCCAACGACGAACAAACCTACAAATTCTTCCACCACACCTTTTCCTATAGCTATTCTCCAGTCCAGTCACCAAAGCGCACTCCTTGCGATCGCCTTCTCGTGAATACTCCACAATCCCCTCACGCAGTCAAGATGTCTGACGACGAGGACTTCATGCAGGAGTCTGATGAGGAGCAGTGAGCTTCCCCCAGATGGGCCTGTCAGCTATGGGTTTTGTAGCAGGAACCGCCGAGACTGACTAGGCGCAGGTACGACTTTGAGTACGAGGAAGACGACGATGAGGACTCCGGAGATGTCGGCATCGAGAACAAATACTACAATGCGAAGCAACTTAAGCTTACCGATCCCGAGGATGCTATTGCCGAATTCTTGGGCATACCACCGTTAGAGGAGGAAAAGGGCGAATGGGGCTTCAAAGGCTTGAAACAAGCCATCAAACTCGAGTTCAAGCTGGGACAGTATGAGAAGGTACAACCAATCTAAACTTCCTGAAGAAAGTCCTGCTACCAATAGAAGGGAAATACTGATTTCGGAACCAGGCGACGGAACATTATGCCGAGTTGTTGACCTACGTCAAGTCGGCCGTGACAAGGAATTACTCCGAGAAGTCGATCAATAACATGCTGGACTACATTGAGAAGGGATCAGACAGCCCCAAGGCCGTGGCGTGCGTCGAGAAGTTCTACTCGCTCACACTCGAGAGCTTCCAGAGCACAAACAACGAGAGGCTATGGCTGAAGACGAACATCAAGCTGGCCAAACTCCTCCTCGACCGCAAGGACTACAACACGGTCACTAAGAAGCTGAGGGACCTCCATAAGGCTTGTCAGAAGGAAGACGGCAGTGACGATCCCAGCAAGGGCACATATTCTATGGAGATATACGCCCTCGAGATCCAGATGCACGCCGAGACCAAGAACAACAAGCAGCTGAAGAGACTCTACCAGCGCGCCCTCAAGGTCCGGTCCGCTGTACCTCACCCCAAAATTATGGGCATCATTCGCGAATGCGGTGGCAAGATGCACATGAGCGAGGAGAATTGGGCCGAAGCCCAGACGGACTTCTTCGAATCCTTCCGCAACTACGATGAGGCCGGCTCGCTCCAGCGAATTCAGGTGCTCAAGTACCTACTTCTTACGACTATGCTTGTCAAGTCTACCATCAACCCGTTCGACTCGCAGGAGACCAAGCCGTACAAGCAGGATCCCCGAATCACTGCCATGACCGACTTGGTGGACGCGTACCAGCGTGACGACGTCCACGCCTACGAAAATGTCCTGCAGAAGAACCAAGACATTCTCGCCGACCCATTCATCGCTGAGAACATTGACGAAGTCACGCGCAACATGAGGACGAAGGGCGTCCTGAAGCTGATTGCACCGTACACACGAATGAAGCTGTCATGGATCGCGAAGCAACTAAAGATCTCAGAGCCCGAAGTTCAAGACATCCTCGGTTTCCTCATTGTTGACGGCAAGATCCAGGGCAAGATTGACCAGCAAGCCGGCACTCTCGAGATTCAATCGGACGCGGACAGCGATCGTACCAAGGCTTTGTACGAACTGACGCAATCTGTCTCGAATTTGTACACTACCATGTTCAAGGAGGGCGAAGGCTTCCGATCTACCGAGTTCCCTACCGATGAGCAGACCATGGAGATGATGGGCGGCGGTATGACCCCAAGAGGCGGCGGTCGTGGACAGCCGCGGGGCGTCGGACGGAAGGGTAAGGGCGTGGTGCCGTCAATGTGGACATGAGAAGCATGAAAATACGCGCATGCCGCTTGATTACAGCGGGAGATGAACATAGCAGGTAAAGCTTACGACTGGCCATTGCACCATAGCTGCTCGATCAGATACGTCACAGCAGGGATGGGGACGGAAGTGCTCAGACGAAGAAGGAAGACGATGCCATGGCGGCCTCGACAAGCATAGGAAAGGAGTAGAGGCGTTGTCAAAGTAGCTCATCAGGCCATGACAAGATACCAAAAACCATGCAATCAACATTATTAGTCAAAAAGGAAGGATATATTCTTCATCAAACACCTCAAGTAGCACGCCGAACAACCGACGCAAAGTATGGATGTAGGCAAACCCGTGGACAAATACGGTTCAAAGGCAGCTTCCCGCTGCGGGTGGCTCAATTCAAAGAGCTTCCAAGATCTCGTGGAACGCTGGTGACGGGATACGAGGCCGAGGGAGCAGGAGGCGATGAAGGAGGCTAAGGGTGGGATAAGTTATCACGTCGCACCACGACGACGCGAGGGATCAAGAGGAATTGACTCCTTGGCTAGGAGAGGTATAGGTCCTCTCGTGCATCTCAATAGAGGACAACACTAGCACACTAGATACGTATGTTGATTCATCACCTCGTCGGACTCGTAGATCCCGTGGAGGCAACCGAAGAAACCGAAAATACGAAGAGCCGGACACGCCTAAGGAATCTCCCAATTCGATGTCCCTCAACGCTAGTAGACTACGCGATGGTGTTTTTCGCCATGGTGTTTTTACGACGATCCAATCCAGACCTCGGATCTATCATCCAGCCTTTGGGCTTCGTTCCGGAATCTCAGTTCCGGAAATCTCATTTGTCCATAGGAACCGGAATACGACCATCAATCTCCCCCGCGACACAATGGAGGGGCATCGAGCTGACCAAACAGCAGGGGAAAAAAGAGTTTGGACACGCAGGCGATAGACTGGTGATCAACTTATTTGGCTCTCACTCGACACCGCCATCACCGTCCCAATTCGCAAATCAATGGGCCGAAAAGGCGCCTGACCGATCGATGCAGCGGCAGTTTGTCTTGTTGGCCGCGGCGCAGTCCCCCAAACGAGACGCAGACGAGATGAATCTGGCCCTGTCTTGTGTGGTAACCACCACCAACCTTTATCGATTTTCCCGTCTTCAGACCTTCACCTTGCAGCAACGATGTGTTGGTGCTCAGCTCGGCTCGCTTGCTTGATTTGCATGGCCCGCGTCGTTGGTCTCGACGTAGTTTGACTGACAGTTTGCAATTTACCCAGCCAGACATGGGCGCAGCAGCAAGATGGGGGGGAGGGACACCGCGGAGACTGAAGGCAGTGAGCCGAGCCAGAACGCGAAGCAAATGGAAGAAAAGAAAAAATTCTGCACCACCATCACCCACAAGTCTCCATCGCTCACCCCGTACTCTTCGGCGTCGTGTCCGTAGCCGTCAAACGATACGACACGATGCTGGCGCGGGATTGTCCCGATTGTTCCTGGCAGCGTCGCATAAGGTAGAGAGAGACAGTGGACCCAGAAAGTCTTAGTCGCCTTTACCCTGGTTCGTCAAGGTAACTTCAACTGCAAGTCTGATGAACATTTTGCCCACAGACTTCGCTTCCCGTGATGTGTTTTACTGCGTATTTTATCGCGGCACGGAGTATTTGCCTTAGCCTTTGGAGTAACATCTCCAACAACATCGAACCATCAATAACCATCCCACTTGCAGATCACACTTGGGCTGGTATTATGCAGTCGAGTTTCATCCCCGGCCCGTCTGCTAGATGCATAGATGGTGGTTCATATCGTCTCCAAAATACCACTGTTCAGGTTGCGTCGCCTTGCGTCTGGTTCGGACGTTGACCACTACCCGTAGATTCAGTGGTGGTGATTGACCAGGCGTAGCTTCTGCTCCGGAATCTAGATCTGTCACACTACACAGCATGAAGACACTTTTTCAACCTTCTTCCTTCTGCTTCGTCTCTGTGAGGCCAATCCAATGATCGTGATCCGCCATCATGGCAGATCGCCATCGCCTCCCTGCGAATGGAGACCTGGCCTAAGGGGAAGCCAATTAAATGACCTTCATTATGCGTCCTTCCGTGGCCACCACCATCCTGCGTACTGTAAGTACATCACACCTTCGCGGGCTCGCGAGTAATGGGGGGGAAAAAGCCCAGGCGTAGCAGGGCGATTGACGAGCCGGTTCATCCACTCAAATGCCCAAACGACACCTGCATAAGCCGCGACAAGGGCGAATCTGTGGTGCGCCACGCAGGCGGCAGGTGGGCTGCAGAGAAGCGAACGAGCGAGTGGTCTGCTTTTGTTCTCCGCCTCTGTCTCTCCTCCTGCTCCTCCTTCTCCTCTTTCTCTCGGCCGATTACTGGGCGAATGCAGAGTGGAACCCGTGATGGAGTTGGCGGGCAAATCTGGCTCAAACATCGGAGAAGCCTGCGTGTTAACGAACCAAAGCCTACTTTCGATGATTGGATGTTCCATTCAGCGAATACAAGAGACGAGAAGGCCATGAAGTGAGCAGATGGAGGAATCCGTGGTAGGTACTGAGCAGATTCACGGCCAGAGCAGTCAAGACTCAAGCGGAGGGAAGCTGATGTGACATGTTTAGCAAGTGTGTGTTTGTCTGCATTATGGATGCTTGCATGCCGAGAGTGTAATTAAATTTGCTTTGTGCCTCAGACTTCGCCTCAATACCTGACGGATATCGGTTCCGCGTACTAGTACAGTCGATGACCCAAGCGAATGACTACACGTCCGCGATGATCAAGACTTGGGGGCACGGGGGTTGAGGTGTTGTAAAATATTCTGCTCATGGCAAACGTGTCTCTCTCGCATGGTGCCATGGAAGATCTGACAGAATTTGAATTCGCGGGGATGTTTGAGCCGAGCTTGGCTGGAGAGATGCGCCACGAGCATGTTTCTGCAGCTTGCCGCAACACTCACTGGCCCTCATTGGCGGTTGAGAGCAGGAAGCGTGTTGTACAATGACGATGGCGATTTTGTCAGGCACAACTGCAGTTATAAAGAACAATTGCAGCTGATTGTTGGAGATTACGCCGTAAACCATGTCGATTTGTGGCTATCCGTATCCCGTATGCGCCGAACATCTCACCCCCTGTCGTGCTTGTTTGCCTTCCCGCCGCTCTGGGGTAGACTAGACAGGTTGATCAACGCAGGCATGGCTCATCGAAGACGGAGCCGGCCAGTAAAGTACGAATGAGCGACATGGTCAAAGGCATATGTCCACATCGATGAGATGTCAATTTTGACGTTGGCTCGGTCGTGGACCTTGATCAAAGGATGAGGCGATAATAGCGGGCTCCGTCTACCATTGAACAAGCGATCATCCTCTACATGCGCACGCAGGGGTCAGAATTTTCTGAAGGATGAGCTGTCATATCGCCAAGGCCGGTGGTTATTTTGGAGGCCCTTTGTCGGGAAAGGGCAGAGGAGTATTTCGTGCAGTCCCAGCTGCGTATCTGCATGGCAAGCTCCCGAGACTGGGAGTATTCAAGGTGACCAAGAGGAAGACCGCAGAAATAGCGGATATACGGAGTAGCCATGCTGCCTCAGTGCCGACGCCATCAACCATTCATTTGTATCTCCCACTGCTCAGGATCAGGTCCAAAGGACTCCGTAGAAGACTTGTAATGCATCTGTCATTCTTCGCGCCTGTGGAGACGGGACGGAGCGAACGTGGGACGGGACGGGGTCTAAGTGGGCGGAAACGTAGCCGATGCGACGTTGCTGGCGATTGAACGTTGTTGGCATAGCTCGCTCACGATATGCTCGGCGGCCCAGCTAATGTCTCCAGACTCAGAGCTCCGAATGGGCCTCCTTTGGAAAAGGAGACATCCCAAACATCGTCTTTCACGGAGTGTTGTTGGTGGCATCGGATACCGCAGTGCCCAGCCTAGACGATTCCCCTTCATCTTGCAATCGATCCACATCTTCTTCACATGCCCTTGACTTTCTGCCGATGATCGAGCAGTGGACGAGGCCCGGTCAAGATGCTGCGCTATTCGTAGTCTCCTGTTTCCTCAACCATACTAAGACGAATCTGCGATAGCGTCAGAGGAATACCAGGGGCATAGGGCTTGGGGCAGCAACGTTGTTATCTTGGTCTAGTCTGCAGAGTGCCAGAGTGCAACCAGTCTCTCTTGAAAAGTCCGTAAGGAGCGCTGCCAGTTAGTCACCCATGCTCCTCCTCCTCCTGCCGAGAAGGTGCTGGAACCGGCTCTTTTGTTGGTACTCCAAAAGCCGGGATCAAATTGTTTCCTCTCATCTGGGAGGCTCTCATCTGTTGTCTTGCCTGCCGACGCTGTTTATCGCCCATTCTTTCTTTACCTCTTCCCTATGTTATGTGGAGAACACTGCAGAAAGCCGTGCAGAGCGAACGAGATTCTTACTCTGTTTCCAAACGCAAGACATATGAGAAGATGTATCGGATCTCCACGGCCGCCTCTGCCTTGCTCCGCCTGGTACGAGACTGGTGTGCCTGGCCCATTTGGTACAATGAGCTTAATGGAGCAAGAGAAAAAGAAGAGACTGGTTCAAGCAATCTGCAAAGGTCGGTAAGGGTCCTTTGTCGCGTGCCAAGTCCTTGCGATTTTTTGGCTTCTCAGAACCGACTCGTCTTGACAGAATAAATCTCGGGAGGCTCAGAGAGTTTCTTGCTTTGCTCGGGACGTGCATTTCAAGTCTAGTCTGTCCCATATCGGAATATGTTGCGATCTGTTCCAATATCAATGTTTTTCGGAAGCAGAGGATATTGAACTCGTTTGGGTGAATGAGAAATGACCCTCGACGTGAGCCACTGATTCAAGATTGCGCCCACCGGGAAACGGGGTATGTAGATCCCTAGGTGTCCCCACGCTCCATGTTGCCACAAGACCGAATTTGCAAAGTTGACGTTGTCGAGTTTGCTTTCCCCTAGACAAACCGCATTCTCCAAGTCAAGGTCGCAAGCGGAACAGGCCGTCCAGAAGCTCCACCAACCAATCTTAGCTGCATGGAAGGTGAATGGACATATCGTGGTCGTCTGGCTTTGTTGGATCATGATCAGTGACCAACATACTTCTTGACAGATGCCTGCGAAACGAGTAAGCGTGTTTGGCGATTGATTTGTCGAATCGAAAGCCATTCATCCCGATGTGTCACGGATCCCAACTATTCGGTGACCCTTGGCGTCGGCTGCGCCGCTCGTTCGCATTGTCCCAAGCTCAAATTTGCGCAACAAAGTACCTTCCATCACCACATTACGATTATTGTTGAGTTGGTTTCGGCAAGAACATTGGCCCCTGGCGCCAGACACTAGGCGTTGCTCACAAGGTCAAATTGGTCGCGAGGCTGCTTTGGAAATCGATCACCCCCAGAGTCTCAGGGTGGAAGACGGTGCGCAACGCAGGTGCGACGAAATCCCGTCTCTACGACATTGTCTTAGTTTTCGACAGGTTGGCGAAAGGCGGGATATTCACGGCAGCGTCTCCCGCAAGGGGAAGTGTAAGACATTTGCAGTTGGTTGGGACCAAAGTAAGCAGTCGGAGCTACTTGATAGTCTCTTATTTCGGCCGTTCTGACAAGCGGGCCATGGGCGGCATGTGTGGTCGGCCGATGTGGTGAGGTAAGTGATCGACAGCGTGAGATGTCGTCTCCCTGCACCACCATGGAGTCGGTGGAGATGATTTGCCATGGAACAGGAAAAATTCGATATCACGGCATCCATTTCTGACACGGGAGTCTTGGAAACCGGGCAGATACACAGTGCCCAGACGGATCTCTCGGTCCTGGTAGCCAGGGGTTTCATCAACTGCCAGTGAACTCAACTCAAGGTCTACACTCCATTTTGTTGTCAGAATGATTCGTGTCTCTTGCTTTAAGTTGACGAGTTTGGATTTGGGCGTCCCGACCATCGCTACAAGACGGCGGTCGAGTCATTCTACTTCGTAAGATCCTCGCAAAAGCTGAGCTGCAGGTCAGGCACTACCTTAGATGGAGATCTCACAATGGTGTGTGTAATATTGCGAGGCGTTTTCAACCTATGGTCAATGCGATGCAAGACTACACCCGAAGCATGATCCAGCGTGGTGCTCACGGAACGTGTCATTGAATGTCCAGCAGCCTTAGGTGACGATCCGTCCGCGGAGAGAGCTAGCTCAACATGATGTCAAAGTTGCCCGTGGAAAACGTTTGTCCGTAGTGCAGCAGCCGAGCACACCGTCGCAGCTAAAGTGTGCTCGGCAGCGGCCGCCATCGGCCGTCAGCCAGTGACTGGCTTAGTCCCTGCAAGGCAAAGTGTGGTGGGGTGTGGCGGGCTAGATTTGTAGCTTACTTTACGGATAGTGTAAGCCAGTCTCGTGGGAACTTCAGTGCTGTTAAGATAGCACGTAAGCTTCAAAACGACACCATTGGTAGGACTTTGAGTTGTTGGGGATAGTAGTTTTAGACTCTGAGCGGTCAAGATGCTGAGGTGATGGCCAATCGACGGACAGCGGCGGCCCTCGGAAACAACAGCAGAAAAAGGAAAGACCCAGCACGGCGATTTGTCTCTGACGCCACGAGGCATGTGTTGGAATGTCGTTAGCCCACAATGCTGACGCTCCTTGTGGTGGTCGTCCCGCTTTCCCTTGCGGCTCGTTGGCCGTGAGCCCAGTTCTCCTTCCAGCCTGTGATGTGCGTGTGTGCCTATGCTAAGGATCTCATGCTGGAGGTAACCGAACAAAAGGGCCAGCGAGAGAAGAAGCGAGGCGGTGGGACATGCTGTTTTCATCGTGGCAGCATTGGGATACGCTCTTGTTCAGTCACCATCTTCCCCAGGAGTCGCGCTTCTTGGACCTTTGGCTGCCAATGATCCACATAGTCGCCCATACATTTGATTGACATCCATGTCATGGTCGAAGGCGATGGCATGCTCGGCGCGTGTGGCTATCGTGAGAGACGCTGTACCTTTGTGAACGGATGCCACGATACTTGCTGGGCGGAGGTACGATGGATAAGGTCGGATCGCACCACAGGCATGTGTCCGGACCATATTACATACATACTACGAGATACATGAGCTTCTGTTCACGATGGTTGTGTTTGGACGTACCTGGTATGGACAGCTTGTCACCTCGTTCGGGGGCTTGTGGAGGCCATCGCATCTTAGTCTTACCTCCCATCTGATGGCGCTAAGGAGCCATCGAGGGGTGCCACGGCCCTTTGAGTGGTCTCGTCTGGCCCGCTGGATGCTGGTGATGCAATGCGGCATGCTGATGGGAAATGCTTGTGCCAACCTGGAACCCTGTCCTAGAATGCCCGCAGCCCATCAACGTCGAGGCTTGGTCCAGTCCCTGTTGAATGTCTGTGGGATGGGCACGATGAGGGGAGGATGGGCGGGCTCGCAGTGGAAACCCCAGTCAACCTTGTCCCTTGCTAGTGGGAACGGTGAAGGACAGGGCCTATCCCCGGTACCCTCTTCCCCTAGAATGCCACCCTTGTTTATATGTCGGCGTCTTTTTGATCTTCTTGCTTCTCCAACGGGCTCGCAGATTCGCAGGCTCGCAATGTCCATGAGGCAGGTGTGTGTTCGCTCGTTAAAGGTCAATGTGTCTCCTGCGCAAGACATAGAGGTCGGGCGCTGGGAAGGATTCGTGTTGATGTTGCTCAGGCTGTATAGGTCTTGGGCACCTCGTGAGCAGACTACTTTGTATGTAAGGAAGCACATGATAATTACCTTCGCTTTGCAGAGGCATTGATTGTATGTGCGTGTGTGCAAACGGCGACCAGGCACGACTGTTTGTACTTGGTGGAAATAAGAAACGAGTCATCCACATGGAAGATAAGGTGGAACTCAAATAGTGTTCGCGCGCAATATTCAGAGGAACGCGAGGTGGAGATACCTAAAGGAGACACAGAGGCGACGTCGAAGACGGAGACGAAGGAAGAGAGAAAGAGAAAGAGAAAAGATGAGGAGTCTCAAAGCGACAAGCCTATCTACCTTACCTTAAGGCAGATAGAGGTAGGTACCTCGGGTTATCCGTATCTTCCTCCTGTCTCCAAGGTACCCAAAGCGCCTTCCATACCTTTAGGTAAAGTGAGGCAGGTTCATCACCACGGCAGCTTGAGGCTGAGGTTGTTCTTGCTTCTTTGATATCATCTTCAGTAACGTCACGGGGCGGACCTGCCGCGTGCTGAGAAACCGCAAAGTAAAGAGGAAAGAACATCCGATCCTAGGACCAGGTCCCTCCCCAATCTAGGTACCTCAAGGAACCTCAAGAAGAGGTAAGCAGCACCTTGGCTCTGCTCTTGGGGGCAGGTTTTCCCAGAGAACTTCAGAGAACCTTCATCTCCATCTCAATGACGCATCTCCAGGTCCTTCGATTGACGTTCAGTCTGTGTTGCTTTCCAAGATTCCTTGCCTCAAGGTATCGAAAAGATGCTGCTTCATATCTTACATCGGACACTAGGCATCCCGTGTGTGTTCGAATCTGCGCAAAGAGCAAGGTACGTATCACCTCATCCAGGACATTCCCAAACTAAATTTCCCAGGTTTTTGAAAGACATGCCGCTCCCGTGGCCCCTCGTGCGGGTACGCAATATTGATTGCCATGGCATCGTTGACCTACTTTACGACGGCACACCCGCGGCACCCTATCCATTAATACCTATCGACTTCCCATGTTGTACCTCTGCCCGCGACCAATCCATAGCAGACGGAGAACCCACCGACCGTCAACTGAGGGATTGTCGACCAGTCCAACAGATTGAGATGGCCAATCGACGTCCACGATTTAGGGGAAACCTGGCGCCGACCTGGCCAGACCGCCGCAGTCTGCCTTTGACGACCAGGAATCCAGGACTCTAGGAAGCACGCCTAGGGCCGACTGCAGACCAGGATCGTTGGGCTCGCGCTCTTGTCTCTGTATCTCGTCCGACTTTTCCTTTGTCTCTTCCCTCTCTCTTGTTCTGCGGCCTATCCTTGACCCGACGACCCTCGAGCCTTGTCATCTGTTCGAAACGGTACCTATCCGACGATGCACATAACTTCTCGACCTATCCGCAACCCTCGTCTTCTCAGTCTTCTCTTGCTGTGCCAGTTTGGCGAAATCCGCACACTCTTGGCTGTTCGGGGCCGACGATTCATCTGTGGGTACCAAAAAGAGGTACCTGACATTGCGATATACCGCAGTAGAAGGAAAAAGACATGGGCCAGGGGGTGCGTTTTCCCCCTCTCAATTGTCGTCGCTCGCAACGCGCCCTCACAACTCACCATCCACAGGCTGGACCTCAATTAGCAATTATGTACACTGGACGTTCGTATCCATTCCCGTCCCCGTTTTCCCCGTCATCCCCGTTGACAACGTTCCCATCCCATGTCTATCCGTATGTATTCTGGATGCCTATGCCCCCCCCCTTGCCCAGTCTCATATCTCGTCACTGCCATCACGGGCGGTTTGCTGAGCGCGATGCTCTGTTTGGTCTCTGGATATCCCACCATCGGGATCACAAGTTCACAACCACCCACACAGCACGCTACGGATACCATGTCATGTCATGTCATACATAGTACGAGTACTTACCGGACTATGCAGACTTGTATCAGAACACCAGCCAACCATTGTGAGGCACGGCACCCCATATTCAGTACTTGCCCACTGCATCACACAATGAAGCCTCGTTGAGTTTGAAGGCTACGGTATGTACTACGTACAGTACCGTACGGCTACGGGTACTTTGCCCCTTCTTTCTTCTTTCTTTCTCTATCCGTCCATCTCCAAATGCTCTGCCATGGCCCATTTCTATCCCCTGGCTTCCCTTGCCTTACATGGGATGCATGTATCTGTACGGATACCTGATGTTTCTTACATGGAGTTTGCAACTCTCTCGGCCCAAGTACCTACCTTACCTCCACGGATGAGTACTCAGTCATGGACGGCAAGGTACTTTCGCCTTGCTCCAACTCCAGCGCCGGATGATGCCGTCCAGTTCCTCTTCGTCTTGTCGCGGTCCTGACATTGTTGTTTCCCTTGAACATCCCTGTCTCAATGCCGTTGCCGACGTTGTTGCACCTGCACATGCGGCTGCTTGTGCCGTTACTCCAGTCTTGTGTCATGCTAGCTCCCATCGCCTGTTCTTGGTGCAACCATGGTTACCTACCTACTTTGATCCCAGAGCAAGATACGATACGGATACGCTGCCTGTCTTTTTGTCTGCCGGGCCTCATCCACCTTGCCGACGCGTGTGGACGCAACACAAGTTGACAGGCTCGGAACTCTGATTATCATCATTCGCCCCTATGTTTTCTCCCGTCCATTCCCCTAGTACTTACACCTGCTCTCCTCCCTTCTTCTTTCATCTTCCATCTTTTTTTTCCCTCTTCCTGGGAAACTCGCCTCTCGCCTTTCACCTTGCTCTCCCTTTTTCTGCGAATTGCCATTGGAGAAGGTTGACAGACCAGCATACCTACTCTGTCCCCTAACCAGCTGCTAGCCATCTATCACCCATCGTGTCAACTTGACCGCAGCCAGGTAGGTAGACCCTCACCTACCCAGCCACCAAGCCATCGTCAGCAAGCAGGCAGTACAACCGCGATACCGGGCTCGACTGCCCTACCCTATCTGTACCTACCTGTACCTACCTTACTCTCCGATCTCCAGCTGCGGCACGGCACTGCACACTCACATCACAGCACATCGAATTCCTCCACATCCTCTGTCATCCGCCATTCGTCGGAGGCACCTCAGCTCGGCTCGCCGAGAGGCCGGAATCAAGAACCAAAACCCAGATCCAGTCGGTCCAGGACACCCATTCGAGCTGTATTCAGCACGGCAATGAGCACCACCACATACGCCAATTGCCAAATCCAGACAGGAGGTCAGACTAGGCTACAAACCACCAAGACATTTTGGCAATAACAGTCTTTGCCGCAGGCAGTGACAGGCACATACGGAGTACTTCCTATTAGTCTAAGGCAGTGAGAGTGTTAGCATCGGACCACCTCCACAAGCGAAGCCCGGACCCCAGAGTCGATCGCACAAGCTGGCTTGCTCTCGCGACTGTCGCAACGAGGATTCACACCAAAGGAACGTCAACGTCCAAGGCCGCGCAGACGGAAAGCACAAGGCCAGCCAGACGCACCCCGGAAAACCATAGGTCACATTATTGTTCCTTTTTAGCCCCTCGGACGGCCATCGAATTTCTGCACTACTATCACCCCTGTTGCGGGCCTTTCTATTCGTCATCTCAAGCCAAGCTGCATACAAGCGGCTCACTATTGGGGGGGAGGGAATGTACTAGTCGGGTTGCTTTTGAGCTGACCTGACCTGATCCCCGACCCGATCTAGAGGAGGAGACACACACACACACACACTTTCAGAGACAGAGCAAGGAAGAAACAGAGAAGCCGAATACCTACCTACGAACCTGTCTGGCTCGGCCTGGGAATTGTTTCGACCGTATCTCTGCTTGGTAGGGTAAATTAGAGGGGCAGCTCGTCTTTCTACTTGTTAATTGCCGTGAGCTTTCCTTACCCCGTCGTTGGAATCTTGTAAGAGTTCCTTTCGGAGAGCAGATTGGACTGATTGCTGTCTGGCTCGTTGGATCGCACCCGTCACATCGTCCGACTCCCCCGACTCAGACTCGACTGGACGCGACTCAACTCACACTCGCCTCGCCCGTTTTTCAGTCATCCCCTTCCCTCCCTTTTCTCTCGTCGTTTCAGCGATCATCCCGTTTTCCTTTCTTTTTCCTTTGCTTCCACAGTCTCTGGCCGTCGTCCCCTTGTGCCAATCACCTCAGACCGACTCAGGACCGGAGACGCGGCATAAGACATACTGCATGAGTCGTCAGCAATAGCGGCATCAATAGCAGCAATATAGCCGGTAGCGCCCACAGCGCCCACAGCTGCTGCATCGCACCGAACCGCATCGCAGCGCGCAGCGCATCACATCAGGTATCTTGGCTGGGTCTTGGAACGACAGTCAAGAGAGACACAAGACAAACAAAAAAAAATCAGCCTTGTTGAGACCCTCGAGTCGGCAAAATCAGACGCCAAAGTGCAGGGCATAAGGAGCGAGAGCGCAAGCGAGGCCATGTTCCAGCCTCAACCAACGCCTTTTGCGTTTCACGCCTCGGCACACAACCCATACTCTCACCCTCATCCCCACGGTCATGGTCAAACGTACATGCAAAGCCAGAGCGGCTCGCCGCAGGATCACCGGCCTCAGAACAGCGGAGGCTATGGCATCAACACTGGGGCAGCAGGGTTAGGAGAAATGATGATGAGGAACGAAGAAGGCGGAGGAGGAGCAAGAGGAAGAGGGGTAGGAAGAGTGGAGATGAGGATGAGGATGGGTATGGCGGGCGATGGTGTCGGAGGAGGTGCATCTCACGACGCCGGCATTGATACAGGAATGGCGGGCTCACATTACGGCTACTTGTCGTCAGCGAGAGAAGAGAGGGGATCAGGAAGCGGCCCTATTTCTGGCTCTGGCTCTGGCTCTGATTCTGATGCTGTTTCTCGTTCTGGTGGTCGAGGCCATGGACATGGTCTAGGTCGAGGTCATGGCCAAGCTGGAGCTGTTGGAGCTGGCATGGGAGCTGGAGCTGGAGCTGGAGTGGGTTCATCGTCGGGTGCATCGTCGGTGGGACTGGACAGCATGGGTAACCCCCTGGTGATGGGCGGCGGCGGTGGTGGTGATCGTGGTGATGGTGGCGGCGGCGGCAGGCTAGGGCTGGGGATGGGCATGGGGATGGGACAGATGGGCATGGGCATGGGCAACCTGAACGGCATGGGTATGGGCCTGGACCACAGTGGGCTGTCCCTGTCGGCGCAGTCGCAGCCGCGGTCGCAATCACTGTCACAGTCGCTATCTGGTGTTATGGGGATGGGCGGGGAAGCTGCAGGCACACACAGCCTGAATGCTGCGTCGTCGCCGGCCGGACCTGGAACCTCGCTAATGACAGGAGCAGCACAACAGCAGCAGCAGCAGCAGCAGCATCAATACCAACAGCGCCAACAACAACAGTATCCTGGGCGGCAACAGCAGCAGCAAAGACAGCTAGTCCCATCAGCAGCAACAACAGGAGCAGTGGGAGGGCCGTTGGCGACAACACTAGTAGCGGCTACAGCGCCTATGGTTGGCCCCGGCCCGGTCGCCGGCCGGGCTCCAGCTGTCACCAGCACCAGCACCAGCACCAGCACCACTCCCGCATCGCGCGCAGTTCAGGTTCAGGTTCCTGTTCCTGTTCAGAGTCAGGTTGCTGCACTTGCACATCATCATCATCAGCAGCAGCAGCAACAGCAACAGCAACGGCAGCAACGGCAGCAACAGTCTCAGTCTCCTTCATCTGCCTCCACTCCTCCTCCTTCACTACTCCTTCCTCCAACCACCACTTCAACCACCACCACCACCACCACCAACGCCAACGTTGTCTCTGGCGTTTCCGCCGTGGCTTCGGCTGCTACTTCTGCTGCCCACTTGCACCTTAACAACCACCATAACAGCCCCGGCGCTGCTTCTGCTCCTGCCTCATCCTCCTCCGCGTCTTGTTCCTCCTGCTCCTCCTCCTCCTCCCGCTCCTCCCACCCCCATTCCCACTCCCACTCCCATTCGTCCTACGGATACTCCCACGCCAACCTTTACTCCAACCACAACCTCCTCCACGGACACCTCCAGCAGCAACAACACCCTCCTCCTCCTCATCCTCACCCCGGCGCCTCTTCTTCGACAACATCCTCTTCTTCTGCCTTTTACACCACCAACTCCAACGCCAACCCAGGCTTCACAAACACCGCCGCCGCCCTCGCTCCTGATCACGCCCACGCTCCAGCCCACGCCGTGAGCACCACTCGTCGTCCTTGCGCCATGGAACCCGGCGACCCCTCCGACGTTGCCGCCCAAGAAGCCGCCGCTCGGGATTATCAGCCACAGCTCGAGGTGAGTTGGCTCGCCACCCCGACTCCGGGAGACGCACGCCTAGCTCCCGTCGCCGAACCCCCCAAGCTTCGACTGCTCGTGCTCGTCCTCGTCCTCGTGCTCGTCCTCTCTCTTTTCTCGCCCTCAACCCACAAGAATCTCACAATCCTCTTTGAGTCCAATGCTATTGAATCCAATACCATTGAATTCCATGTTTCCTCCACGTCCAAAGCTCCCATCGAACCCGAATCCTTACTCGTCATACACACCCTGCCACGTGCAACGCTAACACGGCTTACGCCCTTTTCTAGGGTTTATTGGTGGGCGACAAGATTACCAGCGACGCCATAACCGACGAGTACGCCAAGGCTGACGAAATCTATATCGCAAAGACCATCGTGAGTCCCATGCCAGCGTTCCTTGCCCAGGGGATGCATACTCCGCGCAGTATGTTGCACCGGCTAACGTAGTGATTCTGCTCGTTTTACCCACTTCAGAACCTTCCCCAGACATATTCTCACTATCGCCCTGTTCAAGGTGACGGAAATTGCGGCTGGCGAGGTGAGTTTACCTTTCACCATCCTGACCACCATCACCACCACCAATATTTCCTTCTACCCCGCATCCCCGCCCCTCGACAGGGTGGAAGGTTCCTGGGAAATCACTTCTTTTCAAGCACGCCACTCTTCACCTCGACTCATGTCGGCGCACATGTCCGTTGCTTGGAAGGGGGCACACTGCTTCACTTCAGCACTCAAAGCATGTTGTAACTAACACCATCTCTCTCTAGCAATCGGCTTCTCCTACTTTGAGCATCTCATCAACAATGGCGACCAGCATCAGATCCTCGGCGAGGCCGCGCGCATCACGAGCTTAAATCAGTATCTCCTCAACGTTGGCGGCTACGATCGGATGTTGTTTGAGGACATGATGGAAGAGACGATTGGCTTGTTAAAAGATGTCGCCCAGAATATTGCCAACCCACAGCTAGCCATGGACATCATGGTCCAGCGCTTCAACGACCAGGGCTCCTCCAACGCCATCATCTACCACCTTCGCTTGTTGGCGCTCTCATGGCTCAAGGGAAATGTTGAGCTCTACGAACCCTTCATTCCCGCCGAGACGGGTATCATCGGCTATTGCGCCGAAATCGAACGCCCAAACAGAGAGATTGACCATCTCGGCATCATTCTGCTCGTTCAGGTGCTGCTAAAACCCATCAACTTCGTGCTGGAGATTGCGTATCTGGATCGTAGCCCAGGAAACCAAGTCAACATTTACCGCTTTCCGGACGAGGCCAATGGTCAAGACCCTGCCACTCTGGGCCCCATCATCTACTTGCTCTACCGGCCCGATCACTACGACATTCTATACAAGTCGCCTCCGAATCCGCCACCCTTGAATCTTCAGGTTCACCGCGTTGGTTCCTTTTCTCATTCTCAAGAGATTGCGAGCGTGGGTCCTCCTTTGCACAGCTATTCTCTCGACTACGGCCCCCTGGCCATGCTGCCCGGATTCGGGGGCCCGCCCTCGGGCTTGTCTTCCGCTCTGTCTTCGCTCGGCTCGCCCACATCCACATCTCCGCTTCCAGACGCCTATGACCCTTCACCTCAATCTCCTTGGCTCGCGACGCCGTACTCTGATCATCACATTCAGCAGCAGCAGCAGCAGCAGCAGCAGCAGCAGACGGCACCAGCCCCTCGACCGCAGCCTCAAACGCCAGCTCGACCACAACAATCGACGCCTGCCCCTACGAAGCCGTCGCAACCGGTTGACTACCAGCTCAGATTTAGTCACCAGTGCTGGCATCTCAACAACACCAGCTCGGCGCAACCGTCAGTGATACCCGGCCAAGCCGGCTTCCATGAACCCAGCTTTACTACTGCAATGTTCAAGAACAGCCATTTCAACAAGGCACACTATAATAATCCTCACTTTCATCCCGAGGAGTGGACTCCGGACGATGATGGCCACCACGAGCGGCTGCCGGCGCCCAAGAAGAAGGGAAGAGTCAGGTCGGATCACTAGGCAAGGCAATCACACAAACGATGGGACCACTGTACCATCAGCCATTTCGCCAGTGATAGGTTGGACTTTCGCCATGGTCCATGAGCATCAGGGGGCAGACCGCCACTGCGATTTCCAGGAGTGTAATGGAGGGGGGCGGGGGAACAAGGCGGTGTTACTTCTTTATTTTGGCGGTCTCTGGGGGCCCGCATTGTGGGAGAATTAAAATATGCCTTGATTTGGCTCATTGTGATTTTAGTGTTTTGCTCTACGCAGATGGGAAAGGCATCATGATTTTATGATGGAGGGCTTCATCTTCTTCACGGCTTTATTTGGCGGGAGGGTTCGCTCCTCGGGTTGATACTCATCATAGCATCGGCGTTGATAATTAATAGTACTCTCTAGTGCGCGAAAGTCCTCTGCCCCTTATGGTCGTTTTGAGTAGATATTGGACTCCTGTATCGTTGGTGCGGCGAGCTTACAAAGAAAGTAGAATCTTTGCCTGCCGCGAAAACGGGCTTGACATGGAAACGTGATGGTTGATCTTTTGCCGCCGCCGCCCCCCCCCCCTCCCCCTGCCCCGTCTATGGGGATACATCTGCAACGTCGTTCCAAGATGATTAATTGTTGTGGGTGTGTACAAGAACTATGTATGTACTGCACATGTGGGTTATCCAGGATCTCACACACGTCTGCGTCTGCGTCTGCGTCTGCGGCTAAAGAAAGGTTGCCACCTGGCACCCCTGACATCAAGCATGCGACGAACGCCCCGTTCAAACTCTTGACCTCTTTTTTTTTCTTTTCTGACATGGATGGCGTGAAGGCGTCAACGGGGTGAGATGTGAGGTGTGAGCTCGAGGTCCCACGGGTGGTGGGGCTTGGCGCGGCATATCATGGACTTTGCCCGGAGCATGGGGACGGGTGGGCATTGCATTGCATTATTCGATTGCTAAGAGAGAAACAGATTGGAGAGACAGAGAATGCGGCGGTAGAAATCCCGCAAAGAGTGAAAATCGGAGTTGGATGTCATCTACCTGGTCAGAAATAAGTATCTGTACTGGCTCTCGCTCTCCATCCATGTCTATCTACGCCCAACTACCTGCAAACCTTTGACGGCTGGGGGGTCCCGCTTGGATGGCGCTCTTGTGGAAGAAAAAGCATCATCCTATGGGGTTCAGCCATGCCACCACGCCCCCGTCCGTCCCCGGTATGCTCCGGAGCAAACGTTACGGGAAGATATGCGTGGCAGCTTGACAAAGTGCGAGGTGCCAAGGCTCTCGATAAGCGTGATATCGACATGGTAATCTACAACCAGTAGCTGGTTGCAGGGGCTCAATGGCAGTGAGATATCGTATTCGCGATATGTAATGCCGACATACCTACCTTGCTTTGCCCCTCCGGTGTGCAGAGGTGATGAAGATGCTTCGCCACGCAAGACCAAGAGGTCGTCCTGGCTTGGCAGGCTGGGATCTGATATGCCAAGATATAAAAAAAAAGGTGTTTGCTGATGCAGATGGGGGTATCATAATCGACAATGTCCGGTGAGGTATCCTCGCCCCCGCCGCACCGGAAATAATCAGGCTCCCAGCGAGCCGGAATTTGATACCCTACGTTCTGGCTCTTCCGGGAATAAGAAGAGAGTGCGAAAGGATATGCTGACCCGGACCGACCACGGAATGCGCGTCTCTCTTCAACAGGTGCCGTTCATAACGAACGGTCTGGTCAAATGCTGGCTGCCCCGACATCCAAAAGAGGGGCTCAGAATTTGATGGCTAAGGAGCAGAGGAAAAGAGGCGGGCAAGCCACACGTTGTGTAACCCGTGATGCACTCCGGTCACCAGCATTCGTGCTTCTGGCCGTCGTCTTATCCATGGGCCAGTACCGGGGCGCCACTCACAAACAGATGGCAAGTTGGCCAATTGAGGCGAGTATCGAGGATACGGTCATCCAAGTCGTTGATGCACTGTCGTCGGCGCAATGCCGACTCCGAGGCGCTTTGCAAGCTCCTCGGCCCACCGGCGAGCATACCATTCTCTCTTCGTCTTGCCATCGCCAGCAAGACTCAACTGCCTCCAGGAATCCTCGCCGAGTTCGGCTCTGACACTGGTGGCGGTTTTACCTTCGAGTCCGCACGGCACGAACCTCGCCCAAGGATTGAATGCCTCGTCGCCGTCGACGGCAACGTCCACGTTAAGCGCCGTGCCGAGCCCAGAGATATGACGGCGAAGGTGAACACCCATGGCGGCAATTTTGCGCTCCTGCCCTCCTGTTCGCTGCCTTGCGGCCTCGGCCCAAACTCCCGGATCGTCCTCGGAGAGGTACGTCTGGACCCCAGGTCCATCGGCGAGGATCGCTTGTGTGGTCTCCTCTAGAAGTCGCGCGTAGGATCGGACGGTCAGGCGGGGATAGTATTTGCTGTGCAGGTCCAGTATCGGCCACAGGACGACCTGCCCAGGTCCATGATATGTTGTCAATCCGCCGCGATCTGTCTCAATGACTTCGGGCGTGAATTGCTGCTCTCCTGAACTTGTTCCGCCATTTTGCTCCTCTGCCGCGACCTTCGTCTCTTCGATGACAGTCAAAGGCTGTTGAAGTCGTTCCAGCTGCTCGGGTAGTAAGGTCTTTTGGCGGCGGCCAAGCGTATACGTTGGTGCCGGAGTGAAAGATAGGACGAGCGGCGACGGAGCGCGGGAGTTCGGCGCCGACTTCCAGTCGAGGAAGACCTGACGTAAGGCAGTTTGAAAATTTGAAGCCGAATCATACGATGGAAAATGTTTCGAATCAGAACCGTCGAGGTGAAGGTGTCGCAATTCACTCGGTTCGGCGCCGTCGTCCTCAGGGAAGACCAACTTCGAGATTGGCGTTGAGGAGCTCCATCTTGCCTGTCGCAAGATGATACCAGGTATCTGATTCGCTGAGCGTGTCAGGGTTGGAGTTGAAAATGTAGAAATCCGGTATGCGGTTCGAAGGGTCCCCATCGGCTCGCGTGTTGTCGGAGGTTGCTGTGGACTTGAACGGAGTTTGTCGACGAAGATTGTGGCTGAGGTGAAGTCATACGCGAGCTGCCCGGAGCTTGAACAAAGTTTAGCGGAACGAGCCGGCTGGAACTGTCATCGGTACGTATCTTATCGATAGAGTTAGGTTATCGGCAAACGCACGAGCCACCTTCCGTCATAGGTAGGCACCGTGAGATGGGCGTAGGGTTCATGATCCTTCAGAATCCCCGGTCTGTCACGGCATACAAGTCGTTTTCTGAGCAATCGTTATCGATAAGGTGTGGCCTCTGTCTGCGCGGGTCGCCTCACACCAAATGTCACGTCGTCAAGTTCATTCAGCTCATCGGTACGCTCCTACGGCTCTTTGTCGTGCTAGAACGGGAGTGCTTTCACGATTGCCTCAAGGTCCCTCGGTATGTTGTGGCTTCATTGCGAGTCGGTTACGAGTCGTCATTGTGTCATCTGTATAAGACAGGTAGCTCTTGTCAGCTCGTGTCCGCGCTGCATGTGCGTGCCATTGGACATCCAAGACACGATGCCGTAACTTCCTTGAGATGGTGAGACACTTGTGCGCTTTTCCATAACTCAATGCCCTCCTAATGACGGCTTGCCCTTTCCTTGGGAAGCATGATGTCTTTTGTCCATCGAGCTCTAGCCCACACATTAAAACCCAGCTGGGCCAGGTTCGCTTTCTTCCAGCTATGATACCGTCACCCAGCACTTCATGATGATGACATTGAGATGCCTTGTCAAGCTGACAAGATGTTTCGTATGGAGCTCGAAGTCTGGTAGTGTGCCGAGCCGACGCCGGCGTACGACCAAGTGGGGTTACCGGATGCACCGAGTCGATCTGGCGCCGATGGTCTCGAGAGCATGACGGACAAGCCAGGTGTTTCTTATTTGTCAGTTACGAAGGGACTTCGGGACGAGAGGTCTTCTAAGTTGGGGCCCAATAGCGAGGAGAATCGAAACCGAAGTCGAAGTAAGCAGTGCGTCTGTCAAGCTGCGAAGGAGAAGTCAGAGTTCCCGTCCCATCCGGCGGGTGACGCGAGAGCACCCAAGCTAAGCCTCTCTGTGTGCGAGCTGGACGGTGGAATATTTGCAGCACGGCATCTGAGCCACAGTAGGACACATCGCCTTGGTCCAGGCCGCGCAAGATATCAAAGACAACTGAGCAATCCCGATACGATGCCATCGATTCCCGCGAAGACAGGTGGGTTGGTAGTAGTTCAAATGTCAAGACGCGGACACTCTGTGAGCTGCGCCAGACGCGCAATTCTCGGAAAGTTGGTCGAAAATGGCGGAAGCAAGGTGTTCGGTCTGCCTTGGCATGCAGAGTGCTACTGGACGCACAAAGACCCTGCATCTAGCAGTCGGAGAAGACGAGCCACTCAACTCGAGAAACAACGTCCGGCATCTCGTCCCATGGTGTTGACGACAGAATAGGTATTAGTGTTTTCAGTAAAAGGGTGAGCAATTGTTCGGGTCCAGCCATCCGCTTTGGCATGCCGCATGTGAGGTTTTCATCGGATGGGTGGGAGTTCAGCAAACGCTTGGCCGAAGCACCAGACGAAGAAGCCGCAGCCATGTGCTTTTCATCCGAACCGAAACAGAACCTAGGAGGATCCTGTAAGGATATCCGTAAGGAGCACAGAATACTGAGATGCAAGTTGACAGTCCCAGGCCTTATTTCGATGAAGCATCCGAGCGGAAGATTGGCAGCCTTGTTCGGAGCCTGAAGAAGATTAGCGTGTTGACGATCACGACCGAAGGAGACGATGGAGCCTTGGAGCCTTGGAGATGCAAGCAGCCAGCGAGGGGTCAGAGTGCGAGGAACTGAATCGTGATGAAGGATGTGGTTGGCCCGGTGCGAAAAGAGAAAAGCCAGGGGGGAGAAGAGCTGGAAAAGGATGTTGGATGACGTCGTGGCAGGGTGGGGGCTGGGCCGAGGAAGGTCCCTGCGCTGGCAGTCGGTGACTGGCGTGCGCGACGAATCACAGTGGCTCAGGAGAACCAGACGCTAGGGGGACGGTCCAGCGCTGTTGCCCAGCAAGATCTCGGTTGACTACGGGTTCACCGTGTGCGACGGACTATCAACTGTATGCTTAACGTGCAGAATCACGTACGTATCTACAGTCCGTCTGATATTCTGCACCGTCATGTGGATCCCGGCAGTGGCTCGGTGGTGTCGTCATGGCCCACCCGACGCATGCGCTGTTCAGCAGGTGGGCAGCGACCAACACCGGACCCAACTCCACGAGCAGCAAGCTCAGCTGCTGCTTCCTTCCATCCAAGGCTCCAAGCAGCCAAAAGTCGCAGGAGCTACGCTCAGTCAGGGCCTCCTTTACACAGAGTAGGTAGTTACTGCAAACCGGGGGTCTCCTTCTCTCCCCGCTAGTTTGGCTTCGTACCCTGGTACCTACCTGAAGTAGGTACTTCGTACTCCGTACACGCAGTCCCGAGTTTGGTTTGGCGTCGGCTGTCTGAAATTCTGAATTTGGTTTGCATCATCTGATTGCTCGCCCGACGTCCAATTCTTTATCCCTCACTTTTCCCCCCAGACCCCCGATCTAGGTACGGATACTCTCGTCTCCTCTACCAGCTCAGTCTTTAGGAACACTAATCCTGCACTCCCACCAGCCTTGTTACAATCTCGGTCCGCCTGTGAGCCGCTTAAGCTGCCTTACAGAACCAACAAGTCGGTCAAACGAATCATCCAGACAGCGAGAGACATCAATAACCCCGGCATCCCTACCTCTACCCTTCCTATAGTTCCCTCCAAGCTATCACTGCCGGGGTTTGAACAAGGGTTAGAAGCAAACGGAAAACAACCCCAGAAACATAAACCAGAGACAACCCGCCTCAGCCTGTCATAGCTCCCTCGTCCCTCTGAAACACTTTTTGCGAATCCGGTGAGTTTTCCCATTGCTTATCATCGACGCCATAGCCTACCTTTCCCCAAGTGACGAGTGTAGAATTGCGATTGTGTATCCGTACACACCCGTACGCCATCTACTTTGTCCTTCCCAGGCCATATCTACTACTTCTCCATTACCTTGCATTCCTGCACAACCCCGGCCACCCAGAAAAGACACAATCGCTGAGTACAAATCCCTACAGGTCTCCGCCGACCCTCTCCTCCCAGCCATCGCAAAGAATCGCAAACACCACCCTTCGGAGAACAAAAAAGGCAATCCAACGAACAGCCAAACCGAATCGCAGAAATGGTTAAACGTGAGTCCTCTATCCTTGTTCCCGCCCTTGCGCCGCGAAACATACTCCAAAGTCCCAGCTGCAGACTGACACAGCATCATTCCAGACGCCCCGCTCGGCACTGCTGCCATCGTTTTCCTCTCGGGCTCCATCGTCCTGCTGCTCTTCGTCATCCTCTCTGCTGTCCGCGACGCCGCGCCCCTCAACAACACCTATTTCCTCGAGGCTGACACTACTGGTATCACCGGCGCACGCAACGGACTGACGCGGTGGAACTACTTTTACTACTGCAACGACCAGAACGCAGAGTGCTGGGGTGCCTGGCCTGCCCCGGCCTTTGGCTGGGCCTGGGGCCGTGATGCGGCCAACGTTCCCACCGGCCTTTCAGGTAGCCACGGAGGCGGCACCACCAGCACCGAGTATTTCTACATGTGGCGCTTCGGCTGGGTCATGTACCTGATCGCCCTCTTCTTCATGGCTCTTGCCTGGTTCGCCAGCTTCCTCGCATGCTGCGGTCGTCTCGGCGCCGCTGTCGCCGGCCTGGTCTCCGCCTCGGCTCTCTTCTTCTTGACCGTTGCCGCCTCTTTGATGACGTACGTCCCCCAGTTATCCATCGTCTCATTTTGTTCGCAGTGACTGACATTTCTCTATAGCGCAACATTCGTCAAGGCACGCAACGCTTTCCAGGCCGAAGGTCGTGAGGCCCACATTGGCACCTACGCCTTTGGCTTCACCTGGGGAGCCTGGGCCGCTCTTCTCATTGCGACCCTACTGTTCTGCATCGGCATCCGTGGCGACAAAGGCTACTCTGGAGGCAGCCGCTTCAGCCGCAAGCGCAGCACTCGCAGCCGCCAGTCGTTCGACGTCAACAGCAGCCGCCGTGTCAAGGAAGACTATGCATAAGGCAGCTGCTGGCCTTTCACAGCAAAGGAGCACCACGAATTTTCCCACAACAATTCCTCATCGTGGGCACCATTCCAAAATCTCAAGGATGTTGTATTAATGATATGTCCATCGTGTGTATGTTGTACTTACGCAATAATGTTGTCTTGTTTCTGCATTTCGCTGGCGTTTTGGAAGAGCCACATACACCCATGAGGTCTTCCCGAGATGGATCGATGGTCAACCTCTTGTTCATGGCCTTGGAGTTATGCGTCATTAGTACCCGGCTCCGACATGTACCGCTCTTTAGGTCTACTCCAAACTAATAGACTAATGCCGTAAACTTTGTCACTCCAGACCACTTGAAGCGTGTACCTTATGTTTGGCGATGTTTCCTCCAACGATGAGAATTTGCAAAGTATAAATGTAAGAGTTACGAAATCCTCGAGAGCGAGCCCTCGTACGCTGCATGAAAACTGAATGACTGTCATGCTCCTATTTGTGTCGCAACTTTCTCACCCATGAGTATCGATCCACTTACCTAGTCCTATCCTGAACTCGCTACGTACCATGCGTACGACCGAAGAGGTTTGTATGCTTTCAGAACTCCTTTTCGATTGGATTACGGCGTAGGACAGGTTTCTCTAGGCAAAGGTACTTCTTTATTGACTGGGTCGCTCCTTTATTTTAGAAATTATCACTCAGAAGGGCCCATTGCCTCCCACCAACTCTGCTCACATGCATCAGGTCTTGTTCTCGCTGCTCCTTGTCTACATGCTCAGTCGGACCACACGTGTACACATACACACACACGACACAGAAGTTTTCGTCGATAGCATCTCGGGATCTCTCAACACCTCAGTTGCCTTTTTGTCATCTTGAAGCTCTTCTTTCTTTCTGTCTCGTTGTCATGCCACCCAGCCCCTCCGTCGTATATGCTCCTTTCGTTGTAAATACTCCCACACCCAGTAACCCATCATGACCATCAATCCGTGATTCAAGGAAAAGGGGGAGTGACAAAATTGCCAATCAAGAAAGGGAAACGCCATCCGTGTCGTATACTGGACGTTTCCAAAAGGCCGTGAAGCCTATCACTCAACGCAAGCAACGCAGAAGAAACCACCCCAATTGTCGAAAACAAACACTCCTTGCCAACCAGTAGTATATGCTGATGATGCAATGTAGAAATACTTGGATTGAGGGTATGAGACAAAGCAAAGAAAAAAAAAGATGAGAAGTGCAAGGGGCCGAATAAGAAGACTAACGAAGGCCAGCTCGGTCAGCATGGGAATTTGTGAATGTCATAAACCTCCCCCGCCGACAACGTGGCTTCGACCGACTTTTTTATTTTCTCTCTCAACAACGCCTATTCCAGCATACCACCAGCTCCGACTACAGGGCTCGCGGCCGGGGACTGTAATGGAGCAGCGTGTAGTGCCGGTTTGGCGGCCGGAGCGATGAGACCTGCGCGCTTCCGCTCCAACACAGACTTGACCCAGTCTGCGACTTCTTCATCCTCGGTGCCAGACGAGAGGGAGAGCTTGCCGACGGCATCTGCTACGGCCTCAGCTTCCTCTCCCTCTTCTGCCTCCTCGGTAATCGTCTCAATCTTGGAAAAAGGTGTCATCCAAGGGTGTTGGAGCAGCGCCGCATAGGTTGGACGATCCTTCGGAATCTTGTTGAGGCACTTGCGGACAAAGTCGTGTGCGGTGCTGGAGTAACCTTCTTCTGGCAGGCCTGGAGGCTCTCCCTCAACAATAGCCTGTCACCAAATTAGCTCGCGTCTCTCAGCAATCTTCAGTATACTTACACTCAGCTGGCTGAAAATCGTCGACGATACCTCTGGCGGGTAGGGGTACCGTCCCAAGGCGCACTCGATGACTGTCAAACCGAGACTCCAAATATCGCTCTGCACGCTGTATGTGCCATCGGCGCCAGCTGTCATACCTCCTCCTGAGATACGTTCCGGTGCCATGTAACTCTGGCAACCAATGTTGGTTTTGGCGATACTCGCAACAAGGTTTCCACTGACACCAAAATCGCAAATTTTGACTTGGCCTCTAGTATTGGCCAGGATGTTGGTGGGTTTGACATCACGGTGAATGATGTTATGCTCGTCCTTCAAAGACTTGAGGCCCATCACCGTGGAGTATGTAATCTTTTGTAGCACGCCTTCGGGAATACCACCGTCGTACAACTTGTCGATCGATCCACCGTCCATGTGCTCAATGCACATATAGACGGCACCTTCTTGGAAGAAGGCTCCATAGAAGTCAATGATGTAGGGCGATATACACTCGTGTAGGATAACGAGCTCCTTGAGAATGGTCGTGAACTTGGCCTCTTCCAGTTCTAACCGAATCTCCTTCATCGCCATCACCCTGCCAGTACCTTCAGTGGATGCTGAGACTGGTGATGACTCGATCGATGTGTCGGCATGGCGGAGGGGTGATGGGTCCGACTGTGACGAGTTCAAGTTCGGATTCTTGAAACCGCCCAGTCCAGATCCAAACCTCGGTACTCTAGGCTTTGTATGCCTCACTTTGTAGACGGTACCGTAGTTACCCTTGCCAAGCTCGTCCAAGACCTCCACTTCGTCTAGCGAAATGGTGAAAGCTGTGCCATTGGCGAAGTTAACACCGTTCTTGGTGATAGTTGCAGCACCGTCGAACGTAATCCACCCCTTCTCCGAATCAATGTATTTCTTGAACTCGTCCATCTTAGATCCAGTCGTTCCGTTGGGTGCACCGCTCCCATTATTGGAAGGACCGTGGATATCAGACAACTTCGGCGCGGTCGGAGAGGCAGGCGAAGGACCACCGCCCATGTCGGAAAGTTTCATCATGGGTCCACGCCTAGCAGCAAGAGATGGTTTCGTTGGGATGACCGGGGCAGAGCGTGGCATACCACCAGGCGATGGGCGAACCATACCAGCAGGCAGCTTCAGCCCTCCAGGTATTCCGCCAGGTAACCCTCCGGGAGAGCCTTGTCGTGGGACTGGAGATTGCGGCGAGCTTGCCATATTATTGGGAGGGGGTTGTGAGCCAGCAGGCTTGCCCATGCGCTGAGCGTGAAGCGCCCTTGCCCTTGCCATGACTTCGTTCATGGCACCACCACCCATGCTCATCATGGAAGCGGTAGGAGGCGGACGGCGTGCGTTGCTCAGCATGCCCAACGGTGTCGAAGACGGAGTCATATTTTGGGGATCGGAGACGGTGCGAAGCGACGGGAGACGTTTGGGCACTTCTGAAGGGGATTCCGAGGGGCCTTCGAGTGGGGTGCTGGCCTCGGAAGAGTCGGCGGAACCGGGCGACGTAGGGCTGCCGAGTCCGTCTCTATCGCCAACGTAGCCATCGGGGGTGGCAGGCAAGGAGTCTGTAGTATTTAGGTCCGTCATTGCGAGATGTGAATTGACCTTGGCGGTGACCTGATGCTATCGATGGTCGATGGGAGAGGGTGGGCGAGTGAGTCGACTGCAGGCAGTGTCTCGGATGACTCTATAGCATGTGCAGGTGATGGACCGGGACGGTAAGGTGCGGGAGGACAAAAGTCGGGCACGCGATAGATATCGAATTATCGTCAAGTCGGGTCGCACGCGGGGTGCTAGGGAGACAGGAGGGTCGATCGCTCAGAGGTAAGCGATGGCAGAGGATCGAAAACTCGAGGGTTGTAGCGAAATGCTGCCACGGGGTCTAGACGCGGCGGTTTTGGTAGTGTGGCCTGCTGCGCAGTCGGGGTCGGGGTTGCGACCGGGGCGGTGGCAAGGGCAAACTCTAAGTCGGAAAATGGCAGAGAATGCGCGAGCGGGCTAGGCCGGCCAGTCCGATTTTGTTGAGCTGTAGCGGTCGTCTGATGACTTACTGGCTTGTGAGTCCAATGTCCAATGCTGAGCAGAGGAGTAGGGAGAGGAGAGACGGATGGTGAAATAGAGAGTGAGACAGAGAGAGGAGGGTACGGAGAGTGGTGGGGCGAGACGAGAGTGAGTGAGTGAGTGAGGGTGATGAGAGAGGAAAGAAGAGAATATGCGAGGGTGGATGCGACGTTTAAGGGGAGGGAGATAGATGAGGGAGGCTGAGGTATGATAAAGAGAGGAGGATGGATAGGTATCGAGAAGAAAGGTAAGGTAGGCAAAGCGAGGTACGGATAGAGAGACCGACACATATGATGTCCTCGTTGGACCTTCTCTGTCGCTTTTGCTCTATTCAAGGACCCAAAAAGAGGTTGGCGGCGGGGCATGAATTAGACGAGGGAAAATGGGTTCGAAGTCGCAAAGCAATTTTAGTGCAAACGTCACAAATGCAGCGCAGCCCAGAGTACCTTGGCTATCTGTCGTCGAGTAGGGGTACATGGGACCATCCGCGACGCAGTAACCTTAGTCACTCCTCCACGGGCTGAAGAGAGCACTTCAGCAGTGAGTGAGGTGGGTGACTCGTGAGAAATTCCAGGCGGGGGATTACGGACTTGAGGTAAGGTACATGGACGTGCCTGCCAGGACTCAAGAACTGGGCAGACGATGGAGCAGACAGCAAGGTATCTGCTCCATCTTTCTTGTACCTGTACCTTCCGTCCACTGTGGATGCACTATACGCTTGTACCCATCCAGCAAGGTCGACGTCTGCCTCTGCTTCTGCCCCGGTGCCTGCTTCTGAGCAGCATCGAGCAGAATTGCGGAAGGAGGAGAAGAGAACCCAAAGGGCATAAATGCACCGCTTGATGGGAGAGAGTGAACTGGAATTGGACGGGGTCGGGAAATTGAGGAAACTTGAGGCTCACCAATCAACCAATCTCTGGTGAAAATCTAAAGACCGAACCGTAGTGGGTGTTGGATGCCAGAGGTCAATGCCTTGTTGCTCTGCGCGTGTTTGTGTGTAGGGCATCCGTCTGCGTGCACGGAAAGAGGCCAAGTGATGGGCGAGTTCAGATGGGAAGAGGGGGGCGAACTAGTACAGCATATATAGAATCTACAAATCTATTAGTCGTTGATAGATAGAGTTGCACGCTGCAGCAGGGCAGAAATAGTCGAAAGATATGTGGGATGTGTCAAGATGAACGGGACAAAAAAAGGCAAAAAGGGCACTTTGGGCGCCAACGTCCAGGTTGTGGCTGTTGAGATTGACCTTGACGTTGACTTCTATTCTGTTAATTACGGTACCTAGATGGAAGATCCAGGATGCAGTCTCCGTAAAACGCGGTCCATACTCCGTACCTTACTCCGTAAAGATACCTTACATCAATAGCAATCTCACACCGGGCATTATTGACGGTACGTATGCCCAGAGACACTCAATTCCCATACTTTTGGTAGGTATCTCAGCCGCATCCAGTTAATGATAGCAAAGCGGGCAGGTAGGTAGGTACACCCCTATGTGCCGGAACGTCTTCTTCCTGCCTTTACCTTCCAATTGCCCGCTCAACAAGGTACATCGGTACGAAAATCGAAACTCACCTAGAAAGAGGCAGGAGAGGCTCGTCGTGTCATCCACAATCAAGTCAGGTAGCACCATTCCGGTTCCATGCTGTTCTTCTTCGGTGGGACCTGACGGCTGCCCGGCAGTCCAGACTTCAATGTTGGTCAGTCAATAGCACTCAATAATCTGAGGGTCTAAAGGGAGGAGATCCCTGCCTTGGCTTCACAACTACAGACATCAGGCAAGGTCAGGGAAGGCAGCTTGGGCAGATGCGCCGCAAAAAGAAACAAAAACCACATATCAAGCCTTCCCGGTGTGCAATAGCAGCGCAATGGAACAGCAGCGCAGCAACAAGTTCTCTCTCAACCTAGGCCTCGCAGCACTCTCCCGCGTCCCAAGCATGAAGGGAAAACATCCATCCATCCATCCATCCGCCCTGCCCTGACTCCCTGAGCCCTGAACGATATGCACATCCGCATATGCAGCGACTGTCCCTTGGAGAGCACCGCCACCTGCATCACCGCCCAGTCTATCCAACTTCCTCTCGGCTTCTTCCAGGACATCGTGCATCCGGTGACAGCGGTCTACTCCAATCGTTTTCCAAGAGCTACCCACGCATCGTCAGTCAGATCTCACCATTGCGACAGTTCGACTACCTATCTCACACTGCACCAAACAACGAGATGCCCTGCGTCTACAACGACAACCAGCAGCCACCCAGAGATACTTGTGTGGCTCGGCTGTCGCAAGGGGACCAGGCCCATGGAGTCATTCGAACCCCCCCCCCCCCCCCTAAGCAGGCTCTGTGGCTCTTTAGTGAGCATTGCAGGGGACCATCAGCAAGGTTTTTCCGCACATCACCTCTCGACGGTGGACGCGCCTGCATATGTGCTCCATGCATTATGCTCCATCTGCTAAGGATACTCGCTCCAGTGACGGGAATGACTGAGCTAGCTTCTGTACATCAAGAGTGAGAATCATAGCGCTAATCTCATCTTGCGGAAACCTGCTAACTTCGTCGCGATGTTTCTGAAAATAGCACATGCAACGGCCAGAGTGATGTAACTCGCAGCTCGGAACCGAGCTGGTCTACAGACCCCTACCTCAACCAAAGCGATAGTAGCCACCAAGCAGACGAAACCCAGATACAAGCAACGGACGACTAGACCGTTTCTGTCTTACACCGCAACAACAGCTGCATTTTTCTTTCTCGACACCTTTCACGATCCGGCCCCCACAAACACAGCACATTACATAGGGACGCATCGGCCATGACTTCTGGCGCCCGGCGGAGGGCTTGCCTGTTGAAGGCAAAGCAAACGATTGGCGAAGGCGGCACCGTCATGCGGTCGAAGCACCCACCAGGAAGGACGACGACGGGCAGTCTAAGATGAAAGCTGCATATTCCCCCGTTGACGCTAGTCTCTTAGACCGCAAAGTACCGTGCCGAAGCAGCGGCCATCTGAATTTGCGCATGGCATCCTCGACCTCGTCGACCAATGATCGAGCCGTCTTGATAGAAGCCCTTCGAAAGGGCAGGACTAAGGTAGGCTCTGTTCTCTGCTTGGTAGGTCTCTGTTGGAGAATGGAGATTGGAGAATGCTTCCCTTTGACAAGTTTGATAGTGAGGGCCCCTCAGCGCCAGTGTCATCCATACCCCGGTCACTGATCCTAGCCCCCT
This sequence comes from Colletotrichum lupini, assembly GCF_023278565.1. Classification (NCBI taxonomy): domain Eukaryota; kingdom Fungi; phylum Ascomycota; class Sordariomycetes; order Glomerellales; family Glomerellaceae; genus Colletotrichum; species Colletotrichum lupini. The sequence continues at coordinate 7,718,111 of NC_064677.1, read as the reverse complement.
CTTCCGGCGTCCCGCAATTCGTCAATTTGCTATGGGGTCGTCACTGAGGAGTGATGACGTTGATGGAGTAAGAGGGAGTTCCACGAGTTGCAAAGAGCAACGCCAACGACAGACTGAGAAAAACTTGTGGCTTGAAGTTTTGAACGGACGAGCGTAATTTCCCGTGGGAGGCTCACTACACTCGCGCTACTGGCTACTTAGCCCGTACAGCGTCTCCTGGTGAGGTGCAACCCCCACCGCAACTCTTCGTCGTTGAAGCACGTCTGCCCATCGCGGATCGGGAATGGGCAGGCTGCTGACCTCGAAAAGTACAGGGTTGTACACAATGCCATCCGATGATTTTCCTAAATCAAGAGAAGGTCGAAATGGGTTTTGCATCATCGCTATGCACTGGTATTAGGAATTCATGGAAGAAACGGCAAGCCACTAGGTCAATTTCCCATCGACTGATGACGTTTTCTCCCGTCGTCCAGAATATGCGTACGATACGTACTATGTACATTTGCTTTCCCCAAAGAATTGAACAGGGCAGCTTTTTGGGTAGGGACCTAGGTACTTCGATGCCTTATCTTATCAATAACAGCGGACAATTACCTCCGCCTGACATCATCGAGGTACGAAATTCTTCTCTGCGTTCCGTCCAATCGTAGTTCGACCGGAACCTCGCCCGCGTCTATGCGATTCGCTGACGTCTTCGTGCTGCAGTCCAACAGCCAAGGTGCCTAAGTACCTTAATTGTTAGGTAAGACGTCGTCGGTCGGAGCGTCTGAGCATCTCGAAACCACCACGTCTAGGGCGGGCGTGATCGCGGAAACACAAGATGCCAGCGAGCAAAATCCCATGACCTGATCTGCGAGATCTGGAATACGGAATCTAGAATACGGTGAACGAAAACAGAATCCAGACTATGGGCACGTTTCCTAATCTCATCCACAGCCGCCACTCGCTACGGCCTACCCGCGATCATCGCCTCACAGCCCCCCGGGGAAAATATGCAGTTTCAAAGTCTAACGGTCCACGCAGTCGAAAGGAATTCAAGGGTCCTCTAATTTTTTAGTGTTTTGATGCCCTGATGCCCAAGAGAAAATGTTACCCTCCAAAAAGATCTGCCTCTTGAGAGGACACACCCAGAAGAGCCAACGCTGGATGCCGCGCAAACCGGACCAATCCTGTCGCGCAGTCGACCGGAGCTCTCGCCGATGGTCGTCGAAAGTGGCAAATGCTGTCAAAACAGAGTATCCCATGGTAAACTGTAGTTCAGCTCGCCAGGGAAGGCCCTGCAGAGTCAAGGAGAAGCGTAAATTCAATGGCAAGCGGCCTCCGAGATGTTGCAATTGCCGACCGTATCTCCTATCAATTCCGCGTCTTTTGATTCAGTCTACGAACATTTGTAATCGTCTTGTTGAGGTTGTTGACTTTGTCGATATCTGGACCGGGGAAAAGCAGAGCGAAGAGGATGAACCCTCTGTCGTCATCAGCCACATGGTTTCGCCACCTGCACTCTGCTCATCCGTCGTGCCACAAAGCAACCACAAGCACCGTAGAGATTATCCTCGATTCTCCACATCTGTCATCTGTTTCACTTTGATGTCCTGTCCAGTCTTGTCCAGTGTGACTCCTCTTTCCCCCACGCCGCTCGTCGATCACCTCCTTTGGTGCAAGTGTGTGTAAGCTCCTGGGCTCTGCTGACAGCTTCCGATAATCTCGACGTCGAACAAGACCGTAATGTTGCGCATCTCGGGCGCATGATGTGATGCTGATTGATATCATGCATCTAATTTTTGTGCATATCACTTGTTCATCAAATCTTTCGAGGTACGTAGCCGAAAGTCTGGCGATTGATGTGATGCAAGTTGTAGACGTATTTCTTGTTCATCCTCCGAATAGCATGTCTATTACGTCAAGGTCGCAAGCTAGCACAAGATGAGACATCGAAACATCAACCACAAGCATGGTATTACTTTGGTTTTTTTTTTTTTTTTTCTTGGTTTGGATTGAGAGGGAACTTTCAGTGCTGACGGCATTGAAGCCTGGACGATGGGTTAGTCATGCCGTCTGTAGATCATTAACCGGGAGTATTGAAGCATCGTGAATTAAGTGATATAATTTTGAGGATTGCAGATGGTGTTCACAACAAACCGGACCAACTACGGCAACCGATGTTGTTTCCCTCATGTCGAATAGCCCAGTGCACAAATCCCCGGACTGAGTACACTTGTAATCTATGAGCCATCTTTCGTGATGTGGGAATAACTGGGTGATAATAATTACCTTCTGCGTAGATGAGCTATTCATTAAGGTGCTGAATACCCGAAATAGTCATCGCACTCGACATTGAAGATTCCCATTACTGGTCTATTCGCACACCCGTCATATTTCTCGCGCTCTACGGGTCTCGATATATTTCGGCCTCTGGCCATATCGATGTACGTCTAAAAGCCCTGAAGAAGAGATCCAAAGGCTACCTTACGAGGAGCAATCGATTACGATCTCGGGCTGAGAGGAGTAAAATTAGATGGATGTCTTCGTTTATTCGGAGATTGGTATTGACCATCTACTGTGTTGTCTATGATTCCAGCATACCAGCCAAATACAGTCTACGATATTCATCACGAGAAGCTTCCCCATCTACCTTCTCAACCGCCGGCATCGAATTCTAGATGACTGGTCGGACCGCTGCCACCAGACTGGAGAAGTGATATCGCGTGGTCATGATAATTAAGAGGAATGTCCTAAGACTTGCCCGCATCCAGAGATTGTTGGAAAGGCTGCCTCATACTGCCTATTTCATGTCAATATTCTTTACGTTTACCTGCGTAAAGGGGCAAGCGATGCAAAGCAGGTGCCCAAGGCGGGGATCTAAGGCAGGGATCTAGAGCAGGAGATCTAGAGCTGGCCTTCAGGAACGGGAAGAAATCACACAGAAGAAAGAGACGCTGGTTGATGGAAATTGGCCACTAGCCATCATTTTCATGAAGATGTATGTAAAGGAAGGAAGTCATCGTAATCTCACAAGGGTTTTCATCACCTAGATATTCAAGTTAGTATATCGAGGCCGCGACGATGCCAAGTGGGCAGTACTGACCTCCTTGTGGGAATGGTGAAGCTCTTGCCGCAGCTGAATCTGGCTCGTGCCCGATCTTCGTTTCCTTCCTTCCTTCCTTCCGTCCAGAATGGGATTCTTAACGAGACGGGTTGGGCTTCTTCATGAGGACAAAGTCCTCCTCGACAACTTTGTCGTCCTTGGCCGGCGAGTCCTCGTAATAGGGGTCCCAGCAGTCGTCATACTCATCATCGTCCGCGGTCTCGAGGGAGCTCGCGTGCTGAGGGCGAGGCTTGATGACGCGACGAGGCTTCTCGTGCTGCTGCTGCTGCTGCTGTGCGGTGGAAGAGCGGGCAACTTTGCCCGCAGGGCCAGCAGACTTGCTGTCCTCGTTCTTGGGATCGGCCATCTGTAGAGTCTTCTCCTGTTTCTGCTTCTTCTTCTGATCGAAGGTCTGGTTGCTCTTCATATTGGGCTTGCTGTTAGTTTTGTTGTGGTGTGGTGTATAGTAGGTGTCTTGATTGATTTTGTATAGCAAGGTGAAGAATTTTGAGAAGAGGTTTTGTTTCTTCGATGGTCCTCGACGAGACGAGAAGGTGAGGACTCTCAAGGCTGCCCGGTCAACCGCATTATCGTGGGCCTCAGGACGTCTTTTGGGCCCGTTATAAGGGTTTTGTGTGAAATGCGACATCTTTAGTGAACCCTCGGCGCAAATAGAGACATACTGGATCGGGAGAACAAAAGCAACCGGCCTGCTGCCAGTGCTCTCTTCATCGTTCGGAAGAGCGAGTCCCACGGCAATATGTCTAGGTGTTATCCGTGATATACTCAATGATTTTGGACAATGACTTTGAACGTCACCAGTCAACCTGAAGCTGCTGGTCTCGCTCACGAGGAACGAAAGTTATGAGTGAAAGCCCGAGAAATAGCTGGTTCATTGCTGCAAAACACTCGTCTGCCTGCTTCAAAGGATGCTGAGACGGGCCCTGAGCTCAACAGCTGGAAACAGGAAAAAGGAACTACGTGAGGGCATCAGCACATCTATCTACCAAGTGATCGCCTTCCTAAGTACCTGCAAGTGCAGGGCTTTGACGACGGGAGATCGCAGAACCTGCCAAGAGGCATGTTCGATACTCAAAGGACCATCACAGAAGAATCGAGAAGACTGTAGGTAGCATCAAACGTTTAAGCTGGCCGAAATACCGACGAGATACCGCGCATGGTTGGAAGCAACGGGCAATGTGGAACATGTCTTGGCGATCTGATAACAAAGTCATCCAAAGTGTAGCAGCCAAGTCGTTTCTGCATAGCCTCATGTTCTGTGTTTGTATTGAACCCAACTTGGCGCGGTGGAAGTCTGATCTCCCGGCTCGAGATATCTTGTCTCGTCATACGTTTGACACCACCGCACAATGGACTGAGAGCAGTAGCCTGAATATGGTAGCTGTGGTCGAGAAGTAGAAGGCATCTACCTTGATGGAGCATCTGTGCGTACGTTTAGTAAAGCTCAAAGCTACCGTTTCCATCATGGGCAAAGTTGAGGAGAAACGGCGGGGTGATGGGGAATGCAACAGCCTCACTTCGGATGTGCATGCAAAAGGGCGAAGTAGGAGGGCAAACGCAGCCGAAAGTTCCCTCCCTGAAGTCGCTGCGGACCGCGGCCACGAAGCTTAAGTTGCTGGCAAGACCCTTGAATAGTTGGGCTCCGAGGCAGCTTGGCGGCGGTATCGGGGCTAAATCTTGACCGCACAGCCCGGGGTGCGGGAACTATCAGCGCAGAGATGAGATGGCGAAGCAAGCGTTCGTTGATGGTGTCTCGGCAACAGTGTGGCTGAGGAGGTATTCTCTTACATCCCATATCTGGGAAAGAAACAGGCAAGATATTTGTGTGTTGGGAACGAGTGGGTTCCGCTGTGTGCTGAATGGGAGGCTAACAGAGGTGAAGTTCCCGAAACGAACGTGTGCTTCTCAATCGCTGCAACCTGACGTACAGCATGCGTACCTGCGGAACGCGGGAGGCGATCTGATGTTTCTGTGGGTGCGGGTGCGGGTGTCTCTCGGAGGAAGATCGTCAGGTGTGGCATCCCATGCCGAATGGATACTCTCTGGTGTATCCGTACTCCGTGTACGGATACTCTGTATGGAGTAGGTATAGACTCATAGAGGACCATTCAAACAACGTGTTGGTAGGTATCCGTGCTCGGTGGGTGTACTGCCGTAAATGTCGTGAATGTCTGGCGATGCAAGGTCGTGTGCCGATGTGCAACATTATCAGACAACGGATGAATCAAGAAAGATGGGGGGCGGAAAACCGGAAACGGCCAACGGCAGGGGATAGACTCCTGGAGCTAAGCAAGGGACGGGCGAGAGAAACGGTGGTGAATGGATGGATTGAAAGTCGGCTTGCGTCGCAGTCGGAGGTGTCGCAGCAGCTATCGGTAAGGAAGAAGGCCAAAGGCGAGGGGCCACGTCGGGTCCGTCATGTCAACGGGAGCTGGCGACGTCAGGGCAATTTCGATTTCGATTCGACGCCATTGCCAAGGCGCCGTGTAATACACTGCGCCTGTTGTGCCAAGAGCCAGTCGGTCAGTTGGTTGTTCTGTGAGGCGCTTGCTTCTGGGTGCATATTGATGATGTGCTTCCTGTTGGACCCGTTTGGTGTTCTTTTTGCCACCAGGACATACAACGCAGCGGCTGCCTCCCTCGAATATCTCTTGTGGGCTCGCATGGTCTGTAAGAAATGGAAGAAGTTAAGTTGATGAACAACTTGATACATACCTACAAGTATGTAGAAGATGGCAGTGCACAGATGGAAGGGAGGGAGATGGGAACCTACCACATTAAGCGTACTGCTAAAACGGAGCAAGAATAGCCGGGGTGCCTTGCATGCAGAGTTTTGCGGGTTGCAAGACCCAGCAGGAAGCAACAGGGTGGTGGCAGCTCAGTTTCGGCATGAGTTGCTCAGAGGCACAGAATGGAGACTTGCTCCTGCTGCTGTTGCTGCTGAAGCTGGGAGCCCGGCGTCATCGTGGGCTCATCCGCGCTCCTGATTGGGCGCCAAGTGTTTCTTAGCGGGAGGTGTCCGTCACCTTAGTGCCTTCCACTACGCAGTGGGTGGGTGGCTGCCGGTGTGCCAGGTTGCGGCTTGTCGCTGAGTGTGTTGCACATCCCCACTGGGGGGAAGGTGTCAAGGTTGCGTCGCTGCACCATCTGCGTAACTGATACGGTCCAGTCTGAGGTGGCCTGGGAGTCTGGACCTTATCTTACTGCGTAAAGCTGGGCAAGAACAGGCAGTAAAAGTATACGCAGCAGGCAGAAACGGTAAAAACAGAGGTGACGGAATCTGGGGCTGTTCCCAAACAGTGAGCTGTCACGCTGAAGTGGCACACTGCGAGCCGCCCTCATCCCTGGCGACCTCAGCCTGGGCAGCCCAGCCCAGTTGGTACGCCGCCATCGCCATTTTTTTTGCGCCGTGATTAGCTCGCCTCGACTACGTATTTTTCTTTCCTTTATCAATCTACCCACTCGGACCAACCTCATATCATCGTGCCTTCCCTTCTGTGGCTGAGAACTCTCGGTCCTTCTACCCATCACCTTTACCTGTATTCTGCCTTTCCCTTCTTCCATCTTTTCCCCCTCCCACACCTTGTCCATCAACTTGATACCTGCACGTGCTTCCTTTCCTCAACGATTCTCTACCAAACGACGAGCAGCGACACCAATACACTAATACTACCTACTTTCGCACTCCCTCATGTCTCTTGTCGCCAGAGAATGAGAGCTTGGTCGCAAACTTCTGGAAAAGGCCGAACTCTACTGTGGAGGCCCGACACATACCACCGATAATCCCGACATCCAACGAAAAACCCGATCACCGACTTCAACACTGTACCTTACTCTTTCATTTGCGATCCGTCCCATCGCCGACTATCCGAAACATTCACATCGCGCTGCTTGGGCCCGATTACAAGGTCAACGCGCCGCGCCAAGCCTCTTGAGAACCTTCCATCAGCTTTGGCCGCTCAGGACCTCCGTCCTGAAGCCCTTTCTATCTCCGCCGTAACCTTCCTTCAACCTCGACATCCGCAGTCTCCGTCTTTGCGCTCTCTTTTAATATCCACGTCCCAGAATGGACCAACAATACTTGACGTCGCCGACGTCGTTTCGACTGGCAGACATGGCTCAAAACGTATACGAAATGCCCCTCATGGCTATGAAGAAGCCTCACGATTCACACCCCTCCATGGGTAACTTGGTTCTTCTCGTCTTCGAGGCTGTCCTCGAGGTTGTGTGCGTGAGCTTGCCGGGCTACATCATTGCCCGTCTTGGCCACTTTGATGCTGAAAAGCAAAAGTTCTTGGCCAACCTCAATGTCATGCTATTCACGCCTTGCCTTAGTATGTCTACAATTCCACCTCGCCTGCACGATAGTGTCCAAGTAGCCTTCCTAACAGTGTTCACAAGTCTTTACCAAGCTGGCTTCGCAACTCAATGCCGACAAGCTCCTCGATCTCGCCGTAATCCCCATCATCTTCATCATTCAAACTCTTGTCTCCTGGCTCGTCGCTACCGGCGTCGCCCGCGGCTTTGGCTTCAACCGCCGCGCTACTAACTTTGTCACGGCCATGGGAGTCTTTGGAAACTCAAACTCCCTGCCCATCTCTATGATCTTGTCTCTGTCGCAAACTATCAAGGGGCTACACTGGGACAAGATCCCCGGGGACAACGATGACGAGGTTGGTGCCCGTGGTATTCTATACCTCTTGATCTTCCAGCAGCTCGGTCAGTTGGTGCGCTGGAGCTGGGGCTACCACGTGCTGCTTGCTCCCAAGGACAAGTACCCCGAGTACCAGGACGAGCGCGTCGAGGAGGGACAATACCCGGGAGATCGCGAGACCGCTCCCCTATTGACCGAGTACGATGACGGCACCGCTACTTCCCGTAGTCACTCGAGTGATGACCTATCCAACTATGAGCCGGCTGGTCGCACCCCTGTTGCTAGCAGATCCAGAGCCTCCCCCGCCGATACCGAAGACGAGGACGACGACTACCTTCCCAAGAAGCCGATGAAGACCAAGGGTCTCGCACCCCTCAATGGTAACCATCCCGTTTTCGACGGAAGTGGCGATGAGATATCGTCCTTTCCCCGCATTCGTAACACGGATGAACCCGAAATCCCCGAGGGAGTTAAAGGCTACCCTAGCCGCGTTAAGAACGCCTTCAACAACGCCGTCACCTCTGCTAAGGAATCGACATCAAACTTCTTTGCGAGAGTCTACAACAGTTTGCCGACCCCCTTCAAGACGATTCTCTCGGCCCTAAGCCGCTTCGCCGGCAAGTTTTACAACTTTTTGTGGGAGTTCATGAACCCGCCTCTGTGGGCCATGCTCAGCGCCGTCGTTGTTGCCTCAGTCCCGGCCCTGCAGAAGATCTTTTTCGAAGAGGGATCCTTCATCAAGAACAGTTTCACGGATGCTGTTCAGTCCAGTGGTGGTGTCGCTGTGCCCTTGATCCTGGTTGTTCTTGGTGCCAACCTAGCTCGCAACACGCAAAAGAGCGAGAAGATGCGGGATCCTGAGGAGGACCAGATCGGAACCAAGCTGCTTGTCGCATCCTTGGTGTGCCGCATGCTCCTGCCGACTTTGATTATGACCCCTATTCTGGCCGTCTTCGCCAAGTATGTGCCAGTCAGCATTCTGGATGACCCCATCTTTGTCATCGTCTGCTTCTTGTTGACCGGCGCCCCGAGTGCTCTCCAACTGGCTCAGATTTGCCAAATCAACGAGGTTTACGAAAGTGTCATGTCGAGAATCCTCTTCCAGAGCTATGTTATCTGGTATGTAGCCAAATGTGTCTGGATTTCTTCCTCTGCATATACTAACAAGTGTCGTAGGATTCTTCCATCAACCTTGGTGCTCGTCATGTGCGCTCTTGAGGTCGTGGAGTGGGCTGCATAGGCTCCCTGGTGATTTCTTTTGTTCTGGAGGGCACAAGGTAATAGGCAATATAATGGTGCCGTTGATTTCAACAGAAATGGTTGAGGCGTTCAGGTATCCTCAAGACACGACGTGGCTCGGGGCAAAAGCAAAACATGAATTGGCCCTTTGCCATGTATTATCACGACACAAGCGGATTGGAAGGCAGTGGACTGCTGTACACTTTGAGTCTGAGATATCAGGTCCTTGAGGGGACTTGTTTGCGTCATCGACGCTTAGCAATGTTACAGCGAGTGTACATAGTAATAATAGGAATCTGTACATTATCATGGAACTTCCTCCTGATTATCTGCCTCCACACTATGACCTGGACATGATGTTCGATACGGTTTGATTTCAATACAAATCACTCGCTTTCATAAGTCTCATCCTCGTTTCGGACACTCAATAACGCGTAAGAATCATAGCGGCAGACACAGATTAGTACCTCGAGGAGGCCTTAAAAAGAGCCAAATCAGAGAATATGACTTAAATGTTAAAGAATAAGGCAAGGCGTAGGCATATTGCGGTTCGGCCGATCTAGAGCCACGCAGGCACCACAATCTCAAATAGAGTAAGGTATGTTGAACCGACGTTGTCTACCTTCATCTTCCGCATCTAGATGCCTTTAAAAGTAAAATGACTGAACCGCAGTTGCCCGTTGACCGAACCCCACCGAGGCGCGTGCCTGCCACCTCGGTATGGATCCACATATATCACGTGATCACACGTCAGTCCTGGCACGACAGGAAAGAGGGTCGCGGTTTGCGACGCCTTGGTCAATTTCGCCAACCTGTCAACCAAGCTTTTGTCCCAAAACAACTAACCATGGCGTCCCGAACAAGATCGCTCTCTCGCGACCGCTACCGCGACCATTCTCGGTCATTGACACCGCTGTCAGACCGGTCTCGCTCCCCAGTCCGTCGTCATACGTACGATTCGCGATCTCCGTCGCGTTCCCGATCTCCCACGCCGCGACGAAATGGCAGGCAGAGAAGCGGAAGCCGCAGCCGGAGCCGTGGAAGAAGCGCTAGTCCTGCTATCAGAAGCACCAAGGTAAATTGATCTTCTCGCTCTATGAATCACTCACGCTGTCATTTTTCAAGCTGCTGACTCTGCATTGAATTAGATTGTTGTCGAGCGATTGACCAAGAATATCAATGAAGCCCATTTGGAGGAGATCTTTGGCCAATTTGGGCACATCAAGGATCTTGACCTGCCCATTAATAGAACTCGTCAGTATCTGTCCTCACAGGGTCGACTTGAACGGCCTCCAAATGGATCCCTGCTACATGAGGCTGACATTCCTTCTCCTCCAGACGGCACTAACCGCGGCACTGCTTACATCCTATACGATACCGAGGCTGATGCCGAGGATGCTATTGCCCACATGCATGAGGCACAGCTTGATGGCGCGGTAATCAACGTTTCAATCGTCCTTCCCCGGCGCAAGATGTCCCCAGCACCTCCAGCTGCTCGACGTGGCGGAGGCTCCGATGCTAGAGGCGGCCGAGGGGGAAGAGCTCAGGGCGGATTCCACGGTGGTGGAGGAGGCGGACCCGGCCCTTTCGGCCAGAACGGTCCTCGACGGGGTGCATCACCACCTCAGGGTCGCTTTGGCCCCAGATCAGACACCTACCGGCCTCGATCGCTTTCGCATTCCCCAAGCCGATCTCCCGTCGCTGCTCCTCCGTCCAGAGGCGGTGGTGGAAGCAGATACCGAAGCCGTTCAAGATCATACTCTCGGTCTCCATCACCACCCCCAAGACGTGGAGGAGGTGCACGCGGTAACGACCGCAACCGCCGAAGAAGGAGCCCGAGTCGAGACAGCTATGATAGCTACGATAGCCGTCGATCCCGGTCCCCGAGCCGTAGTCGTGATCGTGGCGGTCGCGGCGGCGGCGGCGGCGGCGGTGGCCGTGGGTACAGATGAGTCAAATTTGGAGCGCCACTGGGCGAAATGGGTTTGGTTTGTGATTTCTCTTTCAGGCGTTATGAGGAACGAGGAAAAGTCGGCTGGGATACCCTAAGGCGGGCGGCGGGCGTGGGCATTTCAGTCAACCCGTAAGACCTGATTATGCCTGCATGTATTCTCAGCTAATAATGCGTAGACAAATGCTTAGATTGCTGGATCTTCACACATGTTTCACGCCCTACCTCGACTGGTGACTCGATGCCACGAATCTGCCTTGCACGCGGAATCCACTGTGTATTTTGACATTCTCGGCTCGCAGAGCTAAACCACACCTGATCACTAATCAAAAAAAGCCTGCGATTGTCAAGTGACAACCTCGCGCGTGGATTTAAGCGTTGCGTGTGGGCTTACGCCGGAGCTTCGTATATTGCAAACTGGCAACATGATTTATTTATTTTGGTTGGTCTGAGCAGGCTGATTGGATGGTATTATGGCGAATAGGAGGGCGTAGTTCGAAGATCGGTCAGTCCTATTTCGGTGCTTTTTGCCTTTGCCGCAATCCTTCGTCCGATAGAGCCAACCCGATGAGTGCAATGCTGTGGAGTCTTGCCGGCCGTTCCCGCGATACATCACGGTTCTCAAAGGTTCCTGCACTTTCGACGAAGTTCCCGGTCATCTCAAAGAGTCACCAAGTCTAAGCAAGGGCGAAACCTGTCCGAGTTCTGCTTCGGCGGTCGCGACTGAGTGTACTCTCGGGCGGAGAAAGTGGATGCGGTTCGGGCTCGATTTGGTATCATGTGAGCTTACACAACCTCACAGAACACGCCTATCTTGGTCTCCGCCCGACTGACATTTCATGAGATGCAGATCAACAGATGTTGCCTACGTCCATGACGCCTTTCACAGCGATTCGATGTTGAGTCAGCTTCCATACATGTTTATTTTTGACTCCCATAGAGCGAATCGACATCGGGGCAATAGGCAGCGTTTGGCCACTTCGAGTCTTTCTGACCAAGCCGTGCGGTTGCTTACGCCGAAGTGGAGGAACTGACGGCACGACACCGAATGCTATTATTTCGGATATCACCTTGTGGACTATCTGGAAAGAATATGCACAGTACCTTGGGGCCACCACAAGTGTACGACGGTTGACAGAGATTCTTCATCTTTCGGGTTGCACAAACTCCATGTGCTTGGTTTCGGGCACGCTGACAACATATCTGAACACGCACCCTCATTTGGCACTGAAGAGACCCACGCAACATGCAAGTCGTCATGGTAGCTGTCAGAGCCAATCGTAGGCTGTTCAAGCTGACCCTGATACTGGGATGAGGGGCAGTGGCCCCTGAGAACTCGTCGTTCACGCAGGCATCACACCAATAACTCCGCACCCCCCGCCAGCCTGATGCTTCACAACCACCTGGCCGGTTCACCCAAACGAAACACCGGCGGCGGCGGCAGCAACATCAGAACCGGCAGCCAGGTACAAGGTGATTATGTCTCGGCTCTAGGGTAGCCCTGCTCTATTACCTACTGTTGCTCTATCACCCCATCAAAGGGCTGCAACAATTCTGCAGCAGGGGGTTTAAGGCCGGGGCGGCCGACAGTAACACCCTACTCGCCATGGCTCACCCGCGATTTCGACAAGTGAAGTCTCTTTCTGACTCAAGAAACTTGCTTTCAGTCGTCTTACGGCATGTTCAATATGCCGCAAGTCCACACTTGCGTGGCAGCAAGCCAAGCATTGGAAGCGGCGCAGAGGGGAGTTCCCTCGTTGTGAGTTTGGTGACTGTCCCCTACCCCAGTCAAATCCCCCACATCGCTCACTTAGGAGAAAGCTAAGCTGAGCTAAACAGACCAAAGAGGTCAAACGAACGCATCTTGACCTAGTCGACTGCCTTATAACACTGGGTCTCATGATCCACCAGGCTGATTGAGACTGAAACGCCGTAAATGCAAGAGATCGTTCTCGGCCACGATCCAGCACTCCATAGAGTTTGTACAACGTCGTCGTTCAACGGTTGACAAAGCCTCAGCATCCTTCAGCCCTATGGACTTACACCCTCGCCCTGCTCCAGCCTGCTGGGTGCAAAGCATGGAACAACGTGGGATGTGGGTGTGGCCAAATCCGCCCCGTCGGCTCTGCGCTAGACCGGAAAAACGTACGCACTGCGTCCTTCGCGTCAACTGCTTGCTTACGTCCTGTACATCTTGGGCCTCTCGTCTACCCCCCGGGTGCTCATTTTGTCCCAGTATCAGCGTGGCCATGTCTCATTTCGCCTACCCTCCACACCCTATCTTGGAATATCAAATTCTTTGGATGTAGATTGGACAAAATCCGCGCGAGCCACACCACACCCGGCTGAGTGGCCCCGCGTTCATCGTCTTTCTATCCCCAAGCCTCCCAGATGGGGGCTGTTTCTTAGCCTCTCAGTGTGGCCCAAGGCCTTTTGTTCTGCTCAACTTACGTGTTCTGACTTGTTCGCTCGGCCGGCCCCGACATACCTGCAGTCCGGAACCAAGAACCGGAGGACGTCGTCGTTGCTCACATGACGGACCACCTCGGCGGGACTCTTACCACCCCCCCTCAGTCGGCGACTGACGACCAGGCAGCAAGTCCAGAAATACTCGTTGTTACTGCTGGGCATTGTACCGGGCGACTGACAGTTCGTTGAACAACAGGTCTCCGACGCGTTCATGCCATCGGCCGGCCGTTTGACGATTTGTTGCCTGGCTTGACTGGTTACACAGCTGCTTTCGACGAGGCATAATCCCACGTTCGCCGTTGGCATCTCACGCTGTTGACTGCCACACACTTTACCCGACCCCTGCCGCACTCATCTTGGAGTAGGATGTCCATCCACCCCTTCACAGCCATGTTTGCCTATTCCTTGCCCGCGGGGGCGCCCTTCCTACCCACTCTCTTGGGAGCCTTATGCCGAATCTGGTTGGTCGTTCCCGGTTTCTGGGAGCCTGACCGGTAGGCTGTATGTGCTTCGACTTGCCTTGCCAGAAGCGGCTTGAGATCCTTACGGGAAGGGAGTACAAAGTTGATGTATCCTTTCGCAATACCCCCTTCCATCCCTTGTCACACGCGATATTTAGCAGATGAGCTCTGGTTGTCGTGTCACACAAGGCAGTAATCTTCGCGCTAAGCGCCAGGTCAGTTGCCGTTTGGATGTCTTTGAGGACATGGTGTCGGAGGTATAGACATGTTCAATGGACTAGCTGGGCAATGTTCAACGTTGTGGAGGGTCCTTGTCTGTGTATATGTCTTGGTGTATAGGCAGAGCCTCATGGAGGGTTCATGAAGACGTATATAGGAGGCGGCTGGCAACTGGTCTGGATGTCTCAGATGGCAGAACTCTATCACCACAACCCTCAACCACTCCTAGCAAGACTCCCAGAAAACACTGATCAGTCACTTCATCATTCACTGAAAACACCGTCTTTGATACCTCTTATTCCCCAACTTGATCATAATTGGCCCCCAAATCCTGAACAACTCCAACAAGGCCACACTATAAAATTACTCGTCTAGAGAGGCACACATTGCAACAATGTTGTCCCCGATATACTCAAACATCTTTGACAAGATCAACGTACCAACACACATTTCTGACGAAGACTTTGAAGAGATCCACGTACCAACAAACATTCCATACGAGGGCTTGGGCATCTACCCAATTACCTTTCCCGATCCTCCTCCTACACCACCCGGCGGCGGTCCCCGTGGACCTACCCCTTGGCCAAACGTGCCTACGCCCCCAAACAGTCCCTAAGCTGGGAGACTAGTACGGCCACGACAATTAGCTTAAGACTCTCTGGTCTACACCGATACGTCCAAGATGTTGTTCGTGAAAGCACCCGTTGGGGAGGAGAAGAGCGGAAAGAAGACGGCGACGGCTACTTCCGGTCAGAAGAAGGGCGGCGAATTCTCCTCGGCTGTCAATGGAGACTCGAAGACTACCGCGAAACCCTTTGAACTGCCTGGGTGCTCCGTTCAGGATCCGGCTACCAAATGCGGGTCTTCAGCACTGCAGCCGCCGGGGTCTCAGGATCCTGCTAAGCGGTCGTCTTGATGGCTACTTATACCTCTGTATCTTGGCGACTCTTTCTTCGGCTCAACTCGGATCTTCATTCCTAGTTTCTACAATTCTCATCATGTCCTTTGTTCCCTTTCTTTTGTCCCCGTTTCACGCCCCCGGCATGAAAACATCAACACGGGGACCAGTACACTCGCAAAGCATACACTAGACTTGCATTCTCTGCGAAGAGAAAACGCATCATCCGCATATCATTAAGCAGTCGTTCAACGGTCTCTTTTTTCTCTATTCGGTAGCAGGCATTTACGGTATTGGGTAGCATTCGCTTTTTAAGTAATAGAGAAACGGACGTCCATGTAGTCAATACACTTATCAACATGGAGCTCAAACAATCTCTCCATCCTGCTTTGTGATATGTTCTAAGAGATCCGAGCTGAAGGATTTCCTTATCCTATGGGAATCTGGGGGCCGTTAGCCCTCTCTTGGGTTGTGTCTCTTGAGATTTGCTCACTGGTTGCTCAAATTGACCTAAGGTACGTGGATAGAGAGAGAGTTGGCATGGCTATGGTGAACAGCTACAGTGAGCTTATAGGGGAGGCTCGTGTCACTACTAGACGATCAGTATTCAGCCTAAGCCATATTTGAGGGCTAAAGAGAGATGACCTCACGACTCAATGATTGAATACCATGTACAATATCAAGGAGTGCTGATTGGGGCCACTGGCTTCGTGGCTTTGATGTTGTACCAGGATTCACAAAGCAATTGGGGTGAGATGTATTGCAGTCCAGGCCTGAGTAACATTGAAGCACTGGGTAGGCCCTGTGAGTTTCAATATATTGTTTCGCTTTCGCGGGTCTCGAGGGCAGGTAAATCGACTCCGTACGGCTGTCAAGACTCGGGAGAATTCACATCATTTTCTTTCATTCTCAATACGATTCGGTCAAAAGTCAAATACAACGCGCTTCTCTAATACACATTCTGGTTTCTCGGTAATTATCCGGTAGCAGGTCAACATGGCTTATCCCATTTTCATCTCGCAGGCCCCAGGAAAACAGCATCATGGTCATTATGATGGTTGGGAGATCTCCATGACATCCGCGATACTTCTGCTGAGATATCGTTCTAGACGAGGAGAATGATATTTCAATATCCTCGTGCTGCTGTTCTACTTTTTGCCGCTCACAAGTCATCGAAGGCTGAATATCGATCAAGTTACAACACGGCGCCGCGCTGAACATACTTGCATAGCTAATCTTCCTCAAGTCTAATCTACAATGTTCAACAAGGTCAATCTAACACTGATTATGTTGAATTCGTCTTCAACGTTTTGTTTGAATGCTTAACAGGTACGCTGAGGCTCGTTCCACAGTCCTCCTACTTAATACTCTTATTCAACAAGTCAATGAACCTGAACATTCCAAGACCATTGCCTAAGGCGAAAGGCCTATGGCGTTCTATGGATATGAGGAACACCGCTCGAGATTCATCGCTACATTTCACTTCATGATCAAGTTTGACAAGGCTCCCGTAACGCGGTGATGATGGAGCCCCATTGTCGTTCACTTTCCTTCACATTATATCAGTGACTACCTTATAGAGCACACTTCTCTCACAAATAGGTTGTTAAATGGGATCTCAAGGGAGAAGGACGCAGATCTGGCGAACTCTTCATCGCTGTAGAGCTTTTATCGAGTGATCACGTAGAGTCGTAGCATATGTGAATCTAATAGATTCTTCATATCCCATGGTTCTTGGTGTATGCTGGTGATGCGAGTAGCTCCAGGTACGTTGAACTGAAACTTCTCGAGAGCAGACATATGAAGCCTAGAGAGTTGTGTCATGCCACCCAAGATGGGATCTATATATCAAATGTTTAACCTGCCCATTTTCACATTTATCAACGAGACAACTCGGAGGCGACGAGGCCGGAGAGCCGGCAAATGTGGGTTGGGTCCGGAAGCAGAACCGGCGGAGGATGGCTGCTCGCCGTCCCCGAAGTACCATAGAGATCGGTCAACGTTGGGATCACTGAATCCTTTCCTCAACCTATCAAAGAAGTCACATATCATTGAGGAACGAAGTCCCATTTAAAGCTAATGGTGAAGGCCAACCTCTCATTGAACCACTATTGGTCCAGCTGCCTCAAATTGATAGTGTCTGTTACTTGATTGATGTTGCTCCACCCTGCCCTTGATCATCGTCTGTTGTCGCCGACTCATGGAATCCCCATTGCAAAGCAAGCAATCACCAAATGAATGTCCGACCACGCGAAAACTATCGCAGTCTCAGGCAACTCATCGCTTCCGGCAGGGAGAGTGCTGATCAAGACAGAGACTCGAGAGCACGGGCGCCGCGGGAACACGCCATCAATGATCCCTGTAAAGAAATGCTGGGCAGGGCGCAACAGGGCAAGGGGGGGGGGGGGGGGGGGCCTGGCATTCAACTTGCATCTCGTGTTCCCGTGGCAGACCGCAGATGCGATGCTCCCGACTGGGATTCGCGAGGTGCTTCTGCAGCGGCCGCCTGTTGCCGAACCTCCAATTTCAGTGGTCGTCGCGATCCACGCTATCCTGCACTGCAGCTCGTGTTGAGGAGGGGGAGGGGGGAAAGAGGACGCAAAAGGTGCAACCTTGGCCAAGGCAAACTGGCTTTCTGATCCCATTACCGGATGCGCTACCTTGTCGTTCGCGCAGTGTCTCGAATTTGGCCAGGAAGGTGAGGAAGCTCGTATCACAGTTTTTGATAAGGCGCTAGAGATTTCTTGGTCAAATTGGCAGATCAGCGGGAATCACTCCCAGATTCTATGGAGCGCTCGCGAGTTGCTGCACGTCCGCATTTCGTTGAGAAGGGCAGGCGGTGCTACAGGCGAGCGAAGACCACATCCCAAGTCAAACTCTATTCAACTTAACCTTGTATTTCAAAAGCTGATCCAGCTGAGACACATGGTGAGACCCGCAAAGTGATGTGTTTCTCAGTAAAGTGCACAGCTTGCGAGCCGGACTCAAAGCACAGCGTTGTCCAGTCCACCACGCGACAGCTTCAGCCCCCCCAAAAAAGCGTCCTTGAATGACAATGTCACCGCAAGAAGCAACCGCTGTTTTACCTTATCAAGAGGGCGCATTGGGGTGGCTGGTGAGCTGGACCGGGAACGTGGGCAAATGCCACCCTCTCTGTCTGCCAATCCTTTCTTATTTCCTCTTGGCCGTGTCACTTTCACATGCAGCCCTGCATGGGAGACGTGTGGACGTGTAACATGGGGTTTCTCCCTCGCCCTTGGGCGGTTGGTTGGCTGGCAATCTAGCACTGCTGGGCCTCCTATGCTCCATGTTGCCGGTTTCCGCTCGCTATCTCTCGAGCCTCAAGCGCGATGTTGTTATTTGCCGGGGGCCTTGTCGACTAGGAGTCTGTAGAGGACTGTCGGCTGATCAATTGCCAACGTGTAACGGTCACTGGTAAGTAAGTAAGCAAATCTTGTTTGGCCTCTTTCTCGGACAACATAGCCATCTCTGGCATGCCTATTTCCGAATATCCCAGCAAAATTCGTCTTATGTTGAACGGTGCTGACATTGACATGCCCAAATCGAGTGTCGACACAAATCAATCCAAACTTCCTCCCAACTTCTGCGTCAAGCAGTCTGCAACTGACGCACTGTATAGTACATGTTTCTGTGAGCTGATCCAGCTAGCAAGACACAAATCTCAACCACGCCCTGGGATCAATTACATTGTAACAGTAGTAAACATCTTTCTCTCTGTTTCTCCCCGTGGCTTTCTGCCAAGAAGCTTCTCCCGGTGTCGCGGCACCGCCCTAAGCCCCCAGTTCAATGCAGAAGAGACGATCCTTCCCAGGGGCTCGTCGATATTACCTGCAGCCCAGGGTTTAGGGTAACCGCCGTTGGTCGAGCAGCAGGCCTCTCACAGCCTCTTTAAGCGGCTCACCCTTCTCCTATGGGCCGATGGCCGTCCCGAAAGGCTCATTCGATGCTCTCATTATTGCTGCGGTCGTTCTGATCGGGTTTTGGATCTCCGACCCGTGCCGCGTTGCCGTCGTGCGTATTTTCGTGAGAGGAACATCGCCGCGAAGTCTCGACATCAAGTGAGGCTATCCGCTCTCATTTGAGCAGCTCAGTCGTTTCCATCACTCCTCATCGTATTCTCTGCCCCTGTTGCCGAATATGAACATGTTATCGGCGCTCGTTCAGGCTGGGTTTTTCGCTCTCTCATTTCTGATTAAGACTGTCGCTGCTCAAGGAGACGACCTTGGGAGTGTTCTTCAGTCACAGTCAAATTTGTCTACATATTACAACTTAATCAAGGTAAGCCTCGAGCACCAAAGTGATTCACCCTAGCTTTTCTCACTTCCGAGCAAATTCTGCGTGTGCGAGACCATCAAGTCTAACTTCCAGCAGAAATACCCCGAGGTTATCCTCAAACTGCCAAATTATGATGGCGTCACTGTAAGTTATCATGAACCTCATCTGCCACGTCTTGGTCCATAACCAAACAATACTCAACTTCCCTGACCAATACTGATTGAACTCGCAGATCGTTGCGCCGTCAAATTCAGCCTTTGATAACATCCCGGGCACCCAACTAAACGGCATTTGGAATGAATCAGACGCCTCCATCGCCGTCCCCATCCTAGAGTACCACATCCTTCAAGGCACAGTTTCAACCGGCGCCCTTGAGTCGGGGCCGTCAGTCCTCCGATCCTCGCTCCTCCTGAACAAAGCCTGGACCAACGTAACCGCCGGACAAAATGTTCTCGTCAACAAGCAGCCGGGCGACGTCATCGTCTTCACCTCGTCCGAGGGCATCCGCACCACTCAGGTCGAGGGGGACATCAAGTTCGCCGGCGGACTCATCCAAGTCGTTGACAACCTCATGATCCCGCCTGCCAGGCTAGAGAACACGACGGACTCGTTCAAACTCCCGGCCTTTCTCGGCGCACTCTACGCCGCCAATCTCATCCCATCGATGTCAGAAGAGAAGAACGTCACAATCTTCGCGCCCCGGAACGAGGCCTTCCAACGCGTCGCTGGCTCCCTGAATAGCCTAGACGAAACCGCTTTGAAGAAGTTCCTAAACTACCACGTCGTCCCCGGTCGAATCCTAGCCTCCTCGGACCTGAAAAACGGCACCAACCTCACCACCCTCGCAACAGAGGACATAAGCGTCATCCGGTCCGGCAACAACCTCTTCCTCAACTCGGCGCAGATCATCCAGCCGGACATCCTCGTCGCTAACGGCATCATGCACATCATCGACAATGTGCTGAACCCAGACGCCCCGTCCATGACGCCGAACCCCAGCGCTGCCACCCAGGCGCCGGCTTACCCCGAGAGCTCGGCGTCCGGGCTGCCGTTCACGACGGCGATTCCCTGTACCGTCAGCTGTCCTGTGACAACGACTGCCAGTCCTACGGTGGCTTCAACGCGGTCTTCTACGATGGGGGTTAGGACTACGACTAGCCCCGGTGCGGCGGTGCGAACCGGTGTGGCTGCTGGTGCGGCTCTGCTTGCGGGACTTGCCGCGTTGGCCTAGACTTTGGTTTGTTGGACCCGGCTGGTTGGATAAGGGAGCGTGAGACGACTATACCGCCGTATTAGATAAAATACCTTAATATTTAGTACTGAATAACAGCTTCATGGGCCTGATTTCATGTTTGATTAGTTAGCCAATGTGTTCTGCAGTGAGTGACAAGGTAATTGTGGTTGCGACCTCTTTTGATAATCAAAAAGTGAAGACATTGTAAGGTGCGATATATTGATAGTGACAGCGAGAAGTTTTAGTCTTCACTTCCAGTAGAACTGATCGCTTCTTCCAAATTCTATCAATGTCTGTCTGCTGTATTGCCAAGTTACCTTGATACCCCAGAGCAAAATCTGGGTTGATTGCATCTTTGATCCGGAGTACTTGGCCCACGATATTCACGGCGTTTTCCGGCACGCCAAGTTGCTGGTAACTCAACTAGATGAAGTTTGTTGTCCAGGTAAAGTTCCATTTCCAATATTGATAACCACTGTCTGCTAGTCTCTAGACGCTTTCGAACTTCAAGACCGGACTAGTCTACACGTATCAGAAGGTGGGAAAACAAACGCTTCGCTAAACTTGACTTCTGGCTTATAGCCCTTCAATCCAACCCAGACTTATCGTACAGTAGGCTTACTTTCAATACGTTTCCTTTATGAATGGACAGTGACTGCCTTGCCATCTATGTATTGCTGATACGACTACTTACTAACTCGAGTACAAACTCCCGGATCGCCTCAATCATCTCGTCTCCGAACTCTCACGTACTGGATAGGACTACAAGATGGACTCTCTGGACAGCCAAGAATATTACACATACCCGGAACTAGCTCTGTGCAATAGACAGGCACGCTTTACTTAGTCTTGATGATATCATTCATTGCAATATCCGACGTTCATCTATGTTCCATGGCTAGTCTCTGACTTACGAGACGGTCTTGACAGAATGAATGACCCCAGGACACGCACGAACTTATGTGACACACGACGAGATGTTGTATCCCGAAGAAACCGGAGGATAACAACACTGTGTGTACATTGTATGACGGTACTTCACAGCTTCATCTGTACCGTATCTAGCAATAAGCTTTTGCATGTAATATATCAGCCCTGCATCATCAGCAGTCCAAGACTGCTGATTTCGATATACCGTCTTTCGAATTATTCGGGCTACAGCGAGGCAAATGAGACCTTGCGACAGTCAACCTTACGGGCTATGAGGCTCAAAACCGAAGCCATAACTCCATTGGCGACAATCCAAGCGTTCAATGTACGCCAAGCTCGTCTCGATTCATTGTGCACCTTGCCAACTGCATCTTTGAGGACAAATACTTATCGAGCGGTACTCCCCATAAGACAACTGACACTGGCACAACCTCATCGCAGCAACTCAAGGCCACCGCCACATGCCTACATCTCACCACACTAGATTGTCAACCGGCCAGCACATACCCGGAACGCCAGCATCTGTCAGATCACCGGGTACTGCGAGAGACCCTGCTTCGGGCGTGGCAAAGCCACAAGAATGCACGCCCAGCTGTCCAGCTCGCCCAGGATTTGGGCCTTTCGTCGCTCTAGCCCTCCTGTAGAGAGTCAATGCATTGCATGCAGAGTCCCCTGTTCTGCCTGCAGTAACCAAAAGCTACTCGTCTATGTAGGGTTGCTGTCGACCAAAAGGACAATTTCTGCCTTGGCACAGCTGCAGATGACTTAGCCTGGGTCAACCACCCAACAAATCGTATGCCTCTCGATAACAACGCATCAGCCGCACAAAACCGGCTATCATCGACAACTGAAAACAAGCAGACAATCTTACAAACACAAAGGTTGGATGGGGACGATGGCACGTTGCTCCTTCGGCCGTTGCCTCAACTGAAACATACGTTCTGGCTGGCATTCTGCCCCCCCCCCCCCAAGATAACGGCACAACGGCCAGACTTACGAGCTGCGAAGTCAGCTCGATTGGACCACGGGTCACCAGCTCTAAGCCAACCCCAATGCGAGACTTGCGCAGATTGACGTGGTGGGCAGAGGGGGAGGCGTCGGGAGGGTAGGGGTTCCTTTCCCTTCTCGATGCAGGCGCTTTTTTCTTCCTAAAATAACCGGTTAGGCGAGCTGCAAGCCTGACTGGCCGGGTGGAATCGAAGCCAACGTAGAACACGAGAAGGAGGGGCAGCCATTTCGGCCTGCAAAAGGCGGGGTTGATGAGCTTGTACGGCGACTGACTGGCTCGTCCAGCCACCACACCAACGGCTTGAACGACATGCTCATGGGCTCATTGCGCTGCGAGACCTTCAAGCGTCAGACTCCGATGCAACGTCGACAAAGCTTCTTGAGGTGTGTGGCAAAACACAAACATGTTCAGGATGAATGGCAGTATGTCAGTTCGAGTAGTCCTGTGATGGACGTGCTGAAGCCCGCGCAACATCCTATCGACAGGCAAGCAATAGGTTATCGCCCAGCATAGTATGGCTTGACGTGCTGATTCGGCAGTGGTAGTTCCACAGCGTGCCACTTACAAGCCGCGTGACGATAGCTCAACTCATGTACTGTAACCAAAGCATTGAGACATCCCGACTCCGCGGAACGGGTTCAGTTGGGGAGTGCTGCCGCACGAGATAAGTCCCTATGAAAAGAAAAAGCCCGACGGAACATACGCCCGTTGAATTTTGGACGAAGCCTAAGGTGATGGACGTGATCTAATTCGACGAATGAGAGGGCCATAAAATTCTGTCCATGGTCTCCTCAAGGATTGCCGTACTGTGACAGAAGAGCAACATCAGCTCGGCTGGCCGATATTGAGACGCTAACGCATGCTGAATGCAGTGTAATCGGCCCTCTTGCTTGTCTGTGGCCTGCCAACGTGCCGACTACACTTGCATTGCAGGTGTCTCCCTGCAGGATAACCGGCAAGAGCCCTGAACGTGATAAATGTGCGTTATAGAAACTGAGGCTGAACGGCTGTCATTGTATCGGTTTGGAGATGGCTTGCCATATCTTGACACCGACAAAGGCAGCGCTCCCGAGTTGGGTTTATCGGGTCACCATAAAAGGCAAGGTTGTATTAACGAGACAAACAAAGACACCCGCCGCTTCGCGGGGGTCCGTCCCGGAGGCGTCGATCTTCCGAGGATGGGCCCAATGGAATTCTCTAGCGTAGGGATAGAACCAAGGATACTGGAGCTCAGAGTTGGAAGTGTCATGAAGCATCCGACGGCGGGGCCGGGACAAGAACTCTCGAAGCCGCGATCAACATGTTGACCTCAGTTGCTACTCGCCACCCTTGGGAAGCATCGGGGAGCTAGAAGCACACTCCTTGCCGATCGTCGAACTCAGTTCCAAGGCGGATCGTCCGAGCTGCTGAAACAGAGCACGACTAAACTGCTCCATGGGAAAGGGCAAGGGTATCGTTTATGTTGTATCCTTGATCTCATTGTAGAAGGCCTCTGGGCCAGTGTTGATGATGTCAAATCTCGAAGATGTTTTGAGTGAGTTGAATGTATGATTCACCTGGTTAGTTAACCCACTGCCACCAAATGGTGTGAGCAATGGAAGGAAATCATCGTCCGATATTCTGCAGCTCTTTGACACTGAGCTGCTGTGTGCTTTGGCTTTGGCCCCGGGAGGCCTACACTACCTTACTTCAGCTGAAGGTTGTTTCCTCAGTCTCGTATTGGGGCCAGGACAATGGCTGTTGATGAGATGCCGTAAGCCAAGACAACAGGCGCGCGGTGGGCCTTTGGGACGCTGGCCGAGTCTGTGTCTGGCACCTGGATAGGAGATGGTTCGAGTTGAGCTTTGACGCCATCGCGACACGACGGCGACGGTCTTGACGTGACGGTGGAAATTGCGGTAGGGAGGCCAGGAGGGGGCCAAGACGGGCCATGACTGACCGGCTCGATACTGTCGCGCGCTATTGAAACTAGTACCGAATAGGCAGCATCCCTTATCGTGTCTTTTTCGTCCGACCAGCGACCACATCAAGGACCAGGGTGCCAGCAGAAGAGCAGACAGGGGCTTTAATGCAGGTACAAGGGCATCGTTGAGCGAACTGGCCGATGCATGCACGCCACCGAGCTAACGAGCGCACCAGAACAAGCCGCATGGGCAAATCTCTTGCTGCTTTTCCTGGCCACATGTGTACACAGCGGATACAGTTGCTGCTCTTTGGTGGGCAGTGCGCCGAGAAGCATAGGGAGCTGGAACCAACCCGCCCGAGGAAGCAAGGTAACGACGGCAAGACGGGAAGCGGGCCAGGCAAGGGCCAAGGGGTGCTGCTGGCAGGCGGAGACTGAGGGAGACCGAGAGCAGTCGGTACTTGCGATGTTGCCATTATATGCTCAGGGCTGAAGGTGAAGCGTTCTGCAGTGTTTCACTAGTGAGGCTTCGTGGTGGCCGTAGTTGCTGTGCCGGAGGGCATGATGAGATAGTGATCCTTGACTATTCTTGCGTGGTCTGCTCCGTACAAGGCGGCGTACATGGCGAGAGCTGAATTAGAAGCGCCGAGATGCATACTTAGGTTTGGTGGGTGATGGAGCCCTTGGTGCGTGTCAGGACTATCTTGGGTGGTAATATTGGGCAAACGGCGAGGCCAGACCAGACGAAGCGGGAGTGGAGTGCTTCAGGTCTGGATTGATCGAGGTGAGGGCGATGGGGAGGCCGAAGAAACAAACGAGGATTGTCGTCGTCGAGGCGTTTGTGAAAGAAACAAATGCGGCCCCGTCCGAACTAGCAAAAGACCGGATCCAAAGTTAACGACAGGAGGTGGACAAGCTGAAAGACGATCGAGGAGGGGCGCCGGGGGTGGTACGTGGAGAGGCAGAAGAAGAAGAAGAAGAAGGAGATGGGAGGCAGAGAGGAGCAAGAAGACACGACGAAAAAAGACTGCTGAGGGGTGTGCGTGCAAACGTGGGAGAAGGAAAAGGACTTCGGTACGTACAGTGCGCAGACCCGGTTGATGATTTCCACCGTTGCTGAATTAGGGGTCTCGACGACTGAACCTCCACTGTAAGGCAGCGGGTCAAGCGCCGATTTGAGCTATCCTTGGTACTGTATGAAGTAAACCAAAAGGGGTGAGATAAGCACTGTAAAAGGTCACATCTCCCAAGATGAGCAGAAGGAGCAGAATGGGCAAAAAAGTACATTGGCAGAGGTACCCGAATCGCACTTGGCCTTCCTCATCTTAGCTCGCCCAGGAGGAGCAAGAGCGCCTTTGATCTGCCTGCGTCTTCTCCTGTTGGCGGCGACCTGAGTCCCTGACCTTGCCATTTACCTCCCCGGTCTCGCCTTTTTCCTTCAAGCCCAGCTGGGATTCCTTTCTTCTCCCCTTCGCCTTGCCCGTCGTTAGGAACACTACA
This sequence comes from Colletotrichum lupini, assembly GCF_023278565.1. Classification (NCBI taxonomy): domain Eukaryota; kingdom Fungi; phylum Ascomycota; class Sordariomycetes; order Glomerellales; family Glomerellaceae; genus Colletotrichum; species Colletotrichum lupini. The sequence goes on along the minus strand of NC_064677.1, from coordinate 7,692,242 downwards.
AATCTTTCCCTTGCCGCTCTTTCTCGCTGCCGCCTCGAGGAGTTACTCATCTTCACTGGCATAGCGACAACCCGGCAAATTCATAGACGATTCGCGGCTTCACATTCGTTATACCCACGCTTGCTTACCGTCGACTACCTCGAGGAACAAGTACTATTCCTCCGCGTCAAGCCGCAAGGCCATTCACTTGTCTCGTCAACCTCAACCTTGGTCTATAACCCATCATGGATCAGGACCAGTACAATCAGGGCTACTACTCCCGCCCAGCAGCTGGAATGCCTTCACAGGCCACCACTGCTACCGGAACCCCCCTTCGCCCCGGCACGCCCAACACTGAAAACAGCAGAAATCCTTTTGGCGATGGTGTCGAGTCCCAAGCTTCTCAGAGAGGGCCCATGGCCGGTACACCAATGGGCACGAACCCATTCGGCACGCCTGCCGTTTCCCGACCTGCCTCGAGCTTCGGCTCGTCCAGTGCCATCGGCGCACGCTTCGATGAGCGATCCCAGCGGTACTTCCACACCAGACGTATCCGTAAGGAGGATATCGAGAAGCCTTGGTTGGACAAGGCTGACCCCAAGGAGAAATGGGTCACCATCATTCCTATTGTCGGTATCTTCATTGGTCTCGCTGTCTCTGGCTTCCTCGTCTGGGACGGTATCAGAAGTGTCGTCAAGCACAAGTACTGCCCTGTGCTCATTGAGGATTTCTCCGGCAGCAGCCTGGATTCAAACATTTGGACCCAGGAGGTGCAAGTCGGCGGCTTTGGGTACGTTTCCTTGATTGCATTCCTCTCACCCCGCATCACGCTAATCGCATTCCAGTAATGGCGAATTCCAGATGACCACTGCCGACAACGAGAACGTCTTCCTCAAGGACGGCAACTTGGTCATCCGTCCCACTCTTCAAGACTCCGCTCTTATTGAGAAGGACACCGAGATTGACTTGCTCAAGGACGGAACTTGCACTTCCACCGAGTTCTCCGCCTGTGTAACTGCCACCAACACTACTTCTGGCAACTCTTCCATTGTCCCCCCTACTAAGTCTGGTCGCATCAACACCAAGAAGGGTGCCACTCTCAAGTATGGCCGCGTCGAAGTTGTCGCCAAGCTGCCCAAGGGTGATTGGCTCTGGCCCGCTATCTGGATGATGCCCGTCGAGGATACCTATGGTGCTTGGCCCCTTTCGGGTGAGATTGATATCATGGAGTCTCGCGGTAACAACTGGACCTATGCCCAGGGCGGTAACAACATCGTCTCCTCTGCCCTGCACTGGGGCCCCGACCAGGCCAACGATGCCTGGTGGAGAACCAACAACAAGCGTCAGGCCCTGCACACGACCTATGGTGATGAATTCAACACCTTCGGTCTGGAATGGTCCCAGAAGTACCTCTTCACCTACGTCAACAGTCGCCTGCTCCAGGTCCTCTACACCAACTTTGACGAACCCATGTGGAAGCGTGGTGACTTCCCCCAGACTAACTCTAACGGTTCCCGCCTGGAGGACGTCTGGAGTCAAACTGGCCGTTCCAACACTCCCTTTGACCAGAAGTTCTACCTCATCATCAACGTGGCCGTCGGTGGTACCAACGGCTGGTTCGAAGATGGCCAGTCTGGCAAGCCGTGGGTTGGAAGCAGCCCCAACGCCAAGAAGGACTTCTGGAATGCCCGCGACCAGTGGTACCCCACGTGGACCCAGCCCGAGCTCACTGTCCAGAAGGTTTCCATGTGGCAGCAGTGCGACGGCAACGAGGAGCTGTAAAAGTCCACTCGAACGGCCATTTCTCTCTTTTGGATTTTTCGCACATTTACATATAGACGGCTACATGCACAATCGGGATAGATGACGGGCGCGCGGTGCGGATTTTACAACGGAAGGCGATTACTCTGGAATACCAACCTGGAATTACTTACCCAGGTGCTTTGAGCACATATATTTGATGACAATATCTTGGGTTATGATTAGGATATTGGGAGATGCAAACTTACTACCACCTAATGAATTTGAAGACTTGCATAATCAATTTCGTATGATTCGAACAATTGTTGCCTACAATAAGGTTATCTGCAGCTTGACTGATGACTTCCAAGCTTCAACACTTCCAAGAGGCAGCTAACATCAGAGCCTTGGCACTGCCAGCGGCTTGAGATCCCTGCATTTAAAGACTCAAGGCAGGTATATGGCCGATGCAGTCATCACCACCACTGTAACCGACACCAGCCAGCTGCTGTCAGACGGCGCAAGCTACTCGCCTTGATTGTTCGTGGGCCGTGGCTCCCACAGTCTGCAGATGCTACACTTCCAAGTTCTGCCTTGAGTTGGCTGACTTATCACAGCGCCCGGCCGACACCTGTACAACAAGGGCCTGGAATCGATGAACCCAGAAAAGACAACCTTGCGGCAGGCGACTGGTGTGCTATTACAGCGTCGGGTGGCGGCAAAACCCAGCTGTGACAGCCTGAAGCCAAGAATCAAGGGTCGGAAGACTGGGGGCCTTGGGAGCCGGCCGTAGCTCATCGAATCACCATCCTGGATGGATCGTCGCGAAGCCTTTTTTTACGTTTTGTTGACCTTTGCCAGGTTTTCCTGATGACACTGGATGCAATGCTACTTTCTGGTGATTGCTCGGGCGTAGGGCCTTGCCACCGGCACCTCTGGACACCTGCTAGTATCCGGCATTTCTTGCTTTGCTTAGGTACCTTTGTTCCCGTCAGAAAACCATTTGCCCTCCTGTATCTGTACTTATTTGCATCCTCCTTTGATTTCGGCAAGGTGCACTGTAATGGGTATAATAAGATTGAGAACTTCATTAAAAACATCAGCCTTCATTAGGGCGGCGGAGATCTCAGTGTTACAGATACACAAGATGACTAGGCCTTGCGACTCTGTTGTGCATGTTGCTTCTTTTTTCTCTCCTTCTCCTTCTCAAAGATAGGTCTCGGGCTGCACAAGCTGGGGTAAGTCACGAATGAGACCAATTCGCCCCCCCCTTCCCTCTGAACCGGGTGCGTGTGAGACTGTCCCGCATCGAATATAGAGTTGAAGAAAGACCTCGTGGGGCGAGGGAGAGAGAGCACGGGGGAGTTCTGTCTCATTTGTAGAAAAGTCATGCTTTTGGGGGTACTGGTTTATTGATTGTGGCGATGTCGTTTCCTGTCTTATACCAGATCTGCCGTGAGTCGAACATGTCATCCCTTCTGCGTCATCAGTGTGATCAAACACAAGTAGTATCCATGTGCGATGAGGAGCGAGAGCTGGGAAGAGGAACCTCTACGCAGTAAGGGCGAATACCAGATGGCAGCCCCGATTGACCGGGAGAAACAGGGCTCAGAATCTGTCCGTGAGCCCTTGGCTGTCTCTGTTTCTACGACGTCGCCATGCGCGGACAAGTAGTGGTGAGAGCCGTCCGTGTATCAAAGCAGTAGTACCGGGAGGTGTTGGCAGAACCCACGAGTTCAGGTTCAAGGTGAGCTTCAGGTCAATGACACCTTGGGGTCACCGCAGTGGATACCTCTCAGTTCACCAGAGCCCAAGGTGAAGCGGCCGCCAATCTCGATCCTCATCACACAAAGTGGGAACAAGAAGGATTTAATCACTCAAAGTCCAAGGACAACAATGAAATTCAAGGTTATGAGCAAGCTTATGGGAAAAAAGTGGCCAACATACCACCCAGATCCACAGCATTTCCACTCATCAGTGGGAGAAGAAAGATCCATTAGATAGGGCATGTGGTAGCGGGCGATCGCACCCACACACGCCTCAGGCCCTCACCAGTGATTGAAGGCTCGCTGTTACTTCAAAGGGAACGGATAAGTGACGCGATGTTGATTCGGTGGGGCTCGGTCAACGCGGGAATAATGGACAAGAGTGCGAAGATGGGAAATTGGGACTTTTGCGAGGATTCGCATGATGAGTGTGTTGATGCATCAGGGTGGCATTGTGGATGAACTTGGCCAGTTGGCGAGTGCCCGGCTGCTTGGGAATCAGGAAGCCCCGGCAGGGATTGCTACTCTCCCTGGCGAGGGTTGCCGACCGAAGAGCAGACTTTCCAGGGCTCTCAGTCTTGAGGCTGTGCTGCAGTTTACGGACGGAATCTTTTGATGCGAACGTGTATCTTGCTCACTGCTGAATGCACGTTTACCACTTGCGATATTTTGCGCATGGCGTCCGATATGGCCATGTGTCGCGTTACACAAGCGACGCAAGCGCAGATACGAGCTGCCCCGGCTCCCGACTTCCTTTGTCACAGAACCTTTCGGTGCGAGCCGTGAAGTGAAAGAAAACCGGGCGGTCCCACGCCCGGAATCGCGGCAAGGCTGGGCAGCACAGCACAGTCTTTGTGCGCGCGCGGCCCACGATTAGCGATGCTGGGTCCAGCCGTCGTTGCCGATTTACACGAGTTCCCGACTGTTCGTTCTGTCACAGACACAAGCTGACGTCGCCTACTATGCCACGGACCCTTTTCTTGGTATGAGATCTTGTCCATCTTTGATCCTTCAGGTCGCCACAAGATACACCTCTTACACCGGTCGGCAAATCTGGCGGGGGCAAGATATCGGAGCGAGTGCTATAAGCAGGGAATGTCCCGCATCCCAGGGTCTTCGTACACGTGTAAATTCGTTTGTCCTGGGGTTTGCGATGGAGAAACGCCGCCTTGACCTCAGCTTGAAAAATGGGCTGATGGAGCTTTTTCGATGGTTTGTTTCCTCTTGCCAGAAGTGGATTGCAAACACGTCTCGTTGTGCGGTCTCTTTCGAGGTATCCAATTCGTATGGGTCTGGCCCGGCCTGGCCTGGATACTCTCCGTACACAAGGTCACAGCCCGACAAGGGGTCGTTCACGTTTTTTCTCTCCGGAGGATCCGCCCGCAATTTTTGACGGCCTACGGAGTACATAGTGTACAATCCATCCACCCATGCCGGTGGGTCGGAAGATCACCGGGACCCGAGGAATTTCGCCGACAAGCTAGATCAAGCTACGGGTAGTATTTTTTCCTAACAAGCTGAGCGGGGACAGGAGATAGGAGCTGAGGCGTGCCGCCTGTCGCCGGCATACTGCCGTCAAGGGTGAGCTGTCAGTCACACCGGACGGCAGGCCCGTCGTGACCCTGGCCGTGTAAGTGGGCGGGCGGTGCGTGCGTGCGTGTTGAAGTCGCGACACCAAAGTTGCTCGCTTGAATGCTCGGCAGATGAGTCGAGTAGGTCCCTACAGCATGCGACAAGGCTATAGCAGGACGTTAATGGTTAAGGTGAGAGAGTCGGCTGCCGGCAACATGCTTCCGCCGCATGGAGGATTGCGAAATCCTGCTGTGCTATCACAGTCGAGTCTTATCTCGACAAGGGGTGCGAAAGGTGTGATTGAGGACCTGAAGCATGGAACTTGATAGTGGAAAAGACTATGGGTGACGACCGGGAAAAGCTCGCACCCGACAGCATGGATGACACTGCTATTCCGGGAACAGAGAAGAGTGCGAGACACAAAGTGACACTGGTCCACGGGCAAAGTCGCACGCGTCAGTCGACGATACCTTAGTCCAGAGCTGGTCGACGCGGACATTTTGCGAGGACCCAGGATGGCGGATTGAGGTGAAATTGCGATACAGAACGCCACCGGCGAGTCGCCTAGGGACATCCCATGTTGTAAGTTAGGTAGTTGTCGCGGCTGCGGCTGAAGACCCTGGACGATATTGGACTTTGACAACGACAAGTCTAGAGAGCCCACCTCGCTCTCATTCACCCCTCTCCCCCTATTATAGTCTACCTCTCTGTTTTCACGGAGCGGAGAGTGCGTGCGCGGAAAATGGTCGTAGCTAGAGGGGAAGCGAGTAGAGAGGCCGCGTAGTGTTCTCCTGGAAATAAGAGCGCGCCAAAGTTGCGTTACCCCCTATCCTCACTTGGGTGGAAATTGTTTCTTAAGCCACGATATCTGCCATCTCAACATCGCCCGTCGCTGATTGGACGTAAAGAGCTGGGCTTGTGGGGGAGAAGGGGAGGAAAATGAGGTGTGGGCTGTGGCCCAGTGTGGCTGCTGCCGAAGCCTAGAATTCAGTCAAAAAGCTTATATGTGCTGCACCGTCGACAGATGGTAGGCTTGACTCGACAAGCGTGCCAGGTTTGGCCTCATTGGTGAGAATAAGACGGGCGTAAGCATGCTATCGACGGGGAATGAGGCCTTGATTTGGCGCGACGCCAATATGGTGAGATTCTGATAGAAAGCGCAGTTGCGATATCGATAGTTGAGCGGCGAGTCCAGGCAGTGTGGTCCTTGATAAGCTTAATTGCATGAGATGACAGGGGGCCAGGTTGATATTGGGCCTTGACATGCTCGCTTCGGCGTACCCCTGCCTATACTCCAAGTGCTGTCACTTTTGCTGACAGGTGCTGTGGCAATCCAGTCTGCATCGTGAAAGGCGGCGGTTGAGGCATTCAAAGGCGAGAAGGTGGGTTGATGAACAGGACCGAATCTTGGTGCCCTCTCATCCAACGAACGGGCTTTTCCAAGGGTAAGCCTCGGAGCCGTTGGGTTCATGTTCGCAGCGCGTCATATCTCACTCCTGGCGTCAGTCGCCACAAGCCATCATCTCGATTTCTATGCTGTTCCTGTAGAGGATTCAAACGGTCAACGAGCTGACTGGTTGAGCACGCCAAAGTTGGGTGAGAATGTGCATGAGTGTGTGTGAGCGAGTGTGTATAGTGCGAGTGAGTGTGTGTGGCTTGTAGTGGCTTGGATTGGCTGGAATATACCCTGGCCAGCATCCTTCTCTGCTGCTGCTTGATGCAAGTTCCCTGCCGAATACGAAGAATTGGCGGGTTGGGCACACTCAAGGATAGACCGCCTTGAGGAACCATTCATTATCCGTCGTGTTTATTCTTTTTTTTCATTTTTCTCGAGGATCAACTCACTGTGTTTTGCGTTCGGATCGGTACATGCAACTGACCCTCCCCAATGTACAGGTAGCTCATGGTGGTGGTGTGCTCGTACCCGCAAAAACATGTCGGAAAATTTGGAGATCACGAACAAGAAACGGATATCGGGTCTGGAATTGATCTTGCCGTGCACCGAGTGTTCAGCTTCCAGCGGGTCTGGTGGGCTCTCAAGATGCTAGTAGGATAAATGATTTGTTACGTCAGCCATGGCTCAGAGTGAAACGACCGTCGGTGAAGGAGCCCAATGCTGAGCAACTTCGGCCGAGTCGCCCGCCCCCTTGCGCGACCGGCAGAAGTGCTTCTCTCAAATCCATGGCTGTTTTTCTTGTGCGAGTCCATCCCCCTGGAACTGTTGATATCAGACTTGAGATGGCGTGCTGGATAGTGAGAGGGTCAACCTGGGCACCGCCAGATCTCTCACAAACACATGGTGATTGGCCACATCTAATGGCCCAAGGCGGTGTTTCCAGAGATTGAGGATGGATGACGTGAACGTTGTCCTTGAGGATTGCATCTCGCAACATGCTGGAGAAAATACAAGATTGATAGGCGTTGCAGTGCCTCGCAGCTCCTTCTCAAAGGGCAACAATGGACAAAGACCTGATCAGCTCATGAGAAAAACCACCGTCCTGGTCGGCCAGAGTCAGGTATCGCGCCGCCGTCTCATCTTTTCTTAGCGGTGTCATCATGGCTTTGAGCGCCGCTCTCAGTTAGCTTGCCGGTACACGGTACCTAGCTTTGGGCGTTCCAGAAGCTCCATCTGTTTTCTGTTAGCGCCCCATAATATTTTTGAATATTTTCTTTTCTTTTCTCTGCTGTCCAAGAAAAGACTCTCTCCTGTGGCTAATGAGCCGGGCACCCGTTGTTCGTTTGCTTAGCGTGGCATGCAACCAAGCATGGACGAACCCCTGTTCGCACAACGGACCCATGCTATTGTCGCTGCTTTAATGCTGAACAGAGCAGTGAAAAGGACGCTGAGGTACCTACGGCCACTCTTTCTCATTGTGGGAAGCCCTGCGACAAGCTGGGTACGGAGTATATCGCTTTCGTAAGGCGTGAGACGAACGGGTACGTTTCTGTTGATCGGGTTTTCGCTTTTCGATATGACCTTATCTGGGTCTCTGTCACCCCCGCGAGATTCCATTCGGCACGTCATCCTCAACTTCTGGTAAATGCCACTCAGCTTCTTTGTTGTTCGCCCCAAGGCATCGGAAATGGTCCGGATTCGGCAATTTTGTGTCTTTGTCTTTGCAGCCGCAGCGTTGTAAAACAGTCATAGAGTTGCCAACATGAAGCGTGGCAGCAGTTTCGTACGCAATGGCTGTGCCCCTCCCACCAAGAGTCTGGTTCTCTGTGGGCATCCTGATGCATAACGCAGCCACGCAGCGACGGCCAAGGGTCCAGCTTCAAGTTGTGGCTATTGAATATTAGCACCTCCGCTGGTGGGGACACTTCTCAGCCAGCCTGAAGTGTTAAAATGTGGTCTCGGCATGGCTGGATAAGGCATCGTGCAACATATCTAAGGATATCTGGTCCTGTCCTGTGAACCGATAGAGTGACAGACTAGTGGCGCAAGGAGATGAGGGCGGGCGGCTTCATCCACATCGCTGGAAACCGCCCTCCAGCCTATCGCCTCAAGACAACTTGGATACTTGATCGTCTGGCTGCTGAGATTAGCGACATTTGTCGCAGTTGTCGATGGCTAACAAGGGGATGCTGGTAGGTAACAATGACCAGGCGTTCGCTGGACCCCGAATTCCACGTGATAGGAACAACATCGTTATGCCGAATAACAGCTCCGACAAGTGCGGCTGAAATTTTTCAATCGTGGCGACAGCTTCTATTCTAGCTGATTTCTTCGGATTCTCGCACGTTGGCGAAAGACGTTTAAAAAGAGCGTTAATAGATGTGTGACTTGATAATACGGAATGCGACGTTTGTCAGCCACCTGGACCCGTTGATACTGTCACCAGCGGAGGCATACGCCGTAGAGCAATGCAGCAGTGGCCTAATAAGATAATGCATGTCCCGTTGATATCACATCTCTGACTCGAGACAAGAGGTGCACATTTGCCGCGAGGACAGTGCGAGCTAGCAGCAAATTCTCAGGCAGCGGCCACATGTCAGTCGTGGCGGTCTGCCGTTATTCGGCTCCAGTGCTATGATTGATGCAGACAAGCATGGTTTGGTGTATCCAAATCCGTACTCTGGCAGATAGGAGACGTATGTGGTGTGCGGCCTCGTGGGTCTCGCTGTCTCGGGCAAATACTGTCATCATTGTATCCGTAGAACGTTGATATCTTCGGCGCTTTGTGCAGTGTACGGGGCCGGAGGCGATGGGGTCATGATGAAGGCTCTCGGTCTCGGACGATTTTCTCAGGTGTAGTGGTGCACGGGGAGGACGGTGAGGGAGAAACAAAGAGACGGATAGATGCCAAGCAGCAACGGTGCCGGCATCGAGTCGGGATACGGACCGGGTTGTAGGAAGTAGCACGGGTGGGATTGCGAGTTTGACAGGTCGGTGATGTCGATCCCTGAGTGGTCGGCAAAGCGTATCCGCAGATGCGGCTCCCAAGATGTCGGTGCGTGCGTGAGGTCTAAGAAAAGAAGTGTGTTCCGTTTGGCGAGGAAGTTTCTAAAGGCTGAAAGGAAAGCAAGCGGGAGAGTAGACGGAAGCAGGTTAGAAGGGGCCACGAGTGAAAATGACAGAGCGCCACCCCGGTAACCGCTCACCAGCTATCGGCCGCCATGGCTACCCGCGTCTGTTGAATATCAAAGCCCCAAAGTCCCAAATGTGAAGTCTGGATTGGTGAGCTTGCGTGTTCTCTGTTGGTAGAAGAGGAGAATGAGGTGAGGAAGCAAGTCCGAGCCCAAGGACCCAAAAGGTCAAGATGACGAGCCAAGAGACTACCATCTCAGGTCAAGGAAAGAACCTAACATTGGGTCGCCGAAGAAGCGGTGCCTTCCACTTGGTCCCGGCAGCACCTAGCGTGTTTACTTGGTGTGTCCGAGGGCCCCACATCTGGCACGAGCTCTCCATCAGACAAGGGAAAGCACGGACCAAGGCAAGGCTTCGGCTCAGGCACAGGCGCGGCGCTAAAGTAAAGTAAGCGGAGCCCGGTGGCCCGTCTCTTTCCATCCTTGTCAATCTTCGGCCGGCTGGCCCCTTCCTCACCCCTGATCCCGGACCTCACCCCCTGGTACCTCATGGAGTAGAGTGTGCAGAGGCAGGAGCAGCAGGGCAACCTCCCACACCCCTCCTTCTTTCCCTTGTTCCTTGCTTTTCTGCCTGGAACGACTTCCATTGGCCCAATGTCTCTCGTAACCCGCAATAATTCTTACTTGCACCTTCCCATTCAGCACACAGAGTTGTCCCTTGTCCTTGGCACGTTGGTACGGGTAGCCACGATGTCCTCACTCCTCGGTCGTCCTTTCCTCAGGTTCCACCCAACCCCAAACTCCCAGAGCCACGCCCCCCTGTTCACATTGTTGCTCTTGCCGTATCCGGGCATCATGGCTTTCGGCGCTGAAAAGTACGTTGTGGTTTCTAAGGTAGGAACTACTCCGTAGTAGTTTTTTTTTTCTTCTTCTCACTTCTCTTTCTTCCCCTTTAGCCTCTCCATATTCACGTTATTCTTCCGCGTGGACTAAACCCCTTCAAGCCAAGCTGCCAATTTCCACTGCAGGCTTCTATACCCAGTCTCGTCTGCACCTTGTCCCATTAAACCACTGCATCGTCGCCCTTATTTTTCATTTCCACCCCGAGAAGAGAACGTGGGATTCCCAGTCATTGCTGCTTTTCCAAGCGCGCCTTTCTTTTGCATCCCCCCTCCTCTACGGAGACGCTCTAATCCCCCTCCGATCCCTCGCTTCGTCCACACTTCAAACTAGTGATCCCGGCTTCAGCGTGGCGAGCACCGCGAACATCTCCAACAACCAGAACACGGCTGCTACCATACGTACTACGTAGTAGGGTCGCTAGCACATCGCATCATATCCCAATCGACGGGAACCTAGACACGCCCTCCCACGAGAGTAGACGCCTTCCAAGATAACCCGTGCAGACCAGGGCAGCGCCCCAGCGTCCGATTGTTGTCTTTGCCCTCTTTGCCCGCTCTCTCAGCATCCAATTCCCAGAACCTTGGCTCGCCGTGCCTCATCCGCGCAACTGTACGCAGTACCTCGTAAACAGAGAAGAATACCATACCTTAGGTACTGTACCCATCCAGTCCGTCCACTCGCTTATACGGTATACCGGGCGGTTCTTGCAAATCCCATCACCACGTTCCCCTCTCACGTCCCATCCCGTTCGCTCCCCTCGGCAACAGTGGCAGGCCAGCAGCTCGTCTAAGGCGGGCAAGGAACGGTGTATCCGTCCGTACCGCTCGCCGTAGGGCATTTCCCGATTCCCTTCTCATCATTCCACCCCCCCTTGCTCTGTCTTCTGCCTCTAGTCTATGCTCTAGCCAAAGCTTTTGGGTCTGGCTAGTAGGCAAGACTTCTCCTCTCTTACTCAACCATCCTACCAACTATTACCCACTCACTCTCCCCCTCCGCTGCCCACCAACCTGCGCTCGCTCTGTCCGCCGGTTCCTCGCCTCCAAGACTGGCCTGTTGCGCTATCCGTCTGCACACCCACCCCTTGGTCGTGTTGGCGAGGCTCATCGACGCTTTCCCCGATTGGACTGGCCTTGTTTCTTGCCGCTCCTCATCCTCCTCCTGTTGCTGTGTCTCTACCCTCTTCAATAACCTCTTGAACCCTCCCTCGTCTTCGACCACTATTTGGCTTGCCTTCCCTTCTCTCATCCCTCGAGATCGTCTACAAGACTAACCCTCAAGGCGCCCATCAGAGACCTCGAGGTTGTTTGCGCTGTCTCGTGCCCCCTCTTAGGCTTGACTCTCGCCCTCCGGTCCACATTCCTCGACTCGACTTTAATTCGACTCGACCCGACAACTCGGCGCCTTCGTTCATGCTTGCTTGAACGTTTCCATACATTCGCTACTATCAGCCTTTGGTTCCACTCGGAAGCCTACACACTCGCTATCACTGCCCACCTGACCTCCCCCTCAGCCTGGTCACTTGCCTCAGCTTGGGCCTCATCGTCTTTTCAAGCTTACTTTGTTCGATCCGAGTTCGAACACGGCAGCACCCACTGCATTGTCTTTGTGTAACATCCAGAGGTGCGCGACCTTCATGCTGTGCTCGTTCCACTCGGAATAAGCTTGTGACTGCGAGAGGTACTAACAATATTCAAGTAGCTCGAATCGTACCAAACTTGGTCGACAACTCTCTGAAAACTTTCAGAAGCTACCTCGCCTGTCATCAACACGATGGGTCTCGGTGGCTACTTCAAGGCTGAGAAGCCTGAAGCTTCCGGCCGTGGCAGCCCACCGCAGCCCGCTCGCGGCAACCAGGCTCCAGTCATGGAGAAAGACTCGAACAGAACGAGCACGAACGATATGGAACTCCAGCCACCGACTCCTCGCTACAACTCTCGTCCGCAGTCCATTTCTGGCCGATCGACGCACTCCAATGGCAGCTCCATGTTCCTCGACGACATCAAGCATGAAGTCATGGTCAACTACCTCTACCAGCAGCAGTGCTCTCACCTCTGGGTCAGTGACGGATCTGGTGAGGTCGAGGGTGTTCTTCTGCGCAAGTCCAGGGGTCAGTACATGGCTTGCCCTCCCCAATTGGGCACCTCCCCGTTTGCCCAGGCTTGCGCAGCCCTCAACGTTCAGTGCGCCATGACGGTGAACTCGCGTGTCATCAAGACCTTCCTTCAGTGGTCGCCTGACGCCGTCGATGTTCCTCTGATGAACGGTCTCCGAGTCCAGATTCTGCCCACTATTGAGGACCTTCCTAGAGCGAGAAAGCACCAATTCGCCGCCTTCATCGCTGCCGAGGGCCTCCTCATTGTCTGGGATGACGATGCGCTCCATCTTGTACAGAGAGCCAAGGCTATCGAGTCCGAGCTCATGGAGCTTGTCTGGAAAGCCGGTGCTGAAGACGAGGAGGGTGACGAGAAGAAGGGTCCCAACGTTGGCGAGTACGAGATTGATGAGGAAAGCGGACAGATCAAGCCCGAGAAGCGCCCCGTCCACCTCCTCAACACCTACCTGGTGTCCGTCACTCTGGTTCTCGTCGTCGTTTCCCTCGGTGCTGCCTGGAGACAGCTGGCTATCGAAGTCTCTGTCGATGGAGACTACCTTCGTCTGGCTCTCGTCGCCCTCTTTCCCCTTCAGATCTTCTTCACCTTGTTCTTCGCCCAGGTCATTGTCGGTTGCTTGGCTCAGATCTTCGGACCTATTCGCCAGTTGACCATCAACTCCAAGTTCTACTCAGCTCGCCCCCCTCCGAGGCTGCAAAGCTCTTTCCTGCCCCACGTTACCGTTCAGTGCCCTGTCTACAAGGAGGGTCTCGGTGGTGTCATTGTCCCTACTGTCAAATCCATCAAGCAGGCCATGTCCACCTATGAACTTCAGGGTGGCTCTGCCAACATGTTCATGAACGACGATGGTCTCCAGTTGATTTCTGAGGAGGAGCGCCGCGCTCGTATCGAGTTCTACGCCGACAACAGCATTGGATGGGTTGCCCGCCCCAAGCACGGCGAGAACGGCTTTACCCGCAAGGGCAAGTTCAAAAAGGCTTCCAACATGAACTTTGGTTTGATGATCTCCCTCAAGGTCGAAGAAAAGCTCCAGGCCATCAACCGCCCCAACGAATGGACTCAGCACGATGAGGCTCAGGCTTACGAACAGGCTCTCAAGGAGGTTCTCGAGGACGATGGCCGTGCATGGGCTGACGGTAACATTCGTGTTGGCGACTACATTCTCATCATCGACTCTGATACCCAAGTTCCCGCTGATTGCTTCCTCGACGCCGTTTCCGAAATGGAGCAGTCTCCCGATGTCGGTATCATGCAATTCTCGTCTGGTGTCATGCAGGTCGTCCACACCTACTTCGAGAACGGTATCACTTTCTTCACCAACCTCATCTACAGCGCCATTCGGTACACTGTGTCCAACGGTGATGTTGCTCCTTTCGTCGGTCACAACGCTATTCTTCGCTGGAGCGCCATTCAGCAGGTCGGCTACTACGATGAGGATGGATACGAAAAGTTCTGGTCCGAGTCACACGTGTCCGAGGACTTTGACATGTCGCTTCGTCTCCAGTGCAAGGGCTACATTATTCGCTTAGCTGCTTGGGCTGGTGAAGGTTTCAAGGAGGGTGTATCGCTTACTGTGTACGATGAGCTTGCCCGTTGGGAGAAGTACGCCTACGGCTGCAACGAGCTTCTCTTCCACCCCATCCGCACTTGGCTCTGGAGAGGTCCTTTCACCCCGCTGTTCCGCACCTTCTTGTTCAGCAACATTCGTTTCACCTCCAAGATCACCGTCGTCTCATACATTGGTACTTACTACGCTATCGGTGCTGCCTGGATCATGACCTCGGTCAACTACTTCCTCATGGGCTGGTACAACGGATACCTTGACAAGTACTATGTCGACTCGTGGCAGGTTTGGTTCTCCATCATCATTGTCTTCAACGGTCTTGGAAACGTCGCCCTCGCCATCATGCGTTACCGTCTTGGTGAGAAGAGCTTGTTGATGGCCTTCTTCGAGAACCTCAAGTGGACATTCCTGCTCGCCATCTTCCTCGGTGGCCTCAGTCTTCACGTCAGCCAAGCCCTTTTGGCTCACATGTTCGAGATCGACATGACGTGGGGTTCGACGTCCAAGGAAGCCGAGTTCTCCAACTTCTTCATTGAGGTGCCCAAGGTTTTGAAGAAGGTAAGTCATTATATACCACCCTCCCTTGCTCATGCTAGGTGTTTGCTCCACATTCCAGTGGTGCTTACGCATGGCCATGCATTCCAATCTCAACCACTTCGTATTCCATTCCGACGCTAACGTTTTGTGACTAGTTCAAATTCTCCATGCTCTTCTCCTGCATCTTCATCGCCGGCATGATCATTCTTGCCGTCGCCGACTTTGTTCCCCATGACTGGCGCATCACCGACTTCGTCGCCATCCTTCCTATGGCCACCGTTTCAGCCAGTCACTTGCTCCTACCCATTGCCCTCAACCCCGCGCTCATGACCTTCTCGTGGTAAAAAAATTACCATGCTGGATCTGATGCTATTTACTATTTTCATGAGCCGTACGAGGCGACACACATTGTACAGTGGGCGTTTTCCCGCAACGATATAGACATGGGACGGAGTTGCGAGGGGCTTTGATACCTAGATCCCAGCTTGAGCAAACCACGACATGATCAGTGGCGCTCTTGTTTGTTTTCATTTCTTTTCTACCATTTTACAAAAGATGCCATGCAAAATATCTTTAACACTTACATATAAAGCTTAATTATTATGATCAAGTATGAGGTGGCTCATCGCGAAACCAAAGGACAGGGGGGGATAGGTTGGAACTTAGGATAGGGCATGAAGTAGATGATGGTCACCAGACACGCACACATACGCCCAAGTGTTGGCATTTGATTCCACTAGCACAAATTCAGAGAAAATTGAGCCACATTCCTTGTTCATTTTGCCTTACTCGTGCGATGTATTTATTGTGAGAATGCCTTTTGCCCTCGAAAACACGAATTCCGTATAGATCACTGGCATTTAGTCCTGAGCGGTTGATGATAACGATGGGTCTGAGAGTTCGTTCTCCTCAGCTGTGACTATGGACCCTTGACATTCACATGCGAAACAGAAGGGATTGAAGGGTGCAATTTTTATTCGAATCGAGTTTTCGTTCCATCATTCCAAAAAAGGCTGTCTATAGTGGGTTATTGTCTTTGTCAATGTCTAACTAAACGCGACAATCTCTGAAGGGGGCAGAGACAATATCCACCACACGAAAACATAAGAAAAAGCACGACAAAAAAGAGAGCCCATCCTGGATCCCGTCTATATGCAGAACGCCTTCTAATCCCGTCTGAACACGGATGGGGGTAGGGGAGAAGAACGACGTCTCTACGTGATCTTTCCCTTTATTTTGTTCCCCTCCAATCCCTTCTATTCCCAAGATATCTCTGAAAGCAGCAAAAAATCCCAACTTTTTCTTTCTTAGGAAAAGAGGTCGACCTCGTCTGTGTATGTTCTGGTCATGCTCTTTTCTCTCTCATTCTTAAACCCAGCACCACAGAAGAAGAACAAGGTATCGCTCAGTATTAACCGTCTTTTCGTGAGTCGTCGTAAAGTCCAACTTATTCCTCGTCATCCGTGTCGGGAGGGTGGGGTGTTCCCTTGGGGCTGTTGAGCCACTCAATGTGTCTCAGACGACGACGGACCTCCTGCTCCTTGAGCTCCTTCTTGGTCTTCTTCTTCTTCTTTCTGGCGCGGAACTTCATTTCAGAATTATCCTCGGCGCCAGAGTTGACCGCGCTGTTGACGGCACTGTTGGCGACGGAGGAGACGGCGGTGGAGGCGATGGCGCTTCCGGGTACGCTGCTGTTGTCCTCGAAGGAGCCGAGGTTGATAGCGGCGTTGCCGCGGAGGGCGACACGGCCGTCGTTGACGTGCCACTGCTCGGAGCACAGGGCGCCGACGAACTCCTCGTTATGGGAAATGAGGATGACACCGCCCTTGAACTCACGAATGGCAACGGCGAGACCGCCGAGGGAGTCACGGTCCAAGAAGTTAGTCGGCTCGTCGAGTACCAACAAGTGAGGGTTGTTCCACATCGCACCAGCGATAACAACCTTGACCTTCTGGCCACCGGACAGGGAGCCGATCTCGTTGTGGTTGGCAATCTCAGGATCCAGACCGAGGTCCTCAAAGTGCTTGGAGATAACGGTGGGCTGGAGCTCACGGTAACCGAGACCCTCGCGAGATGCTTCGTGGTCGTCGAACTCTTGGATGAGCTTGTCGAAGCCCCACTCGATCATGGTCTCGCGAGACACCTGAGTGTTGTACTTCGGAAGGTATCCACGCCATTTACTACGTTTTGTTAGGACATTTGCCATGTGACTCGGGAATTAGGTTGTGCTTACATCTCGTATTGGAAGGTCTTCTTGTACTTTTGACGACCAACGATAGTCTCGAGCTGACGAGCAGACTTGCCGTCCTTGAGATCGATGAGCTTATCCATCTGCTCGCGATCCTTGTCGGAGAGCATACGGGTCTGCTTCATATGGACCTCGCGATCGTCACCGTTGGCGTAACGCCACTGCAGGTACTGGTTGGGGGTCTTCTCAAGATGCATCTCGACGTGCTCAAGAGCGTGCTGCTTGATGTACCCGATACGCAAGTTGGGGTGCTTCTCGACCTTTCCGGTGCTGGGAATGACCTCACCAGTAAGAATCTTGATGAGCGTGGACTTGCCGGCACCGTTGGGGCCGATAATGGCCACTCTGGACGACAGAGTAAGCTGGCAAGTAACCTCAGCGAGAGAGGGCTTGGGGGCCTTGGGGTATTGGTATGAGACGTTGGTCATGCGGATAATGGCACGGGTCAAGGACTTGACACCAGTCAGGATACCCGGGGGCGGGAACTTGAACTGAACCTGGGAAGCGGAGAGCGTGTAGTAGCTCTTTGCCTCGGGGCGAACCTTGACAAAGGCAGCGAGGTTGCCCTTGTAGCAGGCAAGCTTCTTGTTGGGCTCGTAGTGGTAAATATCCGTGGTGACGTTGTCGAGGAAACCGGAGTCGTGAGAAACGATCAAACTGGTGATGTCGGGGTGGGTCTTGAGGTAGTTCTCGAGCCAGGCGATGTTGGCAACATCCAAGTGGTTAGTAGGTTCGTCCAACAACAGGACGTCGGCGCCCTTCAGCATAGCACGAGCCAAAGCCAACTTCATCTTCCATCCTCCAGACAGGGAGCCGACCTTGTGCGACTGGCGCTCGTCAGGGCCACTGCCGAAGCCGAACTCATCAAGAACCTCGACGACCTTGGCACGACCGCGAGCCGCGATCTCCTCGTCCTTGAGGACGAAGTCTAAAATGCTGATATCAGCATCCTCACCCTGGTTGTGCTCGACGTAAATGGTACGAAGAACATCCTGGGGAGGGAAACCCTCGAGCTTGCCGTTGGCGATACTGCGCATCAGCGTGGACTTGCCAGCACCGTTGCGACCGCAAAGACCGTAGCGGTGACCCTTGAGCAGTCTCAGGTTGGTGTGGGAAAGCAGCAGCATGCCACCGTATGCCAGGGAGAAGTGGGCATTGACAATCTCCGTCTCGCCGTCGTCCTCCTTCTCGGGAACACCGTACTTGCGCTCGTCCTCCTCGACGTAGTACTTCTGAACGCTGTCGGCGATGGCAATATTAGAGCTCGGGGCCAAGGCCTGCAGGTAGGGAGCGATGCGTGCAGAGATGCGCTGAACAAAACGATGGTTGACGTCCTCGGCAACCTGCTCGCAGATGTATGGGCGAGCCACCTTGTAGATGTCGGTGACGGCAAGGCCGCCGCTCTTCTTGATCTCGGCATCAAGGATCTTGCCGACGTCCTCGCTCGAGACACGCTCGATGACATCCTTGTCGTCACCCATGGCCTTCTCAATGACATCCAATGCTCTCTTAGCCAGCTCTCGGACCTCGGGGAGGGAAGCGCGGTCGTAGACACCCTTCACACCTGGCTGCAACTTGGGCAAGAAGGTTCTGGCCTCGATCGGGTCGTGAACCAGCTTTGTCAAGTTCTCGACGACAACGACGGTCTGGCGGAGAACCTCTTGAGCGGTAGAGGGGGTGTTGAGGGAACGCTCCAGCAGGGGCGTCAAGAGAGCAAGGACGGGAGAGGTGACGATGGCGACGAAGGTCGTCATGGACAGGGCGTGGATGGCCTTGCGAAGAGTCTCGGTGGAGGGGTGGTGCATGGTATCGATGAGAAGAGGCACGCGAGGGGCGACGTCGTCGTTGGAAAGGAGGGCGGTAAGGGCGGTCATAGTCTGGACAGACTGCTTCTCGACCTCGGCCTTGAGGTCGTGCATGCCGCCCTCGACGATGGGGATGAGGCCAGCCAGCTTTGTTCCGATGGCCTCACGGAGGACATCCTGCTCTTCAGCCTGCTCCTGGGTGGAGCCGACAGTCTGCTTGGCCTTCTCGGCGATCTTCTGGAGCAAGAGGAGGGCAGCAGCAGTTCCCTGCCACTTTCCGGTCCTCTTGGACAGGTAGGTGTGAAGAACGGGCAGCAGACCGACAACGAGAGCCTCGGCGCTCAAGTTGTTGAAGAGGGCGTCCAGCGCATATTGAGCAGACTCGCGGACGACGGAGCCCTTATCGGCCAGGGCGTCGAGAGCTGCAGGAACGAGGGTGGCATCCTGAACAAGGAAGACAACCTCGCTCAAGGGTGACTTGGGGGGCATGCGCTCAAAGAGGGCACCCAGCAGGTTCTGGGCGCACTCGCGAAGCTGAGGAGACTTCTTGTTGGCAACAGCCTTCTTGATCTCGGCAAGAATGCCATAATGGGTGAGACCTTGGTATCCGACCGTGTTGTTGAGGACTTCGCAAAGACCGTAGGCGGCATCGACTGAGGCGGCGGAAGTGGTCGCGGTGAAGATGGAGTTCAAGAAGGCGGAAACCTCCTCTTGGGATGGCGGGGGAGGGGCATCGCCCTTGGCCACGACGGTCATGTTCGCTTGGTGTTGTTCCTGCTGCGATAAGGGCGGGGTTACAGGGTGAGGCATGGAAGCGACAACCAGCACTCGGAGAGAGGGGTCGGAGGGCGAGAGAGGGAGAGAGAGCGCGCGCGAACAAGGGGACCTCGCTTCTGCAATTCTGAAGGAGGAAAAACCGGAAAAGAGTTTCGCGGGAAAGAAAAAGGATGCTCTCGTCTGTCCTCTCTCTCGTGGGACGGCGAGTTTGTGTGGTGTAGGTCGTCAGCAACAAGTGTCCCTCCGTCGCAACACAGATTTTTTTTTAGATTGGGCACTGCAAGTCCGGGCGCGATTTTTCCCTCTTTGTTTCTCATAATCCACCAGCAGAATCGCATCCTTGGCCCATGTGAAAAAAAAAAATTCAACTTTGTATCTCGCCCCCTATCGGAGATATCTTATTGGTTGCACCCGCTTACTGATCTCCACCCTCGCCCCCAATCTCCGTAGCGATAAACGAGTACGTACCGCGGGGCTCCGTACCTCATCTTTTTCGCTCCGCTGCGAAAGGCTCTTGATGCCCGAATTACCAATCCAACTACGCAACTCTCGTTGCTCAGCACGGAAAATGGGAACCAAGGGTCCAGCGGAAAATCGTTCATCTCTTCACCTTCAAGTTTTTGAAGAATTCTCTTCACATGTTGGATCCCTCCGCTGCGGTTGCTCCGGTGCCGGCGTCGAAATCCCGTTGAAGAAGCGCGGCCCACCCCGCGGTTGCGTCCCGCCTCAGCGTCGGCCAAAGATTCGGCTAAGTGGTCACTGTCCTTCCATCTCGTTTCAAGATATCAACAAATTTCGTCTTGCGAGTGCGACCCTGTTTCGTGCGCAAGAGCCTCTGGTCAGCGTGGGTTCAAGGAGGACCGAAGGCAGCGTTGCTTCTCATTCTCCCACTGATGCAGGCGTCTAGCCCGCTTTGTCTTATCTCGAAAGGGCTCTTCTAGTCCGTAACACCGTTATGCTCTGCCTTGTAGATACTCCATGCAGAGATTGATGCCTTCCTGACGACAAGCTATGTGGAGAATAATGTGTGGCGTACATGGCGTACATGGCGACCCAAGAAACCTCTTCACATGTGGCAGCCATGACCAGCAGAGTTTCGGCCACAGCCGTTTGCGAGCTGAGGCTGCACTGTCGGCTGTTTTTGGCCTTGGTCTAGTCTCATCGCTCTCAGAACTATTCCCATCTGTATCGTAAGAACTGGCCAAGGCGAGTTCGACGTCACACATGGGTCGACCAAATCATGAGAGACCCTCGAGGTCGCCAGGCTGATCTTGGCCCATCGGCCGACTTGCAGATTGGCTTCCTCTTCCGATGTGAGCCGTGTCTAAATGCTGAACTGATTTTGTGGAAAAATTGGTCCAACGATGCATCCAGAGGGCTTCAACATTGGCATTTCGTCTTCTTCACAACCTTGGAGAATTACGGCCTGGCGGTGTTTTCCTAAGGACATATCCTGCGATGATCAGCAACCCGGCCAGTCTGATGTGTAGCATCAGCATAAAAGCATAAGTGTACCAGAACACTCATCAGACGAAGTGAGCAGCACCTTACGTAGTAGTCAAATTCTCGAGGGCCTGGAACATTTCCACCCGTGACGTTTGGATCACTAAACTGCCTCCCCGCTGTAGTTTAGTTTTGCTTCTCACATCGGCCCCGCACATTCCAGCTGCTGGCCTTTGAATGCTTCTGAGCGTCGTCAAAATCTAGCTGAGACACCGTGTTTCTCTTTCCCGAAGCTGGATGGATCGAGGTCGAGGAGGCAGGCAAATTTGTGCGAAATTGGGGATAAGGAAGCTTGCTTTTTTCACAGTCTCAGCTCATGGACGGACGTTATTGATGCTGGAGAAAAGGCTGGCGGCAGATGGCTCCCTGCTTCATATTGAGAGTAAAATGTGACGTCGGGTTGATCAGAAGACGAAATGTGGCCTGGAGCACCTGATATGGTCTGCCAGCTTTCGTCAGTGTCCTTACCTTCGTCGGTGGGTCATTCGGTATCGCATCTTGAGACTGAGATGAGGTGCAAGACGGGATGGAATCCATCGCATCCAAGCGGGAGATCTCCGGTGCTTACCTTTCCTGAGATTCGGATATGCTTACCTAAGATGAGGCACATTGTCCAAGAACCTCAGCAAAGTTACAAACAACAACCTAAAAGTACGGAGTGCCTAACACTCCTGGAAATAGATGGGAATTTGGAGGGAATTTGGCATGCTTCTGCCGGGTTCTGGCTCTTCCAGGGGCAGACGCTAGGTATCGTAGGCCCGTGCTGCCGAGGCCCCGCGCCAATCAGCGGGGCAGCCCAAGAAGAACACAGCTCCACTGGCCTAATGGCGCTGCAATCGAGGACTGGAAGGCCCAAGGGACGTCACTAAGACAGGGGCAGCGGTCCAAGCGTGGAGTATCCAGTACGTACCTAGACCCAGATTCCCCCACTGTTTCAACCGGAAGCTCCCAAATCCAGGCGGGCACGGCCTGATCCCTCTGCAATCAGCAGCGTCCCTTCAATTGTTTTGTCACTCATTCCAAGTTCCAACCCTTCTCTTCTCGTCTTCGCAAGTATTTGTCTGATTGTCCTGACCCGACACTGACATCACGTCAACTTCCGAGGTCGCCTACGCTCTTCACATACTCCCAGACTCCATCTCGATTGACCGAATTCGAGTTGCTAGCACCGTCTTGCCTATACCCCCAATTGTCTCCGACACGTACCGAAAACTGCTTCGTTACAATACCATCCCCGAGGGCGTGTCGAGCAATGGTACGCCAGTCGAACCGTGCTACCACAATTCGTCTCTGAACAGGACTGGTGCGCTCGTCAGACGCAGATCCAGCCTAAATTGTACATCATTGAACAAAAACCAGAAGCATTCAACTTCCCCTAAGCGGATCTAGAGTCACGGCCACGGATAGTACAACATATATTCAATCTGTCCGCTATGGACCCAAGCAAAGAGGGACTCTTGGGCGACAAGTCCCGCCGCTCCTACGATGGAGAATCCGACGACGGCTCCGACATCGACGCCACGGATTACCTCGAGCGAAATGAACAGAAGCAGGAGTCAAGATTCCCCAAGCCCGCCTTCCTTTCCGCCAGGCCGCGGGGCTGCATTGCAGCTTTCAGAAGACTATTTCAGGGTCGCTCGAAGCTATGCCTGCTCATCACCGCTGTCGTCTTCATCATGTGGGTATTCATCAGCGCCGGAGGAGCCGTCATGTACAAGAAGTTCAAGGGCGCGCCCCCCACCGGTCTATCGCCACCATGGTACCCGACTCCAAAGGGTGGCATATCCAAGAATTGGGCAGAGAGCTATCAGAAAGCCGGAGAGATGGTCGCCAAGATGACGTTGCCTGAAAAGGTCAACATTACAACAGGAACTGGCTGGATGATGGGTCTCGCGGTTGGCACGACTGGCCCTGCCGTCCACGTTGGCTTCCCGCAGCTCCAACTACAAGATGGTCCCCTTGGTATCCGGTTTGCCGACAATGCGACAGCATTCCCTGCTGGCGTCACTGTTGGCGCTACTTGGAACAAAGAATTGATGTACCAGCGAGGCAAGGCCCATGGTCAAGAAGCCCGAGGCAAGGGAATCAACGTGCTCCTCGGACCCTGCGTTGGACCCCTCGGTCGACTGCCTGCCGGCGGCCGCAACTGGGAGGGCTTTGGCGCCGACCCCTACCTGTCGGGTATCGCTGCCGCTGAGACGATCAAGGGCATTCAGGAGGAGGGCGTCATGGCTACCATCAAGCATTTTGTTGCCAACGAGCAGGAACATTTCCGACAAAGTTGGGAGTGGGGATTGCCCAACGCCATCTCTAGCAACATCGACGACCGGGCCATGCACGAGCTGTACGCGTGGCCATTCCTCGATGCCGTCAAGGCTGGTGTTGCCAGTGTCATGTGCTCTTACAACCAGGTCAACAACTCGTACGCTTGCGACAACTCCAAGCTTCTCAACGGTATTCTAAAGGACGAGATGGGCTTCCAAGGCTTCGTAATGAGCGACTGGCTTGCACAACGTTCAGGTGTCGGCAGCGCTCTCGCAGGCTTGGATATGACAATGCCTGGCGATGGTCTATTTTGGCAGAATGGAAAATCTCTCTGGGGCCCCGAACTTACTCGAGCCGTCCTCAACGGATCCGTTCCCGTCGAACGATTGGATGATATGGCCGTTCGTATCGTTGCTTCCTGGTATAAGCTGGGCCAGGACGATAAGAAGCTTTACCCAGATGAGCTCCCCAATTTCTCCTCGTGGACCAACGACAAGATGGGTACCCTCGCTCCCGGTAGCAAGACACCCCAACCTGAGGTCGAGGTCAACAAGTATGTTCATGTGCAAGGCAACCATTCTGACATTGCCCGCCGCGTTGCTGCCGAGGGCACAGTGCTGCTCAAGAATAAGGACGTCTTGCCAATCAGCAGAGACGGCTTCATCGACGCGAAGCGCAAGCGCCACGAGGGCAAATTGAAGATTGGCATCTATGGCGAGGACGCTGGTCCAGGCAACGGCCCGAATTACTGCGCTGATCGCGGCTGCAACCAAGGGACACTGGGCTCGGGCTGGGGCAGTGGTGCTGTGGAATTCCCGTACCTCGTTACTCCTGTCGAAGCCTTGAAGAAGGGTTTCAAGTCTGAGAAAGTTGAGCTGTCCGAGTATCTCACAAACTCGCCCCCATTCCAAAAGGACCCCTCTGTGCTGCACAACCAGGACGTCTGCATCGTATTTGCGAACGCGGACTCGGGAGAAGGCTTCCTGGCATGGGGAGGCATTGGCGGTGATCGAAACGATCTCAAGTTGCAAAAAGGAGGAGACGATCTGATCCTCCTGGTTGCTGACAATTGCGGCAAGGGTGAAGGCAACTCAGCAGGTGGTGATACCATCGTTGTCATTCATTCGGTAGGACCCGTCGAAATGGAACGCTGGATCGACCATCCCGGTGTCAAGGCCGTCCTCTACGCCAACCTTCCAGGAGAGGAGAGTGGAAACGCGCTAGCGGACGTGATCTTTGGCGATGTCAACCCCAGTGGCAAGCTGCCGTATACGATCCCCAAGTCTCTGAAGGACTTTGGACCTGGCGGACAGATCTTGTACCTACCCAACGGCGTGGTGCCCCAGCAAGACTTCTCTGAAGGACTCTACATCGACTACCGACACTTTGACAAGAACAACATTGTACCTCGTTTTGAATTTGGATTCGGTCTTTCATACACAAGCTTCGAGTTTTCCAATGTCACCGTCAAGGGCGTCAAGGAAAAGAGCGCACTTCCTCCACCTCGTCCAGCGCCCGGGGCGGAGCCACCAAAATTCAGCGACAAGATCCCTGACAAGAAGGTGGCTTTGTTTCCGGAGGGGTTCCGCAAGCTCGAGAAATATGTGTACCCATACTTGGACACAGTTGACGATATTTCTTCAGAACCGTACCCTTATCCAGACGGATACGAGGTGAAGCAACCTCCATCCCAAGCCGGCGGTGAAGAGGGCGGTAACCCCGATCTGTGGGAGACATATGTCACCATCCAGGCGGACGTCACCAACACCGGCGCTGTAGCAGGCAAGGTCGTCCCCCAGTTGTACATGTCGTACCCGAAGAATGTGCACGGCGTGGACTTCCCCGTCAAGGTCCTTCGCGGATTTGACAAGTTCAACCTGGAGAAGGGCGAGAAGAAGACCGTCACGTTCAATGTGACACGCCGCGACCTCAGTTACTGGGACGTACGGCAACAGAACTGGGCGATGATTACGTTTGGAGAGTATTCGTTCCTTATTGGCGAGAGCTCGAGGCATCTGACGCAAATGGGCAGTTGGTAAACAGATGTTGAATATTTCTTTGGTTTCCACTATTTTGAAGCCACGTATGTTTATGAATTGAAGATTGTGGGAAAACACATATGGGAGTTTTGTTTCTGATTCAGTATTGTTGTACATGATGAGACGACATAGGGTCTCGTGAAGGTGGCTGATCTACGTCTGTAGAATGTGAATAGAGCTACTTGAATACTGTGACGTTTAATTCAAGCCCTGGTTGACTTGAATATGTTTTACTCGTACTCGGGTGTGGCGAAAGTGCTGGGAGCGGCAGTCTATCTGAGAGGAATCATGGCCAGAATCATTTACACTGATCCACGACTCAAGTTGCAAGGCGAGGAAGGCGCAAAGCACGGCACATCCGGAGATAGTGATGGAGTTGCATGGTGGCGAGTTGATGTAGGCATTCAAACTGGAATCGGACCGGTCTTGAGACTGTATTCCAAGGTAGAGGTGTTTGACTAGGTACTGGAAGAAGAAGTTTCTTGAGGTACCAAGCTTCCAGCAACCATGTGCCGAATGCCGCATGACGTTTGACCTGATGATCATTTAGGTCTCGTCATCCAGGCAACAGCGACGTGTGTTTGGATAGACTTGTTCCAGGCAGATGTCTGTCAATACGACGCAGTAATGAACGTACTAGATGTTGTCGGCTTGCTTTGAAGTTAGTGAAGGCATATTGAAACTTCGCGGAGTTCACGGAGTGTGGTCAGCAGGTTTACTGGCAATGTGGCCGTGGAAAAGAGCTCCACTCCGTGAGATAAGCGGAGGCCGCTGGGCTCGGGGACCTCGATCATTCTCTTTTTGATCAAAGGTGTGCGACACAGTGGATTGCTGTTACCCGATGCAGTCAGCAGCAGAGAAACAATTGGAAGTAGGTAGTGAGAAACACGTGATCGGCTCTGCAATGGGTAAGCCCAACCTCATAAATCTCACCGACCCAACGAGCTGTCTGCGCGAGGAGTGGGGGTTGCAGGCTTGTTCTAAACGCCGTCAATTATTTTCTAACTTACCTACGTCACGTGTGGTCAACTTGAACGATTCTATAATTTCTTTCTGGCTTACAGAGCAGAGTGCAGTATGTTGACGGCTGACATATCATCGCTTGTCGTGAGAATGTGACGTCTCGGCGTGAATCACTGGCTATGACGAAGCGCCCCGAACAGAGACCATTTCGCCATGGCAGCGAGTCTAATTCATGGTAGAATCCACTACCGACACAACAGAATCTGAGGTACGGTTACGTCCGGCGTGGGGGTGTTGAAGTTGAGATGATGTGAAGGTGGAGATGGAGATGGAGATGGAGGGGAGATTTGGAATGTCATACAAGGCACTTGAGCGCACCAGGCGACAGGACTTTCGCCTCCGCCCCGGCTCCGGCGGAGTTCACGATGGCAAGTGCTTGTCAAGTGGAGGGATGTAAGAGCGGATGCAAGGCACTGCTTCCAATCTTGCATTCAAGACACCCTGGAAGCTGTGGAAGCTGCTCAAGAGGGAGCCATAACTCGAGGCACATGCCTGAAAGGTACCTTTAGGTAGGTTGGCTCCCTCCATGAGAAATGATTCCCCATTGGGAGAGAAAGAATGAGAGCTACGGAGCTTCCTCCTTGTCTCCTTCTGCCGTCTCGTCGGATTATCAGGAGCCGGATGGCTTAGGGAGGAGCGACGGGGCAAGCCACATCCGCAGCGAATCACGGCCCTTGCTTCCCTCTTTCTTCGGATTTCCATTGGCCGATAGTATCCACTTGAGCTTATAAACTGGGCCACTCGCATTAGGCTGTGGCGCAGTCGAGAGCATTGTGCTGTCAGATCGCTGTGTGCGCGTGTGACGTTTCTCTGTCTGCCGTCTGCTTGTTCTCTTCTTCCCAGCTTCCATCCATGCTTCATCCCGTCCTCTCATCCCAACTTGTGTTAGTCGCCGCGCTTGCTTCCAGTCTACCGCGAGTCTCCCGGCCCTGTCCGACCTTTCGAGCCGTAACACAGCAAACCAAATGCTTCGCATCGCGCTTATAATCCTTTCTTCCTGGGCCATAGACGGCGCTTCCGGTATCTCCGCTCTTCCGGCGCTTGGCTCATCGTCAAGTGCTCCTCCGGGGCATACAGAACCCTCGAGTCTGCCTCGCCAAATACCCAACACGGGGTTTTCAAGGCTATTCTGACATCTTTGTATGCTTTTCGCTCGGCGCTTGGAATCCTGTGTCGGATGGGGCAAATTGCTTCCTTTGGAGCATCCTGTTGATACAGGATCGACCAGACAGATCTCCTTACGGCTACAGTATGTCGATCGATCTGCTCAGGTAGGGCCGGATCTTACAGCTACTCCCAGCCTCAACTTCAGCAGCCCGTCGTCGACTTCCAGAAGAAACCCCTCGGCCCATAATCATTGGCCCAAGACCCTAGCAAGCGGGAAGTTTGGGAGCCGAGGCACGGGCTTAGCCATGCCTCAAAGTCTAGAACCAGAATCACCCTAGTACTGTTCCCAGCCTCTAGGAACGCCAAACAAGCGTGCAGGATGCCCAACCTGAAGCAGACGACAACCTCTATCCTAATGATCGAATCCTTCACAACAGGGATTCAAGATTCCTCACAATGGGCCCACATCGGAGCTCAGAGTCCCCTCCGACACATGAATAAAAGAGTTCGAGCGGCGGGGCAGCTGAAATGCAGACCAACCAACCCGTGGGTAAAGCGACCTGGTTGACATTCAGCCCTATGGAAGCATCCCCGCATCTACGGAGTACGACTTACCTACTACAACGTGGTTGATGTCTGGGATGCTCAAACATCACGCGAGCTATGCAAGGTTGAGACAGAGCTTGGTTCGCGCTTGCGGATATCTACCTCGACCCTTTTTGACTCTCTTGTAGATTACTTCTGCAGACTCGCGCCTACGTGCCGCTAAAATCCTTGCATACGTCCTCTCCGTGCCCGGCCTCAATGCTACTCCGGCCCCCTCAATCTGTATTCCGTTGGCACCGCGGCAGAACACCAGGCCCGTTTGTCGCTTTACAATTCATAGTCGTATCTGCACGTCTACTGCAAACCTCCCCTCTGAGACTTATTGGCCCATTGGCGACAATCATCAAGCCTCCACCGAAGAAGCTAACAGACGTCAGTCGGATTGCCAGACAGAGCCTTCCATCTTGGTCAGCAGTAATGCCTTGTACTGGGTTTCGCCATCCTCCGCCACAGTCGAAACGTCCGCTATATGCAATCTTCACCTGACGATAGACCGGGGACGCCCGAACAATCACGGGCCGGGACTGGCGTGGGGTGGGCAACCATTAGTCTCTGCCATACGATCTGTCCTCCACTAAAATCTGACGTTGTCTTCTGGGGACCCTGCCACCCTCTGTTCCCGTTGACCGGCTGCCCAAACACCCTATGAGATGGCTCTGATCATTGACACTATGCCTGGTAGGGCTGCAGCTACGACATTCGCGCAGCCAGAACCACCCCGGAAGCATGCATGTTTAGGCTGTCCCGGCTTCTGGGGTCGGTCTATCGCGATTCCCATCGTCATCCGCTAGGGTGGGGAGCTCTTCTGGAGCTCGAGACAAAAATACGTCTGCTCTGTCAGCAGTTTTACTCATCGACACCTGTATGCGATGTGGCCAATCACTGACCTCAACCTCGTTCTGTCGCCCATCACACTGCATGTCGTCCCCTCACAAGCATCCAAGTCTTGGGAGAAAGAGTGATCGAAGTCGCGAGCATGTTCTTCAACCAGACCTGCAGCATAGCCGGCCTTCTGGGAATGGTTGAGGATTCTGGTCAGGAGCCCAGTGATCACCCGTTTCGCTGTCCCTGGTCATGGCACACCCATTCTTCGGTCTGTCGACTTGGTGGACGCCCCTTTGATATGGTTGCCGTAACCCCTGACGTCCTTTCCGATGCCTTCATCAGCCTCAGCCTCAGCTCCGGACTACGTCTACCTCCGGGTGGATGCTTCCTCACCGTTTAGAGTTCAAACGATTGACTACCATTGCCGGTGCGTTGTCCGGCACTGACATATGTTGTGGCTGGGTCAGCCCATATCAATATGATGCACTATCATATGCTGCCACATTTGGCTGCAATCTTCTTCTTCTGGCTTTGGAAGAACGAATCTTGACCATACAAACACATTCTGTCGTTTCAGATACCCGACACAGAAGCAACTTTTCTTCGGTGTTACTCCATACCAAGCTTTTCTGACGGCCTTTGCCGACTGTTTGAGGCACCGCAAACTCACATCATCACTCATCTCGTGATACGCCGTCTCCGGTTCGACTACTGCGGATCTCTTTCGAGTATTCAACAGCTATCTTGGGTCACTGAGCTCCGCCGACGTCATTACCAACAGCGAGGCACATCCGGTCGGAGGGTGTCTGATTACTTCGATCGACCCATCTACTCGGTTCGCAGATTCTACCCCGAAGTGGATGTCTGTCGTGATGAGCATCAAGCTCGAAGTCGAGGAACAGAATATATCACTAGCTTCCCCCGATCCGAACCTGCCACTTTCTTTTGATCATAGCCACACGAACATCATCCAGCTTGAAGATCAAATAGACTCGGATACACAGTACACAGTCGAGGATATCCTTGTCGCCTTTGCGCCGCCATCAGTTAGTCAGGAGTCTCATCCTTCCCGCAGACCGTCATCAACCATGTCATCGTCGCGTTCCGGCCGTTCGGGAGGGTCATCAAGCCACCACCGTAGCTCCAAGAGTAGCAAGAAACCAAGGGCGGTTCAAGTTAGTCACGGTCTCCTCTTTGTACTACCCCCCCTGTTCAACAAGCATGCATCACTACATCTAGCTTTCTCATCCATCTTAATTCTCAAGTCCAAGATGAGACTGCTTTACCCGATCCTCCTTCTTCATCGGGCACCGTACTGACCTTTAATTATTCATAGCGCTCAATCCAACAACTCATCGAGTCCCTAGAGACGCACAGAGTCAACACCCTCACAGAGCTCTGCCGTATCGAGCGCGTGGCGGCTACCTGCGAGAACGAGGAAGACGCTCTAGCCTTCCAAGGACCCATGACCGCCGCCTGGGACTACTATGTGAACAGCAATCAGTTTCTCACGGAACTCCGCGGCCTGACGCGGAGCTACCCCCTCTGCAGCGACCTCCTCTACGACGCTCACGTTCGCGTGCGCAACGATCCCAATTCGAACAAGAGCTGGAATCTAGCCTGGTTGTGTCTTGTCAAGATTCAGGAAGAGTGAGTACTACCATCACCGTGATCGAACCATACCATGAGAGATGAGGGCTGACATTTGTTCCCTTTGCGATTGCAGTGATCTCGTGTCCGGATACGCGGCTCTGGAGGCCACCAAGCCCGAGATGTGGGGAGGTCGCGAGCCCTCTACCGATGAGGCGGCACAGCTCGGCGCCTGCTTCGAATATGAATGGAACAAGGCAGTCGACACGATGTTGCGGCACTGGTCCGTTCCCCCGACGTGGTTTTAGTCTGACAGTGGGGGGGACTCACGATCATGATGAGCCGGCTTACATGAGCGCGACAATTCAATAGACGGATGAAGAAAGATTTACGACACGCATCTAACGGGGTCCATTTGTGTTGCTTGGTATTAGAGCATGAGCGAGCGAGGGAGAGAATTTTTTCCCTGAGGGCATAGCATTGGCATGGAGATTTTGGGCATTGGGAAGAAGCATCGCCATACACCACTCAGTCTCACGACAATGGTCGGATTTTGTAGCAATTTTTGGGCATTTTTGTTGTACTTGTTCCTTCTAGAAGAGGTGTCCAAGTCACAAGGTTGCATTCATAGAGGGCTTCTGGCAAGCCCTACGGATAAATCTCGTCTACCCATATTTAGAAGCATCAAGAGAGGAGAAGCATTTATTCCTGCGCAACTTTGCTCTCGGTTGAATGAGTATGAAATCTCACAACTATGCCCAGAGCACCGCACGCTACAAGACGCGTCAAACTCTCCCACAAAACGAAGCATCATGAACGCGTGGGTACCAACTGAGCGCAACGGGCATTAACCATTTGACGACGCAAGATTATGCCTAGATCACTACAGGCCCAAGACGTAGACTATTCTAGAATCATCTAATCGCTTAGCAAGCAAGAACTGGGAACCGCCGTCAAAGTTTGCAGGGCGCAACGGCGTGCATGGCGCCCGAATCGGGGGCATGCGGAGCGGAGTGGAACAGGACACGCCGAATGCGGTGGTGAGAACTTTGGGTGGTTCACAAATTACGCCGGTCCGCCGACGGAGTATCATCCATGTTTTTCGGGTGTAGTTAAGCTATTTCCAATGTCCATGGCCTTCTTTTCACGACGCTCAAGAGCTGATGAAAATACTCACTGCAATCGACCTATCACAAGCAGCAATCGCCTCGATGCGGAGGTGAACATGCAGCGCCTTGCAAACACGGCGATGCTCGTACAGCCTGTTTACATCGCACATCACTGCACATGATCCATATTCTCAAATCCAATGCTGAATGAGGTATTCAAAGACCAAATCAAATCTTGAGATTAACGAGTCTGGGCCCGGCACTGGCCTCTTGAATCTATACCGTGTAGCTGTCTGCCTCTTCGTCTTCTTTCAGAGGGTGAGCTGGTTCCACCCCTCTCTATTGATGCAAATATATCCGCTTTGACCAGGCATTTCCGACCTTTTCCCAATGCTATGATTATCCGAAACATTTTCCGACCGTATTAAAAACACAAAATCCGGCGGTTCAACATGTGTTGATTGCTCTTGGCGCAGGCCTCGGTGGTATGGCTCATGGCTCAGTTTCACCGTCAGTGCCATCTTCCTCGCCAACCCAATCGTCACTCTCGAGGCCGCGGTTGCGGATGGCGAGGGAGCCAATCCATCCCAAGAGAGCAATACCGCCGAATATGCCCCAGACTAGGGCCTCACCCTTGGGATGGACACGCGTGGAGAGCGTGAAAAGGGAGCCGGAGACGAATGGCCCAAAGCTGCGGCCCGCGGCGGACAGCGTCTGGGCGATGCCGTTCAAAGTTCCCAAAGTAGCATGATTCGGTGCACAGTTTGTGATCTACAGCCAGCATTAGCAAAAATTCATGATTTCAGTCATCCAAAGATGGCTTACCAAGAGCATGACGCTAGACAGGCCGCCCACGGCGCAGATATTCTTGATGATTAAGATAACGCCGAGTTCCGCGTACAGCCAGGCAGAACCGCTGCCGATACCGAACAGCGGCTCGTCGTCCAAGTACGGAATCCAGGGCATCAGGGCCATGCTAACGGCCAGTCCCAGCAAGGCAATGCGATATGTTCCCAGGTTTCCCAGCCGCGTCTTCAAGTGCTGGAAGAGGAAAGCCTGGAACGCTATAGTAGCCACGCCGGCCAGACTGAGACTGATACCGATCTTGCTTGGCGGAAGACCGCGCCCAGTTGGAGGATTGGCATCGGCGAAAATCGGGTACAAGCTGTTGTAGGAGATGTTGGACAGCTGGAATACTAGGTACGTCAATAGCACAAGCACCGTATTGCGGTTCAAAAGTTGACGCCATGTCGCCAGATCGCCCGGGAGTTTCGCGTCATCGTCGGCCTGGGCATCGTTCTCAGATGCATGGTGCAGCAACCCTTGATCCTCTCCCGCCTCATCCTCGTCATCGTCTTCTTCTTCTTCGTCGTCGTCGTCAGTGCTAACCACGGCTTGTGATCCGCGGCGAGGCCAGCGGGTGGCCCATGAGCCTCTGCGCGGTTGCGCTTCTCGCGAAATCCAGGACCAAGCTTTGCGCGCCCAGGCAGGAATCCATGCTGCGTGGTCTGGCTCCAAGGTTTCCAGTGTCTCCTCGAACCATATTGCGACGACAATCACGCTGATGAACAGTAACCCTGCGCTCAGCAAGTTGGGCGCCAAATATGGGTATCGTTTTCCCATGGTACCAACCAGCAACCCGCCCAGGGCTGGACCCGTAATGCCGCCTAGGGAGTAGATGACGGGAAGCCATGTAAAGGCCCGGCTTTGATTAGAGCGGTCCGTCACTTCGCCTAGGACAGTGGGAACCACGGCAGCGTTGCCATTGAGCATACCCATGGCCACATGGACGACTACGATCTGCCAGTAGGTCCTGCAGAAACCGAAACCCACAAAACAGCATGCCAACATAAAGGTGCCAAGAACCATGGTCGGTTTTCTACCCACGACGTCTGATAGGTAGCCCCATAGTAGGTTCGTTGATAATTGAGCGAGGGCGAATGCTGAGGCAAGGATACCGACATACAGACCTGTCTGAGAGTCGGGGATATCGGCGAAGGACTCGACCATCTGAGGCAGGTAAGGGCCGATGGAGTTTAATGCAGTCTGCTCGCTCAAGGAGAGGAAGGCAAGCAAAGCAAGCTGTTTGACGGGCAGAGGAGTCTGCTGGTGATCGTCGTCTGAGGCATCGGAATCTTCATCGGAATGTGGGAAAAGCTCTGCCGAGGATTGCTCGCGGGGGGTCTTGGGAGGTGGTGTCGGAAAGGTGTGATATCTATGAGTAGACTGGCGTCGCATCGTGGTCCTCCGGCTGGACTCGATGTTTCCAAGAGTCGGTATGGGAGCGCCTGCGTGGAATGAACCGGACGAGGCTGTCCGGGACACAGCAGCTGCGCGAGCAATGTTATTGCTGTTGGTGGTGCGAGGCATGTTGGCAGCTGGGGCAATCGAGGCGGCGCAGGGCCTGATGCCAGAGGGCGAACAGATGCAGCTACACAGGTTCTTGCAGCACAAGCGGTGACGTCGTCGAGATGGTCGTCGAGATCGGTCACGGTTTACGGGGGTTATCGGATTATGATGGTCGGAGATGGGTTCGGTGGTGAGCTGCTTGTTCGGGTGTAGCTGCTGGGACGAGGCTACCCCGCTGCCAGGGTCTCACGGAGATGGAATGCAGAATCGCAACCTCCAGCGCATGGTCTCGAGTTGCCTATAAATGCGAAGCGGCGACGTGGTTTGGGAGGAGAACAGGACAATTGACGACTCGGGCACACTGGGGAGGGTGGAGATGTGCGTCTCTCAGTGTCCTGAGCTGGGAGGTGAGAAGGTGGAGGAGGAGTTCGAAGGCCGCAAGACGGGCGAGGGGAAGAGAGGCGCGGATAATGTTTGCGACGCAATGAAGTAAGGCAATTAATTAAGCGGGTGGTTGAAGAACATGGAAGGTGCTGCAGGTCGGCGGAAGGATATCGGCGGGTAGCTCTCGGCCTGGGCCTGATGCGACGTAAGAGCTGCCCAGAAGAGCAAGCGAAGACGGGGAGAGGTGACGGGTGAAGGTCCAATTGGAAAGAAGCACGGACATGGGTGACCTCATTTTTTACTACTTTTCTTTTCGGTTTTTTTTTCCTTCTTTCCCTTTCCTTCCCTCCCTTCGATCCTTCCCTCTGATTTTCCTGGGTACGTAGTCTCTTCGCTTGGGGCCTGGGGTGATCCGTGCTCTGTGCTCGCGGCTGCCTGTGGCTCGTGCTCAAGACAAAATGAAGGTGGCAGGCGGGAAGTTAAGCTTTCCGCACTGACAGACACCAATCTCACTAACAGCCAATCAACGCACCAGGAGATCGGGGCAGGCACGAGGCTCGCACTGCACTTGCTTCTCGCATCACGCGCAGGAGATGACGCCCACCCTCCAAATCACCACTTTGTCATTGGCTGATGCCATCTGATCTCGGATCTCTCATCTGGCCTTGATCGTCCCAGATCTTCCCTCCCACCCAGTAGACAAAATGTAAACGGCCACTAGAACCCTAACGTTTGACCTCTGCTCTTTTGCCATTTGCTATCGCAGTCTACACCACTACACGTGTATTCCTCGGCATCTCCAACCGTTCGTCTCTTCGACTGCATCCAATCATTTGACTCAACACACCGTCGGGAATCCGCACCAACATAGTACTCAGCTTTTCAAAGTAGCGGCAGTGTTTACGAGAGACTGCCTTGTGATCAACACATGTTGGCACCAGGCCAAATCTCTCCGAGACCGCATCTAACGTGGCAGCGAGACATCTGACACTGGATCAGAAATCCTCCGAAGCTAGCCTCACGCAGGGTCCTGTCGTGTGCTTCTCTAAACTGACAAAGAGATGGTCCACGATTCTGTACTAGACGCCCCAAAAGGAGAAGAACTACGTCAAGGGCTTCGAATCATGTGCGGATGCTGGTAGCTGGTGGGCGATGCCAGCGAATCTTTCATTGATCTCGTGTCGAAACTATGGTTAAGACTGAGACCAAGTCTTGCAAGATGTCTCTTTGAACGTCTTATGAATGCTCAACAACACAGAGAGAGGCGACTGCAAATAGGGCGACCCTGTGAATCGACAAGATGTCAACCCTTTTATGATCGCTAGCGTAAACGGATCACGGATGACCATGCCATGATATATTTAGACAGACGCGACTCAATATCTCGGTAACATTCACCGACAAACAGCTCCCAATACCGAGCTTGTGCGAAACCTTTGCCTTGATCCTTGTCCGCCTTGCCTTTTCTCTCATGTCATTGGAAGATTCTTCGTTCAGACACATTTTGGAGAGTTACATGGCAGATTGACACCCGAAGTGCCCCGCAGCCCCGGATTCGGGTACTATGAAAACCGCACGTCCGGCTGCAACCAAAGGCGTACATGTCTCGGGCCGCATTGAACCGGGCCTCGGGGGTGTGGCATGTATACAAAATTCCCAGGAGCGCGGTATACCCTCGGCCCCCACGGATCGCACATCATTATCACGACTGGAAACAGCTTGAAGCCGATTTCCACCGACCTGCCGAGCAGATTCAAACCTGCGACACACAGTGCCTTCGGAGTTAGTATCGTGCTACAGAATCCTGAGCATTTTCTGCCGGGAACTCAAAGCAATATCGGCCACCAAGCGATGCTCTTCCAGCTGAGTCAAGGTGACCATTATGTGTCCAGTCAAGTTCTTATGTCCGTAATGCAGTAGAGAGCGCCGAGGGATACATCAAGAGACCTTCTTTAGCTTTTAAGCGATGATCAAGCTGTCTTCGCTTCTTCTCATGTCCCTGTATCCCGTATCCGTCTTCCGCAAGGTACTGACAAGGCACCCCCGAGTGCATGGGGAGTCAACCCCAACGCCAAGGCTCGCGACAAAAGATATCTTGATGTCTCGGTCAAAACTGAACCGAATCCTCCATCCCCTGAGAGATCCGCACGCGTCCTAAAGACGAAGCTTACAGGGGCGTTTCAGTCAGGTGCCTGAACTCATTGCGACATCGGCCAGCGTGTAAAACCGAATCCTCGATTCTCGAAAGCTTGGGTCACACGCCATTGTACTTCATAGGAAAGTAGCACCGTGAGACCATAGTTTGTTTGTTCATTCAGTTTCATGTTTTTTTCATATAGCATTATATCATGAGCTTCATACGAAGACGCGCAAGAACTCGACCAGTGCCATCATAGCCATAGCCTGGCCGTAGGGCATGCTCGTCCGCGGAATATCCTTGTAATGCTGCAAATCGTGACCCATACCCGTGCCAAACGACGTGTTGAGCAGCTCGCCCTCCGGGCTAATATTTTCCAGAATGGCATTAATCGCCTTGACGGCGACGGCCTCGTACTCCTTTCCAATGTACTTTTTCCGCTGCGCCTTGAGGATGCCGTAGGCGAAACCGGCCGTGGCGCTCGCCTCGACGTAGGAGCCCTCGGACTCGGGCACGTCGAGCAGCGTCCTCCACAGGCCGTTTTCGACCTGCAGCGGCACGAGGGCGGCACATTGAGCTTCGAGGGTGTTGATGAGGTGGGAGCGGAGGGCGTCATCACCCGTGAGGTTGAGCAGCTCGATGAACTCGGGGATGACGATGGTGAGCCAGCTGTTGCCGCGGGCCCAGCGGGCGCGGGCAAAGTTGTGGCCGCCCTCGTGGAAGGTCCAGCCGTGGAAGAAGAGGCCGGTAGGCGCGTCAAAGAGGTACTGCAGGTGGAGTAGGAACTGGCGCTTGGCCTCCTCGACGTAGTGGGGGCGGTTGAGGACGAGACCGATCTTTGCGAGGGGCAGGACGGTCATCATGAGGGTGTCGTCCCAGAGCTGCTGGTCGTTGACCTCGAGGTAGGTGATGTGCTGCATGCCGCCGTACTTTGTGCGGGGGAGGTCATGGTAGGCCCACTCGGCCCAGCTGTCGAGCCAGGGGAGGTAGGTCTCGTTTCCGGTCTTTTCATAGACGTAGGCGAGGGTGAGGAAGACGGCCATGGTGTTGATGTTTTTGCCCTTGTGGCCCTCCTCGAAGCGGTCGCGGAACCAGTCCTCGATGATTTTGAGGTCGGCCGGGTCGCCATTGAGCTCGTAGTACTTCCAGATGCCATACAGGCCGATGCCGTGGGTCCATTCCCAGTCGCCCCAGCCCTTTGTGTCGATAACGCGGCCGTTCTCGAGCGTCATGAGGAACTCGCCCGTGGTGTCCTTGATGTTGACCATGTCGTGGATCAGCTGCTTGACCTGTTTGTGAATGTCGGCCCGCTTGACGCCATGGAGCTCTGTGATTCCCGCAGGCATTTTGGCGGTATTCTTTCTGTGTTTTTTTTGCGAGGATTGGTTGTTAGACCCTTTAGGTCTCTGTGTTTGTAATTAGCCTTGGGAGATCAAGCTTTGGCTGGCAATGTGAGGTCACGGCCATCTCACTCCCCATGATATCGAATTCGTGTCGATTGGTGACGCAAAATGACTACTCTACAGGTGGTGTAAAATGAGACTAACCTTCTTGTTCAAACGTCGTGCGGCACAGATAACATGTGACTTTGCGACGGTATGATGGGGGGGGGGGGGATATCTAGGTATGTACAAGCACGGCGCGGCACCAAAAGACGCGAAGACACGTGAGACAGAAGTTTATCAACAATATGTCAGATCCTCGGGGGAAAAGGGTACGCTCAGAGGCACGAAGTTTGGGTGCGGAATCCTTTATGAAGGGGAGGGCTCTGGCGAAATATGCTTGGTGGGAAAAACGAGGGGTCGTGGGCGGGAGGATGGAGGGGAACGCATGCTCGGAGTGATGGTGGCCGAGGACCAAGGCCCCAAGATGTCCTTCCAAGACGCGCTTTCCAGTAGGCGGTTTGGTTCAAGAACGATGGATCATGGGAGGAGAGCTGGGGATCCCCACACTCTGGATGGACGGCCAAAGGTGTTTTGGCTGGGATTGTGCGTTTGCGACTGCGAAATCGCAGAAGGAAACGGTTACACACTTGTCTCTGCTAAGGCAGAATTAGGTAATGCAAGGTGTGAATAAGTGAGGAAAGACCGTTCCTCTCAGGTACGCTCCTGGGCCTGGACGACGAGTGCGGAAACGACGTCGATGGTTGGTCGGATGGGCCCGACGTTGACCCCGCTTCAGATGGCACGCCACCGGGGTGCTCCGCTCGCTGCTCGGGCCCTCCTCCCCCGCGCCCCGGGCTTCTTACCCCGCGCCGGTGGAGAAAGCTTTCCCCGATTTTTCTGTCCATTCCCGTTCTTTTTCCTGGCTCCCCCGTGGTTCCCGTGGGCCTCCTTTTCTTACCAGTTGCTCTCTGCTCGGTCTCTGACTGGTCTGTAATTACTTAGGCAAACGGCTATTGGTGTTTTCCGTGGCTGCTATCTGGATTATCCCTGTTCCTGTCCCCAAATTCCTGCGCCTCTTACGAGGTTTCGAGCCTTGAACGCCGAACCCGCCGCTGGCGCCCCCCGGCTTTTTTGTGTTTAGCCGTCCGGGGTCTATGTTTTGGGGAAGTCATCTCCGCACACTCTCCGCAATCCCTTCTACACTGGATCTTTGGGGGAAATTCTGGGCGAGCAAAAGCTGGAGAGGGCGGGCGACGGGGAACCGAGAACTGTCCAGAGCCTAAGGTACGGTACGGAGTAGGAGAGGAGATTTGAGGGGCCTTTTCTGCCCTAGGCAACCAGGCTTAAACCTCATTTTGCGGAACCCTGGACGGTAGAATAAGGTTATCCCATGCCCTCCCCCAGGCACCGTAGTGACAGTACAATACGGAGTGAGATTGAGCGAGATGAACGAGATTACAGAGATGGGCGAGATTTTCTGGAGTCATCTTGAGGAATTGAAGGAACGGGAACGTCTACTCATATAGGAACGGCTTCTACGGGACGGCTGCTCTCATTCCTGATTACTATGATATTCTGATTGCGGAACTCAATTTCCTTTCGTAGCCCCTGTGCATGCAAGCCTCCTCACCGCAGGACATTAGACGCAATGCAACCGCTGCAACACGACATACTGCGTATGTGCCCGCACACACTTCCACACATATTCCCAGCCTCCTGCTGAACTTGCCCCCATGTCCAAGTCTCCATACTGTTGCGTTACGCTTTGCCCAATTCACCGCGATACCATTGTTTACCACGTCTTCACACAAGCTAAGCCAAAGCCTACAGCGTAAAATTGACGGAACAATAATTTGTAAAGTCATTCAAGAGACGGAAAAGACCAGTTGAGTCCGAGCGTCGAGATCAAAGACTCCGTCAAGCTTTTCCTTTGGTGGTGAGCCAAGCCCGGGTCTGGTCGGGTCGGTAGGATTCGCGCCGACGATATGGCTGCTTCGAGGAAAGACGGCCGTTTTCCTTACATCAACCAATCCCATCCCTGCATGCCCGCCACCAGCCCGAAGCAGTTTTCGTGTTACTAACATTTCCGCCCACCACCACGCTGTCTCACACACCATACACCCCTTCAGCCGAGGGACCTCGTGGTCTGAGCCTCTTGTTCTTCGCCAGTCGCTGCTGAACCATTTCGTCTGCCCAGAAATGCGGCGACAAAAGCCCAAGAATCCAAGAAATGAGGCGGCCGGGAGAGCGCCCAAGTGCCATGCCAAGTCGCTCACTGCCGTCGCAGCCGCCATCCATTCTTATTCATTGATAACCTCTCCTCCAAAACCACAATGATAGAGCCTCATCTCGCTCATGGGATCGTGTTTTCTCAACCGCTTAAACGCTTGATTACCAACACCGATTAGCTGACCTTTCGCCGCCTCGAGAAACTACAGACTCGTGTGAGACATTCCAACAAGATACTACTGACTAGAACTAGTCTCGCGCCTTATCCCCCGTTGCAGAAAACCACCAATCACTTCACTTAGTTCAGAGAACCACAGTATAGGCGCACGCCATCGCGCCGGGTCGACCTCGCCAGCCGTGCCAACCATGATAGTTCAGCCAGATAACTTCCCCGTTGGAGCTATGCGTCCACACCCTTATTCCCACCTATCTTGCTGTCGGTTTCCTTCCGGTTGACCATCCATCAGAACCAGCACGCACATGTTCATGTTGTTGCCCCCATGGGTCCCCCAGTCGACGCAACGTTGTCCCCCAATCCCTAATCCTGACTCGTGCTGCTCTAGCCATGAACCTGCCCACTTTCTCATCCTTCTTATCCAATCTTTGTTACCCAAATTACGGTCTCATACTCCATCTTCTCCCCAGATATTGGGGCATACACCGCAGGAACGCGGAGTTCAGAAGGGGGGAAGAGAGCGAGCGTATGGGGGAGGTGTGGTAAACCAGGCCTTGCCAACATCGCACCTTGCCCTACCCGCCACTTCGGTCGAATGATGTCCCAAATTGCACCCACTCCTCCTGGACTCCTGGCCATTCCTCGCCTGTCAATCGTCTGGTCCAAGCTGTGATCCGGCTCGCCGAACCACACAGGACCCGGCAAGCCGTCTCCATACCCACCCCAGGGTACCTGGAGCCCAGGGCCCGTGGGGGTTTGGTTCTGGCTTTGGTCTCGTCGTCTCTTTTCGCGGGGAACCGAGATGTGGACCGGGGAAATGGAGAAGTCCTGCCTGCTTCCCAACAAGAAATCTTGGGGTAAAAGTGAGGAGAGAATGAGGGTGAGATTCCGGGGTTTGGCAGCCCAGATTGATACCACGTCCGGAAGGGGAAAAGGAAGGAATCTGAAGCATTGCCTACGGTACACGGCTCGCTTTTCCCTAACACCTTACCACCCACCCATTACCATCCCTTCGGGGTACTCCACCTGAGATCTGCTCTTATATAGAACGAGGTAGCATCCTCTTTCTCCCATCTCTTGCTCTTCTCCTCCTGTAGGTTGCTCAGCTTCTTCCCTTCCTTTGCAGAGGTTAGACAAGACTCCGGACCCCAAAGCTCCCATCAAGTCAATATCTGAGACCTTTGCTGCGTCTCACTCACCTCGGGCCCTCCCCACCACACCATCAGGAACCTTCTCTCGCTCAGTCTAATCTGGACAAGATGGCCTCTACCGAAGTCGCCGACCCGGAGCTCGTCCGCCCCATGAGCGGAGGCGGCCCGGGCAAGAAGTCCTTCCACGAAGTCGAGCGCACAATCTCCAACGAGAAGGCCGACCACCAGCGCCTCGAGAACGTCGACAATGAGCTGTCAAAGTACGTCGGCGACGGCTCCATCACCGTCTCCAGGGAACGCAGCGATCAGCTGCGCAAGATGATTGATAAGCGCGTCCTGGTCATCATGATCGGCACTTACTTCCTCCAGGCCATCGACAAGGGCACAATGTCCTTCGCCTCCATCATGGGCCTCCAGGAGGACACCCACCTCAAGGGCCAAGAGTTCTCCTGGCTCACCACCTGTATCTACATTGCCATCCTCTTCGTCGAGTACCCCCAGAACTACATCATCGCCCGCGTCCCCATCGCAAAGTACCTCAGCTTCTCCATCATCGCCTGGGGCGCCGTCCTCGCCTGCCACGCCGCCTGTACTGACTTCAAGGGCCTCGTCATCGTCCGCACCCTCCTCGGTATCTTTGAGTCCGCCTGCCAGCCCGCCTTTGTCATTCTCTCCTCCATGTGGTACCGCCGCGAGGAGCAGGCGTCCCGTGTTACGTACTGGTACATGATGAACGGTGCCCAGCAGGTTGTCGGCGGTCTCCTTGCCTACTGCTTCACTCACATCAAGACCGGTCCTCTCAAGTCCTGGCAATGGCTGTTCCTGGCCTACGGTGTTGTGTCCGTCATCTTTGGTGTCTTCGTCTTCCTCTGGATGCCCGACTCGCCCATGCGCGCCAAGTGCTACTCCGAGGAAGTCAAGCGGGAGATGGTCGAGCGTGTCCGCGACAACCAGACTGGTATCCAGAACAAGACCTTCAAGCGCGAGCAGGCCATCGAGGCCCTCAAGGATCCCCAGGTCTGGGGTTACTCTCTTATCGCCCTGTGCACCACCCTGCCCACTTCCGGTCTCGGTGCCTTTGCCAACATCATCATCAAGAGCTTCGGTTTCAACACGCTCGAGGTCCAGCTCTTGGCCATGGTTCTTGGTTTCTACATCATCTTTGTCCTTCTCGGCTCTGTCTGGCTCGTCAAGAAGTTTAACCAGAACCTCTACGTCATGCTTGGCTTCTGTGTCCCGTAAGTCAAAACCCTTCTCAGGGTATCACCGTCAACTAGTCACTAACAGACCTCGCTAGTTCCGTCATCGGCACTGTCCTCCTCATGACCGTCCCCAACAACACCTTCTCCCAGCGCGTCGGCCTCCTCATCTGCTACTACATCACCCTCTCCTTCTGGTCAGCCCAGACCCTCGCCCTCTCCCTCATCTCCCGAAACGTCGCCGGCCAGACAAAGAAGCAGTTCGCCGTCGCCATCAACTTCATCGTCTGGGCCGCCGGTAACGCCATCGGCCCCCAGGTCTTCCTCAAGTGGGACGGTCCCCGCTACTTCATTGCCTTCGCCACCCACTTGGGCTGCTACGCGCTTCTCATCATCGTCATCATCTGTCTCCGCATCTACCTCTCCCGCGAGAACAGGAAGAGGGATGAGATGGTTGCTGCTGGTATCCCCGAGGCCTCTCCCGACTACACTGCCCACGCCTTTGAGGACAAGACTGACAAGGAGAACCTGTCTTTCCGCTATGTCTTCTAAGTATTAGATGCAGGTGGTTGTGTAATATGTTTATGTAATAGCCAATAATGAAGTTTGGCTTCGTCAATATACCCAATATGTAATGCATTGTCTTCTGATCTGCTCTCTCTCGCCGTGATAAGATTTCGTGCAATACTATCTTCCTGATGAGGAGTGAGATGATCCAACTCCAGTGATTAACTTTCGACAATCCGATGCGCTCACGTTCATCCTGGTTTTATGAGTGTTTATGCGATTGCAAGCGAGGACAAACTCGCTGCGTTTTCACTCATCTCAGTTCCCAATCACCTGTGCATGCGATTTTGAAACTGTCTTAAGGACAACTGATCTCAATGATCTACATCTCATTCATGAGAAAATTCAAGTACTTCAACATGTAAGTCAGACATGGTAATGTAACAGGAACATGGACATCTGAGGGCGACTTCATGTTACCTTCAAGGATGAGGGATAAGAGAGAACATGGTGATGAGGCCCAATGCCAGGTATAACGTCGATTTAAG
The DNA here is from genome assembly GCF_023278565.1 of Colletotrichum lupini. Taxonomy (NCBI): domain Eukaryota; kingdom Fungi; phylum Ascomycota; class Sordariomycetes; order Glomerellales; family Glomerellaceae; genus Colletotrichum; species Colletotrichum lupini. Next base: position 7,648,582 of record NC_064677.1, on the reverse strand, counting down.
CTCTTTTAGCTTGTACAAACGCCAAGTAAGTCGCTAGTCAGGTCCAAGAGATTCACCAAGAAATCTCTGGCAATCAAAATGTCTTGAGTGGCTTGCATCTTTGCTTGGCATTTGGAGTTGGGTATGGTTCCCCTCACCGGTGCCGCTCTTCACACACCCCTCCCTTGACTCTCACTCCAGCATCCCCCTCACGAGGTACAAGATAGCTTTCCCTCCATCTTCGTCCTCTCTCCTCATCGCCAAGCTACTTCTCGAAGGCCTTGGCAACTTCCACGTACGAACCCTTGCTGATGTCCTCCAAGATGCCCAGACCTCGGGGATCCCAGCCCAGCTCTTTTCTGGCCTTTGCACCAGACGCCCTATTCTCTGTAGACAGGAAGAAGGAGATAGTTTGCCCCAGCTGCGCCTGTGCAACCTCTAGGCTGATATTCCTCAGTGAAACATGAACAGCGGCAGCAATAGCCTCAGAGATCTGGAAGGAGGTCACATCTGTCGCCGAACTCGCGTTATAAATCTCCCCTGCTAGTCCCTTCTCCGCGGCTAGGAGAAAGAGTCTCGCCGCATCGTCAACGTGCACATTTGTAGTCCGGTTCTTCCCACCGTCGACAATCGTCACCCCGCCAGTCTGCGCTGCGATACCCATGAACTGCGCTACACCGCTGCCGCCCCGGCCGTAGACATAGGGCGCCAGCCGGACCGACATGACGCGAACCCCTCTCTTTTCGAGGTCCAGCGAGTGCAGTTCGGTCAAGATACGGGTGTTAATGGGTGCCGGGTCCGCCGGCGATGCCTCGGTAGTCTCTGCTCCGGTAGGGTTTGCCGCGACGCAGAGAGTACCGGACGTAACGACGAGGGGCTTGTCGGTGCCAGCCAGAGCATCGGCGATGGCGTCGACGGCTGCGGTGTCTATGGGTCTGAAGGTCTCATAGGGCTCGCCACCGAATACATAAGCCGTGGCTAGGTGGATTACGATGTCTGCTGCTTTGCTTTCCTGGCGGAGGATCTCTAGAGAGGTCAGGTCACCTCGTACGGGCACAGCGCCGAGGTTGCGGAGTTTCGAGTCGCTTTCTTCGTGGCGGGAGAGACCGTGGATTTGGTAGCCATCTTTGATTGCGAGTTCTGTTATGACGGAGCCCACGTAGCCACTGGCTCCGGTTAAGAAGATGCGCTTTTGGGGGATTTGAGAAGTCATTGATGGCTTGAGAGGTTGTGAGGTGAGTTCAGTTTGTGGCGGAAATGAATGTTGTCGTGGACCAATTTTTCACTTCATTGTGTTGGATGAGCTTAAGGACTGTCTTATAAGTAAGTATTCAAAGGCCTCTAGGTTGAAGCTACAACCAACCTACCCAACGTCCTGGATTGCCTCAATTCGTAGTCTCTGCTCGGGGTTGTTTCCTTGCACGCCGTGGTTGAGTAAGCAAGACGCGGAATTAAGAACAACCAACCACAATCTCCATATACCCTCGATTGGTTGCCTAATCCAGTAAACAGTCGATCCTTCAATGTGACATCCTAGTTCGACTGCATAACCGATTGCTAATAAAACGGTGATAAGACTAGAAAAGCGCATCAAGAGAGGACTCTTGCCGAGTTCGAAGCTTCGGAAGTTTCGACTTGTCCGCTATTGACCCGATGCTCAGCTGAGTCGTGCTGCCAACGATGTCGTCAAATCAGTTAGTGACTTGCTTGGCCGGTCGGGTTTAAGTATGACTTAACCCCTTCTCATAACACGAATTGAAGATGGGCATCAGAAGACTTTGGAATCATGCCTCACTTTTGAGTTTCCTAAACAATGCCCCTTTTAACGAAATCAACCTTCCAAATTGAGTCAGTCTGTGTTACTGCGCCCATAATTGATGAGATGAAGCTTCATGAGCGTGAGGTTGAATGCGATTCAAAGAACGATTGAGAGCTTCTCATTTGTCAAGTGAATACTAGGAGAGATGATTTCCAAGGAGAATTAACTCTATCACGGAATTAAGGTAGTTCGTAATGGACTCACAGCCTCCTCATGTTCTTTGCCAGATACACGAGGCACGGCGTGCTGATGATGAGTGCTGGTGTTTTGTTTTACCGTGAAGACGAAGTGATAAATGGTACGAAGTATTATGAACCTGGGGAATCCTACGGAGACTAGACAGACAGACTACCAAGAAAACATGAGCTCATTGAAACCGGACACTGTCATCGAAAATCAGATCTTGCCCGTCACACCAGGCTTGATGGCCTCCAGCTTCTGCACCAACTCATTCCAGGCACGATCTTGCGCCTCCTTTCCCTCCTTACTCCTCACAAACGGCGACGGCTCCTCGATACCGCAGTCAGACATGTACTTGCCGTGAGTATCGGCACCTGAGGCCCCGGCATGAACTAGCGTCCTGCTGCCGTACTCGGTCGTGCGAGCCAGGAGAAGCTTCATGATCCACAGGGTCCAGCCACCGGCCTCGCGTCCCAGCTCCGAGTGGCAGAGACCCGGGTTGACGCAGTTGACGGTGACGGGATACTCGGAAGCCGGGTGCATTTCTGCGATGGTCCTGACGCCGAGGACCTCGAGCAGCTTTGAGAGAGGGTAGAGCTTGCCTACGGCATCGTCTGAAGCCTTTGCCCTTTCCTTGATGGTGTTGTAAATCTCGCCATCGGGGGCGGTGCGCTCCTCAAAGTTTGTCCAGGCGTGCACTTCGGAGGCGGTAATTGTGAAGGTAGGTCTCGTGTTGAATCTGGAAGCAGTCTCCTTGAGCTTGGGCAAGACGAGGGCAGTGAGCAAAAAGGTGGACACGACGTTGACGGTGATGGTGCCCTCCTCCCCTTCCATGTCCTTGAACTTGTTGTGTACCACACCGGCGTTGGCGATGAAGATGTCAACGCGCTCCAGCTCAGACTTGACACGCTCAGCAAACTTTTGGACGTTGGCGTAGCTGGACATGTCTAGCTGCCAGACGTCAATGACGTCCTTGCCGCAGCCGGTGGTGGACTCGATGTCCTGCTTGGCGGCCCGGCCCTTGTCGAGACTTCGGACGGCGATGATCAACTTGCTGGCGCCGAGACGGACGTAGTGCCGGGCGGCTTCCTTGCCGAGACCCACATTGCTGCCGGTGATGATGATGGTCTTGCCCGCATATGAACCGGTGGGATACGGCAAGGACTTGAAGAGCTGGCTGTAGATGAAGCCCATTGTGTGCTGTTGTAGGGTATAGTAGTGATTGATACGTAGATGATAGTGAAGCTAATGAATTCAGTCCTAGTGATGAGAGGGGTTTCTTAATGACATGACGTTGAAAAGGTGTTTGGACGAAACCATTATATACTACCAATGGCCGCTTGCGACTTCATCCCAAGTCTATGACGGAGTTAGCAAGGGGGAGCGGAGCGGAGACCGCGCGGACCAGTTCCAGATGGTCGGCAGGGGCCTAAACTTTCAAAGTGCTTAAGTCGGGACGTAGATGGGGCCCGCTGGCCGGGCGCGAGCAACCTTAACTCCATGCCGTGTCTCAGAGTGGCTCAAAGAGGCGTTTCTGTCAATTCATTTCGTTGGCTGCCTTCTGCAGTGATGTTGAGCTAGGTAGGTAGACGCTCATCCTACTGGTCGGACTTGTCACACATCGGAAGAGTTTCAAGCTTCGTATGTTCACGAATTTGTCTACATATTGGTAAGCTCATGTGCAGTTTGGGTGGTCGAGAGGTGGGATTTGATGGGCAGGGCACTGGGCATAGGTATCGTTAGCGGAGTTAAAGCGCTACTTGATCAGGCGAATTGCCGCGAGGGCCTCCAGAACTACCCACATTTATACCTACGTAGAGACCATAATGGGATTGGGAATAGTTACTGATTTGTGTGCCACAAAACTGGGCGGATTTCATGCGAACGATCATTATAGTCAGGGAACCCTGTTGCAAGTCGCGTGCATCGTGACTTGGCTGGACCAAATCCAAATGGCTGACTCAATTTCTCACTCAAAACCAACGACAACCGAGTCCTGGGAATGCCGTAAGCGACTTTGGCAGTCTGGCCGCCTCCAGGTCACTCGTGTAATCTCATGACCAAAGGGATGGACCTGCAGAAATCTTCCTTTTCAATGATCATACTCATGCCACCTGCTGAATTGTATGTGGTAGAAGAGCTCGAACATTCACACTGCTACAACTTTACGATGATGGAAGGTGACAACGTAGTATGTTTGAAGATGAGCGGCGCTAGCTGGATCCCTGAGATCTAGAACAGAAACGTGAAGCCTATCTAACTCAGCTTCACCGGCGCATGTATGCCATTAAGCTGAGCTCATAGAACTGTCCGGTACACGAGCGCTTGAGGCCATCATGACTGAACGTAATCGCGTGTAAAGGCTCCCGAATGGTGTTTTGTCGCATAAGGTTCCTGTTACCAGAGCGCCAGAGGTAGTGCCCGCACTCCCAAACAACCGCCTGTCGGCCGCTGTGTAAGCAAGCTTTGTTCGTTGCCGGCTCGGCCAATTTGCCCCGGGCTTAAGCACTAAACCCCGGATTTTGCGGAGCTGGGCCCTAAAGGCGCCAAGGTCCGCTGTCTCTTAAGAACCAAAGTCCCAAATGCTGCGACGCTGTTCAAGAGAAGTCCAAAGGAACGGACAAGAAAAGAGTCCGTCAATTGCCCGCTGCACTGTTTAGCACATTCACGGTGGAAATGTGGCAGATTTTCCGTTGATGCACCGGCTATGAAGCCAACCAGCCATCATTGCCTGACAAACATACATTCTGCATCTTACAGTGAGTAATGGACATAAACGGTCTTAACAGTGTTTTACCATCTTGAAGCCATGATACTCCAACTGAAGCCTGGTGATACTCAAGGTGTAAGGCTTCATGATGCGGATTTTACGACTATCTCCTCAGTACCCTAGGCAAGTGCTGATGAATCCACGCCGGCATTCAAGGTAAGATGGTCTTTCAATGTCATGAAGGATTCAAGATGTCTGCTATATAACCATGCAATTGCAACCGAACATCGTGAATAAGTATCTCATCAATTCACGCTCACCGCAACATCACCAACCTTGACATCAACACCAGAATTAAAAACACCATAACACCCAACTTCCTTCAAGGCAACCTCTATTCACAATGTTTGCACTTCCCGTTCCCGCCTCTCTTCAGAAGAGCCTCGACACCACCAAGGTCGAATATGTAAACCTGGGAACCTCCGGTCTTCGGGTGTCCGTTCCAGTCCTGGGCGGCATGTCCCTCGGGTCCAGTGAATGGGCGCCGTGGGTGCTGGACGAGGAAGCATCGCTTGAGATCCTCAAGGCCGCCTACGACCGCGGCATCAACACCTGGGACACCGCGAACATGTACTCCAATGGCATCAGCGAAGAAGTTATCGGCAAGGCCATCAAGAAGTTCAGCATCCCCCGCGAGAAGATCGTTCTCATGACTAAGTGCTTCATCTATGTCGGCGAGGAGACGAACCTCCACACTACCATGTTTCCTCAAGAAGTGCCCAAGAGCAAGGACTACGTCAACCAAGGCGGTCTCTCCCGCAAGGCCATCTTCAAGGCTGTCGACGATGCCCTCTCTCGTCTGGGAACGACGTACATCGATCTGTTCCAGATCCACCGCTTCGACCCGACCACGCCCATCGAGGAGACTATGAAAGCTCTCCACGACCTCGTTCAAGCCGGCAAGATCCACTACATCGGCGCCAGCTCCATGTGGGCCACCCAATTCGCGCGTATGCAGTTTGTCGCCGAGAAGAACGGCTGGACCAAGTTCGTCAGCATGCAGAACTTCTACAACCTCGTCTACCGCGAGGAAGAGCGCGAAATGAACCGGTTCTGCAAGGAGACAGGCGTGGGTCTTCTTCCCTGGTCACCGCTCTACGGCGGAAAGCTGGCGCGGTCTGTCAAGGCCGAAAACACCAGCATCCGATCCCAAGGCAAGGGTCCGATGAACCCCGATCTCAGTGAAGCTGATGAGAACATCATTCGCCGGGTTGAGGAGATTGCGGAGAAGAAGGGGTGGAGCATGAGCCATGTCGCGCTCGCTTGGATCCGTTACAAGGGCGGAGTTCCCATCACCGGCTTCAACTCTGTCAAGAGAATCGATGAGGCATGCGAGCTGCGGGGCAAGACTCTGACTGATGAGGAGGCCAAATACCTGGAGGAGCCCTATGTTCCTAAGAACGTCATTGGTCACGACTAGATGTTCACGTAGCACGTCGTTAGTAGCACTCAATTCCATATATTTGCTTCTTCATATAAGACGGGCGCTCAATTGAAGGTGCTAGATGAATCTGGGTTGAAGTTATGCCACATACCCACGTTGTGGAAGTTGGTGCTACTGAGATTCATCGACCCTGGAAAACTACCCTCTGAGAAGTATGTGCTACAATTCGCTGACATGTATGTCTAGTTTCTTCCTGCTCAGGTGTCTGCGGTCAAACCCCACCTGGCGCATACTCCCTTAAGGCCTTCGCCATCGGGCCAAAGGCCGCCCCCTCAAGCACCGTCTCACTCGTCCTCCAGCCAAGCGACCACGGCAACCTTTCCTCCACGAAACTAGCATTGATCCAATCCCTTCTCGCCTTTCCATCCTCGACACTTCCTCCAAGCGCGGCAAGAAGACCACTCATCTGCTCAACTGTAGCCGCGACACCAGCGGCATCAAGCACAAACTCGGGATTCTCCTTCCTCGCATCCTCGAGTCTCGCAGCACCAGCCTCAGCAGCTTGCTTCCAAGTAACGAATTCGTCAGGTAGTCTAGCCACGAAAGAATCCCAAATCGTTCTATTGAACCGCAGGTTATCGCCCAGCGCTAGGTCTCCGCGACTCAAGCTTCCGTCGTGATCCAGTGGCTTTTGCGCCAGGTCGTCGAGGTGGAAAGTCCCGTTCACACCCGTGGTGGAGTATTTCAGCGCCGCAGGGACGGGGCCTGCAGACACAGCGCGGGAGAAGTTGAAGGCTTGCATCTGAGCTACCGTGGCGCTTTCACTTGAGATGAAGGCGCCGTCGCGGTTGATGTAGCCGTGATTGGCGAGGATATTAAGGGCTGGGCATGGTGAGCGGCGGTCGGTTGAGGCTGGGGCTATGTATGGGTGCTCTGGGTGCTCGAACTGCGCGTTTGCAATGGCGGCTAATAAGGCTAGAGCCACATATGAGAAGGTCTGATGACGCATGATGGCTTGTATCATTTGCTGTTGAGAGCAGCAGATAACAAAGAACAGATGTGAAGGAGTGGCCGGGAGAAAAAAAACAATGATTTCACGCAGCAGATAGTTCAATTGATGCTCTCGATAGTCAAAGATTCAGGGCTCCATTGGAAGACTGAGTTACCTTCTGCCTCCTGTACTTATATTCTTCCTTTGTCATGAACGGTGAGGCATAATTCTTCAACACTACTGAGAAACCTTGCAAATGGGGTCTCCAAGCCAGCTAGCCGGCGTCCGTAATGAGAAATACGGGAAGCGGCATTGGCCGAATGATTTCTTCAAGGCTCAATAGAGTTTCGATTTAATCTCGGATGAGTATTCCTGGTGCTCGGCGGCTCCGGCATACCACGGTTCTATAATTGAGTTTCGGTGACCCTGCAAATGCGGCGTTCGACATCCCGGGACCCACAGCCGGGCCGCATTTTCACCGCTATCTTTCTACATCACTATAAGAGCCTTCTTGACACCCCAAGTGCTCGAATATAGCCGTGAAATATTTTGTCACATCATCGCCAAACAATTCGTAAACCGGCAAGTCACTCACTATATCCAACGAAAACTGGCTATGGTTGGTATGACGAACGAACGGCTTCACATATTCCTCGGGGCGTGTAGCACAATTCTCCTAGTTTCCTAAGGCCTGAAAGAAAAGACGGTAAAAGCCGTCAAGCTAGAATCAGCGATTCACGTGGCTTTTTAGTCATGCGATGTCGCCTATTCAAGAGAATTCGATGACATCTGGACAGCTCGGCAGAAGGGAATTGGAAGACTGTCTGCAGTGTTCGCTTGGAAACCAGCTACTACCATTACCCGGAAAACATACTGTAGGGTTTCTCTATACTGTATTATTCCACATCTGAGTGCCATAGCTTATGGGTGACAAATAGAGTCAAATAGAATGAAGCCTTAAGATTCGGGCGATTCCCCGTAGAGCCACTCGACCATCCACCCGGGTGTCATCTTCTTTGCAACATCACGAGAACACTGCACTCCATCATCGTCGACGTACACCGTTGCTTCTCTGAGACCGAGGTCTGTGAGATGATCTTGGACGTCCTTCGTCGTCATCTCGCTCCTCGCGACAACAGCCTCAAATCTCTTTCCGAACTCTTTCACTTGATCCCCGCGTTCAATCTCATCGTCTTTGAATTGTGGGAACCCAGAAGCAAACTTCTGAGAAGTGGCTTACATAAGTGAACCGAATCTTCAGGGGTGACCTCCATAAAAGGTTTAGACGTGTCGTAGAAGTAGCTCGTTAATCCAACAATGCAAGCCTTGGGCCCGTCGTGGATTCTACGACTAGTATCCAAAAGCCTCATAAGATTCTCGGACTCTTGTGCTGAGCTGAATCTCAAAGTGCGATACCTAGCAGCTATTGAAGCAACCAAGTCAGACGCCGATAGAACAACGTAGATAGTCCACCGAGACTGAGACAGAGGAACCGGGAGACGATCGATGTAAAACAACTACCCATATCCAGGGTCGAAAGAAAGTGTGATCAAAACCCTTTGTTGGAAGTTTGCATTGTGGTGTGCGAAGCATTCCAAAGCGTGTAAAAAAGAGCGCCGCGTTTCGCAACTTTCGATTCTCGACGCGATTTACATTTTGTACTGTTTGAAAACGGCGTCTTAAACATATTTGAGAACGTTGCTCCCACATGTTTTCGATCTGGATCAGCCCCATGCTCGAGAAGCTTAGAAATCAATGGGCTACTCACGAACGGGGTATTTCTTTAAGACAGCGATGAACCTCTCAGGCCGAAACGCCTTTTTGCATGAGTAGTAATGTGTCAGGCCTCGCCGGTTAAGGGATAGCTTAAGGGGCATTAGGAGGAGGACCAAGCAACAAAGGAGCAGCTCAGACACATATAGAGCGCTGAGAGTACACCTCGAGGGAAGGGCAGATTTCAGTAATTCATCTTCTAGACCCTAACAGCAGTTGGCCTCTGTGAGCTTCTTCCCTGTGTCATACACCTATTGACATAATGCTTTTCACTCCCTTGTTATCGTCTACATTAATTTCAAGTATTTCATGCCTAGCCCTTAAACGATGTTCGTGTCGGATTGGAAGTCCAATTCGACCGCGGCATATAGCCGACTGCGCAGGGGCCAATTAGGGGCCCTATTTATAATTATCGTAGCCAGCCCAACCTATAGTTAGAACCTCCTTTTTATACCTACGTAGATATCTAAATAGTTTAATTAATCTCTTCGTTAACTACGGTTCGAACTAACTACTCTATAATAGGGATACTAATACTAATTAGTAATTAAATTTTATTATCGTAAATCGGTAAGGTATCTCGTTATATAGAAGAGACGACTTCTTAATACCGCACGGGATAAGAGATTCGTACTAATTAACTTTACGAAAGTAGATAAAAAAGGGGGCGATTCTTAAATACCGTACGGAATCGAGCAATCGTAGCCCTTTACTACTTACGAGAGGTCGACGTCTACTACGTTAAACTACGTTAATTAATAAAACCGCTTAAGTAACTAGTTTTTTACCGTCGCCTTAAGTAGCCTTTTTACTAAATAACTTTTCCGTAGCCGGCCTGCGATTAGAAATTAACTAATTAAATTAGTAAAAGGAAATACTTACGCAGCAACTACCCGCCTAGTTAATTAGCGCAACGGGCAAGCTTAATAGTATAGTATAAAAGAGCACCGCGCGATCGAAAAAAGGGATTTCTAAACGTAAATATTCTTAGTTAGCGTAATAGGAAGCGTATAGGAGTTATTAAGCTAAGAGATCTATAGTATATAGAAAAAGTTTATTACTATTAGGATCTTACGGGTACGACCTTAAGCCCGCAATCTAGACGACCTCCCCGTAGCTCCTTTAACTACCCCCCGAGTATTACTTAGGAATATAATATAGGGGACGGTCTAACGAGGGAGGAGGGGATTTAGAGATTATAGAGAGCACGAGGCTTAGGAAGCTAGAAGTATATAGAAAAGCGGAAATTAGTAACTAGTAAAGATCCCGAGACTAATTACTATATCGTCCTACGGTAATATAAACGTCTACCGCTACTATTAAAAAAAAGAACTACTAAAACCTACCTTTTTATACTAAACGAAAAGGAGGATCTTAATAAGTATAATAGCTAGCGATCTAAAAGGGTAATAGTAATCGCTAGAGAGGGTAAAAACGAGAGTAGTAGCGAGATAGTAAGAGGAAGCGGGAATCTCTTAGACTTTAATAAATTCGTCAGGTAGCGAAAGTACGGATTTACTACGGCTAGCGCGCGGATTAGATATATCCTCGTTAAGGTTAAATACGCTAGTAACTACTAATATAGGCATAAGCTAGGGCACGACCCTTAGCGAGTTAGGGTAAGGAAAGAGAGGGTAAAACCCGATCCTAAATAGAATCCCTATCCTTTATAAGTAAGTAAATATTAACCCGGATTATTAGGGGACGTAGATATATAGAATTATAGATTAGCCTAACGGTAAGTAAATTAACGCGGCATTAATCTATTTAACTAAGGTTTATAAGAAAAAGGGGCTATAAGGGTAACCCCTATTCTACGAGATCGTAGACGACCTTAGCTATTAGCTAGACGAATAGTTCGTAAGCGTAAGCTTAGGAATCATAAAAGCGGTTAATAAATTCTTTTATAAGCGAGGGGTATTACTAGCGCAATTATAATTGCGAGAACCTTACGAAATCCTAGTAGCGACGATTATAGAAGAGGAATTCGTAATATAGACCTAGGTATAAGTCGATAGGGCGTACAATCGCTTTAACGAATTTAAAAAAAGGGTAAACGACCTAGATTTCCTTTTTATAATTACTAACGGCAATTTATTATCGCAAAAGGATATATAGAGGCAAAATATAGTACTAGAAGTACGATAATCGATAATTCTGCCTATTTCGATCTATAGCTCGTCGCCGTTACTAATACGAAATTCGGTACTAATCGGCTAGTAAAAAAGGAGGTAGATTACCCGAAATTACTAAAAGTACGTAGCGACGTAGGGATCGCATATAAATACTAAAAATCTAACGGTAAATACGAGGTAGTTTATAGACCTTAAAAAGATCTTCCTAAAAGAGAAATTATACTCTAGGGAGAAATATAAGGTCTTATAAGAAACCCTAACGATATTTTACGATTATTATAAAAAAGTTAGAATTAGGGAATACTAGTACTATTTAGTAATTAATATCGTATTCGTAAGCAAAGCTTCTAATTATTACTACAAAGCGGTGCGTAATCTTAATTAAAACGACTTTCTTAGTATAATTAACGTAATCCGAAGCCGCTTCGAGACTTATAATAAAAACCTAGAGCTCTTATCTAAGCTACGAGCGATTTCTTTCGTATCTATAGCTAGGATAATAGAGGGCAAATCGCGAGTAAAAATCCTTAAAAAGCTTATCGATCGAATTAATAAGCTAGCGAAAACCTAGCTAAATAAAAGGACTAACGAGCGGAAAGTCGGATATTTTTATACCGTAATCTAGCGCGTTCTAAAAGTAAAAATAACTCTATACTAAGTACCCGAAGACTACGAGACGCTCTATTCGAGGCTAAGATCTAGCTTTAATATTAAAATAAGAATACCGCGCTAAACCTACCTCTAAGCGTACGATAGCCCTTATTAGTAGCATTAAGTCGACCGAACGTATAAAAAAAAAAAAAAAGAAGCTAGGTACGGCAATTGCTAATAGGGAATCCCAGATTCGTTAAATAAGTAGAGATTTAACTCGCGAGCAGGGTAATAGAAGAAGTAGTATTTTATTTATAAAAAGGATAGATATTAGTTAAGTAACTACTCTAAGGAAGAGCGTGCTAAATCGTACGAATAATATAAAAAATCGAGGGTAGTAAATAGTAAAACTAGCCCTTATCGATTTAACTAATTCCTCGTTATATATAAGGGTAGATCCGGGGGTACGGAACCTAGCGAAAGTAGCTAATTTAGCGGCCTAAAGTACCCGCACCCTATAGGAGATTTAGAAAATAAGGAAGATCTTACCCCCTATACTAACGAATTAGATTACGACGAAGTCGACGATATTAACTACTCTTTCTTTACCCCGTTAGCCTCGGGAGGATATACGAGGCTAAACGAATAAAAGGTAATAGAAGCCCTTAATAAGTAGGCTTTTATCTATAAATAGTAAAGGAAGGTCCCTTAGACGACGGATATAGAGGTAAGTAAAAGGACGAATTTAATAGCGCAGAATTCTACTTTCTTAATATTTAAAAAAAAGAGATAAGGTACTAAGCAATTCTAAGGGTAGCTAGAGGGGTCCTTTTTATACTACTTAAATTACTTAAATACTAAGCTCGTATAGGCATTCTACGCGAACGAAAGGTATAGCCTAGATAATTTCTATAAGATTATCCTAGATACTAGGGCATCGTAATAGTTAATAAGAGGAAAAGGGTAATTCTAAGTGCTATAGAAAATCGTGCTAGTAATGCTTAATATGTTAATAGCGGGTATTACGAAGATTAGCTTCGGCCTAGGTAAAGAAATCGTTGCCCTAGGTACGGTAGAAGTAAAAACGTACTTCGGAACGATAACTTTCTATATCCTACCTATTAATACCCCATTTCTCCTATATCTAAAAAACATAGATTAACTAGGTATTATATTTAATAATACGAAGAACAGAATCTCTAGCCGCAAGCACTTCGAAATAGTTAAATAACGATAGGGGCACGCGTTTATAAGGCTTACTAACGATACGAAGTCGATTAATTACCTAACGGAAAGTAAGCTTAAACGACTATACTAGAGATTTAGCTACCCGTTAGTCGCGAGGCTATATAACCTCCTAAAGCATTTGGGTAATAATAATATCGAAATAGGGGCACTAGAGTAGTTAATAAAAGTATACTACTAATACTAAATAAATACGCAGAGCCTACGCAGATTTAAATTTAAATTACGTAATAAGCTTAACTTTAATTAGGAGATTGTCGTCGATATTTTCTACTTAAATAGTCGACCGGTCCTATATATAATCGACGAGGCTATATTATTCTAAGTAAGGTAATTCCTGCGGGATCTATAAGTAAAAATAGTATAAGTAGCTCTACGAAAAAGCTAGATCGATATATACTAGGGACCGCTAGACGGTATTAGAACCGACGCTAGTACTAGTTTTAAGTTAGTAGAATTTAAAAAAAATGCGACGGCCTACGGTATATAGTTAAAAGTCGTACCTATCGAAGCGCACCATAGTATTAGAAAAGTAAAAAGGGCGCACTAGTAGTTAAAAAGAGCGTTTAAAATTATTAAAAAAGAAAATCCCGATTCCGACGACGACGAATACCTCTAGACGGTACTTAAATACTATAACGATACTATAGGGCTTAACGGGCTTATATTAACGCTTTTAGTATTTAGAGTATATTTAAGAACGACCTTAGCCTCGCTACCGTCGCTAGATATAAGCTAGCGAGCTTAAGTAGTTAAAAAAGTAATACGGGCACTGCGCGAGGTAAGTATAAGAAAGTAAGTTAATAAGGTAATTACTATGCACAATAGGCCCGATATAGGGGTTAATTTAGATATACCCCTAAATTCGGATATACGAGTATAGCGCAAAATTACTTAATAATAGGCTGGGCTATATAAATTAATTTCCGTTAACGAGCGTTCTTACGTAGTTACGAGAGATTATAACTAGCTACTCGAAGTATTAATTACGGTAGTTAGACTATATTATATAGATCCTATCGAGGTAATTTCTAGCCTATAAGAAAAAGAAGAGCTAGGGGAAGCTATATAACCCGCAGTAGAGGTATAGGAAATCATCCTTAACAAAATCGTCGTAGTAGTACTAATAAACGACGAGGAAAAGGAAATTACTAAAAGGGTACTAATACGTCGCAAGAGACCACGACGGCAAGCACTAACGCGGCAATTTATTACTAATAACGAGGTAATTAACACCTTTTATATAGTAAAAAAGAAAGCCGATTTCGAGCTAGTAATTAAACTACGCAAAGAAGGCGTAATTATAACTATTAAAAAGCTATATAAGGGATCAGATCTTATTAAAATAAATACTCTGCGCGATCGAGGGGTCTATCGATTTATCCTCTACGATCTAGAAAAGTATATAAACTTCTGCATATTTAAATCGCAAATAGTTCGTAAAATTAAAAGAAAAGGAACACCCTAACCGTACGAGAAGTCTAGATACGTAATTTAAAAGTATAGCGACGTTAAAAAGGCAACGCTACTTATACAATCGCCCATTATATAACGCTATAGCTAACGATTAATAATAGTACTAATAGCATTACTATAGAAAAAAGGATACGAGATTTAGAGCTATAATATTACCTAGGCATATACCTAATCGGCCACAGGGCTCATAAAGAAAATCCTAGCCTATTTACCGAAAAAAATAGCTAGTAAGTACCCAGAAAGTACGATTATTAAAGTACTTAAGCTACTATATAAGCTTATAAAATCGGGCACTTATTAGTAAGCTACTTATTACGATTTTTATATTAATTAACTATTAATAGTTACCTCTACGTACGACCCGTGCTTACTAATCGCGGAGTACGAAAGCGACTAATTTAGGATCGTCGGAATATAGACCGACGATATATTAGGCCTATCCGATATTAACTTTATAAAGAAAGAGAATAAGGAGCTTTAGAAAGCGGGCTTCGTAGCGAAGCTAAAAGAGGTTCTTATAATAAACACCCCCTTAGTATTTAATAGCGGGATTCTTATAATTAAAAGGGAAACCGTTGTTTTCTAATAAAAGGGGTAGAGCGAGAAGATTAACCTCGTTAACCCGAACGTAACCGATATTAAGAAGCGGTATAAGGCTAAGCTTATGCGAGGGGTATATATTACGAGTATTTATTAGCCTAAGGTAATTTTTAACTACGCTAAGGTAGCGTAGGCTATAGATCTAACTAAACGAGACGTCGAAGTACTTAATAAGCGGCTTAAGTAATAGTAAACGAATCTCGATCGAGGTCTCGTTTACTACCTAATTAACCTTATAACTAGTAAGCTCTACGTTTTCGTTAATAGGTTATTTACGAATAATAACGACCTTACTTCGCAATTGGGGTATATTATTATCCTAGCTAACGAGAGTATAGGTAAGAGCAAATTTACTATATACGGCAATATAATCTATTACTTATTAACTAAAAATAAGTAAGTAACGAGAAGTGTACTAGCGTTAGAGGTTTATAATATAGTTAACGGCGTTAACCTCTCCTATACGATTTTAACGACGCTAAGGAAGATTACCGATCGAATTAGCCTTCTACTTATTCTAACGGTTATTTATACTAATTCTTACTCGCTATACGAATACCTTATTAAATTAGGAACGACGAAGGAAAAGAGGCTTATAATTAATATTATAGCCCTTAGGTAATCGTACGAAAGGCGCGAGATACTCGAGATCCGTTAGATTAATAGTAAAGATAACCTCGTAAACGCTTTTATAAAAGTAGTACTAAATAAGGGATTAGAGTAATTCGTAAGTAACGGAAAAGTTATTATACGAATAGAGGGATAGGTTATATAAAAAGAATAGAGAAAAGGAAGAAAAAGAGACGACTTAGTAAACGGGCCCGAGGTCGAATTATACCTCTAACCGTAGTAGTTAAATTAATAAAAAAAAGAGAAAGTTAGTATCGAATTAGAAGTCTAATTCGACCGCGGCATATAGCCGACTACGTAGGGGCTAATTAGGGGCCCTATTTACGATTATCGTAGCTAGCCTAACTTACGGTTAGAACCTCCTTTTTATACCTACGCAGATATCTAGATAGTTTAATTAATCTCTTCGTTAAGTACGGTTCGAACTAACTACCCTGTAATAGGGATACTAATAGTTCGCAATTCTAGCTTTATGTCCTGAGCTATGTCTTCTACCGATTCGTCACCCGCACCACTAATAAATAATAATTCATCATTCTGCGTCATCTTTTCGTCAGGTGGGAGCGTTGGAAGTACCTTTAGGGAAAGGTTTTGCAAGTTCATGTCCTATAGAGTAGTGAGACCCTGTGATATCTGAAGTACTATTCTTTGGAATAGACTTTTCACGGATATAGATTGTAGGGCTTACGTTATAAACCTCAGCCAAGATGTAGTGACAGCGAAGAAATGCTGGGTTGGGCAGGTTCTCGTCACCATTGTGCGCACTAAACTGAACTGTGGGAGGCAGGATCCCTCTGAGATAGAACCGTTCGGCGGAACCAAACCGTTGGATGGCATATTGATTCTAAGTAAGTTAGACACATAGATGTTTCAAATTACAGCTCATTGAAGAACTTACTTGGACGCCTGTGGACTTGAAAGCCATCTTCAGCTTTCTAAATTGTTTATGCAGCGTGTCCATCAACGTCATAATATTTGGAAGCTGGTTTATGCTTTCAGAAGTAATTGCTCCTTGAAGGTCGTTGATATATCGATGATACGCGAGCCAAATTGTGGCAATATTCACCGTCTACAGCATAGTGTAAGCATTCTGGTCACCCCATTTGTACAGGGATACTTACTTGGATATAACTACCGTTGGTAGTGGAGAGAGAGTAAGGAATGCAATGTGCACAATTAGTGCTGCATATCTTTCCCTGAGAAGGCTCCTTCCATGTATCAGACCAGCATTGGCTGACCATGCACCTCCCGCCGTCCCTTTTTAGACACTCGTCTCTCAGTGTCGCATCTCTCGGTACTGTTTCAACTTCGTGCAAAATGCTTTGTATCTCAGTCTGGGCGTCTTCATCCACCGGCTGGGAGATGAGTCCCTTTCCTCTTCCACGAGCGAGCACTATCAGATCAGTTATTACCTAATCTGAATAAGTATCATATGGATGATTTGGTACTCACTAGGCTTAAGCAGCGCGTCGATTAAATGATTTCTGAGAGCACGGAGTTTGTCTGGCTCATTCTGGTAAAAATAAACCTCCGCCGCAAGAGTGGTGAGGCCGTTTCCTTCGAGCCGACGTAAGAAAATCTTCAACACTTGGTCGGTATCGTCAGACTGATCGCACGGGACGTAATCATCGCAAATTTTAAGCGCTACTGTTACTCCCAGTTGAGCCACCGAGTCGTCTCCGAGAATTGTGAGTCTTTCCTCTATCAGGGCTCCATCAATCTCTGGGTGTTCTGAGACTGGCATCGTGAATGACGACTGCTTTCCCTTAGACTGGATGATTCCAAATGTGTCTGTCGTTGAAAAGAATTCCAGGAGGCTACGTCGACTGATGACGTCGGCACATAGTTACGTACCTCTCATGGGTGCAGAACCAGCAAGGTGCGCAACTTCTCGAGGTTCTCTCACCAGGAAGGTGCGCAACTTCTCCAGGTTCTCGAACTTAGCTGAAACTTTGACAAACTTATCATAGCCTGATTATCGAGAGGCGCAAATTTCGACATTTTGAACGGTACACAGGTTGTGTATGATCTCTAGGAGTCTCAATACGCCGTCTTCGAGGCTCACTTCATCCATACCATCTAAATAGAAACATATGGGACGATTGTAGTGCTGAATGGTGTTGAAGAAGAGCGTTTAGAGTTCCTTAGCAGTCCAATCTGTCCCAGAGTCCTTCCGTCCAGATGCTGAAATACTGCTCATAGATCGGTCCAGAGCTGTCAAGTCATCTGTAAGAAGTTGATGCAGCAGCGAGCACAACTGAAGAGCAACTTTTGATGATGACGTACTAGTGGTATTCTATAAGAATGCCGACTTGGTCGCTACATCTTTTTCAAGTATTCAAGAGCACCAAGCTGCGTCTCGGGAATAACTTCCTGCCAGCAAGATCTCTGTTGCAAGTGACTTAAGACTAGAAAGTAATCCTCAAGCAGGGTTACAGTGACAACGTATAATATCAGCTGGGGGGAAATATGGGAATACTCAAGCCATGAATACCAACTCACTTCGAGACTGTACCCAACAACAGTGTGCCGAGCGAGAAGTGATGCTTCAAATATCAGCTGTACACTCACACGCCATGTAACCTCATCCAAACCCATTCATCCTTTTCATCTCTATTCAACCAAACCAGCCCTTGAAAAATCAACATCGCTAGCTAAATCGCCATAAACACATCACCACATCCCCATTGTCATCACCATCAGGCTCAAAAAGGCAGATGCCAAGATCCCTCCAAGCCCTTGCATCTTTCGCCACTTTTAACCGACGACTACCGGCAGTAAAACGGGAGCCGGGGGGACGGACCCGAACCAGAAGTAATGGGCAAAAACGACAAGGTAAAGCAGTTAGACCAAAAAGCGCCACCCGACAAATAAAAGCTGCAGGTGAGCCGATTCAGGAAAGTCAAGCTCGCTGTTGGCATCGTCATTGAGCTGCAGTGGCACTGAGAGCACTTACGGCAGGGCCTCTTGGAAGGTGTCACGGGATCGCAGAGGATGCACGCAGATCGGTTAGTTCAATTGGCAACTCCTCTGATCTTCACATTTCTGCGACAAGTAGATTGAGTAAGACCGGACTACTCTAAGTATTGATTGGGAACTGATTTACAGAAAATTGGTTATTCTAGCTCCTGAGAGTGGCGGGAAAGAATCTGCACCGGACACTAACAAACACCAACCCCGCAATCGAGAATCGACCATGACAGAAGCGTGTTGCTAGCCCGACGGCCAGACAAAGGGAGCTTCTGTAGTGTCAAACCCTCGCCTGGGACTTGGAAGTCGGTGCATACTCGCGCGTGACCTAATTCTTTGTAGATAATGCTTGTGCTGGCGAGGATGTGTAAAAAGGAGAGAAGCACCGCACAACACCGGTCCAACCACTCGGTTTGCCCACCATGCCGGCCTGTCGCCTGTGAAGCCTGAGGAATCCTAATCGAGGAACTATGCAGCCATTGAGTGCCCAAAGTCTTTCTGCGGCTCTAAGGCGAAGGCACGGCCATTGCATGGTAGCAAAAGAATCGGGTGGCTGATCCTTCGACCTGTGTGCTTCTAGCTGGCAGGTGACAAGCCACGAGGGAATTCGATTGGCTTGATGCTTAATAGCTCAGTTCTTCTGCAATTGAGCACCTCGACTTGGCGCGTTGCGGCGCTTTCATGGCGGCTACCCCAGATCTGCATTGTCTCAATGATCGAACCAGTCATCACGACAAAGAGAACCTCAACCCCACGAGTGGAGAGACGGTGAAGTTGGAGGATGGGTGGGATTGGCGGGAGGCCAAGGTTAGATACCATAGCGGCACTTGGATGGAGGGCTACGTAGCGGTGCGGCACTGCGGAAGGCCAACGGAGCCGGCCGCCGGTCGAGATCAGTCCATACCAAAGGTGTTAGTCAAAAGCTCCCATTAGTCGGCGGGTTGGTGACAGGTCAGTGACGACGACGACAAGTTCCGAGGTTCGATGACGGTGGTGCCGGACAGGGGTCGAGCTCGGACCTGGGCACAGCTGCACCTGACTACCACGCTAGAATCCGGTGGTTTGGATCCATTTACACTGCCTATCGATCGTTAGCTTTGGCAACCAAGAGGACGGGCATTTGGAATGGGGGAAGAGGCAACGATCGTGCGTGCACGGCGCCAGCATCATCAGTCAACACCAAAGACGCGGGTCGGCGTTGCCACTCAAGGGCCCTGCGACTCACGTGTCCCGAGAACTCGGGATGGGCTGGGGATGGCCTGGTTGCTGGGATGGACGTGCAGCGTACCGCAGCCTGTGCTTTTCTTGTGTTCATGACGGCCCCGTGCGAGCAAAACAGCGGATGAACCTCAGGCCTGGAACGAGACACCACGTGACGAACATCGTGTGAGGTTCACGGTTCACGGTTCACGGTTCGGGCTGTGTTGGCAAGTCTTCAGCAGAGATCTTGGGGGTAATTTTTCCTTGGAAGTGCCCACCAGGGGTAGCAGGGGTGTTTAATGATAGGTTCTCCGCAGTGGAGAGAGAATCTGGGCCTTCGTGGTTTTGCTGGAGAGAAAAATCCTTCCGAGCGGAGACCGACACCGTGCCCGCGTCCGGAGACCCCGTGGAGTGACAGAGTTTGCGGTGCGGTGACAATCAGTCGGTCTATTGGTACCGGTCTGGCGGTTTGTACGCTTCTTCGTATCTGTAGTTCAAGTTCGAGACGAACGGTGCGTCAGAGATCAGGCGGCCGGCGAAAACGCGGTCGTTTTACCAGTTTCCCACGGGGAAGAACAAAGAGGAGCCCTGGAGAAGAAGCACGAGGGCGGTGGGCTGGGGAAAAGAATCGAGACCAAGCCCAAACTCGGCCGGAAGCCGAGGCGATGAAGCACTGAAGCAGGCAGGGCAAGGCGACGCGCCAGTGTTGACAGGCCGCTGTCGTGATTTCGGGCATGGTTGAATGGGGCCGTCATCAAAGACGGGCCGATATCACGGCCGTGACAGGTAAAAGTACTACGGTATCAGGCCAAAGTTTAACCCCCTTGTCAGGTATCTTCGCCCATGCTTCTCGCGATTATATCAGCAGCATTACTTTCGAGATTCTTGTGCACGTCGAACAGAAATTTGGCCATTGAGAGTCACTGCTTTGCCCTGGTCAGACCCACACTACCTGGTAGGGAGTTTAAACATACCCATAAGGACCAAGTAAGCACCTGGGTACGGAGGCCGACCAGGTATGGCTCGGAAGGCACCCACTGGCGAACAGGCGCCGGGGGGGGGGGGGGAGCCCAAGTCTGGAGCGCCGGGGATGGAAAACTTGTTGGTCATTCGGACTTTGGGCCCTCTTAACAGCAACGCGCGCTGACTCGGGTGGGGTGGTGGTACGACGTGACTCTTTCGGTTATAGGCGGTGACTTCGTAAGGACGGCTGTTGTGTACGGCTCATTGAATGATGAGCGCGGAGCCCCGAAAGCACCCGCGGAATCAGACGAGCAAGCGCGCGATCTGGCGGAAGCAACGTCGTGATTGGGTACCGGCTTCGTGAAGCTGGAGATATGGGGTTGCTTGGAGACCCCGATATCTCCAGGCGGAGAGACAGAGAGACAGACGGCGTCTGAAAGTGCATGTGAGGCGATCCACAACGGACAGGAACTCGGCCAAACTGGACACCAAGACGAAGTGTCTACCATAGTAGACTCCGAATAGAGAGATCTATAGGTAGTTAGCGCATCGAGTACCACCGAGCATTGTCCCATTTGGGGCCGGGGCCGGGGATTGGAGGAGAGATGATGGGGAAACTTGGGGGAAGAAAAAAAAGTTGGATGGGAATGGGGAGAAGTTGGGGGAGGGCGTGAAAATGCGGGATGAAGATGGGATGGATTGAATGGGGTTGCATCCATCTCATGCAGTCCGGATAGCGAGATGCAGCAGCTAGCAAAGCTACTGTAGTTGTAGGTTTTGGCGAGGTTGAATGGCCCGAATAGCTTCAAATAATCGTCTAAGCGAGTTCGATTGTAGGTGTTGAAGCCTGAAGATGGCTTAGTTGAGCCAAGAACAGTCAAGCGAGCTTCACACAAAAGCGTCGAGAGCTCTATCGTAAGGCGATGTAGCTTGTGGTACCCACGGATAGGGAGAGACGTGTTGGAGGGCTGCAGGAGAGCATGCGGGAGAGCCCTTGGGGCTCCAACGTTGCGGCTTGAACTAGGGTCGCCCTTAGGATCGGAATCCATACCTACTTGTTCGTACAGCGAGCGTACCGGCCGACATGTGCCCATCACGAACGAACGAATGACCTGGCGGATGTCGGCGGCTGAAGAGACATGGCGCTGAGCCAGATGATCCGTCGAACGACGACAGTGGAGATGTTTGGCCAGGGAGCGGCAAGGGAAGAAAAGCCACACGGGCGCCTCGTGTCTCGATTGCTGACAGTTAGAGACCGCAATGCTGCCGTGATGTCTGAGTCCAGCCGCAGATT
Organism: Colletotrichum lupini; assembly: GCF_023278565.1. Taxonomy (NCBI): domain Eukaryota; kingdom Fungi; phylum Ascomycota; class Sordariomycetes; order Glomerellales; family Glomerellaceae; genus Colletotrichum; species Colletotrichum lupini. Next base: position 7,626,582 of record NC_064677.1, on the reverse strand, counting down.
CACCACCCAATCTCAGCGCATCGCATCGTGTCGCAAAGCATCGCCAGTCACGGGGGCCTGCCGCAGAGGCACAGCTACCTAAGGTAGGTAGTAGAGAAGGGCGCGCCAGAGTCGGACGCAGGCCGCCTGCGCGAACGAATTAGTGATGCATCATCCAATTGCCTGACTGAAAGACGCGCCGACGTGGAAGGCTGCGAGCAAGTCAAGGCGAGACATTGGCAATTCCTTACGAAGACTTTCTTCCTTCTCGGAAGGATGACGGGGCAACAGGGACCGGGGGTTCTGGGTGTGTCATGTTTTGGGATTGACATCTGGGCGAATCGGAGGGAGGAACCGGTGGCTCACCAGACCAAGACTCAAAAGGAAGGGCCTGAGTCCTGACACCTGGGGGAAGATGTGGGAAGGAAGGGAGGCGGCGGAGCCAATGAACGCCACAAAAAAGTGGCCGGGGAAGATACTTCGGTACTTTTCCGGTACGTACTCTGGAGATTACTGTGGAGCGACGGTCTGGCACCAACTGGCAAGAACTAAGGATTGGACCTGCCCTCAGGACGGCGCTGAACGCTTGTTGCCTGCCTCTTCGGCGCTTCTATGGCGCTTTCCCCAAGTCCCTATGCCAAAAGTCTCCAGTCTACTTCTCCACGGGGGCACCTTTTTTCAATGGAATTATGGAATTATGGGAATTCCTTACTTTTAATCGTTGGACCATGGCTGTGACAGGCCCACTGCGTCTTATTCCCACGGGACAGGTTCATGTCGGATAAAGAATACCCCTCGGGGACCCCACCAAACGCGGGTGAAAGTAACCCGAATGAAGATAATCGGGAGTTTTAGGGGGAGAAAACTCTGACACTCTTGTTCTGTAGGCCATTTGTTGGTGAAAATTCTGAAATTGCATGAAGCGATCGTGAGATTCAGGAGGTCATCAAACGTAAGCAGGTAACTGCACCTCCAAATTAGTCCACATACAGTCAAACACTCATACCAAAACCATGTCAAACGGCGACGATGACTTGGCCAGGACCACTAGGCAAGAAAAGGAGAAGGCATGTCATCACTGGACCACGGCCACCGGGCGCTTGGCCAGAAACGGGCGCATTTCATCAAGTCTGCCGTTGTCTACTACCTAGGAGTCTAGGACTAATACGTACTGCATGCCTGGCCCATGTTCGTCGTCGCCGCTTTCCTTCCCTTCCGCGTTCCCCTCCCTGCGGCGTAGATGAGTAGTGCCGTGTCGATGACATTCTTGGGCGTCCTCAACTCTGGAAACTCTGGAGTCTGCAGAGAGAGACGCGCCTTGGTATGCAGATTATCGCTGCATGAGCTCGGGGCCAAGCTCGGCACGTTCTGACTTGGCGCACAGCTGGCCCCCTCCCCCGCCGCAGTCCTGCGCCGGCCATGGCCCATCCATGGGGGAGGCAAAGTGTCACGCATTTCTAGATTCCAAGACCTCTCCAAGCCGGGGTTGCGTGCGGGCGGTTCGTCTATTCGGCGCTTGTTGCGATGCAAGCGATGAAAGCATATCGAACTACTCTCGTCAGGATCGTCGAATGACCTCGAAACGACCGGTCCGACTCCATGACACTTTCCGCGTTTAGACTTTGGGGATTCCAGCGCATCGGTTTCGGTGTGCAGGGTGTCAGGTAGGTAGGTAGGTAGGTCTTCAATTAGACATCTTGCACCCTCGTGAGATTGCAACCAAAGACAGACGCGCCGAGTCGCGACTTGGAATCTCTTGCTGCAGCCTACCAGAAGTTCAGAATCATCCACCAACAAATAGCGGCAGAGACCACCCGTTCGTCTGGTCCGTTTGCTTGATCTCCAGTTGACAGATTGTTTGTCAGACCCGAGAGCCCGAGCCGAAGGGTCGAGACCGGACCCAGATCAGCAGAGCCCCAATGCTTTTTTCTTCGAATTTTAATCGACCTGTTCCAACACGAGCCGAACATCGGGTGAAAATAGCAGTAAACGGATGGAACACGAACAGAAAAAAATCGGGTCGTGTCCCGTGCCCACGCTCTTCTCCGGCGCAGCGCAAAAGACCTGAACTGCCAGAACAAACAGCAGAGCCGGGAGCGGTCAAGGGTCTGGATCGAGCCTAGCGTCGATTCATCAGTAAAAAAAGGATGACCAAGTCTCCAGGGCCCCGCCCCGCAAAACGCCACGCGACGGCGAGACAACGGCGAAATCCATTTCCCCAGCTTTTTTTTTTCTTCCTCTTGGCTCTTTTCTGCTTGGGGCATTTTGGGGGGGGCCTCGGTGCTTGGGAAAGAACCCCCGTGACCCGGTGGCTGCGCTCTCCATGTTGGGCACGAAAGGGGGTCCCCAGGGGGCCAGACAGCTGAAGACTGGAGTCCCCGGGCCAGTGTGGTCTCCCCCAGTTATTGTTCCCCAGTGGCTAATTTTCACGTCCAATTCCAATAATCGTGTGTGCTAATAGCCTACCTGGGGGAAGGGAAATGTCTTGCCCCTTTGACTTGTCATCCCCTCTGGCTCTCAGTTTTCCAAATGTTTTAGTGCTTGTAGTGGACTGCCGGTCATCGCGCGCCACTGACGAGTCAATCTGTCCACCAAGGTAGTGGGCATCGGCCGCTAAACTACTCTTTCCTCTCCTGCTGCGAACCTGGCTAGTGAGGCCGTGTTCAGTCCAGATCCGCCTGGAACTGATGATCTGATGGTTTTGGTCCACCTGGAGTCATTGAATTCTTACCAAGTGGATGATGATGCTTCTGCTCGAGTTCCAATTCTTTTCGGTTCATGTACCTTTTCTACGTGCTACAGGAGCATTGAGTACCTTACATTTGCATTCTTTTTGCTAGGGAGTCGCTCGTTCCTTCCCGCCCGTCTAGCATATCTCATTGTCACTCGTCGGCTGCCGTGGCAGGTGCTCCCCTCTAGCCGACGGAAGTCCTAAAAGTCAATGGCAATTGGGGAAGGGCCTTTTCAACCACGGCGTCCTTGTTTCCCCAAATGTTCGCTCCCACATTGGCAAGAAATTGAATGCCCAAACAAACAGATCACAATTTAAGGTGACATGCACCTCGAGCTCTGCATATTCATCCTCGTACCTGAAGAGCAAGTACGACCGCAATGCTGAATGGCACCTTGAGGTAGCTATCGTCAGGTGAGTGAAGAACCTACCTAACCAAGAAATGGAATGGAAAGAAGGAATAAAAGTACCTTCCAGCCCAAGGACCATTGTGTGAGACGGGAGGTACCTCCCACATCGCGCGCTAACCTGGACGGGGAGCAGTTCCTTCCATGTATCCTTGGTGCCTTGTACCTCTCCTGGTCTCCCATCTCTCTCTGCCTCTCTCTCTTTCTCATAGCTGTTTGGCTGCCACCCCCGTCGTCCTTCCCTCCTTCCCCGTGGCCTGCCCGCCCCGCGGCCCCTTCCCAACTCGTCGGGAGTCCCCTTCCCACCCCCCCTCGTACGCCGTAGCTTCTTCTTAGTCTTCCACCCCTCCCCTTCCCCCTCGGCCTCCACGCCTGCCCAAAAGTTATCGGCCCTATTAAGCATGAGCTAGCAGGAGCTTCAATATGGGGACGGCTAACCAACGGGGCTAACCCAATGGGAACTCGTTCTCGATGAACTGTGACCTGCAGACCCTCGGAATGGGGAGATGAAGCACCACACACACTCACACATACACAACACTCCTCTTCACCACGTCCATACGACATAGGCATAGGCATACCTAGGCGTAGTAAGGTCTTCATCGACAACACGGCAGCCTGCTCTGCTCTGTTTGAGTCTGACTGACCCATACGCATCGGCCTGGCCTGTCGTCTCATTCTCATTCCCCATTCCAGACCCAAGTCTTGGTGTCACACCCCCCTCCCCTAGTAAGGTATCTCCAATTCCCCCCCAGTTCTCAGTCCCCAGTCCATCAGTCGGTACTACCACACACACCCCCATGCCAGACAGGCGGACTGACACGGACGCAGCTGCGTAGCATTACCTTTCCCTTTGCACCTTCTTGGACGTGACACCAAGACTGATAAAAAGTCCTCGTCTCGCCCTCATTTTCTCACTTGCTCCCCTCCCTTCCTCACAAGCTTCCTCGCCAACAACTCTCCCGACAAGCTTCCTCTCGTCCTCCCCTTTCCCATACAATCAGCTCGGATCATCGCCAAGCTCCCGAGGCGAACAACAACAGCAACAACCTCCACAATGGAGAAAGAAACCGGCGTTACGCGCGAGCCCGTCCAGGGCCTCGCCGTCACCGACAATGTCGACCAGATCGAGGCCCCCGTCACATGGAAGGCCTACCTGATCTGCGCCTTTGCCTCCTTTGGAGGTATCTTCTTCGGATACGACTCCGGTTACATCAACGGTGTCCTGGGTTCCATCAACTTCATCGAGGCCGTCGAGGGCAAGGGTGCCACCGCCATTGGCGAATCTGACACCTCCCTCATCGTCTCTATTCTTTCCTGCGGTACTTTCTTCGGTGCTCTCATTGCTGGTGACGTTGCCGACTGGATGGGTCGCAAGTGGACTGTCATTCTCGGCTGCCTTATCTACATGATCGGTGTCGTCATTCAGATGATCACTGGTGTCGGTTCCTCCCCTCTCGGTCCCATCGTTACCGGTCGTCTCATTGCTGGTATCGGTGTGGGTTTCGAGTCCGCCGTTGTCATTTTGTACATGTCTGAGATTGTAAGCTTTGCACATTGACGCCCTCACGAATCCCCAGAGTACTCCACTAACACAGTTCCATAGTCTCCCAAGAAGGTTCGTGGCGCTCTCGTCGCCGGATACCAATTCTGCATCACCATCGGTCTTCTCCTGGCTGCTTGCGTCGTCTACGGCACCAAGGACCGCACTGACACTGGCGCCTACCGCATCCCCATCGCCATTCAGTTCCCTTGGGCTCTGATCCTCGGTGGTGGTCTCATGCTCTTCCCTGACTCCCCCAGATACTTCGTCAAGAAGGGCAGACTCGCCGATGCCGCCGCTTCCCTTTCCAAGCTTCGCGGCCAGCCCGAGAACTCTGAGTACATCCAGGTCGAGCTTGCCGAGATCGTCGCCAACGAGGAGTACGAGCGCCAGCTCATCCCTTCTGCCACTTGGTTCGGCTCATGGGCCAACTGCTTCAGCGGTTCCCTCTTCAAGGCCAACTCCAACCTGCGCAAGACCATTCTCGGTACTTCTCTCCAGATGATGCAGCAGTGGACCGGTGTCAACTTCATCTTCTACTACTCGACTCCTTTCCTCCAGTCCACCGGTGCCATCAGCAACACCTTCTTGATCTCCCTGGTCTTCACCCTCGTCAACGTCTGCTCCACTCCATTGTCCTTCTGGACTGTTGAGCGCTTCGGTCGCCGCACCATCCTTCTCTGGGGTGCCGTTGGTATGACCATCTGCCAGTTCCTCGTTGCCATCATTGGTGTTACGGTCGGTTTCAACCACACCCACCCGGACCCCAACGATGCCACCAAGAGCATCGCCAACAACATTCCCGCTGTCAACGCCCAGATCGCCTTCATCGCCATCTTCATCTTCTGGTTTGCCTCTACGTGGGGACCCGGTGCCTGGATTCTCATTGGTGAGGTCTTCCCTCTGCCCATCCGCTCCCGCGGTGTTGCTCTGTCCACTGCCTCCAACTGGCTCTGGAACACCATCATTGCCGTCATCACCCCCTACATGGTCGGTGAGAAGCGTGGCAACCTCAAGTCCTCTGTCTTCTTCGTCTGGGGTGGTCTCTGCACCTGCGCCCTGGTCTACACCTACTTCCTGGTCCCCGAGACCAAGGGTCTGTCTCTGGAGCAGGTTGACAAGATGATGGAGGAGACCACTCCCCGCACTTCCGCCAAGTGGAAGCCCCATGAGACCTTCGCCTCCCAGGTTGCCCGCAACGGCGTCCTCGACAAGGTCCACGTCGACAACATTGAGCGTCGCACTTCCAACGTCTAAGTGCGCGTCTATCTAATGTCCATTTTCACTTTTATCTATACCCCTAGTATACTACCCGTCTTACCGGGTGAATAACCTGGGAGGCATCTCTGAAGTTGGGTCTAATTTGGACACATCTTAACAACTTGTAATGCGAAATGTTGATGTGGAATGCATGGCGCGTGGGGGATAACATAGTCGTCACGATTGTGACTAGTTTACACTACCGCTCAAAGATAACTGTTAATACAACTAAAAAAGTTGAATACGATATTCTCACTTGTTTTCCAAGTGATTGTGCTTAGCAGCCTGGGGTTTACACGATGAGTAGCTGCACCTTACCTCTGCAGAGTGATGGAAACAACAAAACATGAGAATAAAATGACAAGGGCCTTCATTATTCATGCACCCTGCTGGGTACCTTCTCCGGCACCATCTGTGGCACTATGTCGGGTTGAGGCTTCGGCAAATCGTGGTCTTGCCTGAACTGGGGCAAGTTGAGCGGGTCTCGGATCTCTTGGCTGCATTCTGCAGGGACGGGGCTCCCGAACTGCAAGCTACTGTGCAACACTTGGGGGTACTAGGACACTTTTCGAGGTTCGCGAACACCATGAAGAGGTTGTGCGGGTGATGTCATATGACTCCTTGGACGTTTATAATTGAAGTGGATTGGAAAGTATCTTTGGGTCCAGCCACATGCGTGCTTCATGTGGGTTGCTGAAAGGCAAACCTCCAAGTTAGTCACCAACCTTTCGCGTGGGAACGCTTCATATGGCTGTGACATGAGAAGGTGGAATGGCTGGCTCTGGTTTCCATAAATACTTGGTTTTCGATTGCTCTGGATATTGACCAACCAGGTCCACTGGTTTTCTTTTGGGTTCGGGTGCCCTTCTCCGCCTCCTCACAGGCGAGTTCAGTTCTGTCACTGGTATACCTAACTAGTAATCACGCCACATCGTCTAAGTAAGCTTGCAGTGGTAGTGGTGAGTACCTTTCAGGTCTCGGCGAATATTCGTACTTGATTTCTTCTCCAAGGTGGAAGGAGGGAGCTTCTCCTTAGGACGTATGTCTAGTAATTGGGAGATGGATGATTCTCAATTGGCCGTCAATGAGCGTGCCTGTCATGCGTTCTGCGTGCGCGCTACCTCAAGGTCTACCCCGAGGGATGCGTATCATAGTTAACGCAGTAGAGAGTGGGTTGGCCAGCCCGGAGTTACTTCTTCGACACATTTTTGCCAGCCTCGGCTATTGTGCGGCATTGTATTGCTCGAATCCATCTCCTATAACTTTCTATTAGGACCGAAAGTGTGCGGACCACTCATCTTCTGGGCACGGCACTACACAACATCGTCATCATTCCTCGAAGGACGTAACGGATAGACGTGTGATTCGAACGCCCAGTACCCTTCATGCAGAAAGACAAGCCTTCTATGTACCTACATGTGGGTTAAACTCGAGCGCCATGCGGCGCCCAAGGTCCCTCATACCGCCACCCCGTGGCCCGCCTTGTGCTGCACCCTGTGAAAGAGCCGCTGGAGCGTCTCTCGCATGCGCTCGAGATCACGCGCCTCTCTACCCCATCGCCCCAGAATCCTCAGCGCAAGCCGCACGAGAGACTTCCAGCTCGATGGCGGCTCTACAGGATGGTTCCCTGCCGCGACGACCGCGAGAACCATGACGGCGCAGGAGAATGCGCGGCGGGCGACGAACCAGCTTCCGCCGTGGCGGTGGTGTTGCGCCGTTTTGACGATCATGGCGGCGCAGGTGTCGACGGCTTTTTGAGCGAGGTGGATCACGCGCGGGTTCGTCAGGTGCTGCTGGCTCTGGTCGTGTTGGCCACGGCCCTGGGTTCCGTGGAGGGCGCAGTAGAGGAGCGGGCGGAGGGTTGATTCGCGCCATCCTTGGAAGCGACCTTGGAGATAGAATGCGAGTTCGTTTTCTGGGTAGTCGTGTTCGGTAAATTGGATCAGGGGTGGAAGATGAGAGTGTCTGGGAGACGTGTAAGTTGGGCATTCGGCTGGTGTGGTTGCTGTGCTGAATTCCTCGGAAATTTATTCGCGCTGCTTCGAGGTCCGCCAAGACTGGGGAAATCAAGTGGAGGACTCGGTTTGGGGGCACAAGAAAGTAGTCCGCACGGATGACATGGGAAGGCGGGGCAGAAGTAACTGACAATTGCGAAATTTCCTTTTCAAACTCGTCGTATTGTCGGACTAATAAATCCTCGTTCCTCAGCCAGTAGGCCTCGCCTTTTCGGTATAACACGGACATGGTGTTTTTGATCGTCCGCCGGAGGGAGATCTCGGCGAGGTAGTAAAGCCAACTGCGTTCTTCTTCCAGGCGTTGTTGAGAGTCTGAGAATGGGGACCAGGCGTAGTCTGAGGGATTCGCGGGTGTCTCGTTGACGCTGATGGTGCACACCGTTGCCGTGGAGAGTGTTGAAGGAGGCGCAGGGAAGGAGTCTGGGTAGGTGAAGTCCTCTAGGCCGCTTGGTCGGAGACCCAAAGTCGGGAGGATCTCGCTACTTTCGTCAGTTGAAAGACGCCCACCATACGGTGACAGAGAAAAGGTGAAGGTTACTCACTTCTCAGCCTTGAAGCAAGACCAAAACAGTCGTTGCTCCAGGGGCTGTGTCGGCTCTTCCCGTCCACTGGGCCCCCTCCATGGCCGTCGTCCTCGCCGGAGCAAGTGAGCTTGCAGTCGTGTCGAGGCTTGCTGGATGTAGAAGCAGGCTCGTAGTGGCCGAAGGCGGCACTTTTCGTACATGGAGGCCAGGAACAGACATTGTATGTCAATGATGGAGGGACCTAGAAGGCCGATGCGTTTGGATGCTGCGAGGTAGTACGCCTCCGCGATGCCGCAGTCCTGTGGTTCAAGTATTGGCGGGAGAGGAGTCTCTGATACGTCGATTTGGGTCATGGATGCGGTTTCTTGCGGTGGGATCCAGGGAGTTGTTAGACTTGCCAAGGCGCAGGCGAGGAGCTGTTGGTTGTGATCAGTTGCTAGGGGCGTTGAAGGGGTGAATTGAGGGCTCTTACTACAAGACAGGATGGAGCATCCCACTTGATGCCGTACTCAGTTGCTTGTTTGGCGTAGGCTATTAGTTCGTTGCTCTCGAGGATCGGGTTACGGGGGTGAACATGTGTGAGAAACTTCCGGCAAAGGGGGACGAAAGCATCTTCTTGGATACCTGATCCGTTGACCGTTGAGGAACTGCTGGGCTGATTTAGACCATTATCGGCCATGTCGGTGCCGAATTCCAGGATGAAGGATTCTATTCGTGCGTCGTCCTCTGGTACGATGCCTTCGAAGATAGGCCACCGGAGCATAGACTCGCAGCGGAGGGCCGAGTACAGCGTGCGGGTAGCTTCTTCGCGGTGCTGGTCATGATCTTCCATGAAGTAACCATGAGGTTCACTGTTTTCCCCAAGCTGATGAACCTGGGTCCCACCTATTTGATGGGTTTCCGCCTGAGGTACCTCAGCTTCCACCAACGCCGGCTGGTCTTTCGAGAGGCTTCTTGTTCTCTGTAGCAAGTGTTTAATCTCATCTAGTCTTTCCAAGATGACTGAACTAGCGATGCCTTCATCTTGAGCCTGGGCAGCACTGGCTGCCATCTCTCTTCCTTCTTCATCTTCCCCTTCGTCGCCGTACACGCAGGTCGCATGGTGATGTCGACAGAACCCGCACACGGGATGGACGTTGTCGCATTTCGTCTTGCGAAGACGGCAGAACTGGCACGCTGTTGCTGCGCGTTTTCTTCGCGTGAGATGGGTTGCTGTTTGCGTTACACGTCGTTTCTTGCTTGGTGGACCGGCTCCGGTTGAGATCGGTGGAGGTAGACTTTCCACTTCTGGTGATGCTGATTGTGATGAAGAAGCTGCAGATGCAGCTATCGCTGTGGACGACGTGCGACGTTGGCGTGTGCGCTGCGAGATTGCGTTGTCGTTGCTAATAAGATCAGGAACGCGCATGATTGTGTGCGTCAGTTTCAGGCCGGTAGGGATCCGGGTCAGTGGCGGATGGTCCGGGGAAAGTACCTTCGGGTACGGGTGCTTGCCTGAGGGCGTGGTGGACGTTCCGGATTCTGGTCCTCCGAGTGGAGAACCGAGGGACGGAGGAAAGAGGGGCCCATCAATCACGACATCGGCACCCCAAGTCCCCTCCTCAATTCGCGTCCCCATTGTTCGGCCCCAATTTCTTAACTCTTATTTCCGCGGCCATTTTGTCCATTCCTAAGATGGCGATTTTTTGCACTCGATACGGTGGGACCCGCTTCCCGGGTCCGGGACGCGACGACATAAGCAATGCATATTCGGGCCAATACCGATTCGATGGTGTCCAATCAGCGGTTATGTGAACCGGATTGACCTGCCTCACTGAGCATAGCACAGCTATCATTTGTAAAGTGAAGGGTCTGATGTAAGACGTTTGCTCACCATGGCGTACATGGTGTCACAAGACGAAAGTCCCTTACACAGCTGCGAGGCTTGAAATACTGGGCTGATTCGCATTCTCTGTGAATGTCCTGGAAGTTGGATTGAGTCGACCGCAATATACCCCCAAAACCCGACCGTATGGCGACTAACACCAGTTGTCCTTTGGGCAGCGATGATCAATTCGGCCCTCGCATTGACTACAACTGCCGCCACTTTGACTTCACTCTCCTTTTTGAAGATACCATCTTTCACATTCTCCCTTCGGCAGTATTTCTCCTGCTCATTCCATTTCGAATATTTTCCATTGCACGGACACCGGTGAAAGTAGCCACTTACAGACTTGCCTTGTGCAAATTGGTGGGCCTCGACTTGAAGAACTCCCTTCATCCATTTCAAAGATACTAACACTGATGTAGGCTCTCTTGAGCATCTTAACTGTGCTTCATCTCAGTTTCGTCATAATCAACATCAGGTCATTAGCCCCCCGCGCGACAGCTTCACTGGCAGCGGGAATTCTCAACTTCATAGCCGTTTTCGCAGCTACTCTTCAATCGTTCCTCGAAGACCAACGCTCCACTCGCCCATCCGACTTGCTCATACTCTACTTCTCAGCCTCTGCCATACTCTCACTACCGCGCCTCAGAACTCTATGGCTCATCTCCATTGCCGGAGCGTCCAGAGGTCTCCGGACTGCCATTATCATTCTCACGATCCTAGTCGTTCCCTTGGAGTCCATCGGCAAGAAGCGATTCTTGCGAACAGAGTACCGAGCTCTTACGAAAGAGGAAGAAACTGGCTTCTGGGGACGCAGCTTCTTCACCTGGCTTATGCCTTTCTTCCGTCTCGGCTACTCGCGGGTCATTCACATCCGGGATATGCCGGAAGTCGACAAAGACCTAGCTGGAGATAGAGCAGGGGCAAGCCTCGAGGCCGCGTGGTCGAAGCGCAAAGGGCAGAAATACCACCCTTTGATCCGCTCTGGCTTTTACGCATATCGCGGGACTCTCTTCGCCGGCGTCATAACGCGTCTCTTTCTCACCGCGTTCACGTTTTGCCAGCCATTCCTCATCACGGCGACAGTGAAATTCATGCAGACGCCCAAGACGCCACAGTCCGAGAGATATGGGCAAGCACTTGTCGGGGCATATGTTCTTACGTATCTCGGTCTAGCGGTCTCCCGAGCTGCATTTTCCCGCCACCAGTTCCGCTTTACGACGATGCTTCGAGCAGGGCTGATGTCCATGATATTCAGACAGACTGTCTCTCTTAAAGCAGATGACTTGAAAGATAGTGCTGCGGTTACTTTGATGGGCACAGATATCGAACGCATCGTACTCACGTTCAACAACCTTCATCAGATTTGGGCTGCCGTTCTGGAAGTTGGCATCGCAATATTCCTCCTGCAACGTCAAATAGCGTCTGCATCTGTAGTACCAGTCGTCATTTCTATCGGTAGGTTGTCCACGAACTGCACTCTGCTCCGCAATGCTAATGGAGATGTCACAAGTCTGCGCTTTTGGCGTCATCCCGGTCTCCAAGACCATTGGAAGGGCACAAACGGCCTGGATTGAACGTTTGCAGAAGAGAGTGGCAGTCACAGCCTCAATGCTGGGAGATATGAAGTCGATCAAAATGCTAGGTCTCTCAGGCGTGTTGTCAACCACTATCACAGAGCTGCGACGTGTTGAGTTAAGGACGTCTGAGAAATTTCGCAAATTAGTACTCTCTCAGATCCTTGTTTGTAAGTTCATCAGTATAATTGATCTCTTATTTCAAAGCTAACCTTTTCGCAGCAAATCTTCCCGTCGAATTTGCGCCTTTCGCAACATTTGTCATCTACAGTATAATCGCAGTCATCACCAAAGATCAAACATTGACGACAACGAATGCCTTCACCGCTCTGTCTTTAATCGGCCTCTTGACAGAACCACTTTTGCTATTTTGCCAATTCGTGCCTAACATTGTACAGGGGGTGGCTTGCTTCAAGCGCATCGAGATGTTTTGCCTCAAAGCACACGAAGGATCACGGCGGGAACACCTCACACCTCCAGCGCGCTCTTCAGTCACCACTATGAACAGGACAAGCATCGAGCTCGCGGACCATTTGACGCAAAAGTCGTCGGAAGGAATGATAGCCTCGTTCTGTAACGCAAAGATCTCCTGGTCGCCTGATTCAGACATAGTCTTTAAAGACCTATCCTTGACGATAAAGAGAGGCATCACCATGGTCGTAGGCCCTATTGGATGCGGAAAGTCTTGCCTTATGGAGAGTATCCTCGGAGAGACATCACATAGTGCCGGGACCAGAGATCGCATGGCTCACGGTATCGCCTACTGCGCGCAGACTCCGTGGATGATGAACGACACCGTGAGAAGGAACATCACTGGTGGCCTCCATCATGATCCGAAATGGTTCGACCAAGTTTTGTGGCTGTGCTCCTTGACTGAAGATGTCAAGAATATGCCTGGAGGAGAGTTGTACAACATTGGCAGTCACGGTGTCGGCTTGAGCGGAGGGCAACGACAGCGTGTAGTGAGTTGGAAACCCCTTCCTTTCGAAAGGCAAAAGTATGGCCATGTCTGACATTCTCGCAAGGCACTCGCTCGCGCGGTCTACTCCAGACACCGAGTTGTAGTCCTCGATGACGTCTTCAGCGGCCTTGATTCCAAAAGTGTCAGCCAGATTTCAAGCCGTCTCTTCAGCAAGGATGGTCACTTCCGCCGGAACGAGATCTCCATCATTCTTGCGACTCACACCAGTAAGACTGCCCACGGGGAAAAGTTGACAGCAACTCGGAAGTTTTCAGCTAACGGCACACAGGTGCACTCATTCGACATGCAGATGAATTAATCGTTCTCGCCGATGGTGGAGTCCTTAGTCAGGGCCCATATGAACAGGTTGTTGCTAGCTCACCTGAATTAATCACAAAATCGAGATTAGAAGGTGACAATAATCTTCAGAAGGGTGAAGAGTCAGAGCAAGCTGAGGAGGCTGTGAAACCCACACAAATCCAGAGGACCCTGGATGCCGAGGAAGACAGACTGCGCCAAAATGGTTCTTGGTCAGTTCACAAATACTACTTCGAGCGAGCTGGTTGGGTAATAGTTGGCTCGTTCGTCTTCGCCACTTTCACCGAGGCATTTTGCAGCGGGTTTACAAGTAAGTCCTCAGGGAATTATTCTAATTGCTCCTATCGCTCAAACATGCGTCTTAGATATCTGGTTTCAATGGTGGGTAGAAGCCAACGAAAAACGGCCAAATGACAACCTCGGTATGTATCTTGGGGTTTATGCCTTTCTATTTGCGATGGCATGCATTGGACTTTCCGTGGAATGCTGGTAAGACCTGGAGAGACCTTGATTTCTAAGGCTCAGTGCCGCTGACCATTGCTGGCAGGCTCCTCTTCATACGGATCATCAGCGCGACAGCCATGAGTCTACATGGTGATTTACTGCACACAAGCTTAAGGTAACGCGAGAACCGACCCCATTTTTCTATCGCGTGTGCTGACACTATCTAAGAGCACCTCTTAGCTTTTTCCAGTCCACTGATACAGGTTCAATCACCAACAGGTATGTGTGTCTTATAGCGACGTTTTACTTTGTAGCTAAGCGTGAGTTTGACCTCTTCGTAATCTAGATTCAGCCAGGATCTTAATCTGGTTGATGTGACTCTTCCATCCAATGCCATTAACTTTGCCTCGAGTAAGTTTCCTCTCTTCAACACCTTTCTAGCTAATTACTCTTTTGCTGAGCTAACTCTTTCAAAGATGCTTGCGCTTGCATCGTGAAGCTCATAATACTATGTGTCATGGGCAAGTACTTGGCGACATCCGTGCCTCTTCTAGTAGGTGTGCTCTTCTTCGTTCAACGATACTATCTCCGCACCTCTCGCCAGGTCCGTCTCCTCGACATCGAAGCCAAGGCTCCAATCTACACCCACTTTCTTGAAACACTCAAGGGTGTTGCCACTATTCGTGCCTATCAATGGGAAGAGAACTTTGAGGAGCAGGCGACAAAACTCCTGAATACGTCACAGAAACCCCACTACATGCTAGCCTGTATACAACAATGGCTCGCGCTCGTTTTGGATCTCATCGTCGGGGCTCTGGCTCTCATCATAGTCAGCATGGCAACTTCCATTACCGATAAGTTTTCTCCTGGAGCAATTGGTGTTTCCATGGTCTTGGTCCTGGGGTTCAACAATTCTCTTGCGACAACAATCAAGAACTGGACTGCTCTGGAAACTTCAATCGGTGCTGTGGCCAGAATAAGAGAGTTTGCACAGACAACGCCTTCCGAGGAGCGTGAGCTGGGAAGCTCCGGTGTCCCTCCTGAAAGGTGGCCAATGCAAGGCCGCATCGCCTTTGAGAGCGTCACTGCGAGATACACAAAAGACGGAGATGCAACTCTGAAGAACTTGTCACTTTCAATATCATCCGGCCAGAAGATTGCAGTCTGCGGACCATCAGGCAGCGGCAAGACCTCCTTTGTTCTCTCACTTCTTCAGATGATTGAAGTTACAGAAGGGAAGATTTATATCGACGGCATTGATCTCGAAGGTCTGGAGAGAGCGGGAGTACGTTCACGAATCAACGTCATACCTCAGGAGCCATTCTTCATCCCGGGCAGCGTCCGGTTCAACTTAGATCCACACTCCCGCGAAAGTAGTGAGACGATCAAAGCAGCGCTCGATAAAGTTGGCCTCCTGGGCAAGATCGCTATGGCAGGTGGTCTGGACAGCGAACTAGATGCCGATGGGTTCTCCGTAGGGGAAAGATAACTTCTAGCTTTGACGCGCGCCCTCGTTGAAAGGAGCCAAATTTTGATCTTGGATGAAGCTACAAGTAGGTATAGACTTTCTGTCGGATTAGAAGTCTAATTCGACCGCGGCATATAGCCGACTGCGCAGGGGCTAATTAGGGGCCCTATTTACGATTATCATAGCCAGCCTAACCTACGGTTAGAACCTCCTTTTTATACCTACGTAAATATTTATATAGTTTAATTAATCTCTTCGTTAACTACGGTTCGAACTAACTACCTTATAATAGGGATACTAATACTAATTAATAATTAAATTCTACTATCGCAGATTAGTAAGGTATCTTATTACGTAAAAGAGACGACCTCTTAATACTATACGGGATAGGAGATTTATACTAATTAACTTTATAAAAATAAACGAAAAAGGGGGCGATTCTTAAATACCGCACGGAATTAAGTAATCGTAGCCCTTTACTACTTACGAGAGGTCGACGTTTATTATATTAAACTACGTTAATTAATAGAACTGCTTAAGCGACTAGTTTTTCGCTATTGCTTTAAGTAGCCTTTTTACTAAATAACTTTTCTATAGCCGGCCCGTAATTAGAAATTAACTAGTTAAATTAGTAAAAAAAAATACCTTCGCGGCGACTACCCGCTTAGTTAATTAGCGCGACGGGCGAGCTTAATAATATAATATAAAAGAGCACCGCGCGATTAAAAAAAGGGATTTCTAAACGTAAATATTCTTAGTTAGTATAATAAGAAGCGTATAGGAGTTATTAAGCTAAGAGATCTATAGTATATAAAAAAAGTCTATTATTATTAAGATCTTATAAGTACGACCTTAAGCCCGCGATCTAGACGACCTCCCTATAGCTCCCTTAACTACCCCCCGAGTGTTACTTAGGAATATAATATAGGGGATAGTTTAACGAGGGAGGAGGGGATTTAGAGATTACGGAGAGCACGAGGCTTAGGAAGCTAGAAGTATATGGAAAAGCGGAAATCGGTAACCGGTAAAGATCCCGAGACTAATTATTATATCGTCCTACGGTAATATAAACGTCTACCGCTATTATTAAAAAAAGGAACTACTAAAACCTACCTTTTTATACTAAACGAAAAGGAGGATCCTAATAGGTACGATAGCTAGCGATCTAAAAAGGTAGTAGTAATCGCTAGAGAGAGTAGAAATAAGAGTAATAACGAGATAGCGAGAGGAAGTGGGAATCTCCTAGACCCTAATAAATTCGTTAAGTAGCGAAAGTACGGATTTACTACGGCTAGCGCGCGGATTAGATATATCCCTATTAAGGTTAAATACGCTAGTAACTACTAATATAGGCATAAGCTAGGGCACGACCCTTAGCAAGTTAAAGTAAAAAAAGAGAGAGCGAAACCCGATCCTAGATAGAATCCCTATCCCTTATAAGTAGGTAAATATTAACCCGGACTATTAGGGGACGTAGATATATAGAATCGCGGATTAGCCTAACGGTAAGTAAATTAACGTAGTATTAATCTATTTAACTAAGGTCTACGAGAAAAAGGGGCTATAGGGGTAACCCCTATTCTACGAAATCGTAAACGACCTTAGCTATTAGTTAGACGAATAGTTCGCAAGCGCAAGCCTAGGAATTATAAAAGCGGTTAATAAATTCCTTTATAAGCGAGGGGTACTACTAGCGTAATTATAATTGCGAGAACCTTACGAAATCCTAGTAGCGACGATTATAGAAGAGGAATTCGTAATATAAACCTAGGCATAAGTTAATAGGGCGTATAATTGCTTTAACGAATTTAGAAAAAGGGTGAACGACCCAGATTTCCTTTTTATAATTACTAATGGCAATCTGTCGTTGCAGAAGGATATATAGAGGCAAAATATAGTATTAAAAGTATAATAATCGATAATTCCGCCTATTTCGATTTATAGCTCGTCGCCGCTACTAATACGAAATTCGGTACTAATCGGCTAGTAAAAAAGGAGGTAAACTACCCGAAGTTACTAATAATACGCAGCGACGTAGGGATCGTATATAAATACCGAAAATCTAATAGTAAATACGAAGTAGTTTATAGACCTTAAAAAGATCTTCCCGAAAGAGAAATTATATTCTAGGGGGAAGTATAAGGTCTTATAAGAAACCCTAACGATGTTTTACGATTATTACGAAAAAGTCGGAATTAGGGAATACTAGTACTATTTAGTAGTTAATATCGTACTCGTAAGTAAAGCCTCTAATTACTATTACGAAGCGGTGCGTAATCTCGATCGAAACGACTTTTTTAATATAATTAACGCAATCCGAAGCCGCTTCGAGACTTATAATAAGAACCTAGAGCTCCTATCTAAGCTACGAGCGATTTCTTTTATATCTATAGCTAGGATAATAGAGGGTAAATCGCGAGTAGAAATCCTTAAAGAGCTTATCGATCGAATTAATAAGCTAGCGAAAACCTAGCTAAATAAGGGGACTAACGAGCGGAAAGTTAAATATCTTTATACCGCAATCTAGCGCGTTCTAAAAGTAAAAATAACTCTATACTAAGTACCCGAAGACTATAAGACGCTCTACTTAAGGCTAAGATCTAGCTTTAATATTAAGGTAAAAATGCCGCGCTAAACCTATTTCTAAACGTACGACGGCCCTTATTAATAATATTAGGTCGACCGAACGTATAATAAGAAAAGAAAGGAAGCTAAGTACGGTAATTGCTAGTAAAGAATCCTAGATTCGTTAAATAGGTAGAGATTTAACTTATGAGTAGGGTAACGGAAGAAGTAGTATTTTATTTATAAAAAGGATAGATATTAGTTAAGTAACTACTCTAAGGAAGAGCGTGCTAAATCGTACGAATAATATAGAAAATCGAGAGTAATAGATAGTAAAACTAGCCCTTATTGATTTAACTAATTCCTTGTTATATATAAGGGCAGATCCGGGGGCACGGAACCTAGCGAAAGTAGCTAATTTAGCGGCCTAAAGTACCCGTACCCTATAGGAGATTTAGAAAATAAAGAAGATCTTACCCCCTATACCGACGAATTAGATTATAACGAAGTCGACGATATTAACTACTCTTTCTTCGCCCCGTTAGCCTCGGGAGGATATACGAGGCTAAACGAATAAAAGGTAATAAAAGCCCTTAATAAGTAGGCTTTTATTTATAAATAGTAAGGGAAGGTCCCTTAGATAACGGATACGGAGGTGGGCGAAAGGACGAATTTAATAGCATAGAATTCTACTCTCTTAATATTTAAAGAAAAGAGATAAGGTACTAAGTAATTCTAAGGGTAGCTAGAGGGGTCCTTTTTATACTACTTAGATTACTTAAATACTAAGCTTATATAGGCATTCTATACAAACGAAAAGTACGGCCTAGATAATTTCTATAGGATTATCCTAGATATTAGGGTATCGTAATAGTTAATAAAAAGAAAAGGGCAATTCTAGGCGCTATAGAAAATCGCACTAGTAATACTTAATACGTCGATAGCGGGTATTACGAGGATTAGCTTCGGCCTAGGTAAGGAAATCGTCGCCCTAGGTACGGTAAAAGTAGAGACGCACTTCGGAACGATAACTTTTTATATCCTACCCGTTAATACCCTATTTCTCTTATATCTAAAAGATATAGATCGACTAGGCATTATATTTAATAATATAAGGAATAGAATCTCTAGCTATAAGCACTTCGAAATAGTTAAACGACGATAGGGGTACGCGTTTATAAGGCTTACTAACGATATAAAGTTAATTAATTACCTAACGGAAAGTGAGCTTAGACGACTATACCGGAGATTTAGCTACCCGTCGGTCGCGAGGCTATATAACTTCTTAAAGTATTTAAGTAATAATAATATCGAAATAGGGGCGCTAGAGTAGTTAACGAAAGTATATTACTAATACTAAATAAATACGCAGAGCCTATACAAATTTAAATTTAAATTGCGTAATAAGCTCAACTTTAATTAGGAAATCGTCGTTAATATCTTTTACTTAAATAGTCGACCGGTCCTATATATAATCGACGAGGCTATATTATTCTAAGTAGGGCAATTCCTACGGGATCTATAAGCAAAAATAGTATAAGTAGCTCTACGAAAAAGCTAGATCGATATATACTAGGGACCGCTAGATAGTATTAGAACCGACGCTAGTATTAGTTTTAAGTTAATAGAATTTAAGGAAAATGCGACGGCCTATAGTATATAATTAAAAGTCGTGCCCGTTAAAGCGCACTATAATATTAAAAAGGTAGAAAGGGCGCATTAGTAGTTAAAAAGAGCGTTTAAAATTATTAAAGAGGAAAATCCCGATTCCGACGACGACGAATACCTCTAGACGGTACTTAAATATTATAACGATATTATGGGGCCTAACGGGCTTATATTAACGCTTTTAGTATTTAGAGTATATCTAAGAACGACCTTAGCCTCGCTACCGTTACTAGACGTAAGCTAGCGAGCTTAAGTAGTTAAAAAAGTAATATAGGTACTGCGCGAGGTAAGCGTAAAAAAGTAAGTTAATAAGGTAATTACTACGCGCAATAGGCCCGACATAGGGGTTAATTTAGATATGCCCCTAAATTCGGATATATAAGTATAGCGCGAAATTACTTAATAATAGGCTAAGCTATATAAATTAATTTTTATTAACGAGCGTTCTTATATAGTTGCGAGAGATCGCGACTAGTTACTCGAGGTATTAATTACGGTAGTTAGACTATATTATATAGATCCTATCGAGGTAATTTCTAACCTATAAGAAAAAAAAGAGCTAGGGGAAGCTATATAACCCGCGGCAGAGGCATAAGAAATCATCCTTAATAAAATCGTCGTAGTAGTACTAATAAATAACGAGGAAGAGGAAATTACTAAAAGGGCACTAATACGTCGCAAGAGACTACGATAGTAAGCACTAACGCGGCAATTTATTACTAGCGACGAGGTAATTAATACCTTTTATATAATAAAAGAGAAAGCCGATTTCGAGCTAGTAGTTAAACTACGTAAAGAAGGCGTAATTATAACTATTAGAAAGCCGTATAAGGGATTAGATCTTATCGAAGTAAATACTCTGCGCGATCGAGGGGTCTATCGATTTATTTTCTATAATCTAGAAAAGTATATAAACCTCCGCATATTTAAATTGCGAATAGTTCGTAAAATTAAAAAAAAAGGAACACCCTAACTATACGAGAAGTCTAGATACGTAATTTAGGGGTACGGCGACGTTAAAAAGGCGACGCTACTTATATAATCGCCCACTATATAGCACTATAGCTAACGATTAATAATAGCACTAATAGTATTATTATAGAAAAAGGGATACGAGATTTAGAGCCGTAATATTACCTAGGCATATACTTAATCGGCTATAGGGCTCATAAAGAAAATCCTAGCCTATCTACCGAAGGAAATAGCTAGTAAATACTTAGAAAGCACGATTATTAAAGTGCTCAAGCCACTATATAGGCTCGTAGAATCGGGCACCTATTAGTGGGCTACTTATTACGATTTTTATATTAATTAACTATTAATAGTTACCTCTACGTACGACCCGTGCTTATTAGTTACGGAGCACGAAGGTAACTAATTTAGGATCGTCGGAATATAAACTAACGATATATTAGGCCTATCCAATATTAACTTTATAAAAAAAGAGGATAAGGAGCTTTAAAAAGCGGGCTTCGTAACGAAGCTAAAAGAGGTCCTTATAATAAACACCCCCCTAGTATTTAACGGCGGGATTTTTATAATCGAAGGGGAAACCGTCGTTTTTTAGTAAAAGGGGTAGGGCGAGAAGATTAACCTCGTTAACCTAAACGTAACTAATATTAAAAAGCGGTATAAGGCTAAGCTTACGCGAGGGGTATATATTATAAGTATTTATTAGCCCGAGGTAATTTTTAACTACGCTAAGGTAGTATAGGCTATAAATCTAACCGAACGAGACGTCGAGGTACTTAATAAGTAGCTTAAGTAGTAATAGACGAATCTCGATCGAGGTCTCGTCTACTACCCGATCGACCTTACGACTAGTAAGCTCTATATCTTCGTCGATGGGTTATTTACGAATAATAACGACTTTACTTCGTAATTAGGGTATATTATTATCCTAGCTAACGAGAGTATAGGCGAGAGCGAATTTACTATATACGGTAATATAATTTACTACTCGTTAACTAAAAGTAAGCGGGTAATAAGAAGTATATTAGCGTCGGAAGTTTATAGTATAGTTAACGGCGTTAACCTCTCCTACGCGATTTTAACGACGCTAAGGAAAATTACTAATCGAATTAGCCTTTTACCTATTCTAACGGTTATTTATACCGATTCTTACTCGCTATACGAATGCCTCGTTAAATTAGGAATAATAAAAGAAAAGAGGCTTATAATCGATATTATAGCCCTTAGGTAATCGTACGAAAGGCGCGAGATACTTAAGATCCGTTAGATTAATAATAAAAATAACTTCGTAGACGCTTTTATAAAAATAGTACTAAATAAGGGATTAGAGCAATTCGTAAGTAGCGGAAAAGTTACTATATAAATAGAGGGATGGGTTATATAAAAAGAATAGAGAAAAGGGGGAAAAGGAGACGACTTAGTAAACGGGCCCGAGGTCGAATTATACCTCTAACCATAGCGGTTAAATTAATAAAAAAAAAAGAAAGTTAGTATTAGATTAGAAGTCTAATTCGACCGTAGTATATAGCCGACTGCGTAGGGGCTAATTAGGGGCCCTATTTATAATTATCGTAGCTAGCCTAACCTACGGTTAGAACCTCCTTTTTATACTTACGTAGATATTTATATAGTTTAATTAATCTCTTTGTTAACTACGGTTCGAACTAACTACCCTGTAATAGGGATACTAACACTTTCCCTTAACACTCGCATACTATTTATTAACTAACATTGGTTTAGCGTCGACCAAGACACGGAAGACAAGATGCAGCGAATTATCGAGGAAGAGTTCTTAGAGCAGACTGTAATCTCTGTTATATACCGTCTGAGATTTATCGAAAAGTATGACCGGGTGCTCCTCTTGAAACAGGGAGAGGTCGTGGAGTGGGATTCCCCCGATACCTTGCTCGCGACTGATTCCGAGTTCAAGAAGCTACTAACAGCTACGCAAACTCTGCATTGAGAAACAAGTAATAGAATAGGGGCATCGTAGAGATACTAGGCAATTTCAGAAGTTGGTTCAGGGGGGCAATTTGCAGTGGACTTGAAACTCCACCTATGTTAACCTTGACTTAGCGGTATAATCTGAGGTACTACCAAGACGAGCGGCAGGAAGGCAACAGCCGGCTGATCCATGCTCCGTCCCGTAAGGGTCGGATAAGTTGCGGGTCAACATGGTGCGGGGTACGTCGGTGATTGATGACGGTGCTTGGGACCAGCGACGAAAAGTTGATGTCAATGTTCAGGGACAAATCATACATGGCGAAAGACACTTAGAACTCTCAATCACTATCAAGCAACGAAATCCAATCTACTCGCGAGCAAATCCAAGTCTTCATAGAAACTCCCCTGGACATGGCGCGGAAGATTAGATTAGGAATTATCACACCTTCTTCTAATACTAGCCTTGAACCTCTCACACAAGCCATCATCTCCGGGCTTCCGGATGTCACTGTTCACTTTTCTCGTTTTCGAGTTCTGAAGATCAGCCTAGATGAGGATGGGCTCGACCAGTTTCAGACCGACAACTTGATCTCAGCCGCGCAGCTTTTGGCCGATGCTGAGGTTGACATGATCGGTTGGAGTGGTACTTCTTCGGGTTGGCTGGGGTTTGCAGCCGATGAAAAGTTGTGTGCGGATATCACTGCGGCAACAGGAATTCCCGCGACGACTTCTGTTCTCGCGCTGAACAAGGCCTTGCAAAAGTTTGACGTCAAAGATCTTGGCTTGGTCACTCCTTACACAGATGATGTCCAGGAAGCCATCATTCGGAACTATTCACGTGTCGGAGTGAGTTGCCAGAAAGAACGACATCTAGACCTTACGGTGAACTCGTCTTTTGGTCGCGTCGACGAAACTACGTTAGACGGTCTCGTGAGCGCTGTGGCGGCTCAAAGACCAGAAGCAATGGCAATATTCTGCACAAATCTGAGAGCAGCTCAGAGGGTGGCTTTTTGGGAGGATAGGCATGACATCCTCATACTTGATACCGTTATCACAGTCATTTGGGATATGTTGCGAGAATCCAAGGTTGACATGAAACCCTTGGGTGATTGGGGAAAATTGTTCTCAAAGTAGTAAAGACCAGTGACTGTTGGTACATGCAGGTATAATTTACATGAGGTTGAGAAATATTTCTAAGGAGCTGTGTAAAGACCTGGCCTTCGCGCCACAACACGCGCTTCGTTTGACATCCAGTCGTGTCATCATAGTCCGAATGGAAGATTGATCGGAAGTCCTCCGCCAAAGGGAATATTGACGGGAAGCCTACCGCCGTTGTTATTTCGGCCACCAAAGGGGAAGCCTCCGCCGACAAAGGGAGT
Organism: Colletotrichum lupini; assembly: GCF_023278565.1. Classification (NCBI taxonomy): domain Eukaryota; kingdom Fungi; phylum Ascomycota; class Sordariomycetes; order Glomerellales; family Glomerellaceae; genus Colletotrichum; species Colletotrichum lupini. Next base: position 7,602,960 of record NC_064677.1, on the reverse strand, counting down.
ATTGTCGAAGTTGACCGTGTTTGGCCCACGTGAGTCGGATTTCCATGACCAGGAGCGACTTCCGTCGCCACCAATATCGATGTTGACGTGCACTCTTCTTCGCGATCCATCTTCATCTCTGTCATCATCTTGCTCGTTTCTTTGCTGATCTTGTCGTGAATTTTGGCGCCTCTGCTCTGGTCTGGAATTATGTCGCTGCCGGCTATTGCGTGATCTTTGAGGCTCTGGTCTCGGCTCAGGTCGCCGTGGTACCTCTTCATCAAAGGAATTATTTTCTTCATCATCTTCTGGCTGCTCATATCTGCGGCGTTGCTGCTGCTGCTGTTGCCTCGGCGGTGGAGGAAGTGGCGGCTCTCTGGGTGTTTTTATATCACCGTACATTCCGTAGATGCTGTCCTCCCAGTTCTTATTTGGTTCGGGCTTCTTTTGTTCCCGGCGTGACGGGGGTGACCGAGAAAGCTTCGGAGGTTCTGTGGTCTCCTGACTGTAGCGCGAGCTCTCATCAGTTCTGCCCGTACTATATCTGGCGCTGCTCCGATCAAAGTTGTTGCTGTATGAGCTCGTATATGGTTGGCTCTGCTGCGAGCCTGGTGGCGTTTGGCGGACCAGGGCAGTGGAAGGCGGGAATGGAGATTGTCCGGGGCGAGGGTTACTGGAGTTGCCCATACTCCCATTGGAGCCTGTTTTGTTGCTCATTTTCTTTTGTTTTACAAGGATAATCAGCTGTCGACTCTATTGATTGCAAGCAAGAGTATTATCTATCCTGTAGACTTTGGACTTTGCAATCGGAATTTATCAACTTAGACTACGGTATGTTATATATTTTGCAGCTCTATGCAAAGCCACGCCCAGGCAATGATCTGGTTGACAGTGGCGTCATAATCCTCCGACTCAAGATTTATGCGTTTCATGATGTCTTATGGGGCTGGCGAGAACTTGCGTTTCCTTATGGATGGGTCGAGACCTTACGATGTTTGTGACTGAACGCGTTTGAGATTCTCCCTGATGATTCGGATCAGCGAAACATCAGACCATGACTTTTCCAATTTATTGTGGCCTTGCATCAGAAAACATGGCTCAATCAGTTTTCCAGAAGTCTTCGATCTGCGCATTGTTGGCGACCTGATTTCCCCTGATGATCTGTTGTCATTGTTCAGGGTGAGGTGGTTGGAACAAGGTTCGATCCCTGAACCAGGGGTCATCTCCGTCCGATGCTCCCTAAGGTCCATCCCATCATCGACCCATTGCAGGGCCCACCCTTTATGTAGGCGCCGAGAGCTGGACGCTCTAACCTTCGATACCTCTTGGCTTTGGAAAGGTGTCTGGTAATTTGATCAAGATCATGTGCAATCCTCATGACCACTTCAGGTTATAATCCTCCTAGCGAAAAAAGTGTTATTGCCGGATGTAATGATTGAAACATAATGAATGACAGGCAAAGCGCTCTTTTCCACCCCCGGCTACAAACCCCCTTCGCCAACTGGCGACCAGCACCGGGTTCGAACCCGAATAAGTTTCCAGCCGAACAGACACAGAGGTAGCAATTGTCGAGACACCGGGCTGCTGGAGAGATTTTCTATGAACCCCAATGTGAGTGAAGTCGCCGACGGCGACAGAAGTTCTCGTATACACAGAAGTTCTGTTCATCATGCTGCCGTAGTTTGATTTTCCTGCTGCCAGAAATTGCGATCCATGAAAAGGAAATTTGATCTCAACCCCGGCTATGCAATAGCCGTGATGCGAATGCGAAGTACACACGATCAAAGAGAAGAAAGAAATGCAGACATCAACATGGTGCGTACTTGAGTATAATAAGAGTAAAAGACCGCCGAGCATTCTCGCCACTTCCATTCGTCTCATCATTCAAATCAATACCCAAGTGTCTCTATACCACTTTCGCATCATCTCGATCTCAGGCCTTAGTTGAAAATGAAGGTTGCTGCTGTTCTCGCCTTCGCTTTCCTGTAAGACCGCACTCGCCCTTCACCTATTACAACTCATTGACTGACAACATCTTTAGTGCCCCCAATGCTGTTTCGGCTTGGATGTGCAACTGCCGCAACAGAGAGCAACCAAACATCAAGGTTGCCCTCAAGTTCTGCGGACCTGGCTTGGGTCACACCCGCTGCTGGAACTCGAAGACCAACGTCCAAGCGGTGAGATATCTCAACATGATGCAAGCTTCGCGCAGGTACTGACGTAGTCATAGTGTATCCTGAACAACCCCATCACCCAAGCGGATTGTGACGCAAAGTACGGCGGCAAGGGCGAATGGGTCGCTGAATGTGAGCACTACACTGGTCCCTGCCCTCCCGGCATGACCCAGCAGTGATTCCTCTTCACTGCATCAAATACATGTTTCAAAGCAGCATCCAAATCACTTTATGACTGGTAGAACATGCACTTCAATACACAAACTGGATCTTCTTAATGGTCTCAATGCCCTGTGGTTTTTGTAGAGTATAAAGTTCAACGTTTTTCACAGCTAGTGGACGTAGCTGTTGCCTGTGTTGACCTCGGTGGGAATCTTGAATCACCCTGCATGACCTCTCTAGCAGTCTTAATAGATGGATAAAGATACGCATTAAATGGCATCTTCAACTGATATTTTACTTTGTGCAGACCAGGAAATGTGTCAAGAGTCAGCGACGGAAGATTTGCGGGGTTGCATATTGGGCGTACTACATCAGGAACTTACGCCTTGCAGGGGCCTCTCGAAAGGTTGAAAATGACCCGGGAAATACGGCTAGAAGTCTCCTTCAAAGCTCTCTAGCACTGTCTTCCGTATCGATTGCAAGACCCAGTCTTCGGAGCGTCTTCTCCAGAACAAGAAGACCCATTGAAGCAATCCACACGTCCAAAAAGAACGTTGGAGAAAGGCTTTCTTGTGAGACCTCCTCGGTAGTGAAGAACACCTCAGTTGAACGTATGGCAAAGATTCAACGGCTCACAACATGCTTGATCTGACCAGGGATGTGGCCGGCGAGGTGCTTAGGAGCGTTTGGTGCGGCAATTACGTCAAATTTGGCTGTCCTTGCAACATGAATGCTTGGGTAAAAGGACGATCTACTCAGTGGTCAAAAGAACGATGAAATTCAGGATCCCTCGTTCACTCAAGAAGTGAAGATAATCGGCAACACCAGACCTCTTTTATAGTTCGACAGTCAGGGGCTCAAGGTACTCTCCCTACGAAAAGATGCAAGTGCCCTCTTCCTCGTCAAAGTTCCAGGCATACGGAAGTGCCGTGGTCTTTAAGCAAATACTTCAAAACGAAGAGGTTGCCGTGTTCTAGCTATGAGATATGATCGCATAGTTACTTTCTGGGTGAACTTCTAAAGGGGCGTTCTTCATTCCAATGCCGGAAGTTTTGCTCCTGAGCGATGAAGAATTTACGGCTCGATGTGGTGACTTATTCTCATGAAACTTAAAACACCTACCGCTGCTCGGTGTAGGGTCATCGCAAACCACACAAGGTAAATGGGACGCTGTGGTCCCTGACGATACTATTGGGTTGAAGCCAGGCTTGCGATAGGGTCACGAGGACGCTTTCTTTCGTCTGTCATGATTCCGCGGAACCCCCCCTGTTTTGGTATCAGTCACTCTAGGTTCGTATCTAAAGAAGATGCTACCTGCTTGGTGGTTATCTCAAAACCAGAGAGTCCTACAAAATTGCGGCGTCGGCCGCCCTTAGGCACCAAGACCTGGACCCAAAACTCCGGGGAACTTTGTTGAGCATACCTATCAAGGTAATAAAATACCCTCAAAAAGTCACATATAAATGGCCTTCTCACCAGATTCAATTCTTTCGGAGATCTTCCTCCACCACACAACGACGGGAAATATCACATTCCACCACACAAGGCTTCCACATCTGTCGCATCTACATTCACAACCACACCACACCCCACTGGCCTCGATCCACAAAAAGATTTCCTAGAAATTATCAAGATGCGCGTCTCAATGACTTGCCTGGCGACCATCGCTTTACTTTTCGCCACCATCAGCGCTACCCCAGTGCCCGAGGAGGAGCGCCGCCCATGGAGAGGTGGAATCAACGTAAGTAGACAATACCCTTGCCAAACCCACAGAGTCTCAATGAAAAAACGACTAATTTGTTATGCTCTCTAGGACGTAAGAAAACTTTCCTAAATTTGCTAACGAATAAGCCGCCGACTGACTGACAAAACGCTTAGTCTGGGTGCTTGGTCCCATGCCTCAGACGACTTTTCACGGATTACGCGGCGTGCATGGCTGAATGCACCGGCCCTTGAGATCCTTGCAATGAGGCTGAGAAACGAAGAGATTTCTGGACTTCTTTACTCCGGTAGCCAGAGGTTATGATGCCTTAGCAGGAAGGCATCTGCACAATGAGCATAAACCACGACGGATGCTTCTCGGTCTGAAAGTGGCTGTAGCCTGTCAGATTCAGTCCATCGACAAGGATTCAACAATCGAAGGAAGGTCAGGTGGGATCGGCATTCACATACTCTACTATCAGTCTACCAATCTCAGTACAAAGTTTTCAAGTAACTTTGCCCTCGTGCCTATCGCGGACACATCGTGGAGTCGATGCATATACCAAGTTTGCAAAGCTGTTTCTCTGAGTCCAGCTGATTGCAGCCTCAAAGAGAGACGTGTTTCAAGACATTACTTAGCCAAATTATCCTGTATGATGATTCAAGAGTAATCAACACATATATTGGACCGCTGACTCTTGTATAACCTAAGGTAGGAGCAGCCACTGACCTGTTGCCAAATCCAGACTGGCTTCATGTGGCCTAGTTCTGCTGGCTACTTGGGCAGTGTTGGGGATATGATATCATCTACTTTTTAATAATGCCACATGTTACATGAACGTGTCACCGTGACAAATGTGCAGGTTTTGCGACTCTTCTTCAACTGCCCTCAGCTAAAGTATATATCGAAACATGAACTCAAGACTCTTGAATTTCGGAGAGACGGGCTGGAGTTTCAGAGAGGAAGGCATTAAGCCATTCTTCATCTGTCCCGATATTGATTCTGTCGTGAAACCAGGACTAATTCACTTATCGTACTTACCTTGATGAAGTGATCAGACGATATTCCCCTACTAAATCCCCAGCTGCGATTCACCGTCACGCCACCATCGCCACAACACCTCCTTTAACACAATCGCTCCCAAAATCGAATCTCCGGACCATACATCTCGAATAGCAACTGAAGGAAGTCTTTGCAAACCCTGCAAGACTCGTCAGAATCAAGTCAACACTGACTCACAGCTATGCCCTCACGGTTCACCGCAACGTCACTTCCAAGATGTGCACAATCCACATCATCAAATGCCGCGATTGCGACGTAATCGAATCGACGTGGCGTCAATACTGCCCCTCCACCCCACCGAACCGCCTCTGTCAACGGGGGCAAACAAGTCTTATCACCACGTACCTCCTCCGAGGCCACTGTGACCTCTGTCTGACGAAGACGGGGACGTATGGTACACTCGCCTCCGTCGAGACCACGTCAACAATGACACATGAAATCATGAATCAGAAGAGTAGGTCCGGAGGTTTAAATATTCTTCGCGACACAGGGTTGGTCACCAGACTTGGCATGGGATTGAAACGGATGGCATCTGAAGCCAGAAGATTCTACTCAGGTCTAGAACACGGTCTTTCGAGCAGGGCCAAGACTCGATGGCAGGGCGTGAAGCAGAGGATGAGCAGAGATCTAGAGCTTATCTCGCAAAATCGAACACGTGGCTTATGATTCTACATTATGTACTCCGCCGCCACTCAGGTTTCTGACGTGGCCTTGGGATTAATGCAATGCGGTGCCATGATGTTGGTAAAATCGTTACATTTCGTCCCTGGCCATCGTTTCCGACACGATGGGTTGAGTATAACCACTCGACGTCATGTTGCAAGGGAATGTAGATGATACAAAAGATGTATAATATACAAAGAATGTAGATGCGACTTGCACCCGGGTTCTTGTTGATGCTCCAGAATTCCAGGATTTCTCACGTCTGGTTCCGTCAAGGACTCCCTGTAAACTCCGCCATGGATAACTCAGCCCTCAAATTTGAGGGGTGGCAAGTCATTTGACAACGGTTCTGCAGGAATTCCAAACTTTTCTGGATATAATTACTGCGTACTAACGTGAGAGTTCTAGCTTCCACTGGAACTAGGTGTCCAAGGTTTGAACAACATCAGACGAAGACAGGCAAAGTCTTCCGTGTCGCCGCGCCACCTAACATCGTTGGTTGATGTTGAAACAAACTCGGTGCCCCCCTTTGTAGACCCCTCTTTCCCCTCTGTTACGACAGGCATTAGTTGATATCACATACCAAGTCAAATTGAAGATTACGCACAAATTCTGTCCACGGAGTCAAAGATGGCTTCGTACATGCATGTGAACCGGTATGTCGTGCCATTTGGAAGGTATCACCGGCCCCGCCCGCACTGTAAGATGTGGGAAACTCCGTACCCCACCCGAATCTCCAACGAGCTCGAATCTTCGCGAATCTCGTCGAGAAGTCTGAAAGCAACGCTCGGATTCTTCGTACAACGCAACACGCAGGATGCGGTCCCACTACGATATTGAGAAAAGCAAGAAAAGACAAACTTAGAGAAATAATGCATCCCCAGGCAAGGGTGGGAAAACCCTCAGAATCCACCTGCATTGGGAAGTTGGGTATTTGTAAGGTGGAACTCCATCTGGCTCCTCCCACAACTGGCACAAGACCACTAAAGTGTGAAGGTAAGTGCACACTACACTCCAGTCTCCCAGCCTCCGTTCTAGAAAAAAAGAGGACGAGCGGGTCCCGTTCGGTAGTACCACGCAGTGCTCCATGCGGCCCCGTAAGCGCTGCCTTGCCGCTCGGGCCTATCACAGGGGTAGACGGAGCTTTTGCTCCGGCAAAGCCCAGCTCGTTCTATGCCGTGAGTTGGAGATGCCCCCATTCGACTTTTTGCCCGCGCGCGACCTCCCCTTCCTTGGAGTATTCCCACCCGTTCCCCCATTGAAGGGGCCTTGGGCCCCAGAGTTGTAGCTTTGCACCCTCCAATGTACCTTACCTGACCCGGACATGGGCCTGACCTGGGGATGCAGCTGTGAGAAGGAAGGGAAAAAAAAAGGTTTACCTATGGCAAGCAATGTGTACAGAGTACCTGTATCAAGAGGGGGGGAATACCGTGGAAAAAAGAACGGGATATGGAAACGCACCAAAATATATGCCCAACCAGACAAATCAATTTTGTCCAGTATGACTAGAACTGTGCTTCACTGTCATCGCCTTATCCGCTCCATTCCGCCGCCGCCAACATTGCCCTGCCCTTCTCATCTCAACCTTTCTTCCCCTTCCACTTTTCCCTTCACAAGTTCACTCGCCCCTCGTCCGTTGCTTTCTTCCCGCCCTTCCACCCCCAGGTACAACATACATCCTACACCACCTAAACTCTTCTCCCCGTTGAGTCCGTCGCGTACACTATCCGTACTGGCTCGCCTCTCCCGCCCCGGTTCAAAGACCCTGTCCGCACTGACCAACCAGAAGAGAAGCCTTCGATATCCTCCGTCCGCGACGTCCGTCGTCGTCGAAAACGCTCCGGCCCAGCAAGGGGTCCTGGTGGAACCCATCGTGTGGCAATTCCTTCAAAACTTTGCTCTCCATTGGATGACCCGAACCAAGGTCGCGGGGCAGCCACAGCTGTTGTTTATATCAGCCACACCAAGGCCACCGGTTTGGCACGCTCTCCAACTGCCTCCGTGGTCACCTCGCCTATTATTCTCTCTGTCAGTCATTTCAATCCGGGACAATACTCTCATGTTGCCCTTTTTCAAAAACACGCCCTCCGAATCACTCGTCACACGCTGTCCGAGAGGCTCCACGTCCGTTTCACTCGGCTTTCATGTGTGTTGAGCACAAATCTGTTTGCCCAGTCTGTCGGAGACTCTTCTTAGTCTATGTCGCCTTTTGTCAAGCATACCATCCTCCTTTGTTGGAGTGTCCATTGGGTGTTGTAGTACACCCAATGCAGATGCTTGACGGGCGATGTCCGAGTCCTGTTTGTCCAAATAGCCGCGTGGGGGGCTGTTTGGTCATTTAGGAAGAAACTTAGGAAAGGGAAAAGAAAAAAGAGAAAGCAAGAGCCGACTGTAAGTGCCCTTGGCTAATACACAGTAAATTTTGGTAAATTCAATTGACTAACGGATTTTACAGCTTCTGGCCGTTATTATCAACTTCCACCACCTGGTCGATGCCTTCGTACTGCGGAATTTCCAAATTGAATTTTTCAGCAATGCCCGGCGATACGAATCTGCTCCCAAGGTCAGCCAACAAATTTCTCAAGCCTGGTGCTATGGTGGATATTGGGCATACCTTCCGCCGATGAAGTGCCGTCCTTTGAAATGCTTCACCAGTGGCTTTGGTGCTGTCAGGCTGACAAGGACCTCAGGCTGGAACGAACTCCCGGGGCCGGACTCGGGCGGGCCATTTTCGATATCCCACGATGATGGGGCGTCAACCGAAGTGACCGGCAGCTTTGTTTCCTCGAGCGCCTTGATCACCGCGGGGAAAGGCTCCCGGACCTCTCCAGAAAAGCTGAACCCTTGCCTCAAAATATCAGGCGCGTGAACGGACAATGGTCTAGACAGGGGGAAAAGAACGAACCGAAGATAGCGTCAACGATATGATCAGTAGTTTTCGCCGCCGTGAGGAAATCGTCGACGAACGCAACGTCCAAGTCCACCAACTGCTGCGCCAACCGCTAAGGAATTTTCAGTCAGCAAAGCTACGACCGGTCAACGGCAAGCCCCATGGAGAACGAAGGTCGGGAGGGGTCGATTTTTTATGGCAGCACCGTATACACGCAAAGATGCTGCCAGTTTCTTTACTCCTTCTCTCGAGAGAAGAATCATAGAGTTGTGCAATTGCATAGCGTGGCGTGGAAGGAGAACAAAAGCATTCTGAGCTCGGATGGCCAAGAGCTCAAGAGGTGTCGCCGATAGATGGTATGTAATTGCCAGAACATCCCCATGTACTATGAGCCGAACGAACCAATCGAGATAGACAAAAGCGAATGGCATCTTCACTCACCTGATACAAATCATTCTTGCTCCGCTTGGGATAGTAGATAGTGGGCTTGTAGCCATAGTGACAAAGGTGTCGGGCAGCCACTAGGCCATCGCCACCTTTACAGGGGTCCTGGTCAGATGCTTGGTGATTGAGACGGGGGAATCTTTGGAAGGGTGCTCACCGTTGTTACCGGGGCCGCATGCAACAAGAATGTTCAGACCTCGACTAGGAGGGTGAACGCGATAGACTGCACCAAGGTGTCAATCGAAAGCTTGAGCAAGCATTGGCCGTTGCAGGAACCCACTCGCTTGTGACACGGATAGTCCGGCAAGCTCCATGAGCTGGTCGATTGAGAAGGCACCGGTGCTCATGAGGTCCTTGTCCAAGGCCGCGGCCGCCTTTGCGCCGATAGTCTATCGGTGTGTTGCTGTCAGCGAAGCCCTCTCTGATGCTACTTCTAACCACTAACTCTGAGGGACATGTTGTTGGCGTTTCCAAGATACTTCTGCTTGAAATTTGTGATGTTGACGTTTGAGGCTTCAGGATAGTTTCTGACGACTCCAGAGAGTTGACGTGAGGTTGGGGTGACGGTTCGAGATGTTCTGGGGAAGTAGGAAGGTGGATGAAGATGGAAGGGACGTGCGACGGGCTGACATCACTCCGCATCGGAGTTTAGCACACCGGTCAGTAACGAACCACACAACCGGACCGCAGGAACCACCGCCGGTTCGGCAGTCACCGACAGACCCACACAGTTCACACAGTGCCCTTGCAGTACGAATCGAATCTCCCACACGCTGTCACGCTGTGCATCGGGTTCAAGTTTGCCACCGAGAATAGGCATGGAAATCAGATCTGTGTAAATTTTCGTGCTTCACTGATTTGTACAATAGTCAAATGCCACCGGACTTGATACCTTAGCATACCCTTCACAAGGCCCATCATTCGATCAGAATCCTCCCCTAATTGCCTAGAAGCCTAGAAGGGAAGCTGTTCGACAGCGTAATGGTGTCCCTTGAAATCCTTAAAGGCGACGTCTCTCACAGGATACCCCCCAATATCGAGAGCCGCCTCGACCCACCCATTGTTGGTCTTCCCTCCCCACGTAGCCTCAGCAAAAGCCCGCATCATATCGGTGCCATTCAGCAGCGAGCTCGAAGTCCACAGCTTCCCGTCATGTGCCCAACGAGTCTCAACCCAATCGACGACCGGAATACTCTTCTTCATGGCAGAGACAATCATGCGGGGGCAAGTCGCCGTCTTACCAGCCAGAAGGCCAGCCTCGAGAAGCGGGAACATACCACCACAGATGGTCAAGAAGGCGCTGCACTGCTCGTAAACCTTGCGGATGAAGGCGAGCTCGGCTTCGCTGGTCTTGTACTTCAGGTCATGAGCTCCCATGAGTGCGATATCCAAGGGTGGACAAGACTCAAAGGAGTCCTGGGTGGTAGGTGTCAGTGTCAGAGAATCTCTCTACTGGGACGGTGGTGCCATGTGCTGCTTACGGTTGGCTGAATCTGAGCTCTGCTCTTCATCTGGGCCGGTTTGCCGTCCTCGGTGATCCAATGTAGGTCAAACTCGATATCGTCCTCCCACATCTCCTGCGGTAGGTTCAGCATTTGACGGGAAATCTTATCGGTCCAGGCAAAGAATTCAAAAGGTGCAACGTCGAGCATTTCGGTGACGCTGTATATGTCTCAGCTTACTTGTGGCAGGGAATTCGAGGAATTATGGTTTGGTAATTACCCTTTGGTCAATATGACACCGGCATGAATCTTGCGGTTGGGCTTGCTGAGATTGAACTCCATGGTTGTGGGCTGAAAAGTAGCGTAGAGCGGGAAGAATGGCGATTTCTCAAAGTTGAGTATGTGTGAGTGTAAGTGATAGTGACCTAAATGCTTGTGGTCTCTTCGAATGGTAAGGCCATTGGAGTGGCGTGAAGTAGAATTCTTATAACCACTTACACGGACAGAAGATGCCATAGCGCAAGACCGAAGGGCTCAATGCGTCCGTGCGGCCGGCCCGTACCGGAGTAGTTGCACGGCTGTTAGATCCGAGTGGGTCCGGAACTTAGGTCGACTTACGACCGAACTCAGTCAAGAAACACGGACCAACCTTGGCTTAACATTGTATTGAGATGGCTGGCTGGAGATTTGGGCTGCATAACTTCTGAATCCTCAAAGGATTAAAGCCATGAGTTACCGGGGAAATTGTAAACAATCAATTCCTCCCGGGGCGGAATTGGGCTCCGAGCGACGGAGACGTCAATGTATCGCAGGTGGTGCACATGGGTTAGCAGTTCAACGGGACCGTTATTGATACGTGGGAGAAATGAAATCGATCTTCATTTGCTTGTGTTGATAACTATATGTATGTTGTTCTCTAGGAAGCTATGCGGGAGAAAACTATTACCGCAGGTGCAAGTTCTTTCAACTCCCGTCTGATTCAAAACTCTCAAATGACTCCCTCGAACCGCTTGCTACCAATGCCCGCTCTTTGTCTTCCTTTGTCCTCTCAAGCCGTCTGTTGTATTCATCTTGCGGTATTCCGTAATAGTGATCTAAATGATGATCGTCAATAGGAGAAGACCTACGACGACAGCGACAGTTACAGTGCCGGTGCTGTTGGCTGATAAACCTGAGCTCGCTGGCTTGATGCCATTTGTGGCTGATGTAGATAACTGGAAACCGTCAGTCTCGAATGAATTCCATATTGGCTTGAAATTGAGGGCAATCCTCACATTTGAAGTTGCTGTAGGGTGCACGGAGGGGTGGTTGTGGTCTCGGGACATGACAAAGGATGAGCTGGCAGAGTGCCGTATGAAGACGGACTTTCGTGCACGACTGATATGATAACCCTTTTGAATGCCTGAGTTTGTGAGAGTCAAGGACTTCTGTGGCAATTAGTGTGACAATGGGATCTTCAGGGTATGATGTCTTCAGAAATAAGCGACGAGGTAACGTCTACGGATGCTAGAATGTGTGGCTTCGGTTGATGGTATTCAAGAGAAATTCCATCACCATGTGATACCTCTTCGTGCGGCTCTGTCAGCCATTTCACGTGGCAAGCCAAGCCATAAACTCATCGAACGCCGCAAGAATTGTGCTTGCAGTCATCCATCTTATATGCTTGAGGTGAGAGGCTCAAAGCACCATAGTCATCGCCGCCACGGTCGAAGAGTGCGCTCTCATGGGCGTCAAGTCACCGCATCCATCGAAGCGAGCCTCAAAGAAATGATCGAATTCGCTTGCAAGCGCCACATGGGAGTTTCAAGCCGCCCACTTCACTTCATGGCTCGTGTCAGTGGACACTTTGGGCCCTCCAGCCAGCGCTTATACCCATACAAACAAATCAAATATGAACCTCATATTTGATTGTTTGGCTGATTTCTCGCGCTATATTTGATTGTTTGAATTATTTGATGAATATTTGATTAATTTGCTAGGATCTTCTTTAGACCGTTTAGAGGTGTAAATGGTGCAGTGGATTCTGCGCCAGAGCCGCCGAAAAAATTTCGGCGGGCCCACTTTAATACCGGAGGTCCGGTGTTCGAATCCGGGTCCGGGCGGCCCCTTTTTTACCGTATTTTCTCGGTATATTATTGGTATATTCGGGCCCACCCTTAGATTCTAGATTTGATCAAATATACTAAATATATGGGCTAGAATATTTGATTGTTTGACTTACTGAAATTCCTATATTTGACTGTTTGTTTGACTTATTTGTTTGATTGATTTGAATGGGTATAAGCGCTGCCTCCAGCTTGGCACGTAGTCAGAAGACAACGCCACTGCTGTGAGAAAACCTGTGCATCATCTTGCTGGGCTAATGAGAGTGAGACCAGCTGGCACTGACTGTATGCTCGCGTCAATAAATAGGCGAATCATTTCTTTCCCTCAAAATTTATGGCCGCTCGTGGATTGTCGCTGAAGGGAGGCTGCTTACATCATGTCCGTTGACCGCATACCTACTTGGTGCACGTCTCTCGGAATGAGCCGGATTTGGGCTCGCCGAAGAAGCTTGGCTGATCTTCCAAACCGGGCACCTCATATGATACTCGCGGTTGAGGCTAGTCATACATGCCACTGCAAGGCCGTGCTCGCCTATTCACGTTCAGCGGCAGTTAAGGTCACCTTCGTTCAACATCACACAAGTTTTACCAAGGGCCTCTCTCTTTAAAGAACTCACAGCCGTCAGAATGGATTTATACCTGAAGTCACTGGTGTGCGGTAGCCCCATCTTATCAGGGGCTAAGAGCAGTTCCGAAGATGCTCAAAAAGCATTTGGAAGAAAGACGAGTAATAGACTATATTGGTGGTGTAGGTTACCACAAAATGAGCTCATAAACTGCACACTCATGGTGGTAGGGTACGCACAAGCATGGCAGCCTTTCAGCTACACATCCGACTTCGCTCTCCCAAACCAGTCCATAGAGGCCATCAGACCCTGTAATGCTTCTGAAAGCCATGGAAAAGACCTGCTACGAGGCTAAAAGAGATGTCTGATATCAGACAGCGTATGTGTGTGTTGAAAGATGAGAAAGTGGGCGAGGCCCACGATTCCTCCGATAGGTGTATATAAGGTAGGTAAAAGGGACATTTGTAAGCCTCCTGTCGTCTTCTTGATACTGTCAACTAACTGGGTGCTATTCAATACTCCAGCACATTGTCCCAGAAGATGAGCCTCAAGGTATATTCAGTGATCCTCAATGTGTTCATTATTAGTCACGTTGAAGATGTTTTGCAAGATATCAGGGGCTGGGAGTTACTCTCTACCTAATATTTGAGATTGTAACAGATTGAAAAGAAGATGTACCAATACGGTAGAAGTGAAGAGTAGGCCTTGTTGTCGTTGTGATGAACATCGTCTTACCATACGCCTAGCAAATGATTTTTCCAGTGGCTTCAGGTCGTTGTCCACAGACGCCTTGGCCCTCAAGGTGTATGTACCACGCGGCGAAATGTATGGAATACACCGTGCGTACTCATGCGAGCCTTCCCTTATATCCCCCCTCAATTCTGTTCCTGTCACCAACGGCAGCAGGCGCCTCACAGGCCTGTGAGGTCAGGTCAAACTGCCGTTTGGCGGGATGGTTACGGGCGAGCCTGTTCAACTAGCTTAGCCTAAGCCAGGATTTCAGGTTCGAGTCCCGGCATGTGCACCAGAGATGTAGCCCCCAGTTCAGCACCGGGGGGGTGAACTCTTTTGATATTGTCTACCTTGAATTTTTTGGATCCTTATAATGACTGCCGATGTAAGTTGTGGCTGACATTAGAAGGCTCTACAAGCAAAATAGATAGTGAAGTATGTATATATCTGCTTGTAGAAAGTTCAGAAGTAGCTATATGCGGGTGACATTTTATGCTCCTTCCATGGCCACCTACCCGTAGAGAAATCGCGCTTTACCTTGATTATGATGGCCCATCGACGTGGCATAGGTTTTCAAATAATAGCCATACTACAGGCTATTAGATCTATCCCAAAACCTTAGCGTCTTGTTTCCAGGACTAAAGTGGTTTAATCACCACTCTTCGGCTGCATCTAAGTGCCAAAAGTTGTAGATGGTGCCTTCACACCGAACCTCACCGAGCCAGGTATGTGTGGGCCGTGCATCATTCCCTAGTCGGTACGTACCCGCCTGCTCCTGAGTTAGCGGGGCTGTAAACAATCGATGTCCGTCTTTGCTGTCAACCATCCCCTCCAAGCTAAACCTCCAAAAACAAGCCCAATTCGACCATCGACACCACAACCAACAACACCCCGTCGCCACACGACCTCTCTCTCCCAACCCTCGAATTTGTCGAAGCGAGGAAGTCAAACACCCTTGACACCACCTCAAAACACCCCCATCACCAGAAAAGTGCAGCGCACCGCAATCAAACCTACCGACGAAAACGGGGGGTAAACAAAGCCACACCCCACCGAGAAAACCACAACCGCAACCACAACACGATGTCCCAAAACGCAGCAACGTACGCAGACTGCGTAGCCTCCCTCCGCACCTCCCTAACCTTCCTCCAAAACTCCGTATCCACCCTCGACACAGGCGTTTCTGACCTTCCCCGCCTCGCCTCCGTCCTCCGTCCCACGCGGCACTTCGAACTCATCCCCCAACCCACCCTCGCCGCCGCCGAGGCCTCGCTGCGCGACGAAATCGGCCCGCAAATCGCGAAACTCCTCGATCGCGCCGACGCGCAGATCGCGCGCCGCGAACGGCGCATCGAGACTCTGCAGGCTAGGTGCGAGCTCTTGCAGGGCCGGTTGGCTGCACCGTCTGAGGAGGATGGGTATGGGGGCAAGAAAACAAAGGGACGAGGAGGGGGGTTCGGTGCTAGCGGAAGTGGTGGGAAGAAGGGGTTGAATGGGGAGAGTGCTTTGCGGGCGAGGGCTGTGAGGCAGAGGAGGGAAGGGTTGGAGTATAGTGTTGAGAGGCTTGAGCTGGAGGTCTTGACGAAGGAAAGGGAGTTGAGGAAGAGGTTGGATAAGGCTTGAGAGAAGGAGAGAGAGAGAGAGAGAGGGAGGGAGGCGCATTTTGAGTGTTGAGGCTGCAAGATGACGCCCTGGACTGGTGGCCAAGACATGTCACTTCGCTGCGAGTGTCTCCATCGTTTGCCAGCTAAAGTGGCTGAGGGAAGGGCGGAAGGAGAGTGTTATGATACCCTACGACGGATAACGAAGAAGTCCTTTAATTGATGCACAATCTCCAGGTTGTCAGTTATGACTTACGAAGCGACTTCACACCAATAACTTGGAAAAGCCCACGTCTCCGCTACCTCCGTCTCATGACCAGCTTGGATAAGCTGTTCACTTGTTGGGCTCATACATCCCACGCAAAGATGACACAATGTCACTGTCGAGAATATGAAGACGGAGTATGAATATATGCAAATGCCATTTGTAAAGCAGCAAGGGAACCCCAACATGCATGGGTATCCCACCTGCGAGCTACCATAGCTATCCGAATGACCGACCCGTTGCTCGTGAAACCCGCCCCAGAAGACACAAAAAGAAAACACACAATCCCTCTGCTCGAGCGACAATGGCAACATACACTAGCAGTAATAGGGAGAAAGCCTGCACGCAGTGGTGGGCGGATAGAAGTAGAAACAACAGGTCGAAGAAGAAAAAAAGCGAAGCCGTTTAGGCGCATATACGTGTGCCGCCTGTGGCTCAAAAGAGGCGGCAATGGTTTTATCCCGGACAAGAGACCTTAATGTACTCCAACAAGCATTTGAGCGCGAAACCGTTCCATGTCCCATATGGTCATTTTTTGCTCCCATCTCCAACGGCGAAATGAAAATCATGAGCTCATTATAACAGGATCAGGTAGTTGCTCGGCGCAATACCCGTCTCGCCCGTCTCCTTGCGTGCCTGCCACCACCTTCCACTCACGTCACTGACCTCCAGAATCTCGTGCTTTGAGAAGGAGATCTCGTTCGCGTCGTCGGGGTTGGCCTCGTAACTATAGATGGCCTTCGCGCGGTAGGGGTATTCGGTGGGGGGCACCACCTCTTGGTCAAGACCAGGAGGCTTCGCTGCAGGTGGCGCCGCGTTGAATGTCGGGGCCACTCCGGAGTTGCGGGTTTGTGTAGTGGGAATGCCCTGAACGGGGGATGGGTTCTCGAAGCCATTGAGCTGCGCCGAAGTGTACATCTGGGGAGGCTGGACCGACGTTGAGGTTTCGGGCCGACCACCGCCGTACATCATCTGTCGGTTTCCAGACTCCTTCTGGAGCGCGAAGGAATCGAGGTAAGCGCGCGGCTTCGCTGACGGGGCGGAGCCGAAGTAGAAGATCCAGACAATCTACAGGGACAAGGTCAGCATTCGATCCTCACCTCCGTAGCGGAGAACTTACGGTAACCATGGCCATGAGAATGAAGCCAGCGCCAGCAGCCTGGCGAGCACCGTTGGAGGAGTAGATGAGGGAGTGGATAGTCAGTGAGTTCAGGGACAGAGCGGCACCCAGGTATCCCGTAAGGGCGACATGATAAGTTTGCGCAGTGTCTGAAGCCACAACGACGAAGACTCCTGCGATAAGGAAGAACATGTAGACGACGGTCCACCATGCGAAGGGTGGGAATGAGCCGGAGTTATTTGTGACTTGTGTTGTCGCGATGATGGAGCTAATAAAAGCAATTATCCATGCTAGCTAAGGAGACTGTTAGTACAGACATAAACAGAAGGCCGATCTATCGAGAAGAGCCAGGTATTCTCGAGGCGTTTTTGGATATCGACGTACCATGGAAATGGAGACTGTAGCCAGGGCGAAGGGATCACCAATGATGTTCCCCAAATTAATACCCTTCCTCCCGTACTGAACCCTCGATTGTTCCATTTTGCGCAATGATGGTGAATGAAGAGAGCCGTAGGATGGCATAGAGAATGATGTGCGAGTTCGATGGACGAAGAGTCAATTGCCTCGGAGCAAATTTCGAGAGAAAGCCTCGAAAAATGTCACGGTTGCGAATGTGAGTCGAGCGACTTGAAGACGTCGACAAGCGGGTAATCGAAGCGAAGTGTTCGGCAAAATGGGCGAAGCGGTGCCAATCCAACGGTGGATACGTAATTCGAATGCCGCGAGGGGGTTGTCGTGGCTGGAATGCAAGATCTCGGAAGACTAGGGTGGAAAGGAGTGACTGGTGGTTGGGCTGTCGGCCAGAATAGAAAAAGGGCGCTGGGAGAGATTGTTGTGACGGGTGCGCTGCGTGCTGTTCAGTGCGCGACGTAGCGTGTGCGCTGTACTGAGCTGGGATGAGCTGAGCGTTATTCGACGTGGCTTCAGGTAGGCAGCGAACGAAGGCTCGAATGAAGGCTCGAATGAACGACGCGGCGGTCGATAATTGAGATGGCGAAAGCGAGTCGATCGTTTCAGAGGGTTGTCCAGCAAGGCCGCCTCTTTTCTAGAGAAGAAAAAGAGAATGGTAGTCGGGATCCGTGAGATGCAAGATGGGAGCGATGAAGCGATGAAGCGAATCGAAGACGGAGATGAATTGCTGTCGATTGGGGGAAGAAAGGGAGAACCGAAAGTCCAGAGTCGAAGGAGCGAGGAGGAATCGGAAGAAAAGGATGTATAGGATTAGAGAATACAAGAGTGGAAGACGAAATCGATGTCGAGTCGAAAGTCGAAGGAGAGACTGGAGGTGGGCTGCGTCGGGAGACGGACAGCAGTTGTAGGAACAGCAGGCTTGAGCCAAGGCTGGCGGTAGAGGAGAGAAGGGGTAGGCGTTGTTGGCGGTTGGCCGCGTGAAATGAAGGGCAACGACTAGCAAGATCCCGAAAGAGGAAGTAGGCGGCGTGGATAGCGAGGCAGAAAAATGCCGCCGGACCAAGCAGACCAAGACCAGCCAGACCCAACTCACAGTGGTGCCGTGAGAAGAGAAGGAGGCGCGAGTCTTGTGGCGTCGATTTCGGTGCTTGTTTGGCGTCTTTCCTTAGCACTGGGTTCTCGGTCGCAACGGGTGAAGGTGGTGGTGTGCCTGCTGTTGGTACGGATACAGAGAGAATCTGTACACCTCTCTCTCTGTGTTTCTCAGGCTTGTAAAGGCTTGAGTTGAAGAGAAGGGCTAGACTGAGCTGACTTGCTCGTGGCACCCCCGGATCGCGTGTTGATGTGCAAATCCGCGCCCCTATTTTCTTCTGCGGTGCCTGTCGGGTGCCGTTGCGCCCCGGCGTAAGATGTGGGCTCGTTAGGTACTCGTTTGGTTTGGCGCTGCGGCTCGTTTCGTGTGCGCTTCTGCTACTACGGCGGCGGCGGCGATTGTATTTGTTGTTTACTCTTCGGCCGACCCTCTTTCACACTGCTGATGGCTGTCCAATTCCTTTGACTGGGCGAATGGCCAATTCCCGGTTCCTTGACTCTCTGGCTCACTCAGGTGGTCGACAGCGGGCAGCAACGGGGGGAACCGTTTTTTTTTTGTCGCAGAAAAGGGTTGAAAGGGATGAGAGGAATGGACGGTGGGGTGGGAAGAATGGAAATAAAAGAGGACACAGGCACACAGGGCAGGCTGCGGCGTAAGAGTGGAAGACTGGGCACTCTGACAGACAACCAGGAACCTGACTGAAGCAAGCGCAGATAAGATGCAAGGGTTGTAGCTGCAGGTTCTCAGGCTGTGCTGGCTGTGCCTGCGACTTCCTGGTCTACCACCTTTGAGTGGAAGTATCCGTATCCGCAAAGAGGGCAACAGGCAGGAGGACTCGACGAGGGAGGAGGGAGGGTACTGGACGGTGGGCCTACGTGGTAGAGTCAATGATACGCAAAACGTGGTCGTGGACCAGCCTCAGGGACCCAGTGGCAGGTGGAGAGGAAGGAGGAGGACCCAGACCCGGAACTTAGGCACACTGCGCGGGCAGGCGGTAGGTGAGGGTGGACAGTAAGCGAGACGAGGGGGACGTACCCATGTACCTACGGATACTTCTTGCTGCGAGAGGGAAGGAGAGAGGAGACGTGGAAGGAGTCAAGAACAGGAAGTCACGGCATGCAGGTCTACTACTAAGCGATTCGTCGCTGCACTGCTGAGATCCAATTCAAAGGGGCATGCGGGGGGCAATGGAAGTAGATTATAGGCCCTCATCAAGTAATTGATGGCCAGTGCAGCCAATATGCACCTGCTCGAGAACTGCCCGTTGCCAATGAAATCAACCGGGCAGCGCTGTATTGCAGGCGACATGATGTAGGCGCAGACAGATTCGCACACAAAAGTCAGGTGTTAGGTACATCCTGGAAGGGGAATCTGCGCCAACCGAACTGAACAAATGGTACTGCGGAGTGTTCATATGTTAATCCCAAGAGAAGACCTGGCGGGAAGGAAGGCAGTCCTGGATGACCGCTTCCCGCTGTCTGTTGCACCGCACTGTGTCGAGACTCCGTATTGAAACTGTGCGTACGACTGGACGCGTCCCTTCCATTCGGTACGGGGCGAGGTAAGATACCGCAGGTACGTAGTCGCGCACCTATCTACGTAGGTAGGTCCATTACCTGTGCTTTCCCAGGTTCAACAGAAGGAACGAGTCCAGCCCTTTTTGACGGCCTGGCCCATTCGATCATCGTGGAGAGTACATATCCCAAAAGAGCCGTCTGATAGACTGGTACCTGCCCACCGTGCTCATCTTGGGGGGATCTCCCGCCAACTCCCCGGTTTCCTCTATCAAATCCCCAGAAACCGTTGGTCCCTGCTTGTCCATCATTAGGTTTACTCTGCTGTCTGTCGTCCGTGTCTGTCTCTGCCTCGCCCCCCCTTGTCTGAAAGTCGTGGCTAGCGGGTTTGAGATTTTTTTGACTTTCCAAGTGGCCTTTCGGGGTTCCTGCAAGCCATCCCACCAACAGCATTGGACGAGCTAGTGGATTACGGAACAGCATTGGCCATGAACGCTGCTTACCCCTGACGCATGCCCCACTCTATCCGGGTGCGAGAGACGTACCTCAACTCAGCGGTTCCCTCCAATTTGGTCCAGCTCAGCCCTGACACTGCTTGCCTTACCTGAGCCTATCTATTCGCAGACAAGAGGAGCGAAGATCTCGCCAAGTCTTGCGCACTTGCTCCGGATATATCAACCAAAAAATCACTTTTGGTAATGCCTATCGATCGTGGATAATGCCACTGTTGTCTCGACATCTTCCATCGCCACGACGGTGTCAATCGTCTGTCGTCTCTGACGCAGGGGCACCGCACCATGGCATCACTACCCGCCAGTTTTTCGCCGTTTCATTACGACCACTGACCCAGTGTGGTGGTGTATCCATATCGCAAGCGCGGACAGAGATCAGCATGCGCTCACTCGACATGGTAGGTAGGATGAGTTACGTGAGTACGGAGTAATGCCACCGATGGCCAATACTAGAGAGCCGAGTCTCCCGATCTCAGACACTTCGATACCCAGCTCTTGGACCCTCACATGTCTTTCGCTTGTCTTCTCCGGGATAGATGCTATCATGCCACAGACCGATGGTCCGGCTCTCCTCCGAGGCACACGCACAGCAGCGCGCTACGGCAACGAACTTCACAGCACGGCTCCTGACAGCTGTCCGGATGGAACCTGATGATACCGTGCCGCGGTCAGAGCCGCCGTGATCGACTGGGTCAGACTAGACTGTATGCCTTTGACCCGTTTGACATGCAGGAACACGGGTGCCTGTCACCTCGTACTCGCCCGCGCTTGACTCTCGAATTTCTGAACCCGACAGCTGCCAAACATCTGCATCTCTGTATGGAGTTTGTAGAGCGCTAGAAGGCGCCTATCCAATTAAGCTGTCGTCCAAATCTTATTCGACAGCGAATCATTCGTACGAAAGACATCCGTTGGCGTCTTTCAAGTTCTGAAACCACAGAAACCAAACAGAAGCTACCGCCACAAAGCTGTCTCACAAACGCCTAGCATCGCGACCGAACCTCGATATGTCTAGATCTCGGAACGCAGCTTCGTCTAGTGGCAACAGTCTTCTTCGTCGCCTCGTGAGCACGCCTTCTCCACTCCGACTCTACTATGACAGATCTCTCCCGGAAGACGCATTAGAATTTTCGAGATAGTCTCACGATCTGGCTTCTGGTCACAGGCTTGTGGCACTATGGAGAAAAGGCGCAAGCTTTCGGTCTAGGATAGCCGTTGCTGCTACGCAAATCGCTCAGCCTGTCGCATGTCACTGGCATCTTCTTGACTCGCGCTCTCTCCTTTCGTCCCAACATCCCTCTTTTATCATAATGCGTTTGCGTTTCTGGGGGAACTCCGAAGATCCTGATGATCAACTACCGTTCAAACGGCCGGAACGATTTTTGGCTGAGCAACAGTAGCCTGTCGAACAGAGCTCATGTACATCCAACCTTTCACCTGACCTTTAGAACCCGTCCAACTAGAAGTAACGAGGCCTAGCATCGGCCTTGAGTCGAGTAGATATTGCTCACGATTGCGAATTTGAAATACCGCCTACCAACGATTCACATACCGTTGGGGTGGTCGACAGGTCCTTTTGTGACTATTCACTCAGGCACAGCAACTATCTTGGTTCCCATCGCAACCAATCTTCTGCCATGGGCGCATTCGATGCTTCGCTCGTATCACGAAACGGTTCATACACGATCTGTACATGCCATCGTCTGCGAGAGGCCTAGCCTTCTGCGTCTGTCCAATATGCGAAATATCAGACGCGGAGGGAAACGGACGGGCTTGCTCTCAAGGCCGGAGAGACTCTAGATGAGTCGGCGGACCTCTTGTTGAACCGGCAAGATGTGGTACGTGCAGAAAATCTCTTTTCCTTCATCTCTGATCACCAGTCGTTCATTGACGCGGGCCCATGGTGGGCACCGTTCGAGCTTTGCTGGTGTTCATGCACCCGAAGATCCCGAGACTGTTCTTGATTCAAATCACCTAGGATCCGCCCTATTTCCAAACTGGGATTCGCCATTTCCCCCATTTCCGTGTTGGCACTACGCCAAGTCTGGAACGAAATAATATCTCGACGTCAACCATGCGAGCGGGCGGCGTGAAGAGCGTTCGATCAAAGACTAAGACGATACGCATGATTCTCTCCTCTGCTTGATAGAGTGCCAAAGACGGGATCGACGGTTTCGAACTTTGCAACGTTTTAATCATTGACAGAGCTTGCGGCAGCAAATCATCTATTGCAATTCCACCGGTTCCCAAACCACCTGCCACACACTGTGCATCTTAACAATTTCTACCACAGCCCCCTCCTCCAGCCAACATCCCTGAGAACAACCCCTGCGCATCTGGTGAACTTTGAACAACCACCTCCGAGTATTCAGCCAATACGGCCAGCGGCACGATTGAGCTACTTCGCTTTCAACCAGACTAGTTCCAGAGTGATTCGATAAACTGATAATAACCCCCCCTAGTTAAGGTAAGAGTCCCGTGCATAATAATAGGTGCTCAGTTATTAGTGGATCCCTAGGAAAATTTCTAGCTAATTAAGGGCTAGAAATATTTCACTATATAATCGCTTTATTACTAGTTTAAATATTACGAGTTTTATATAATAAGGGAATATACTACTTTACGCTTTACTAAATTATTTTAAAAATGTTTTTTAATTATATCTCTTCTTAATTATACTAAAATTTGCCTATTATAACTAACTTTATAAAATTACTTTTATAAGACTTATTTATTATATATAATAATAATATTATTTTAATACTTTTACCTTAACAAAGCGAATTTAATCTATTATAAAATATCTAAGAAAATTTAGATTACGATAGCGTATTTACTTTATATCCTAATTTTTATAAATATCGAGCTCCTATTTATAAAGAGTTAGTTAAATGAGTAAGTATTATATAAATTAAACCTCTATACTAAATATTAATATAATACTTAGGTTATAGATAATAATTCCGATAATTATATTATTATTTTAATAGCTTAAATATCCGTATTAAAACTTAAAATAACTAAGGTATTATTATAGTATAATAGCTTTAATATACGGCCGGCATACCTAAGTTTCCTTTAATTACTAATAATAGAGTTATGCTTATTATCTTAACTAAAGCATTATTTATAAAAGAAATTAAGTAGCTATAGGATATAGTATATTTAACATTCTATTTTTTAATATTAAGAATTATTAAAGAATAGTAAATTTAATATAATACCTAACGAGGTATTATTAGTTTTTTAATAACTAGTATTATTTTAAAAAATATACTTATAACGCGATATTATTATACTTACTAAAGTAGTAAAGCCTATCTATATATACCCTATAACGACTTTTATTATATAATTATTTTAAAGGACCTCGTTAAGAAATATAATATATTATAAAATAGAGTTAAGATATTTAATATTATAAAAAAGATTATTAAGTAAGTCCGGTTATTTAAAAAATATTTTAGAAACGTTTTAAAAACGTTTCGAAAATATTTCTAATCGTTTTTTTTTTAAATAAAGTATTATTTATACCGCACACGCTAGATTTAAAAAAGGCGTTATATATTAAGAATAGAATACGATATATTTCTTTAAACTAAAGAAGATATAATATAGTATATATATAAGATTACTTAATAAAATAATATAAATAACTTATAAAAGACTTAATAAGAGCTTATTAATTTTTAGTAATAGATCTTAGTATACCAAAATTCGTATCTTTCGTAAAGACTTATAAATTACTACTTTTATTTAATTTTATTAAATTAAAAATATTATATATAATATATCAAAGCAGCTATAAACAAAACGGATGCGCAATTTATAAAAAAAAGGGGTTAAGAATACTATATATTTATATCGAATTATTAAAAACGTCTTACTTATAGTAAGCTTATTAAATATTTTATTAAGGAATAAGGCTAAGTTATTATTAACTAGATAAAACTTATTTTAGACTACTACTTAAACTTAAAGTAGTAAAGTATTCTATTAAATATCGATACTTTATTTTAAAAAATATTAAAATAATACTATTTATTATCTTAACGTCTTATAATAAATATAACTATCCTCTACTATTACTAAATAAAACTCTAAAAACTATTATTTAAAATATCTTTTAAGTTCTCTAGAGGATTAATAAACTAAGCACGAGTCTAAACGCCTTTTTTTAATCTCCTTAATTCTAAGAATTCCTAGCTAAGAATAAGGGGTAAATAATTATAAATATTTATTAAAGCCTTATAAAAATAGACTTTTTATGATATATTATTTATAAATAACAAATTCTTTTATTTCCTAGAGGAAGTTAGACCTTAGCTCTTATATTATAGTAATAAAAAAAAGTAAATAAGCGAATATATATAAGTTTCTTTATAAATATAAAAAAATAGCTATTTTAATATTATAATAAGTATATAGTACATTTAGTATACGTACTAATTTAATACTAACTATATAGTTATTTTTTTTTAAGAGTAAGCAGAATAATAAAAGTTCGATAATATAAAGTCGTTTATAGTTAATATAAACTATAAATATATAAAAGGTATAAGTTAACGAGAAATTATTTAGGGCTAGTATAGCTAAAATAATAATAAAAGTATATTATAATACTAGAAATGTTTCCGAAATGTTTTTTAACCTTTATTTTAAAATTATTAATATATTACTTATAAAGCTCTGCCTCTTATACGGGTCTATATAAATACTAAAACTATAAATATATACTACTATATATTTTAAGCTATATTTAATACCCTAAAGCGAAAATATTAAGTTTAGGTCTAATAGAAATACGTCTATAGAACCGGCCTTTTTAGAGTTACCTTAAATTAAGTAAATATAGTAATTAACAGTTTAGGTAAATACCTTATTAAAAGGTTTAACCCTTAATAAATATAGCTTACGTAAGTCTAAAACTATTTATACCTATATTACGTATATTTTAAAAGAAGTATTAAAGAACTCTTAGGTAAAATTTATTCTTATAGTATAGACTTTACTTATAATATATTAATATCTTTTTTAAAATATTAAACGGTACTTAATTATAACGAGCTATATAATATAATTTATTATAAATATTATATTTTACTATATATAGCTTATAATAAAAACATTTTGAAAACATTTTAAAAAGGGAAAACGTTTCTAAAATGTTTTTAAAATATTTCTCGTTAATACCTTACCTAATTAATAATAACTTATTACTTTATAAAAAACTTTCCGTGATATACTAACTAAGTAAAGTATAAATAAGAACTATATATCATAACCGAGTTCTATAATAAGATAACCAAGGTTTTTTTTTAGAAAACTAGCTTCTAATACTTAATAATATAAATATAGTTAAGATCCTTTACTTAGTTTTATATATTTAGACTAGTTAGTATCTCCCTCTACTTATTATAATTAATAAGTACGTATTAATAATTAGCTATTATAAGTATTAGCTAACTTTAATAATACTCGTAACTAAGATTAGAATCTAATATTATAGGATTTTATAACGCGTTATAAGTATATTATAATTTTATATCGAAATATTAATATTATAAGCCGTTTTTAATATCTAATATAACGTTAGAGTATATTTAAAATGCGCTTCAATAAATACTTATTAACTATCAAACTAAAAAAAAAGGTAAGAGATCGGGCTAAGAGTTTATAAACTAATACTAAAGAACTATTTTATATTTAATAAAAAACTTATAAGGATTTAGTTATTAATTAATAAAGTAGTTCTCAAGGTAAGAACTTTAATAACTTTAGTTTTAATAATTATAATAATTTTTAATAATACTTAGTCTTAATACGGAGTAAGTATTTTATTTTTTAGAGTACCTTTTTTATTAAATAAAAGTCGAAACCCCCCGAGTTCCTTAGTACTTTATAGCGGTTTACGAAAATAAGCTACTTAATTATAAATATAAATAAGTATAAATTATCTTACGTTTAAAAAATAATAAATAAGGGTTAATAAGATCTAAGAGGATAAAGAACGAAAGGAATAAGAGTTTAAGCTTAAATAAAAACGTAAAGAGCGCGAGTTTTTAATAAACTAAGCTTATAAAGAGTATAAGTTTATTATAAAATAAAATCGCTTAAGTAGGGTAATAAAAATAAAAATAGCGCTTAATTAACGAAAATAGGAGTAGGAAATAAGCTAGTAAAATAAAAGCTCTTAAAATATTTTTATATTTATTTCTTTTTTAACTTTATTTTTATTTAAGTAATTTGAAATATTTCTTTTATAATATTAATATAAAGTATGAATTAATATTTATAATATTTTATTAAATTATAAATAAGAATGTTTATAGGTTTTTTTAAGTATTAATAATAAGAGAAATTATTTTTTTAATAAAGTAATTTACTAAGGCCGTACTATATATTACGTATTAAAAAAAACTAAATATATTACGCTCTATACTTAATTACTAATTAAAATTAACTAATTTGACCGTTATTTTCTTTTTATTAATAACTTTTAACCTTTTTTTATTTATTTAAAAAGCGAGCTATACTTATTTAAATATATATAAAACCTCTTAGTATTAGCTTTTATAAATAATTAAATCCTATATTATATATTCCTTTTTATTAAAGGTTAAGGGGCCCTTTATATATTCCCCTACGTTTATAATATAGCTTATATTAAAGGGATTTTTAGCTCTATAAAGTATAATTTTTAAGTTAATATTAATATACTAAATCTTAATATCCGTATTAACCTAGCTATTTATAGTATTTATATTATTACCTAGCTAAATTTTATATTATTAAAAAGTACTTTATTAATTCTTAAATATACTTACGTTAATTATAATAGTTATAGTATTAAGCTAACTAAGGGTACCTGGCTTAAGAAAAGTAGACTTATTAATAAGTATTTTTAACTTACAAATTACTAACTATATACTAAGAAATTCTTATTAAAATAATATTTTAACTAGCTAACTTCTTAATTAGTTATCTAACTAGCTATTTAAATAATAATTTATATATTAATAAGTTTATTTAATAAAGTTATTTAGTAAATCTATTTAGTTTAAATAAAGAGTAGCTTTAGGTAATATTAAAAGTAATAAGAATAAAAAAAATCTTTATAAACTTTAAAAAATAATAAATATTAGCCTATTTAGCCCTTTTTTAAAAAACCTCTACGTTATTATTAAAGTTTAGAACCTTTATAATTAAAAAAGGCTGCTTTTAACTATTATAGCCGATTATCATAATTAACTATTATAACTAATTTCTATTATTAACCTTTTTAATTAGTATTATTATATAAATATATTACTTAGCTTATTATTAATAAGTAGTTAAAAAGGGTAGCTTACTTATCCTAAATTATATAGTAGTTTTCGTATTAAAATTATTATATTATATTAAGCGCGTACTTAGGGTATATTACGTATATTATATAATTAAAAAATATACCGTATTATATAATTTTTTTAAAGCGTAATCCCGTTAAAATTAATCTTTTATACTTATAAAGTTAGAAAACAACTACTATATAAGAGTTAATAAATTTAATATTATAAAATAGAATAAATATAAAACTTAAGGCTAAATTATTTAATATACCTTTTAATATAATTAGTTTAATAAGCCTAGGCCTATATAAAGCGCTAGTATTTAATAATATAAGTTTTATAAATACGGTTATAAATAATAAATTATTACTAAGGCTTAAGAAAAGAATAAGTAGTTATTATATTACTATTTAAACTATTAGTATAATTAATATAATTATAGCCCTAGCTTTAAAGCCTCTATATACCCTTTATTTTATAAATTTACTAAAGTAATTAAAAATATTATTAAAACTATAAGCTAACGAGTTAGGATTTAGGCTCGTAATATACGTATTATTATTTAAAAATAGTTTTAAAATCTTTATTTACTTAGTAAAATATTTATAACGCTAAGGCTTATATAAATTAAGAGAAACTAGCTAAATAATTATTAATTATAATACTAATTAACTATTATTGATAATAATATAATGAGACTATATATATATATATATATATATATATATATATTATTTATTATAATAATAAATATATATATTATTATATAATATTAATATTTTAATTATAAATAACTAGTAAATTATATTAAATATATAATTATATAATAAGCTTATAATTTATTAAAATAAGTTAATAATTTATTATTTTATTGTTTCTTAATTAAATTATATTTATAAATATTATAAAAATTAAAAAGATAGAAATATTTAAAAATATTTAAAACATATTAAGGAAATATTTAGAAATTCTTTTAAAAACTTTTTAGAAATTTTTAAGAAATTTTTAAGAAACTTTTAGGAAATTTTTAGGAAATTTTTAAGAAATATTTACGAGTAATATATTATTTACTTAGTATTTATAGCTTTAACTTCTATTTATATATTTATTATAAGTATTTATTTGTAATACTATAATATTCTTAATTTATATAATACTATTTTAAAAAAGTAAGTAAAATATTTCTATTTTAATAAACTCTTTATTTATAGACTTCCCTAAACTAATTATTCCTTATTATCCCTTAACCCTTAATTATATTTTTTATTTATTTATATCTTTAATAAAGATCTAAGTAAAAGTAGCGGGGTTTATTTAAGAATCCGTCTTATCGTTATTAGAATTATTAATAAGAGTAGGCTAAACCGGCTTACTCTTAACTACTTTACTATTCTAGCCTATTTACTTAGGGGTTTTAAAGATTTTTAAAAATAATTAATATTAAGTATAACGATATATAAGTATTAATAAAATAACGTATTAGAAATATCCTCGTTTAGTACGAGTTTAGGGTAATAGTACTTACGAAATACTAAGTAAGTTAGTTTATATATATTAAAAAGAGGGTAGGCTATAAAATCTAGTTAAGAAGAGTATTAATTAAAGAATAAATTATATTTATTATAACTAATAGTATCCTATAATTTATAGACCTTATAGCTCTCCTCAGGGCCGAGCTTAACGTTTATTTTTATCCGGGCGACGTCCTATTAAAAATAGTTAGTTTTATAAACTAAAAACATTTCGGAAATATTTCTACTTATAGTACCGTCCTCTTTAAAAAGGATAGTAAATAATACCTTATTATTTATAATAGCCTTAGGCTTTTAGGGGGTATTTAGGGGCGTATTTTAGCCCTTTATAAGTAATATTATTCTAACGTAATATTTTATAAAAAACTATTAATAAGGCTAAAAATATTAATATAAAATAAGAAGTAACTTATAAGTAACCTCGAGGTTAATAGTAGTAAAAAGGGATCTTTTATAAAAAGTTGCGGAGTTAATATAATAACCCTCTTCGAAATACTTCTTAAGTATACTAAAAAACGACTAATAATAACTATTAAAATAAAGGCTATTAGCCTCTAAATAACGGCAATAGAGTTCTCTTAATAATAAGATTACTTAACCTTATTATTATAAAAATAAATAAATAAATTACGCATTTAATTATAATAATAGAGATAAAACTTATATTATCGGTCTCGAATATAAAGAGATTTTTAAGCCGGCCCCTCTTATTATTAATATAAAACTTAAAGCTATTACTATTATAGTAGCGGGAAGGTATTATAAAATTAATTTAGAAATATTTTTAATTAATTATTAATAAATTTTGAGTACGATAGTAAGTTTTATAATAAAAATTTCTAATAAAAGTTATAATAAAAGGTAAAAGTTTAAAAAAGGGATATAAAAGTTTAGAAAAAAGGACGCGACTTAGTTAGGGTAAAAAAAAAGTATAAGTCGGAATTATTTTTTATAGAGCGGACTTCAATTAAGTAGTAGTACCCTAATTAATTATAATTTATTTTTAAAATATTTCTAACCCGAGTACTTTAATAAAAAAAAAAAAACCGAAGTCCGATTAGTTAAATTTAGCCGGGATCTACTAATATCTAAGCACTTACTATTATGCATAGGACTCTTACCTTAACTAGGGGGGGTTATTATTAGTTTATGTGTAGACTCTGGTTCCAAGGGTGTTCCCTTGAATATGTCGACGCCTCAGTGGCTTTCGTCCTCCTGCGTGTGGCTTGATACGTCAGCTTGAGCAGTCGCAAAACAGGGAAATGAGCATCTGGTGACCCGGTAGTTTGGCTGACGCGGGGTATCGAGTCTTGCCATTTTCATTATTGGTCAATTCTCAACGATAGACTGCCGACGTTTTCATAGGAACCCGATCTACTGAGTCCTGATTTTTGACCTGCTATCAGCCAGGAGTCCTCACGAAGAAGGTTTCGAGTTCAAATGGCCACTGATCCACCTCGGACGGACTAGAAGCTGTGCTGACACGCTGGCTACTTGGGCACTATCGTGAGGGGTTGTCAGCCGCTTGGTGCCATCACCTGTAGTTCGCCATCCGTGCCCAGTGTTCACGGACGAGGCCCCCTGAGAGCTGCATTGGACAGCACCCGAGAAGCCAAGCTTTTCTGGTCTGGTAGATCAGGCTTCTCCCGATTCTAGCATCCAGTGTCACCTCAGCGCTCGAGCGGCCCCTCCACCGATATGCTTAGGTCAGTTGGATATGGGCAGAGCAATGTCGTGACATGATGATGGAAACTTTACATTCAGTCTTCTTGTATTATCGCCAATTTGCCACTGGTCATGTCTACACGACTATGGAGAGAGCAGGTCCAGCAAACCGACAAGTCATCGCCCGAGCGTTTGCTAAAGTTACTCCCGAGTTTCTTTCAGCCTCCCAGCAACTCGCCAGAGTTCAGTGTGTCTTGCCACAACTGATTAGTCATGGGACAAAGTCCGATAAACCTGTTTCTGAAACGCGGAGAAGGGAGATCCCGCCACTGCGAGGCCAGCACTTTGTGTGTGATTCTGCACACTGCTCTCCCCTGACCCGACCCATCCATTCAACCCATGCAATCGGGGCTTTGGCCCAATCATGTTGCATTCTTGAGAGCAGCTTTCTGTGTCTCCGTTGTGGTTCGGGCGGCCGAGACCAAGCTTTTCGGGGTCATCCGAGCACATGGCTTGAGGCGACGTCTTCTGCAGGTCGGGCCAGGAGCATCCCGTTGCCAAACTCCTTTGTGGACAAAGCTTCCTCTCTTTGACCCGGAATTTTTGGGATGAAGAAAATCTATCCGCCGAGAGAGTGCTGTAACCGACTTATCGGATTCTCATGTGATGATATTGGTGGTGGTTGCTGGGAAGCTTTCCATTGCTAACCCGGCTGGGGCTGCTGTCATGGCCGTCGGGAAAGCTCCCACCTAAGGTGACCATTCCGTTTCATGCGTACCGGCAGATGGCCTGATCTCGAACTTGGCTAGGTAGACTGTTCGTACTGAGCGGCCCTAGGGGTATAACCAGCGTTCTAAGTATATGCAGGGCCCTGTGGTGCAAGCCCACCGGCAATCGTCTGTGTACCACAGTATGCTGATAGTCTTTAAGCCATTGTTAAAGGTTAACATGATGTGACATCCCCGGACGGAAGATATCAAAGGGCTGCCGCGGCCTCCTTCTCTCGTTCGGCTCTCCGCACCCGGCGCTCAATCATCTCCACCCGGCCTTCGACATCGGCAACGAAGTCGGAGACGCCCAAAACGCCCTGCTGGTACCATGCCTGGAGGACGTCCTCACTCCGGGCGCGCAGCTCGGCCATCTCGGCCTCCTGGGCAATCTGCGTCGCTTCGATACCGCGCAGTCTGGGCATGAGGGAGGCGAGGGCCGCGCTCTGGGATGATTCGGGGATGGGGCAGTCGTTGACGGAGGTCAGGGACGAGGCTGTTGCCGGGAAGGCGGCAGCGGAGGCGAGGACGGTGGCTTGGATTGCTTCTGGGGCGAGGTGGATTGGCGGCTCGGAGGGCGGCGGGGGTTGGAAGAGGGTTGGTTGGGAGTTGTCTGGCAAGGGGTTTTGGGGTCAGTTGTGCTCATGAGGCTTGGGATTTGGCAGAGCATAAGAATTGGCGGAGGAACGTACAGATCTTCATCAATTCACCGTATACGCGTATGCGGGAGAGGAGGTGGTTGAAGCGGCGCTCGAGATCTTCTAGGGTATCGACTGCTGATTCTGTCTGGGAGGAGTGTGAGGGTGCCGTTGGGCCGTATAGGAGGTGCTCGATGCGTAGTAGACGCGATTCGAGGAGGGATATTGTTGAGAGCGTCGTCTTGTCGAGGGAAGTGTCCATGGTGATGGGGGATATCGCGCCTTGCGTCGTCGCGTGTTTGAGTATGTGTCGTTTGGAGCAAGGAGATGGATTCCACTACGCAGCTAGTGTGCCGTCGCGCGTGGTTCAGGCTTGATGTGTCTAGCGTAAGACGTTGCTGGTGATTGCCGGTGAGGAAAATGTCGTAGCTGGGAGGTAAGTCGAAACAAGCAAGCAATTCCCCGAGAGCTGATCGTCGCGGGTTGCGATTTAGCGTGGTAAGGCTGGGAGGTGAGGAAGCAAGGGAAGGTGTTGAGTGGCTGAAGCTCTCCTCTTGGGATCTCGAAGTTGAGAATCCGTGTGGCCAGCTGCCCCAGGAAAGTGTGGCTTGTGACTGACCCACCGGACCACCCGATCCAAGACATACGATTAGATAAGAGGCTCTCTGGCTGAACCAGCCAATGGAATGAATTGGTCTCGGGCGCATTGAGACTCATTTCCCACAATGTCTCTCTAATTACAAAGTCATTATTCTTCACATATCTTCGGTATCCTAACCAACTATATCTGAGGCGGTTCCGGGGAAGACGATGAAAGGGAGAAGTAAAAGCAACTTTTCTAGCAGACATTAGGTAAGTTGAGGCACATCAAAACCAACGACATCAAACGGCATGTGAGGGTCGTCTGAGTCTCGTGCTCCCCCTCAAACTCTCCAGTGCAACTCCATGCCGGCCCCTGCGCCAAGCACAGGGTGAGGCAAGTGTCATGGAGCGGATGAGCGGGCTGGGTGAACGCTAAGGTAAGGACCTGCTGGCATTCTGTTGCTTGGTGCCATGCTGTCTTGCCTTGTCCTGTGCGGGCCGGTGTTGGCCGCTGACGGACATTTGGGAACGTGCCAATGCCTCGTGGCTGTGGTCATGGAAGTCTCCGCAGGGTATGAGGCACGTACATAGGTCGGAACGGATACCGAAGGTCCATTGTGGTCTGGGCAATACGTAAGAATTGCTAAACTGCCAAATGCTTGCCCCGTCAAGTTCCAGTCGCGGGTCTCCGGTTTTCTTGCCTAAGAGCTCCCCGGAGGTAATGCTGTGTAACAAGAATCAATGGCATTGGACAGCTTCTGCTCGGCGGTAACAAACGCTCTCGTCAGTTCATCATTTACTTCCCTGACCAACTTGCACTTGCTCCAATACCCACCACTACCACCACCAAGACTGGCAGTCCACCACCACGCAAGACGCAAGGTACCACCACCCTCACGACACCCTGTGCCTGCTCGTTTTACCCGCCCCGAGTCCCCCGACCAGGTCCTGTCATCCTAATACTACCTTACTCTGGGAGCTGCCCGCCGCCTGTCCATAATTAATACCTTTAAACTTCTCGGTTATTGAGCGGGAACCCTCGTCCCTCCTCTTGCTCCTTCTGTCTTTCTCCCGTTCAGCGTGTACTTTGTACCTGCGGGGGGCTGAAGTGTTCTACGGATACATACGTCCTTTTTCCCATTTGTACACGTATACACCTTACCCACGTCCCGGGGGAAGCAAAAAGACCATCGCATCGCATCGCACATTGTCGTGTGATCTATCCGTCCGTCCTGCGACTTTGCGACCGAGACGACCTTCGACACCTTGGACGTGCCGTCGTGACTCGTTTTGTCGCCGCCCCCCAAGAAGGGCATCCAGAGATCGACAGGCAGACGAAAGGTGCTTGCTGGCCGGTATTGGCCACCCCGTCCACCGTCCGTCCCAGTGCTGCCTTCTCAGCCCGGCGGCCCCATTCAGCCAGCGTCAGCCCACCGCAGAACCAGAAACCTTGAATTACTCGGTCGCTACACCCCGAACCGAAGCCTGCGAGGTTTGTCCCAGCAGGGGCAACCACCTTTTTCTCGATTGATTTCGAGAGATTCCTCCAAAAGCACGTCACAGCTGCCCTGCGCAAACTCTCCGCCGGCCATTCGTCGCAACGTCACGTCTTCTCTACGCCTTCTCCGCCTTGACTGACTGAGAGAGTGTGTGGGTGGGTGCGACGACTCGAACACCACTGACGAGTGACGACCGACCACCTACCTCCTGCAGCCGCAAGCCGCAAAGCCGTAACCGCAAGCCGCAGTCGCATTCCAAACGCCGCGAAGCCGAGAAACGCCGCCTTGCTTTTCTTTTCTTCTCTCCTCTTCCGATAAACGACGAGCAACTGCTTTCTTTCGACCTCTCTTGTTACTCGTACGCTTTCAGCTTTTGCTCGACATACCATCCACAAAACAGCTCCATATCTATCATAACTCACAACTTGTGACTGTGTTCTGTGACTTTGGGTCACAGTTGTGGACACTTCGTTCTACTTCCCCAATCCGGCAACTTCTTACGGACTCTTTTTATTTTTATTTTTTGGTTATTCTTATCTGACCTCCGCTTTTTCGATTGCGCTTGCGACTACTATTACCAACCACTCGAACGAGAGAGAGAGCTTTGCGACGTAATCTGGCGACGACAGCGAACAACGAACAACGACCGACGACCGACTGATCAAGACGACGACACCGACGGTGATCGATAATCACGAAACGGGCGAGCAATACTATGACGAATTACTCTAGCATTACTGATGGAAACGCAAATTCAATTGCGTCTGGAAGCTCCGGCGAAATGTCACGGTATGCCGAATTCCCGATCCTCCCCGCAGAAGCAGAAGGCGCATACAGGCAGATCACCCAGATGGAAGAGAGCTTTGCTAACGCATGGGATACAAATCTGCAGACAACGCCGAAGAAATACTAAGGAGGGGGGAGGCCAGGCCTCGATGCTGAGCAGTGTGATCAATCTGCTCAATACTAGTACGTCCTGTCGCGGATTCCCACGAGATGGCACACGAGTGCGGGGCAAGAAAAAGAGCTGACGAATCGTGACTACAGTCGTTGGCGCGGGAACGTTGGCAATGCCATCAGTGGTGTCGCATATGGGCTGTATGCTCGGTGTGTTGATGATTGTATGGTCTGGACTCACGGCCGCCTTTGGCCTGTATCTTCAGTCTCGTTGCGCCCGCTACCTTGATCGAGGGACATCGTCCTTCTCCGCCATTTCCAAGATTACGTACCCAAACGCCGCCATCATCTTTGACACTGCCATTGCGATAAAATGCTTTGGGGTGGGTGTCTCCTACATGATCATCATTGGCGACTTGATGCCAAAGGTCTTCATCGGCTTGTTCGCGAGTGCCGTGGCGGAGAACCCTTACCTCGGCGAGAGGAACTTTTGGATTACGGCTTTCATGCTGGTCATTATTCCTCTCAGCTTCCTCAAGAAGCTCGACTCGCTCAAGTATACCAGTATTGTTGCTCTGGTCTCCATCGGCTACCTCGTCATTTTGGTCATCTATCACTTCTCAACGGACCGGCTCAAGGACATGAGCGAAATTCGAGTTGTTGAGCCCGAAAGCGCTGTCGCATTCCTCAGCACATTGCCGGTTGTTGTCTTTGCCTACACATGCCATCAGAACGTAAGTTGACCTTGGTTGGTCGTCGGGGCTTTATGCTGATTCCGTGGACAGATGTTTGCCATCTTGAATGAGATAAAGGACAATTCTCCTGGCAGCGTCATAGGGGTTGTTGGCACTAGCATCGGCACGGCCGCCTCGATTTACATTGTCGTAGCTATCACTGGCTACCTCACGTTTGGCAACGCTGTCAAGGGCAATATTGTCATGATGTGTAAGTGACCCTGGGAGGATGGTACCCTCAGACCCTGCTGACTTTTTTCAGATTCTGCAACTGCCGCTTCCTATATCGGACAGCTTGCCATAGTAGTGCTCGTCACCTTCTCGGTTCCTCTTCAGGTCCACCCTTGCCGCGCCTCCGTCGATGCTATCCTCAAGTGGCGGCCTAACCGTGCTTCGAACGCAAACGGCCGGTCTACCTCTCCGGGCGGACGCCCGCTGCTGCCCTCGTCGGCTTCTGTACGCTCCGACCACGGATCCAGCTCATCCATGGGCGAGACTCGATTTGCGATCTTAACCTCAGTCATTCTCATTCTTTCCTATGTCACCGCTCTCTCAGTACACAGTCTCGAGAGAGTTTTGGCCTATGTTGGAAGCACCGGCTCAACCAGCATCAGCTTCATCCTTCCAGGCCTGTTTTACTACAAGATTAGCGACCCCGACAGCATCCATCAGCAACGCCTTCACAAGGAGGACGATGACGCCGATGCTCCCAATGACGAAGAGGATGCCGATCCTATGACAACTAGTATCGCCAGTCTTGGGAGCATTGCCAGCCATGTGACGGATCCTCGCCAGTGGAAGCGCAAGTGGCGTTGGGACCTCGAGCACATTGAGCAAGACGCCCTCCGCAAGATGGCCCTCGCCCTCGCCATCTACGGCGTATGTGTCATGGTGGTCTGCCTCTTTATGAACATTGTGTTCCACGCATCTCACTAATTGCGGCTACCTTCATCTTTGATGGAGATGCGGCTTAGAGGAAGAATTGTTCCATTGAGACGACGATGCAGATATATTTACTATACGGCCGCTCGGGATAGACATACGGCGACGTCATAAAAGTCCCACGGGCAGCGTCGCGCATTTTTTGGAGTTGAATGGTCTGCTTCTCTTCTGATTCTCAAGGGGCTTCTTTTGTTTTCTTCGTGTACCCCTTACCAGCGTGGTGGCTGCATGTCAAGGGCGTTGGTTACGTCCAGCATTGGTCTTCTTTCTCATTGTTTAGTCTAGAAACAGTTTCTAGGACAGACTTGGCCCATCGGCTCATAGTCACAGCGGCCTTTTGATAACCTTCAAACTTAGCTTCAATCGGGAGTGACATTTTTGGTCTTTTTACAGTCGTTTTATTGTACAACTCTTGTGATGTGACGTGGTGCCGGATGCCTCTGGCGTCATCACCTCACGGTCCCTCGTCAATGCCCGTGGGCGAGCCGAGCCGCACCCTGGACACGTTTCTGGCCTGCCCGTTGCCGTCTCTTTTCGCCTTAATAGTACAATCCCGCCATCTGCCTCTTCCGCTCTGCGCCATCACGAATCCCATGCGTGAAAGAGCCAAGTGCGACCCCTGCGATTCGCGCGACGCTTTTTGATGCTTTTGATACACGACACATTCCCAGCCGATATGGGCTAGCTACCCCATCCTCGTCTCATCCATCTGAGCAAAACTTTCCTGCAAATCGTCGCTGCCGGTGCCTATGATGATTCCGCCGGTGCCGCCGCCTTGGCCGGAGAGGTAGGTGTCCTCAGCGACTTTGCCGCCGTCGCCGTGTTGGCGGTGCCGTTTGGTCTGAATTTGGGCTGGAGGATGCCGACCATGGAGAGTAAGCGCCAGACGGTCTCGGTGGGCTGGGCGCCGACGCCGACCCAGTAGCGGGCGCGGAGGGAGTCGAGGCGGATGTCCTTGTGCGGTTTGGTGGTCGCGTCGTAGGGGTCTTGGCGGGGGACGGGGTCGTAGGTGCCGATTACTTCGATTGGTTTGCTGTTACGGGCTGTTCTGTTGTTGGTGAAGAAGAGTTACGGGTTAGCTTTTGGAGGGTTTTCTCTTTTCGTGCTCTGCTGAAGTTTGCGATGCGGAGAGCTTTGCCTCTTGGCAATGGGGGGAGAGGGGGTTATGGTGCTCATCTCATGGCGGCGATGATGTGATCTTCTGGGGATGGTGACTTGTGGTCGAAGGCGTACCTTGCTTGTGTGACGACGATGTTGTAGAAGGGCTGGTTGACGCGCCCGAAGCGGGCAAGGCGTATGCGGACGACCATGGTTGGAGGTTGTGTGGAGGGTTGGGGCTCGTGCTGGTGTTGGGAGGAATGAACGGTTCCGTCGGGAGGCTCGAGTGGGAATTGATTGAGGTGTCGGGCGTTCGGGGCGTCGTGATCGCGGAGCTACACAGCTTCAACGATGTATAGCAAGGTGAGGTGATGTGAGCCGTTCGGTGGCCTTGGTCGTGTCCGGGGGAATTTTTGGTCGGTGGTGATGTTGTTCCGCTTCCGAAGCAAGCTTGGCACTAGTACGAGAACGGTAAGGTAACGGAGGAGATGACTGGAACGGGGACCGGGGACCGGGGACCCGGGCCCCTACCGATTTTCGTGTGGTGGGTTCGTAGTGATATGAGCAGAAACCAACAAACGATACCAACTAAGCAGTGGAAGAGAGGGAAGCGGGGGCGGTCTTGTTAGAGAAAGAGAGGGGAAACTAGGGGGAATTTGCCTGGCCACATTAACTTCCCACTCTGTTCTCACGAGTCACTGCTCTTTCTAGCGCAACGACTAAATAAACTTTCCACGACTCGAGCTACCTCACGGCAGGAAACCCGTTTGCAATGGCCGACACACCGGCACCTCCCCCACACCCATCATCGGGGCCCGTTACAGAGCCGGCTGCCGAAAAGGTGAATCAACGGGCAGCTCAACCGGCAAGACCGGCAGCCACCTCTCCCGACGTCGAGGGGGGAAGCACAGATCCTCTTGCACAAGTGACTATCGCTGGCGACGATACTGAGAATGAGACCGACGCATCCTCATTGCAGAGCGGACTTACTGCCACAACAAACGAATCCCAGGCGTCTGTGACCCCAAGCATCTTTGACTATCGGCTCGAAAATGGCCGCAGTTACCACCGCCTCAGCGATGGCAGCTACCTCGTTCCCAACGATGAGACTGAACAAGAGCGTCTCGACATTGCGAACCATCTCTGGCTCATCGCCTGGGACGGTAAGTTTTGCCTGTGCCCCAAGAACCAGGGCGCCAAGAGGGTTCTCGACCTCGGCACGGGCACGGGCGTGTGGTCCATCCTATACGCCGACGCCTTCCAAGGTGCAGAAGTTCTAGGCGTAGACCTGAGTCCAATTCAACCCAAGTTCGTGCCTCCGAACTGCTACTTTGAGGTTGATGATCTCGAGAAAGAGTGGACGTGGACGACCCCGTTCGACTTTATCTTTGCGCGTAATATGGCTGGCAGCTTCCAGGATTGGGCAAAGGTCATTAGACAGGCGTTTGAAAACCTCGAACCCGGCGGCTACTTTGAGGTCCACGATAACCTGTACCCCCTCGAGTGCGATGACGGCACCCTCAAGGAGGATTCGGCGCTGTTCCAGTGGTCAAAGTACCTTGTCGAGGCCACGGACAAGATAGGCCGTCCCATTACCATTGCCTCCAAGCTTGACAAGATGCTCGAGGAGGCCGGCTTCGTGGACGTGGTAGTCACGAAGCAGGTCATGCCGGCGTCGCCTTGGGCCAAGGACGAAAAGTTGAAAGCGCTGGGTGTGTGGACGTCGGCTTCGCTCCTCCCCGGCATTGAGGGCCTGTGCCTCGCCCTCTTTACCCGCGTGCTGGACTGGGAACCTAACGAGGTCCTTGCATTTTGTACAAGCGTCAGAAATGATGCCAAGAACTTGGGCATCCATGCGTACTGGTACGGATACTCCATCTACGGACGAAAGCCGTTCCCCAAGGGAGGGGAAGAAGAGGCTACGCAGAACTGAGATTGGAGAGTCTATTTTGGAGGTCTGCAGTTTTCCTGTTAGAAAGGCAAGTCCAGACAGTGACTGCCTGATAATTATGAGCGTGCGTTTCTCGGGCTACATTATATTTACAGTATCGATCATATGTTATCGTTCTAGCGGCTATCTTGTGTTCTCGTCTTTGGCTTTGCTACAGTGCGTTTCATGAATGTCATCATGTTTCTTGGAACCAACCTGCATGATTGTGTTCTGGTCTTCTCAAGAGTAATTGCCTATTACTAGATTACGCTTTGTCTTTTGCCTGTGGCCTCTGTTACATGAAGTGTGTGCAGGTCAGTTTAGTCCCCACGATCCGCGCTCATCTAGTGAACGCCGATACACGTGAGATTGATTCAATCAGCTGAAGAAACGCGTGACTGTATGAATTGTGAACCTAATGATAATTAGAGACATTGTCGGACAAGCCAAGACAAGCTTCAAGGAAGTTAAAGCCAGGCTGGTTGGAGTAGCTGTCGATTTATGAGCGTGTGAACCTTTACCTGCGCGGTCTTTCGTGTTAGATCTGAAGACGATCTCTTCTTTAGCTGTGACGCAAATCGCTCCCCCAAGACGTTCTCAGGCAGATCGCCGAGACGATCGGCGATGTGCTCGAGAAGCGGAAAGAACTACGTTTTGACAAGATCCTTCAGGAGCCCCTGAGCTGGTTCATAGATTTAAACAGAGCACTACTATACCCTGCCAAGGTTGACCCCATGCTGTCGCAGTTTG
The DNA here is from genome assembly GCF_023278565.1 of Colletotrichum lupini. Taxonomy (NCBI): domain Eukaryota; kingdom Fungi; phylum Ascomycota; class Sordariomycetes; order Glomerellales; family Glomerellaceae; genus Colletotrichum; species Colletotrichum lupini. Next base: position 7,562,158 of record NC_064677.1, on the reverse strand, counting down.
AAAGTGACAGGCTTCCAGGAATACCTTATCAAGAAGCATTTTCGGCAAGGCTTTAAAACTTACAGCCCTGTATATGAACGGAAGTTATTTTGTGGCTTACGGGGACGATAGTGATGAGATGCTGAAGACTTTTCCACAGATGTCTGATATTGAAGCTTCAATTTTTGTCAAAAGGTTGTCAAATAGCTTGGAGTACGATCTGAAGAGGCGGATGAGTGCTATAGAACTCACGAAATTTGCGCGGTTCAAATCTTCGGACCCCTCTCGAATGCGCAAACAGGTCCAGTCATCATGGCTTTAAGAGCCAGTTACGGACGCTATGGATCATAAAACCCTATGGTATTGTGAACACATAGTGAATCGAATCTGTCAATGGATGCCTGAAAAGATTCGCAAGTCAGGAGCCACCGAATCACACTGTACTTGGAAAAGTGAGCATCATCATACACGCGAGCATAAAACGAATGTTGAGAACGTGAGACATCTGCTTCACGGGAGTTCGAAAATTCATAGGTCAAAGTTTTTTATCGTGCATGTGAGGTAGGCTCCCTGTGTGTCTGTGTCAAAGAACTGATGCCTAGGCTTACATCGGCGTTGAAACCTATTGACTTTTACTCGGATAGATGCTAGCGAAATTGCAAGTCTTACGTGCATGATACCACCAATCGACATCGTGTGTCAGGCCTTGCCGGTCAGGCCTCGTTGGTTAAAGGATAGCTCAGGGGGCATAAAGAGGGGGACTAAGTAACAAAGGAGTAGCTTAAGTATATATAGAGCGTTAGTAATATACCTCGAGGGAAGGGTAGATTTTAGTAATTCCTTTTTTAAACCTTAATAGTAGTTAGCCTCTATAAGCTTTTTCTTTATATTATATACTTATTAATAATTTAAAATTTTTATTTATAAAGGGGACTAGGTTAGAAACTTAAAATATTAATAAAAACGAGACGTAATAAGAGAGCGTAATTAGCGTTATAATAATAATAAAAAAATAACTCTTTTTTATTAAACCCCCTAGAGTTACCTCTTTTTTAATAAATAATATAAAAACGAAGTATAATAAAATAAATAATATAATAGTAACGTAAAAGGACCGTATTACTAAGAGTATTAATAAATTTTAAATAAAATAATAAACCTCTTACCCTTACTTATTAATACTTAAACCGAACGATAAGTAATAAGCTAATAGAATTATAAAAATAAAAACGATAATTAGAAAAAGAAATCTTTATTATAACGTATAAAGAGCGCTTATATAGAAAACGAGTAGATTTAGAATACTTACGGAGCTCTTTAAATAGCCTAGCCCCTATATTAAAAGCTACGGTTTTAGTTATAATAGCCTCGGACGTTAGTTTTAATATAAATAAGAACGTAAACCCTTAGATTAAGGATAGTTTAATAAGCGAAGCTATATTTAAAGCGCCGCTTAAATAATAATAAAATAACGAGTTTATATTACTTAAGCCCTTATTTACTAGCTCCTTTTTAACTTAAACAAGTATTATAAGCGGAACGTTTATATTTAGGCCGCTATCCCTCCCTAATTTATTATATATTAATAAATTAGTATAGGATTTATAAAGCTTCCTTTTTAATTATTATTATTACTTTAACTTATAAGTTTAATAAATAAGAATAAACTATAATAAAGTAACGTATGCGGTTAGTTATTTAAGTAGTAGCGTAAAGACTTTTTAAATATATTATATTTTTAATTACTAAAGGACCCCCGGGTTTATAATAAATTAGGTTATATAAAAAAAACTAAAGACCTTTTTATAAAATAACTTATTTAATCCCGCTAGTTAAGGAATAGTAATAAGTATATAATTAAATAGTACTTCGTAAGGCTAAAAAAAGAAAGTTAACGAGTTCGTTAGTTATATTAATAAGCTTAAAATAGAACTAAAATATATCTTAATAAAAAAATAGAGGATCTTTATATTAATAAGTAAGCTACGGCCTAAACTACGCCTTATAATAATATTATAAATAGAACTTTCGCGGACTTATTTATAGTTAGTATTATTAATAAAACGTATTCAATAATCTTTATTATTAATAAGGAGCTTATAAACGTCCCCTAGGTAATATTTTAACTTAAACTCGAACGAGCTAATAGGAAAATACTAGGGCGCTAATAAGTTAAATATATAAAGGATACGCTACGACTTATTTAGTAAGGATATTACGTATTATAATTATAAAAAGACTAGCTATATTATAAGGGATTACTTATAATTGCGGGAGTAGTATTAATAGTATTATAATTATAATAAAACCGGGTACTTTACTAATAGCTACTTAAGCGTTATATATTATAAATATAACTAAAAAGGGTATAAGGCCGCTAGTTATTAATAAGACTTTACCCTAGCTAAGTAGTACGAATTAGTAACGAGCTCGAATACTATTTTAATAAAGAGAGTAGCTAGCGATTAATAAGGGTAGTACTTAGATATCCTAATTTATATATATTTAAATTACGTATAAGAAAAGCTAAGCGCCCTTATCGATTCGGGAGTAAAAGGGAACGTAGTTAGTATTAGTTTACTTAATAGCTTTAATACTAATTTACGAATTTATTTATTACTATAGCTAGTAAACGTAGAGGGTAAATAGATAGAGACGCTAAGAAGCTACTACTTATAGCTTCGAATTACTAATAGTAATTACGTAACGGAAATATAGCTATATTACTTTATAATAACTAATATTACGGCGCCTACGCTTATTCTTAGTTTCCCTTAGTTAGAAGATGTCGACCCGCTAATTAGTTAGAAATAAAAAAAGTAGTAGTATTTAATTTATAAATAATATATCCGCTTAGATACTCTAAAAAAGGGGCTATTAAATAACTTAGTTTTAGTAATACTTACGTATATTATAATTAACTTAGTTATAAATAGTAACGTAATACTAATAAGCGTAGCTAAGGATTAGAAGCTATGTTACTAGGATTTTAATAACTTATTTTTAAAAAAGAAGGCTATTTTATTACTAAATAGAGTACTATACGACTATTATATTAAGTTAAACGACGCGGTACTTATTCCCTAGGGACCTATTTACTTATTATTAAATTATAAGCTCGAGATCTTGCGCGACTATTTAATAAAAATAGAGGTTAGGGGTTAAATATACCCCTTTATAAGCCCGGTAGGAGTACTTATCTTTTTTATACTTAAAAAAGGAGGAGAGCTACGACTTTGCGTTAATTATAGAGCGATTAATAAGATTATATAAAAAGATAGAACGCTATTATTATTAATTAGAGAGATATTAAATAGACTATTTAATACCTCTATTTTTATAAAACTAGACCTTAAGAAAGTATATTATTATATATATATAGCTAAGGGCGATAAATAGAAAACGGCTTTTTATATTAAATACAGGTAGTTCGAGTACTTAGTTATACTTTTTAAACTAACTAACGCGCCCACGACTTTCTAAGCGTATATTAATAACGTTCTAAGCGGCCTAGTTAATACTATTTATATTATATACTTAGACAATATTTTGATATATAATAATAACTACGTAGTATATAAAGAGCACGTACGTAGCGTACTATAAAGATTATAATAATAAAACTTATATTTAAACGGTAGTAAATACGAGTTTTATATATTACGTATAAGATTCCTAAGGTATATCGTATTTAATAAAGGCGTAGAGATAGAACTTATACGTATTAAAGCTATAATAAATTAGCTACTTTTAAAGAGCGTTAAAGATATATAAACGTTTTTTAAATTTACGGGGTTTTACTATAGATTTATTAATAATTATACTAAGATAACGGCATTTTTAATAAACTTATTAAAGAAGGTAAAACTAGGATAGTTAGAGTTATTAATACCCGTTATAGAGTTATTTAAGAGGTTATTAATAGTATTTACTAACGTATTAATATTATAATATTTCGACCTTATTTTATTTATATAATAATAAATAGACGCTTTAGCTCGAACTATTAGCTTAGTAATTATATAATTATTTAAAAGTAATTAGTACTTAATTATTTATAAGTTAAAGAAATTAACGGATATAGAGAGCTATTATAGTATAAGAGATATAGAGCTACTAGCTATTATAAACGTACTAAGGAATTAGTAATATTACTTTACTTATAACTAAGATTAGGTCGTAATATTTATAAATTATTTTAACTTATAGTTCTTAAATATAAAAAAAAGACTAAACGGGAAATAATTACGCTAACTAAATAAACTCGTAGCGTTTAATATTAAGATTAGGTTTAAGCTAGGTATAAAGAACTTAGTAAATAAACTATTATAAAGACCTAATTATAATAAAAGTAATAATAATAATAGAGCGGAGGAGCTATTATTGAAAATAAAAAAAGACTTTTATAATACTAAAAATATATAAGAGCTTTTTAAAGTTATAATAATTAAGTATATAAAAACGAGCTATAGGAGCGGCTCTTAAGTAAAAAGGATAGTAAGTATTTTAAAAACGGAATTAGTAATAATATAGAGAAGTAAGCAAAAGAGGTTAAGAGCTCTAGTTCGAGGGAACTCTAAGGAGTACCTCGAGAAGTATAATAGGGCTATAAGCCTAGGGTATTAAAGTTATAATATAATATTTAGAGAGCTACTTAAGCTTATTATTAAAACTATAAATTACGAACTACTTATTCTATAAGACTTTAATATAATAAGAGTACTTAAAATAGTAATTAGTAAAGAGGGGTTATTAATAATAAGTTAATTACGGGCTATTTAATAAAAGGACGTTTTTATAAAGGATAGGTAGTAGATTAAAAAGAACCGACGGCCTTATTTAATTAGAAAAAAGTAATAATAAAGTTAGGTATATAACTTAAAAAGGCTATTATATTATAGCGGCTATGCTTATATATTACTATATAAGAGGCTAAGGAGGGAGGTTATTAAAATATATCACGATATATTTATAATAAAATATTATAGTATAAAGCGGACGATAGCGCTATTAAAACGTTACTATTATTAAAATAGAGTAAGTAGGGATATAAAAAGTTATATTAATACTTATATAATATATTAGCGGACGAAGCCTCGTTATTATAAGCTATATAGCTTATTATACCCCCTACTTACCCTAGTTAGGCTATAATAAAAAATATTACTAAACTTTATTATAAGCTTATTTATATTAATTACGTTAATTAGGAGGCGCCCCTACGACGTAGTACTTATTATAATAGACCGATTTATAAAATATAGCATTTATATTACCACGAGGACGACCCTTATAGCCTAGGGATTTATAAACCTCTTATTTATAAAGATCTTTATTAAGTTTAAAATACTTAGAGGGATCGTCTCTAATAGGGGGTCGTTATTTATAAATAAGTTTTAGACTTATTTTTACTACTTCTTAATAATAAAGAGGTATTTTAATACTACGTTTTATTTATAAACGAACGGTTAAATAGAATAGTAGAACTAATACTTAGAATAGTACTTTTATTATTTTTATACCTAGGATTAATTAAATTAAGTATAACGTCTTTACTTAGCTAAGTTTATATATAATAACGCTTAGTACTTAGTAATTTATAAAGCGCTTACTAAGGCCCTATTTAGGTTCCTATTTATATACCCTATATTAATCTTAATAGGGGCTCGAGATAGTATATAGAATATCTTAGCTAAGGAGCGTGCGGCCCGATTATAAGCTAATTAAAAAGCTCTATAACTTTTTATATAAAAAGCATACGAGACGTATAAATAATAAGCTAATAAAGCTAAAATAGATATATTATATAAAGTAAGTAATTAGGTACTATTATTAAAAAAGAATATTAATAAGTAGTGTCTTAGTTAGAAGTTAGTTAATAAGTATTTAGGCCTATTCGAAGTTAAATTAATAGTTAGAATAGTAGGGGTTATTTACTAATTAAATATACTAACGTAGTATAGAATATATAATATATTTTATATATCCTTACTCGAGCCGTATTAATACTATAAGGAAGCCTTTCGGAAGCCCTTATTTATTAAGGATATAAACGGGGAGCTACTTTATAAAATAAAAGATATTATATAATATAGAGGGCCGAAGAGGAGGTAATAATACTTAATCCGGTAGAAGGGATATAGTAATAACGAAAATACGTAGGAGCTAGCTAAGTATATCGAAGACGTAGCGATAATTAGTATATATAAAGAACGAGTTTTAATTAAGTAGCGCGCCCTAGCTCTTAATAAGCTTAATAACGTAATAAACTAGTTATTAATAAAAAAAAAAGGGGGCTATATAGTTATAATTAAGTAGTATAAACGTACTAATTACGAACCGTTTTTTTAATTCTTATAATACGTAAAAGGACCGCCCTTATTTATAAAAGAACTACCCTTATATTAAAAGGGCCGCCCTAGTTATTATCCTAGGGGTCGTTATAAAAGAAATAATCTCTTTATTATTAACGAATTTATAAATAATTAGTTACGAATACGGAGCGTAAGTAGGGCGATTATATACTAGTTAGAATATTATTTAAGTAGCGTACTTTATTATAAATAGTGCGAAGTAGTGCGATTATAGTATTATTATAGGATAAAAACGTAGCGCGGGAAGAGCTTATAGCTACTTTATTATTATTATTATTAATAATAAGGGTTAAGCGGGCCTTTTTATTAGCGCGCTTAAGTACCTTTTATATATTATTAATAGCGATTCGATAGGTCTATTAGAGTTATAGAGTAATATTAATAACCTAAGTAATAGCGATAATAAAGTAATAATAGAGTAATAAACTTCTAAATTATAGACGTTATTATTTAAAGTAAGAGCGGTACTTTATAGGGTTCGGATTATAGATTTTATAAACTTAGGGACTTAAGATATTATTAATATAATACGTAGGAGAAGCGACGGAGTAATAACCGCGCTAAGCGCTTATTATATCCTTATAAAAATAGTTCTATATAATATACTTAATATAACGTACGTTAGATTTTAAAAAAATATTAAATAAAGGAGCGAATTAGGGGCTATAAATTACTAACTTAGCTAATTATAGTACTCTGTTTTTAAATTAAGCGCCTTATATATAACGTAAGTAAAGTAAAGGAGCGGGCGTACTTAGCTAACCCCGATTTTTTTAATATTTACTTTTTTTTTTTTTTAATAAAAGTTTATAATAGTTAGTATAAATAGTATATAAATAGTAATATATATACGAAGTTAGGGTAAGTAAAGGGGATATTAGGCTTTTTAAGTAGACTATTACTACTATTATTATTAAGTATACTTATAACGTTAATAACCGTTTTATTATTAATAATAGTAACTCTGCGATTAGGAGTTATATTTATATTAAAACGAGTTAGTAACGAATACGGAACGACTTTATAAAAGACTTATTTAGGCACGGGAAGTATATAAGAATAGGGATTTAAAAAATATTCGTTAGCCATAATATTTATATAACGAGGGAGTAGCGTAGATATTAATAAAAATAAGAGATTCTATATAAAAAAGATAATTATAAATACAAAGGAAAAAAGGAATTTGGAATCGTAGTAGTTTAGAAGGGGGTTAATATTAATAAATAAAAATAGGGTAATAACTACCTAAGTACTAGCGGTTATAAGGATAGCTTATAAGTAGGAGCGACCCGGGTATAGAATTATAAAGCTATTATTTAGAATAAGGGGTTTATATTTAGGCTAATAAGCGCTATTTATACCTACCCTCGTATTATATATTTAAGGATTTCTTAAGTAAGGGATTAATATAGTATATATAAACTATAAGCGGGCTTTAGGACGAAGCCTAGGGGAGGGAGTATTTTATTAAGCTTTATTAATTAGGCCTCGTTAGTTAAGGGATAGCTTAGGGGGTATAAAGAGGGGGACTAAGTAATAAAGGAGTAGCTTAAGTATATATAGAGCGTTAGTAATATACCTCGAGGGAAGGGTAGATTTTAGTAATTCCTCTTTTAGACCCTAATAGCAGTCAGCCTCTGTGAGCTTCTTCCCTGTGTCACATACCTATTGACATCGTGATTTATTTTTAGCTAAAAGCTAATGGGGGCTCAGGATTGAATTTTTCTACAGTTCTTTTTAGGAAGGCTGCGATGCCTCTTTTCCCACGAGTTTAAGCTATACCTTAACATAGTGAGACCTTCCGTCATCTACCTGTTCTATATAGGTCAACTGATGGCTTTCCATTGCCAGCCCGAGCCTCAATGAATCATCGAGTTGTTTGTAAAACCCAGCTGAATTTGGGTCAAATAGATGAATGATCAAAAGTTTCGTTAATTCAGTTGAGATATCCGTAACTCTTATTTCATGAGAAAGTATTTGTTCTTGGCAGCATGACGCCAGTCATAGCCTGCATCAAAGGGATCAAGCCGTCCTGCAAGGTGTAAGGACTTTCCGCGCCACTCGATTTCTCTCTTTGAAAGACAGCATGGGAGGCAATTTGGTAGACCTTGAAGAAAAGGCTATGTTGCTGTGTTTATGTCTCAACGCTGCCGGCCAACTACCATTGGGTGTGCCAACAAAACTCAACTAAGCGCTGTTAACAATTGCAAGAAGTACGCTATGTTTTCTGTTGTTCTCAAGTAATCCCCTTGCCTGAGAACGGATAGCGGGAATGAGAGCACATCATTCACTTGAGTCTCTTTCCAGGCTGGCTATTACGTAGTACAACAAAGTGACAGACTTCGAGACAGCATCAGGTAACTATTAAAAGAGTCATCTCAATGAGCACTCTGCATGGGCAGCATGCGGTTGTCAAGTCTCAATTTCGCGCCGCGGCTAAAATTGTGCTTCCATCAAGACCCCATTCGGCTACTTCCTAAGACCACCGTGCCGGGAATTCGGTGCGCGCTGGGGACGCCTTGACCATGACAGTTCACTCCACCAGCGGCTGTAGCGGCGGCAGTGTGTTTGGTTGTTCTCTGGCACCCTGGAAAGTGCGATGGCGAAGATGGCAGCTACTTTGCGAAGACAACACGATAGATACGAAGAGTTGTTTCCAAGTACGGGACAATGGCCCGAAATTCCCGCGAAGAGCTACTGTGGCTCGTTTGCGGCTAAGGTAGAGTCTTCTATCAATAGTTCTGCCCCAAGTGCAGGTGGGCTGGTATGACGCCAAGTCCTTGCTACTAGTCACACTTACTGATCCCGCTGCAGGCTGCAGCTGTCAGGAACTCCGCCGTCGGAACTTTTGAACCAGCTTGGCGGTGCCCACCGAAAAGACGACTGAACGAGCCTCCAAGTGGTCGGGTTGTGTCAAATTCGGACTGACAAGTGACAGACAGGCTCGAGGTCTGCCCACCGAGATGACAGGGCCCGTTGCCACCGATCGTCGCCTCGGAAAAGTACATACACGAGGAAAACGATGGCTTTTGGCTGCCCGATGCCAACAAATCTAACAACCACGCCCAACCCGGCCTGCTGCGTGCGTGCGTATCTGGTAACCTAGACGAGAAAAAGAGGCACAGAAGGAGGAGAGTCCGAAGAAAACAGTCCGTTTTGTTTACTATGCTAGATTCCTTAGGGTGGAAATCAGTGCTGCACGGGGGCGGCTCTTCCATGCAAGGTACCGCACAACCGAGCTAAAAGGGGGGTTACTGAATTTAGTCTGCCAGCCACAACCCCAACAGTGTTGACCATGGGTGTGCCTCATCTCGCCTGGGTTTGTGTGATGGGGATGGACACAAATGGAGGTTTCCTGATTGGACCTGGGGATAAGAAAGCATTCGTGCTGAAAGCCTGAAGCCATTGAACGTTCCTGGTGAGTCTTTCTCTTTTTTTTTTTTTTTTTTTTTTTTTGTTGGAAGAGCTGAAAGTTTCATAAACAATCTGTCTCTGGCTATCACAACAAAAACCCGGAACTCTATTGGCGGCAATGGGCCATAGTCTCGGCAATACCGGCCGACGGCCGACGGCCTTTGCTTTTTACGAGTTGCAGTGGATGCCATTTGCTTCCTTCGCGTGCGCCCGAAGCAGGGAGTCGCCTACGTCACGGCTGGCAGAAAAGAAACCAACCCACCATGAATTGATGGTTTTAACAGCAATCTAAAATTCTCTGAAAGTCGGTTTTGCATACGAGATGGGGCGGTGGGGTAGCACTAATGAGTGGAGGAGGAGGGGTGGGAGCACCAAGCCTGACTCGTCCGGACTATCGACAGGGATCGTCTACAAATGGGTTGTTTATAAAGCTTGAGGGGGGAAGCTCAATTTCTCTTATGGTGTTCGGTCAACTTCTCAGATTCAACAATTTTGGACGTTCGTTCTTGTCACTCGCTCAGACACACTACTTATTCTAATACCGGAAAACTTCAACAAAACACCAAAAACAAACTATATATAATTTCTCACTTAGAAACGACAACATGTTCTCCAAGACCGCCGTCGCTATCACTTCTTTCTTGGCCATTGCCGAGGCCGTCAAGGTCACCAAGCCCGCCAAGGGCGACGACTGGGACCTCTCCAAGACCAACGAGATCACCTGGGAGACCGTCTCCAGCGACCCCAAGAGCTTCGAGATCGTCATCGTCAACCAGTCCGGCTACCCCGAGGTCTCTGAGACCATCGCCACCGTCCAGGCCGCCGATGGCAAGTACGAGCTGAAGGGCGCTAAGGTCGCCGCCGGCGATGCCTATCGCATCAACCTCGTCTCCGTCGACCCCCAGAACTCTGGTATCCTGGCTCAGTCCAACGAGTTCAGCTTCACTGGCTCTGACGGTATGTGAAGACCACTCATTTTTTCACTATGATGGTTATAAGCAATCGCGCTGACTTGCCATGATTTAGACTCCTCTTCCGCCTCTGCTTCTGGCTCCGCTACTGCATCGGTCAGTGCCTCCGGCTCTGCTGCCACTGCCTCTGCCACCGGTTCGTCTTCCTCGGCCTCCGGCTCCGCGGCCACTGCCACCGTCACCCAGACCTCCGGCCTGACCACAGTGACCACCGGCTCTGCCACTGCCTCGGCCTCCGGAACCGCTGTCTCTAACGCCTCCGGCTCAGGTACCGCCTCCGGCACCGCCACTGGCTCCGCTGCCTCTGGTACTTCCACCTCTGCTCCCAGCAGCGCCTCTGCCATCAAGTCCACCTTTGCCATCTTCGGCTCCGTTGCCGTCGCCGCCTACATGCTCTTCTAAGCAAGATTTAGATACAAGCACGAATCTTGTTTTTTCCTTAGAGCTGTTTTGAGAAACCCGAATGATACCAACCGGCTACGATTAAGGGAGTAGCGACAAACCAGCGAAGTGCATTTGGATGGGCTGGAAATTGAGGATTATATCGCGCAAAAATCGGATGGGTTATGTCTGGCGTTGCCTTCGCACAAGTTTGAATTACGTTTTTATAGAGTAATCTTGAAGCCTTGCTACTGGACTCCCTCCATTTACAAGCGGCTCGAATACGCAACCTGCATGTGTGAGTGTCCGTAAGTATCCCCTGACGATGGAGAACCTGGTATCTATCTGTATGCATGATGGGATGGCCTTCCTGGGATTTAACCCCAAGTTTTCGCGCTGTTCCGGACGCGACCTGAGCGCGGAGATGAGCAGACCCATGCCGTTCATCCCGAGTGCCCAAAAAGTCAATGAAATAATCTCCACCATTGAATTGGGCTCGTAATTATGGATACAGAATGGGCGCACCTAATTCGAGACCGTTATGCGGCATAACCCTGCCGTTCCCCTGATCGGCTGCCTTAACGTGCAGGTTGGCGTCTGTTGGTTAACCCAATTGGGATTGACGGCTGGGATCATGCTAGGATGGGGCGGTCTTCCTTCGCTGCTCCGTTATCGCGAGCACTGGAGTAGCGAACCAACGGCTAGTTCAAATCGCGTCAGATCACCTATGGAAAACATGATTGTAGATCACGATATTACGAGGAAAGAATACGGGTTGCTGACTCTCATCATTTCGAAACGAAGACCGCACACCGGCAAACCTGTCGATGAACCCCAAGACGGTCACTTTGCGGGCATTACCCGCGAGTTCCTTTTTATCGTGGATCCTGAAATTTCGCGACAATTTAACCTTCCACACTTTCCACGTGCTGAAGTAGCTTTGTTCGTTCCTCCACTGTCTTGAAACTGTGAGACAGTCTGCTTCAGCCTAAGAAGGCGCACACCAATAAGAATAGCGGTCTGGCTGGTCTCAGATGATGCCGCTTATTAGGAATGTTGCCCGTTGAATTGTGACGCGAGTAAGGGATCCATCTCGCTGTCCTTATTTTGCCTATCATCGAGTGCTAAGGCACACCCAACAATGGGCTTCGTCTACCCTGCTCTTCCGTGAAGTTCAACCGCGATGATCTTTCTTCCCCTTATGATTATATCTCTAGCTTGCGATGTATGAGTGAATACGATTATAATTATTCCCTCGCTCAATCGCGTCTAATCCAGCGCTCCAATACATGATGAGACGCTGAGTCTCCTAATCTCACACCTCGAAACTCAAGTTGCTGATTGAAAGCTATTGGCGGAGAATGATCAGTGGGGCCCACTGCTCAGGAGGGCTTCTCGTACCACAATCCTCACATTGCATAGCGCGGAGACTGCTCTTGGGGTTCGAACACGACATCGGGTTCCTACTGCGGTTTAAAAGTCTTCTTGGGATTTCCTGAAGATTTTGCAGCAAGTTCAGATGTGCTGATTTAGACTGGCTATTGAGGTAACAGACACCCTAAAGCATTCTGGGGAAGATCAACGCCATTCCAGATGGTGGGATGCACAAATCATTCTACACTAAGCATCTCCACTCATAGAGGAGGCTGTACTAGAACTTTTTCTTCTTCGACTGAACAACCTCATGGGTCCGCTGGGTTGTGTTCGCTTCAAGGTTGGCGGTAAATAGCCCTCTTTTAGAGACTGAGGGCTGATGTGTGACTGAGGGAAGATGCCAAACTTCCCTTTGCTGTTCGTTCCAGACCAGCACCAATGATCCTGGTAAAGCCCTGAAGATGCTTAGGTTAGCACTAGCACCGAGCCTGACCAGTCACTCAGGGCAGGGGGAAAACACTTACACCCAACGTTTCTGATCACCTCTCCCTTCCCAAACGTCAGCCAGCCTGCTCTCGAGTTATCGGAAGGGTCCCATCTCCATCTCGTGGTGATCGATACCGCGCTGGTAGCTTGGAACGAAATCTCATTCTGTTTTGGACTCTCAATCTCAACGCATTTGGCTGGAAAGGGTCCTTGAATGCCGTCGTGCCATCCGGTGCACCACTTGCCGCCCCATTGCTCCGGAAACTCAACACCGACAATCTTTGCGCCAACGAAGAATGTGAGCACATTTGAGCTACCGTCAGGGCCCAGGAGGTTCTCGCCTCTCCGCTGAACGTGGCTCTTCAAAGCTGTGGCGACGGGAAACTGGGTGAGGATATCATTATCGGGGAATGAACTTGGAGCTGGAGGCGATGGGAAATGGACATCATAATCCTCGATTTGATGATGGTCCTTGCCGACTTGACCATACAAGACAGTAACGCCAGGAACTTCAGGGAGAGGCTGTGGATGGCGAGAGAGGTGTTGGAGGAGCTGATCTGCGCTCTGGAAGACGATTGCATCCCCCTCGTGAATAGTGCGTCCGATGTGGGTGCAGAACAGACACGCGTATCGGATTTCCGCTGTTGTTTTCACCGCGATGTGAGATTTGACCAGCAAGCGCACACGGTAGAGTATACCATACTTCAGAAAGTTTGCTCGGGCTTGGGGTTGTCAGAAACGGCAAAGCAAATCAATGGAAACTCGGGTTGGCTTACAGTCACCCTCTTTATCTAGAGTTAATGATCTGTTCAAATGATGATACTCGCAATCCATGCACCGGCCGATTGGAAGTGGTTCGCCCTGCTTTTGTTTTAGTCGTAGTGTTCCCAACCTGGATTCCGTGCGTCGAAAATGTTTTGGGGGTTTGAGGGTTGACTTACCCACGTCATGGTCTGCTTGATGCCGTGCCAATATCCTCCACGGCGAAATGTTTGTGCGCCGTCACAGAATCCCTTGAGTTGATGGAAAGAGCTCTTTGGCCCTATCAAACATCCTTCTTCCTTTTCCATTGTTGAGATGGATCTCAAGTGTTGCGTACTAGTCTCTGAGGCTGCTTGCTCATCAGCCAGCATCAGTCCATCTGTAAAGAGTCCGGAAGATGGGAAATCGACGGAAAGGGCTGGATCAGATTTTGTTCCTGCGCTAGGTGACATCCTCACATCGATGATTGGAAGCTCAGGTGAAGTTACGTTGGAAGAGTAAGTTGGGACATCGGAGTATATCGACGTTCTGTTTGTAGTTGAAGGACTTGTTGGATCAAATACCGAGCTTTGCGGCGTCACGGTGTCGAAGCCTCTTCGATGCATCCGGGATACGAATGTACCATCGCTAAATGCATCATCATTCACGGCAGAATTCTCGGGGATGCTTCCACGGAAAGGTCGCCTGGCTTTTGGAACAGAGGTCTGCTCTTCAACCCAATCTGATGTCCGTGGTTGTAAGGGTTCCGGTGAAGTGACAATCCTCAGCTGGCCCATCCCATCGCTGAGAACACCTGGGGATAACGGTCGTCTTTCCCCTTTACTGGAGGAATTAGCTCCCAAAAGCCCACGAGATGATGGAGGATCTGAATCTGTTGACTCGGCTATGGAGTGAGTCCGCCTCACCGTCGCACTATCAGACGAGCCATGTGAGTCTCTCGTGCGACTACGGCTCACTGACAGTTTGGGTTGCCGCGGTACGGCAGGAAATGAAGGGATATTGGCGGTTCCGTGGCTTCCACCTCGCAAAGGCGGTCCCGGCCGAATTTGCGGGCTGGCGCTGAGTGACTGAGCCAGCTGGGGCGGTAATGGTGGTAGAGGCGGCAATGGCGGAAACTTGTGCACCGGCGTGGTCGGAGTTTTGACGTCGATTTTCACCCTCTGAATAGCGTCCAGTACCACTAGAGCAAAGCTTCGTGTCGCCGTCTGAATATCGATAAACTTGGTCGAGTCGAAAGTGTCCAACTCTATGTAATCCTCAAAGTCGTAAAGCAGTTCTTCAAGTGTCCTTCGTTTCTCCGCCAGATCATCTTTCTCGAAGATCAGTCAATCGACCACCATCCAGGCATGCCACGGCTCAACATACCATTTTCGGCGATGGTCTCTTTGAAGACATCTCCATGCTTTTGGAATTGGCTATTCCACAAAGGTCGTAATCTCTTCAATGCCCGTTGGCCTTCTTTTGCGATGGTGCTGGCTGACTTGGCCATCTCCCGGGATGTTTCCGGATCCTCATCCTGTGCATCGTGTGCATTCTTTGCAGATTCCTCCCCCCTTTCTACTACTTCGCGGAAAGGAGCAAGAATGAGCTCCTCAACGTCGACAGCCATGACTCGGAAATGACTGTTGTATGAGTTGAGACAATGTAGGGAAGTAAAATGCCCAAGAGCCGCTCCACGTCCGTGAGTTCGGCAAGGTTCGGATCGCCCATGACACAACGTGGCGATGGGGTTCGAATTAAAGGGTCTTTCCAAACGGGCCCGTTACCACATAGCTGGTACACTGAGTACACTGCGAGACACCCATTGCGCGGGAGATTACTGCCTGCAGCCTGAGAAGGCGGCGGCGTGTTGGAGAGAGGGTGCAATTCGAGGACTGTCCTCAGCCACTCGATGGAGCACGTGGGGAGCTCGCTAAGGGGCTGAAGACAGGATTCTTCATGCACACCTGGACACCAGTACGGCGCTATTGGTTCGGTCGCCTAAAGAAGTGCATCTTGCCGAATCGCCGGGCACTACACCGAGAAAGGCACCTGGCAAGGCTTGATTATATTTTCAAGTTGGCAAATTGAGCTTGTGTGCATGTGAATTTTTGATGTTGGAGCTGTCTACGCTAGGAAGAATTGGTGAGTACGTCGAGGAGCAATACTCGTATCGCGTATCTTAGCCTAAGGTGTATTCGATATTCCAAATGTTCGCCCTCGAAGCTTAAGTGACACAAAACTTTTCTCCACGTTCATCTCCCTGCTTTGCCTGACACAGCAAACCTCTTCTGCTTGGTAAGGTACTCCTCATTACCCCATCTGGCAATGTGCTCAAGAAGGTTAAATAGCATTGGCCATTCACAGCTGGACCCCATACCCGCTTCGAGAGCACGCCATCCCGTGCCGTTCGGCCTTTGGGAGGGGCTTTTCCTTGCCAATATCAACGACCACCGCCCGACTCCGGGGTCGAACCGATGCCGGGCGGCCACGGAGCGGGGTCGGTCTCTTCTTTTCGGAGGTGCTGTTGCGAGACTCAGGTAATTGCCAGTTTCGGCTATCCCCGGGAGCCGGTAAAGCTCAGCTATGCCGGCAAGTTCAAGACTCGGCCCCGCCAGAGAATCTTGGCAACTCTATTCAATCTCTGTAAAAGAGAACAGCGTCACAATTGCCCCGAGGACTAACAAATCCAACAAAGCGTACTGTCTATTGGACTGTCATGCGGTAGACCACTCAAAGCTCTTTCAGGGACAGAAACTCTACCACCGAGCTCACTACGTCAATTCCATCGCTCAGTGCTTCCGAGATGCACCGTATCCCTGTGTCTTGAATGGAAGCGTACTGAGACGATGCAGACGCTGTGCCATCGTTCCCTCTCCAGACTCCAGAGTCCAGCCAAGTTCCAACAAGTGTCAAGAGGCTTGCTCGGGGGATTCTCCGGACTTACCATGGCAATACGGGACAGCCCACTTAAACCGGCTACCTATTGGTTGACATTGCAACAGTCTTCTTTCCATCACGTTTTCGGATAGCCGACGATAAGAATTCCGTGCCGAGGCGCCGCAACCTGACGCATTGTTTGCAGCGTCAACCAATGCGGTGGAGCAGGTTCCAGTTCGGTTACAGTACGGGTCCGGCGTCGGAGCACTCGTCCAGGTCGGCCATCCGACAAGTTGATTGAAATGTGCGTGAGCCTGGTTCACCTGTAAATCCAAAATTCTCAATTCAAAGTAACCAGGCTGATTTCGATGGTATCATGGCGGAACAGTCAATTCATCAAAGAAAACTGGAAACATTACTGCCTTAGAAGGTGAATCGTATGTTTAACTGCGAGTACTATGGTTTTCGGACACTTACCGTCATGCCGGTATACCTGACTCAACACCTGCGGATACGGAGGATCCTAGACGCCTTAGAAGTGCTCTCAAATACCAGCATCGCCCATCCGAGAGGTGCAACAGTCCCGATGTCCGGAGCCAGGCTTCGGGTGTTGCCGAGTCGGCCCCATCTAGTGGAGGGTTAGTCACGGATATCGGCCGCCATATCAGTGGCCCATTTCCGTACGCCGCGGAAACAAGTTTTGCTCCTTGTGTCGGATTAGAAGTCCAATTCGACCGCGGCATACAGCCGACTGCGCAGGGGCCAATTAGGGGCCCTATTTACGATTATCGTAGCTAGCCCAACCTACGGTTAGAACCTCCTTTTTATACCTACTACGTAGATATTTATATAGTTTAATTAATCTTTTTATTAACTACGGTTCGAACTAACTACCTTATAATAAGGATACTAATACTAATTAGTAATTAAACTTTACTATCGTAGATCGGTAAGGTATCTCGCTATATAAAAGAGACGACCTCTTAATACTATATAGGATAAGAGATTCGTATTAATTAACCTTATAAAAGTAAATAAAAAAAGAGGTAATTCTTAAATACCGTACGGAATTAAGTAATTATAGCCCTTTATTATTTACGAGAGGTCGACGTTTATTACGTTAAACTACGTTAATTAATAGAACTACTTAAGTAACTAGCCTTTTACCGTTACCCCGAGCAGCTTTTTTACTAAACGACTTTTCCGTAACCGGCCCGTAATTAGAAATTAACTAAGGAAGCTATTTAGAAATTATAGAGAGCACGAGGCTTAGGAGGCTAGAAGTATACGGGATAGCGGAAATTAGTAATTAGTAAAGATCCCGAGACTAATTACTATATCTTCTTATAGTAATATAAATATCTACTACTATTATTATTAAAAGGAACTATTAAAACCTACCCTTTTTTATTAAATAAAAAGGAGGATCTTAGTAAGTACGATAGCTAGCGATCTAGAAGGGTAGTAGTAATTATTAAAAATAGTAAAAACGAGAGTAGTAGCGAGACGGTAAAAAGAAGCGGGAATCTCCTAAACCCTAATAAATTCGTTAAGTAATAAAAGCACGGATTTACTACGACTTACGCGCGGATTAAATATATCCCCGTTAAGATTAAACACGCTAATAATTACTAATATAAGTATAAGCTAGAGCAAGCCCCTTAGTAAGTTAGGGTAAAGAAGAAGAGGACAAAACCCGATCCTAAATGAAATCCCAATCCCTTATAAATAAGTAAATATTAACCCGGACTATTAGGGGACGTAAATATATAAAATTGCGGATTAGCCTAACGGCGAGCAAATTAATATAGTATTAATCTATTTAACTAAGGTTTATAAAAAAAAGGGGCTATAGGGGTAACCCCTATTTTATAAGATCGTAAACGACCTTAGCTACTAGCTAGATAAATAGTTCGCAAACGTAAGCCTAAGAATCGTAAAAGTAGTTAATAAATTCCTCTATGGATAAGGGGTATTACTAGCGTAATTATAATTATAAGAGCTATACGAAATACTAATAGCGACAATTATAAAAGAGGAATTCGTACTATAGAACTAAGTACAGGTCGATAGAGCGTATAATCGCTTTAATAAATTTAAAAAAAGGGTAAATAACCTAAGTTTCCTCCCTATAATTACTAACGAAAATCTATTGTTATAAAAGGATATACTAGGGCAAAATATAGTACTAGAAGTATAATAATCGATAATTCTACTTATTTCGATCTATAACTCGTTACCGCTACTAATACGAAATTTAGCGCCGATCGGCTAACAAAAAAAAAAAAATAACCCAAAATCACTAACAATACGTAACGACGCAGGGTTTGTATATAAATACTAAAATTCTAATAGTAAATACGAAGTAATTTATAAACCTTAAAAAAATCTTTTTAAAAAAGAAATTATACTTTAGAGGGAAGTATAAGGTCTTATAAAAAACCCTAATAATATTTTACGATTATTATAAAAAAGTCAGAATTAGAGAACACTAGTACTATTCGGTAATTAATATTATACTCGTAAGTAAAGCCTCTAATTACTATTATAAAGCGGTACGTAATCTCGATTAAAACGACTTTTTTAGCATAATTAATATAATCCGAAGCCGCTTCGAAACCTATAATAAAAACCTAAAGCTCCTATCTAAGCTACGAGCGATTTCTTTCGTATCTATAGCTAGGATAATAGAGGGTAAATCGTAAGTAGAGATCCTTAAAAAGCTTATTAATTAAATCGATAAGCTAGCGAAAACCTAGCTAAATAAGGGAATAAACGAGCGGAAAGTTAGATATCTTTATACTATAGTCTAGTATATACTAAAAGTAAAGATTACCCTATACTAGGCACCCGAAAATTACGAGACGCTCTACTTAAAGCTAAGATCTAGCTTTAATATTAAAGTAAAAATGCCGTGCTAAACCTACCTCTAGGTATATAACGGCCCTTATTAATAATATTAAGTTAATTAAATATATAATAAGAAAGGAAAAGAGGCTAGATATAGTAATTATTAGTAAAAAAGCCTAGATTTGTTAAATAGGTAAAGATTTAACTCACGGGCAGGGTAATAAAAAAAGTAATATTATATTTATTAAAAGGATAAATATTAATTAAGTAACTACTTTAAAAAAGAGCGTGCTAAATCGTATAAATAATATAAAAAATCGAGGATAGTAAACGGTAAAACTAGCCCTCGTTAGTTTAACTAATTCCTTATTATATATAAAGGTAGATCCGGGGGCATAGAACCTAGCGACGGTAGCTAAAGTAATAGCCTAAAATATATACCCCCTATAAGAGATTTAAAAAATAAAGAAGATCTTACCCCCTATACTAATAAATTAGATTATAATAAAATCGAAAATATTAACTACTCTTTTTTCGCCCCGTTAGCCTCTAAAAGATATACGAGGCTAAACGAATAAAGGGTAGCGGAAGCTCTTAATAAGTAGGCTTTTATTTATAAATAGTAAAGGAAGGTCCCTTAGATAACGGATATAAAGGCGGCTAAAAGGGCGAATTTAATAGGGCCGAAGCCTATTATCTTAACGATTAAAGAGAAGACGCTATCTTTTTTAATATTTAAAAAAAAGGAACATAGTACTAAGTATATCTAGGGGTAGCTAGAGGGGTCCTTTTTATACTATTTAGATCCCTTAAATACTAAGCTCGTATAAGCATTCTATATAAGTAAAAAGTACGACCTAAACGATTTCTATAAAATTATCCTAAACGCTAGGGTATTATAATAGTTAATTAGAAAAAAAGGGCAATTTTAAGTATTATAAAAGATCGCGCTAGTAACGCTTAATACGTTAATAGCGGGTATTACGAGGATTAGTTTTAGCCTAAGTAAGGAAATCGTCGCCCTAAGTATAATAAAAGTAGAGATATACTTTAAAACGATAACTTTCTATATTTTACTTATTAATACCCTATTTCTCTTATATTTAAAAGATATAAATTAACTAGGTATTATATTTAATAATACGAGGAACAGAATCTTTAGTAATAAGCACTTTAAGGTAATCGAACGACGATAGGGGCATGCGTTTATAAAGCTCACTAATAATACGAAGTTAATTAATTACTTAACGAAAAATAAGCTTAAAAGACTATACTAGAAATTCGGGCACCCGTTAGTTATGAGGCTATATAACCTCCTAAAGTAATTAGGTAATAATAATATTAAAATAGGGGCGCTAAGGTAGTTAATAAAAGTATACTACTAATACTAAATAAATACGCAAAGCCTACGCAAATTCAAGTTTAAATTACGTAATAAACTTAACTTTAACTAAGAAATAGTCATTAATATCTTCTACTTAAATAGTTAGCTAATACTATATATAATTAACGTATTTATATCTTTCTAAGCAGGGCAATTCCTCTAGGATCTATAAGCAAAGATAATATAAGCAGCCCTACGAAAAAACTAAATCGTTATATACTAAGGACCGCTAGATAGTATTAAAACCGACGCTAGTACTAGCTTTAAATTAGCAAAATTTAAGGATAATATAATAGCCTACGGTATATAGCTAAAAGTCG
The DNA here is from genome assembly GCF_023278565.1 of Colletotrichum lupini. Lineage (NCBI taxonomy): Eukaryota > Fungi > Ascomycota > Sordariomycetes > Glomerellales > Glomerellaceae > Colletotrichum > Colletotrichum lupini. The sequence continues at coordinate 7,541,004 of NC_064677.1, read as the reverse complement.
TACTTATTAAAACGCACTATAGTATTAAAAAGGTAAAAAGGGCATATTAGTAATTAAAAAGGGCGTTTAGAATTATTAAAGCAGAAAATCCGGATTCTACTAATGACAAATACCTCTAAATAGTACTTAAATACTATAACGATATTATAGGGCCTAACGGACTTATACTAACGCTATTAATATTTAAAATATATTTAAAAACGACCTTAGCCTCGCTACTATTACTAAGTATAAGCTAACGAGCCTAAGTAATTAAAAAAGTAATACGGGCACTGCGCGAAGTAAATATAAAAAAGCAAGTTAATAAGGTAATTACTACGCGCAATAGGCCTAATATAAGGGATAATTTAGATATATTACTAAATTTAGATATATAAGTATAGCACAAAATTACCTAATAATAAGCTAGGCTATATAAGTTAATTTCCGTTAACGAGCGCTCTTATATAGTTATAAAAAATCGTAACTAGCTACTCGAAGTATTAATTATAGTAGTTAGACCGTACTATATAAATCCTAATAAGGTAATTTCTAACCTATAAGAAAAAAAAGAGCTAGGGGAAACTATATAACCTATGGCAGAGGTATAGGAAATTATCCTTAATAAAATCGTTATAATAGTACTAATAAATAACGAGGAAGAGGATATTACTAAAAGGGCACTAATACTACCGGCAAGACGTTATAAAAGACCACAACGGTAAGCCCTAACGTAGCAATTCATTACTAGCGACGAGGTAATTAACACCTTTTATATAGTAAAAAAAAAAGCTAATTTCGAGCTAGTAATTAAACTACGTAAAGAAGGCATAATTATAACTACTAAAAAGCCGTATAAGGGATTAGATCTTATTAAAGTAGATACTCTTTATAATTAAGGGGTCTATCGATTTATCTTATACGACCTAGAAAAATATATAAACCTCTATATATTTAAATCACGAATAGTTCGTAAAATTAAAGGGAAAGGAATACCCTAGCCGTACGAGAAGTCTAGATACGTAATTTAGAGGTATAGCGATATTAAAAAAGCGACGCTACTTATATAATCGCCCACTATATAGCGCTATAGCTAATAATTAATAATAGTACTAATAGTATTATTATAAAAAAAGGGATACGAGATTTAGAGCCGTAATATTACCTAGGCCTATACCTAATTAGCCACAGGGCTTATAAGGAAAATCCTAGCCTATTTACTAAAAGAAATAGCTAGTAAGTATTTAGAAAGCACGATTATTAAAGTACTTAAGCCACTATATAGGCTCGTAGAATCGGGCACCTATTAATAGGCCACCTACTACGATTTTTATATTAATTAACTATTAATAGTTACCTCTACGTATAACCCGTACTTACTAATTACGGAGTATAAAGGCGACTAATTTAAGATTATTAAAATATAAACCGATAATATATTAGGCCTATTTAATATTAACTTTATAAAGAAGGAGGATAAGGAGCTCTAAAAAGCGGGCTTCGTAATAAAGCTAAAAAAGGTCCTTATAATAAACACCCCCTTAGTATTTAACGGCGGGATTTTTATAATTAAAAAGGAAACCGTCGTTTTTTAATAAAAAGGGTAGGGTAAGAAAATTAACTTTATTAATCTAAACGTAACTAACGTTAAAAAGTAGTATAAAGCTAAGCTTGCGTAAAGGGTATATATTATAAGTATCTATTAACCCGAGGTAACTTTTAACTATACTAAAGTAGTATAAGCTATAAATCTAACTAAACGAGACGTCGAGGTACTTAATAAGCGGCTTAAATAATAATAAACGAATCTCGATTAAAGTCTTATTTACTACCCAATCGACCTTGCGACTAGTAAGCTCTACGTCTTTATTAATAGGTTATTTATAAATAATAACGACCTCACTTTATAATTAAGGTATATTATTATCCTAGCTAACGAGAGTATAAGTAAGAGCGAATTTACTATATACGGCAATATAATTTACTACTCGTTAACTAAAAATAAGCGAGTAATAAGAAGTATATTAGTATTAGAGGTCTATAGTATAATTAACGGCGTTAACCTCTCCTATATAATTTTAATAACGTTAAAAAAAATTACCGATCGAATTAGCCTTCTACCTATTCTAACGGTTATTTATATAGATTCCTACTCGCTATATAAATACCTTATTAAATTAGGAAAAAAAAAAAAAGAGGCTTATAATTAATATTATAGTCCTTAGGCAATCGTATAAAAGGCGCGAAATACTTAAGATCCATTAGATTAATAATAAAAATAACCTCGCAAACGCTTTTATAAAAGCAGTATTAAATAAGGGATTAAAGTAATTTATAAGTAGTAAAAAAGTTACTATATAAATAAAGGGATAGGTTATATAAAAAGAGTAAAGAAAAGGGGGAAAAGGAGACGACTTAGTAAACGGACCCGAGGTCGAATTATACCTCTAACTATAGCGGTTAAATTAATAAAAAAAAGAAAAAGTTAGTATTAAATTAGAAGTTTAATTCGACCGCGGTATATAGCCGACTGCGTAGGGGCTAATTAGGGCCCCTATTTACGATTATCGTAGCTAGCTTAACCTACGGTTAGAACCTCCTTTTTATACTTATTACGCAGATATTTATATAGTTTAATTAATCTCTTCGTTAACTACGGTTCGAACTAACTACCCTATAATAGGGATACCAATACCTTGTCTTTGTCAAAATTTCCTATACTATTTAATTAGACGAACTCTGGATAGTAACTTGCCTCTGGAAATAAATAGCCCACAATGTTACGGCAGTGGGCATCAGGGCCCCTGTGGGCCCCGTAACTTAGCCTCAGGCTACGAGGCTAAGCTCCTAGTGGTCACGTGACGAGCTAGACCGCTAGGCCTCAAGGGCTAGCTCGCTAGCTTCTACTTACTATTCTATTTTTTCCCTCTTTACGTTAAGTCTTTAGTTAATTAGGTTAATATAGTAGCGTTCCGACCTACCTTAAGTTCCCTTTTATAATACTACTTAACGTTACTTAATTAACTATTCTCTAGAGATAGAACGATAATATTTTAATTAATTAACTATTTATTATACTAACTAGCTACCCCTACTAAGAAAGCGTATAAAAGAGCCGAGTAATAGCTAACTAAATTAATTATATATAAGTAGGGTAATTAATACCCCCTAAATATATACCCCCTTTACTAAACGTAATAATTAGAGGATATAGCTAGGGAGGCTAGGTCTCCCTTCGTACTAACGGCTTTTAGTAGAGTCGCCGCTTCTACGAGTCCTAATAAAGCGTTATAAGCCTTAACAAAGGCACTAAGCTCTTAGTTATTAACCCTAAGGTCGTGCTATTTAACTAGCTAGTAGAGCGCTTCTTACCCTTTACTACCTAGGCCGATTACCTAGCGTACTTTAGTAACGTAGCTAACTAGCTTATTTTACCTATTTATATCCGCGATAATATCCTTTTTAAAAAGAATACTAAGTAGTATATCGACCTTAACCTTATTTAAGAGCTATATTTTAAAAACGACGGAAAGACCTTGCTTAAATAGATCGAATAGTAGCTAAAGATGCGCATCGCTTAGTATTAATTAGAGTAGGTCCTAGCTTTTATTATTAGCTAGCTAAGTAATAGTACGGAGCGCCTATATACGATAACCTATAAGAACCTTAACTTTACGTATACTACTATTATAGAGCTCTATATTATAAAAGAAGCCCTTACCTAAGCCTATATTAATAATACGGCTATAACTAAAAGACTAGAGTAATTAGAGAACGGCTCCTAGGCTAGCTCTATTTAGGATACCGCTACCCTTAGCGCGCTAAAATAACGGCTAGTACGCTTAGAAACGTAGGGTAGTTATAAGACTACTCTAGCCTCGTCCTATCCCGTTACCTACGGCTCCTAGAAAATACCTAACGTACCTATCTTTATAAGTAATAATACTAGCCTTAAGTTCGATTACTAGCTCTAGCGTATTACGAAGCGCTTAAAAAATGCTAACTATAGTACGGATAGGTACTACTTAGAATATATTATTAATAAGATTAGAAGTAGTGCTACGGAGTTTATATACCTAATACTAACTTCTAATAAGATTATTACGGCTAAGTAGCTACTCTACGAGTTTAAGTTAGCTTATACTAGCCCGACCGCTATAGACGACGCTAGTCGTAAGTTAAACGTACTTATAATTATACTTAAAGACGTTTATTAAAAGCGCTCTACGTTTACTAAGCTCGCGCGTATTAATAAGCTTCTAAAGTCTTAGTAAAAGCGCCGTTTTTATAATAAGCTACTTATATATTTTCGTAACTAGGCTATATCGAAGTACTTAAATAATACGGCTACCTTTTAGAAGTATATTAAGTACGTTACTTAGCTAGCTAACGCGATATAGCCCCCTTTTATAGAGGACCGCCTAGTTAAGGCTTCTAGCTAGACTCACTAGACCTCGGGTAGAAGTAATAGAAGTAGCGGAAATAATAGAAGTACTAGAGGTACTAAATAGGACCGAGGTTATACCTCTACTTATAAAACGATCTCTAAAGCCCTATATTAAAAGCTTAAGGATAGTAGCGCTTATTTCGTTTATAGCAATACTAAATATATTTCTAAGGACTACCCTAAGAAGCCGAAGACTATTATAGCCGCTATTAACGCTACCGAGGGCCCTATTAAAATAGAGTCGGGTTCGGAAAACTAGAACCCCTAGTAAAAGTAAACTCCTAGCTAGGGGATACGTATAAAAAGGATAGAAAATTAGTAATTAATTTAGTAAACTTATAGGATCTCGTAGGGGGCTAGCCCCTTAAAATAGAGCTTATATTAGTATTTAATAGATATAGAATTTGCCTAAGAGCCTTACTTAATATAGGAGCTAATAGGTACGGATTTATAAATAACTACGTAACCCCTCTATTATAACGGTTCTGCGCAGCCCTATTTTATAAATTATAACGCCTAATCCCTACTACTAGATTTAATAAAGAGCGATTAAACGATACTAGCGTAGTATAGACTACTAACTTATATATTAATTAATAGGTCTTTTTAAAAGTACCCCTCTTTTAGCTTAATACGGGCCGCTACGACCTAATCCTAGGGTAGAAATAGTTCGAATACTACGGGGTAAACCCTAATATTCGCTACCAACGTCTAATATAACCTAAGGACCTACTACTATAAGAGACGCCCTCTACTATCGTTAAGGACATCGAGGACCTATATACCCCGGAAGTTATCGATATATAATACTAAATTAATACCGACTACTAGTAGGACCTATTCGAGATAGATATAACTTATTATAACCAAAAGCTCTAGTAGTAGCGGGCGAAGGGCACACTAATTAAGATATTACTATGCCTACTAAAAACGATAGCCCGTTAAACATAGTAGTTAGACAAGGCTAAGAATATAAAAAAAATAGAACGCGCCCTTAATAGCACTAATATCGCCCCCGTAAAGAGGGCTAAGCAATAGAAACTATACTTAGTAATAGCATAGATAGATATTATTTTTATTAGCGCTCCCGTTTTTAAAAAAAACCTAAGGTAGAACGACGTTAAAATAGGCTTTATATTACTCTATAAGCTTAACCGTATTATAGAGGATAAAAAGGAGGAAGTAGACCCTTTATATAATAATAACTAAGTTATTCGTAACCTTATAGCAACGAACTTACTAGAGTATCTACGGCCCTAGACCGACGTTTTTAATAAGGCTATTAGCAATATACTAGCGCCTTATAGGCCGTATAACTATAAAATCGAGCTCTTAGATAGTAGTAGGGAGAAACTAACTTATTACCCTCTATATAAGTAGTTAGTGCCCGAGCTAGAGGCTATAAAGGCCTATTTACTAGAGTACTTATAAAAGGGATTTATCGAGCTAGGTAATACTCTTTTTATATTACTAACGCTATTTATAAAAAAGTACAATAGTAGCCTGCGCTTTTACGTTAACTTCTATAAGCTTAATAAGGTTATAAAAAAAGACCGCTACCCGCTACTACTTATTAATAAGACCCTCGCGCGGCTAAGTAGGGTAAAGGTATTTATTAAGCTAGATATTAAACAGGCCTTTTACTATATCTAACTCGACCTAGCCTCTAAGGACTTAATAACGTTTAAAACCCGCTATAGGGCGTATAAGTATAAGGTAATACCCTTTGGGCTTTATAATAGGCTTACTATATACTAGCGATATATAAACGAGATATTAATAGAGTACTTAAACGACTTCTATATAGTATATATAGACGATATCCTAATCTTTTCCGACGACCCCCTTTAGTACTAAGAGCACGTTACTAAAGTACTAAACTACTTATAAAAAGCAGGCTTATAAGCGGATATTAAGAAGTGCGAATTTAGTATTACTACTACGAAGTACTTAGGCTTTATAGTTTTAACGGAAAGTATATAGCCGGACGAAGAGAAAGTCTTTATAATTAGAGACTAAAAACTACTTATATTACTTAAGGGTATCTAGTCTTTCCTCGGGTTCTATAACTTCTATAAAAGGTTTATAAAGAATTACGGCTACCTAGCTAGGCCCCTTACGAGGCTAATAAGTAAGGGAGTTCCTTTTGACTTTAGCGCTAGTTACGAGACGGCTTTTAAGGCTATAAAACTAGCGCTAACGTCGGCGCCTATCCTTTATTATTTTAAACTAGAGCTACTAACGTAGCTAAAAATAAATACCTCTAACTTAGTATACGCCAGGGCGCTACTATAATAATAAGAGGATAACGGGTTATAGTACTTAGTAGCCTTTTACTTAAAAACAATAAGTAATATAGAGCTTAACTACGCTATTTATAATAAAAAAATACTAATAATAGTACTATACTTAGAAGAATAGCGCGCGGAGCTCGTAAGTTATAAATATAAGTTCGACGTTATTATAAATTATTAATTACTACTATTCTTTATAACTAAGCACCTACTTAACTTATAATAAGCCCGCTAGGCCGGCACGCTAGCGGACTTTAATTTTTAAATTTATTACTACTTAGGGAAAGAGAACGTATTAGTTAACGCCCTCTTATAAAAGATAAAAGATATCCGTACTTAGTAAGTACTAAAAGAGGCTAATAGGATATAAGTCCTTATACTACTAGGACTACTATTTCCTAATATCGTAGCGGAGCTATGGGCGCTACTAAGCGCCGCCGTTAGCTAACTATAGTTTATAGTTAGCTTACTTTTATTAAAAAACGAGCTATAGGGGTACTTATTAATAGAGAAGATTTTAAAGCTTAATAGGGACCTTATTATAGCGTCTCTCGTACTAATACGAGCGCTAATAACTAAAGGACGCGAGCGCTAGTTTATTTAAAATAACGGATTATTAATAATAAATAGGAAACTCGTAATACCCGAGGAGGAGAACCTCCGTATTATAGTTATTCGCAAAGTTTATAAATAAAAACTCCTTACCTACCTAGGGCGTAATAAGGTCGTAAAAAAAGTTAAATAGCGGTACTAGTAGCCGGGCCTAACGGTAGATACCTATTAGTACGTTTAGAACTACTATACTTATTACTAGTTATAAAAGCCGCGCGATAAACCCCCGGGGGAGCTAAGACCGCTATTAGTACCTAACTACCCGTAGTAGCATATTTCTACCGACTTTATAACTATCCTTACTAATTAAAAAGGATTTAATAATATATAAATAGTAGTAGACCGCTTAGGTAAAAGGGCGATATCTATTCCTTATTATAAGATTACTATAGTAAAAAATATGAGCCGGATGTTCTATAAGCGGGTACTACTTATTTTTAGCTTACTAAAAACTATTACGTTAGACCGAGGCCCCTAGTTTATCTCTAACTTCTAAGGGGAGCTCTATAAAATTTACGGGGTTAAGCTATAGTTATTAATAGCGGATTACTTATAGACGGACGGCTAGATAGAGGTACTAAACTAGTATATTTTATAGTGGTTAAGACTACTAATTAACTAATATTAGGATAACTAGAGTAATATATTACTTACGGTCGACTTTACCTATACTACCTAGTTTAGCGAGACTACGGGGCTATTATTATATAAAATAGAATTTAGTCGCTAGCTACGGCTTTTTTTTAACTAGTCTAAGCGAACTTGCTAATTTAGCTTTATAAAAGAGAAGCTAAACCGTACTAACGCGTAGCGTATAGCTTAGGGGATATACGAGGCCTAGGAGATTACTAAAGGTAATATAAAAGTTACTTAGGTACGATATAAAAAGTATACTAACCGCCGCTAGCGCCCGGACGACCTAAAGATAGGAGACCGGGTCTTTATTAATACTTCGTATTAAAAGCCCGCCGACGTAAATAAACTATAGTAGCTATAGGCTAGCTTATAGCCTATTATTAGTACTAGATAGGGAGGTATATAAGTCGTAGAATTACTAATAAATAGCCGGGTATACCTAGTCTTTTACCTAAATAAGCTAAGGAAGGCTACTAACGACTTACTACCTAGGTAGAACTAAGAGCCGCCGCTATTAATTATTAATAATAACGGCGAGCCGGAGTACGAGGTCTTTAAAATAGTTAAGTTATGCTTATATAGGGGAAAGCTATAGTACTAAGCGGATTAGAAAAGATATAATACGGATCTAACGTAGTACGACGTAAAGAGCTTTAGGTATATACCGGCGGCGTTATAAGCATTTTATTACTAATACTTAATTACTAAGGGTCCGCTACGGAACTTAGATATATAAATAAAAGCCGCCGTAGCTAGCGATTCGCTATTACTAAGGGACGATAATAATACGATAGTAGTAATTATAGCTATGGATTTACTAAAATGAGGGGTAATTAGGAGGTTTATTTTTCGGCACTACGGATAGCGCCCTTTAGTATAGAGGGGGGGGTAATATTATAGTAATAAGTATTAGGGCCCCTGTGGGCCCCGTGGCTTAGCCTTAGGCTACGAAGCTAAGCTCCTAGTAGTTACGTAACGAGCTAGACCGCTAGGCCTAAAGGGCTAGCTTACTAGTTTCTGCCTACTATTCTATTTTTTCCCTCTTTACGTTAAGTCTTTAGTTAATTAGGTTAATATAGCAGCGTTCTAACCTGCCTTAAGTTCCCTTTCGTAATAACAATAGCGATCGACAATAGCATTCGCAAATAAGGAGACTCTTCCTAGAAAACCTCCTTAAATAGGCATAATAACGATATTAAGGAGTATGCCGATATTATCCCTACGAGGTCTAAAACTACTAAAGGAGGTTCGTCTTGGCCTAGCTAGTAGAGCTATTAACTCTAGTAACTTTATTAGATTAGAAGTCTAATTCGACCGCGGTATATAGCCGACTGCGCAGGGGCTAATTAGGGGCCCTATTTACGATTATTATAGCTAGCCTAACCTACGGTTAGAACCTCCTTTTTATACTTACTACGTAGATATTTATATAGTTTAATTAATCTCTTTATTAACTACGGTTCGAACTAATTACTTTATAATAAGGATACTAATACTAATTAGTAATTAAATTTTATTATTATAGATCGGTAAGGTATCTCGTTACGCAAAAGAGACGACCTCTTAATACCGTACGGGATAGGAGATTCGTACTAATTAACCTTACGGAAGTAAATAAAAAAGGAGGCGATTCTTAAATACCGTACGGAATTAAGTAATTATAGCCCTTTATTACTTACGAGAGGTCGACGTTTACTACGTTAAACTACGTTAATTAATAGAACTGCTTGAGTAACTAGCCTTTTACTATCGCCCCGAGTAGCTTTTTTATTAAATAACTTTTCTATAGCCGGCCCGCAATTAGAAATTAACTAAGTAATAAAAGGGATCGCTAGTAAGCGATAATTACCTAACTATAATTAAATTACGAAAAAGACTACTTAAAAAATATAAAATAGGGTACCGAGAGGCTATAAAAGATAAGATCTTTAAGGTATCTAACCCTACCGCGTACGAGCAATAAATAAGTATTTTTAATAAGTCCTTAAAATATACGATTTTATAAAAAAGAGGGCTTAACTTCGTTAACTATACTTAACGGCCTATACGGTTCTTAACGGCCTATATAGCTCCTCTACGAGCCGCCCGGTATCTAATTTCGACTATTCTTATAGAATACTACCCTAGAAGAGGTAGGTTAAAGAAAGAAGCTATTTAGAGATTATAAAGAGCACGAGGCTTAAGAGGCTAGAAGTATACGGGATAGCGGAAATCGGTAACCGGTAAAGATCCCGAGACTAATTACTATATTATCCTATAGTAATATAAACGTCTATTGCTATCATTATAAAAAAGAACTACTAAAACCTACCTTTTTATACTAAACGAAAAAGAGGATTTTAATAAGTATAATAACTAGTAACTTAAAAAGGTAGTAGTAATTACTAAAAATAATAAAAACGAGAGTAATAGCGAGATAGTAAGAGGAAGTGGGAATCTCTTAGACCCTAATAAATTCGTTAAGTAGCAAAAGTATAGATTTATTACGACCCGCGCGCGGATTAAATATATCCCCGTTAAGATTAAATACGCTAGTAATTATTAATACGGGCATAAGCTAGAGCACGACCCTTAGCGAGTTAGGGTAAGGAAAAAGAGGACGAAACCCGATTTTAAATAGAATCCTAATCCCTTATAAGTAAGTAAATATTAACCTGGACTATTAGGGGACGTGGATATATAGAATCGCGGATTAGCCTAACGGTAAGTAAATTAATATAGTATTAATCTATTTAACTAAGGTCTATAAAAAAAAGGGGCTATAGGGGTAACCCCTATTTTACGAAATCGTAAACGACCTTAGCTACTAGCTAAACGAATAGTTCGTAAATATAAGCCTAAGAATTGCGAAAGTAGTTAATAAATTCCTTTACGGGCAAGGGGTATTATTAGCGCAATTATAATCGTAAGAGCTATACGAAATACTAATAGCGATAATTATAGAGGAGGAATTTATATTATAGAACTAGGTATAGGTCGATAGAGCGTATAATCGCTTTAACGAATTTAAAAAAAGAGTAAACGACCTAGATTTCCTCCCTATAATTACTAACGGAAATCTATTATCGTAAAAGGATATACTAAGGTAAAATATAGTACTAAAAGTATAATAATCGATAATTCTGCCTATTTCGATCTATAACTTATTACTATTACTAATGCGAAATTCGGCGCCGATTGGCTAATAAGAAAGGAGGTAGACGACCCGAAGTTACTAATAGTACGTAGCGACGCAAGGTTTGTATATAAATACTAAAAATCTAGTAGCGAATACGAGGCAATTTATAAACTTTAAAAAGATCTTTTTAAAAAAGAAATTATATTCTAGGGGGAAGTATAAGGTCTTATAAAAAACCCTAACGATATTTTACGATTATTATAAAAAAGTCGGAATTAGGGAATACTAATACTATTCGGTAATTAATATCGTACTCGTAGGTAAAGCCTCTAATTATTACTACGAAGCGGTACGTAATCTCGATCGAAACGACTTTCTTAGTATAATTAACATAATCTAAAGCCGCTTTAAGACTTATAATAAGAACCTAGAGCTCTTATCTAAGCTACGAACGACTTTTTTTATATTTATAGCTAGGATAATAGAAGGTAAATTACGAATAAAGATCCTCGAAAAGCTTATCGATCGAATTAATAAGCTAGTAAAAACCTAGCTAAATAAGGGGATAAACGAGCGGAAAGTTAAATATTTTTATATTATAATTTAGCGTATATTAAAAATAAAGATTACCCTATACTAAGTACTTAAAGACTATAAGACGCTCTGCTCGAGGCTAAGATCTAGTTTTAATATTAAAATAAAAATGCTACGCTAAACCTATTTCTAAGCGTACGATAGCCCTTATTAATAATATTAGGTCGATCGAACGTATAATAAGAAAGGAAAAGAGGCTAGATACGGTAATCGCTAGTAAAGAGGCCTAGATTTATTAAATAGGCAGAGATTTAACTTACGAACAGGGTAATAAGAAAAGCAATATTATATTTATAAAAAGGATAGATATTAGTTAAGTAACTACTCTAAAAAAGAGCGTACTAAATCGTATAAATAATATAAAAAGTCGAGGGTAGTAAATAGTAAAACTAGCCCTCGTTAGTTTAACTAATTCCTTATTATATATAAAAATAGATCTAGGGGTATAGAACTTAGTAATAGTAGCTAAAATAGCGGCTTAAAGTATATACCCCCTATAAAAGATTTAGAAAATAAAAAAGATCTTACCCCCTATACTAACGAATTAGATTATAACGAAATTAAAAATATTAACTACTCTTTTTTCGCCCCGTTAGCCTCCGGAGGATATACGAGGCTAAATAAATAGAGGGTAGTAAAAGCTCTTAATAAGTAGGCTTTTATTTATAGATAGTAAGGGAAGGTCCCTTAGATAATAGATATAGAAGCGGCCAAAAGGGTAAATCTAATAGGGCCGAAGCTTATTATCTTAATGATTAAAGAGAAGACGCTATTTCTCTCGATATTTAAAGAAAAAGAACATAGTACTAAGCATATTTAGGGGCAGTTAGAGGGGTCCTTTTTATATTATTTAGATCCCTTAAATACTAAGCTCGTATAGGCATTTTACGCGAGTAAAAGGTACGGCCTAGACGATTTCTATAGGATTATCTTAAATACTAGGGTATTATAATAGTTAACTAAAAGAAAAGGGTAATTCTAAGCGCTATAAAAGATCGCGCTAATAACGCTTAATACGTTAACAGCGGGTATTATAAGGATTAGTTTCGGCCTAAGTAAAGAAATCGTCGCCCTAAGTATAATAAAAATAAAAATATACTTCAGAACGATAACTTTTTATATTTTACTTATTAATACCCTATTTCTCTTATATTTAAAAAACATAGATCGACTAGGTATTATATTCGATAATATAAAAAATAAAATCTCTAGCGGTAAGTACTTCGAGGTAGTCGAACGACGATGGGGGCATACGTTTATAAAGCTTATTAATAATACGAAGTCGATTAATTACTTAACGGAAAGTGAGCTTAGAAGACTATACTAGAGATTTAGGTACCCGTTAGTTACGAGGCTATATAACCTCTTAAAGTAATTAAGTAATAATAATATTAAAATAGGGGCGCTAGAGTAGTTAATAAAAGTATATTACTAATACTAAATAAATGCGCAGAGCCTATATAGATTTAAGTTTAAATTGCGTAATAAGCTTAACTTTAACTAGGAAATAGTCGTCGATATTTTTTATTTAAATAGTCGGCTAGTACTATATATAATCGACGTATTTATATCTTTCTAAGTAGGGCAATTCCTCCGGGATTTATAAGTAAAGATAGTATAAGTAGTTTTATAAAAAAGCTAGATCGATATATACTAGGGACCGCTAGATAGTATTAGAACCGACGCTAATACTAGTTTTAAATTAGTAGAATTTAAGGATAATGCGACGGCCTATGGTATATAGCTAAAAGTCGTGCCCGTTAAAGCGCACTATAGTATTAGAAAAGTAAAAAGGGTATACTAATAGTTAAAAAGGGCGTTTAGAATTATTAAAAAAGAAAATCCGGATTCTACCGACGACGAATACTTCTAAATAGTACTTAAATACTATAATAATACTATAGGGCCTAACGGACTTATATTAATACTATTAGTATTTAGAGTATATCTAAGAACGACCTTAGCCTCGCTACCGTTACTAAGCATAAGCTAACGAGCCCGAGTAGTTAAAAAAGTAATACGGGCACTGCGCGAGGTAAGTATAAAAAAGTAAGTTAACGAGGTAATTATTATACGCAATAGGCCTAATATAGGGGATAATTTAAATATGTTACTAAATTCGGATATACGAGTATAGTACGAAATTACTTAATAATAAACTAGGCTATATAAGTTAATTTCCGTTAACGAGCGCTCTTATATAGTTATAAAAGATCGTAACTAGCTACTTAAAATATTAATTATAGTAGTTAGACCGTACTATATAAATCCTAATAAGGTAATTTCTAACCTATAAAAAGAAGAAGAGCTAAGGGAAACTATATAACCCGCGGCAGAGGCATAAGAAATTATCCTTAACGAAATCGTCGTAATAGTACTAATAGACGATGAGGAAGAGGATATTACTAAAAGGGCACTAATACTACTAGTAAGACGTCGTAAAAAACTACGACGGCAAGCCCTAACGTAGCAATTTATTACTAGCGACGAGGTAATTAATACCTTTTATATAATAAAAGAGAAAGCCGATTTCGAGCTAGTAGTTAAACTATATAAAAAAGGCGTAATTATAATTACTAAAAAGCCGTATAAGGGATTAGATCTTATTAAAGTAAATACTCTTTACGATCGAGGGGTCTATTAATTTATCCTATACGACCTAGAAAAATATATAAACCTCTATATATTTAAATTACGAATAGTTCGTAAGATTAAAGGGAAAGGAACACCCTAGCTATATAAGAAGTCTAGATACGTAATTTAGGGGTACGGCGACGTTAAAAAGGCGACGCTACTTATATAATCGCTTATTATATAGCGCTATAGCTAACGATTAATAATAGTACTAATAATATCGCTACGGAAAAAGGGATACGAGATTTAGAGCCGTAATATTACCTAGGCCTATACCTAATTAGCCACAGGGCTTATAAGGAGAATCCTAGCCTATTTACTAAAAGAAATAGCTAGTAAGTATTTAGAAAGCACGATTATTAAAGTGCTTAAGCCACTATATAGGCTCGTAGAATTGGGCACCTATTAGTAGGCTACTTACTACGATTTTTATATTAATTAACTATTAATAGTTACCTCTATATACGACCCGTGCTTACTAATCGCAGAGTACAAAAGTAACTAATTTAGGATCGTTAGAATATAAACTAATAATATATTAGGCCTATTTAATATTAACTTTATAAAAAAGGAGGATAAGGAGCTCTAAAAAGCGGGCTTTATAGCGAAGCTAAAAGAGGTCTTTATAATAAATACCCCCTTAGTATTTAATAGTAGGATTCTTATAATTAAAGGAGAAACCGTCGTCTTTTAGTAAAAGGGGTAGGGCGAGAAGATTAACTTTATTAATCCGAACGTAACTAACGTTAAGAAGCGGTATAAGGCTAAGCTTATATAAGGGGTATATATTATAAGTATTTATTAGCCCGAGGCGACGTTTAACTACGCTAGGGTAGCGTAGACTATAGATCTAACTAAATAGGACGTCGAGGTACTTAATAAGCGGCTTAAGTAGTAGTAAATAAATCTCGATCGAGGTCTTATTTACTACCTAATCGACCTTATAACTAATAAGCTCTACGTCTTTATTAATAAGTTATTTACGAATAATAACGACCTTATTTCGTAATTAGGGTATATTATTATCCTAATTAACGAGAGTATAGGCAAGAGCGAATTTATTATATATAGTAATATAATCTATTACTCGTTAACTAAAAGTAAGCGGGTAATAAGAAGTATATTAGCGTTAGAGGTTTATAGTATAGTTAACGGCGTTAACCTCTCCTACGCAATTTTAATAATACTAAAGAAAATTACTAATCGAATTAGCCTTCTACCTATTTTAACGGTTATTTATACTAATTCTTACTCGCTATACGAATGCCTCGTTAAATTAGGAATAACGAAAGAAAAGAGGCTTATAATCGATATTATAGCCCTTAAGTAATCGTATAAAAGGCGCGAGATACTTAAGATCCGTTAGATTAATAATAAAAATAACCTCGTAGACGCTTTTATAAAAGTAGTACTAAATAAGGGATTAGAATAATTCGTAGGTAGTAAAAAAGTTATTATATAAATAGAGGGATAGGTTATATAAAAAAAGTAGAGAAAAGGGGGAAAAGGAGACGACTTAGTAAACGGGCCCGAGGTCGAATTATACCTCTAACTATAGCGGTTAAATTAATAAAAAAAAGAGAAAGTTAGTATTAGATTAGAAGTCTAATTCGACTATAGTATATAGCCGACTACGTAGGGGCTAATTAGGGGCTCTATTTACGATTATCGTAGCTAGCCTAACCTACGGTTAGAACCTCCTTTTTATACTTACTACGCAGATATTTATATAGTTCAATTAATCTCTTCGTTAACTACGGTTCGAACTAACTACCCTATAATAGGGATACTAACAAACTCACCCTATTGTCGTAGATGATTCATCGCAACCAAGCTTGGCAAAGCTTCCATCAGGAGTCCTCAATTACCAAGACGATCCAGTGGCTCGTCATCAATCTAATGTGGAAGTGCCCTACGAGATATACAACCGGTTTTCAAAGCACCGCAAGCACATCACTGTTGCCGTCATTTCCTGGTGTGGTTTGTTGTCACCAATCTCTAGTACGGCGGTCCTGTCAGCACTCCCTGAAGTTGCAGCCGAGTACAAGACTAGCGGAGATATCATCAGTCTTAGCAATGCGTTGTATCTTGTCTTTATGGCCATTAGCCCCTGCTTTTGGGGGCCATTGAGCCAAGTGTACGGCCGAAAATGGGCAAGTAGTTTCTCTACAGACACCACTTCTCATTCCGCGACGAGTTCATTGTCAACTAGCCGTCGCCTGTTCATCAAGGTAGAGGATGTATGGCTGACAAATTGATCTAGACGTGTATGGTGACAGCTTCATTGTTTTTGGGGTGCTCGATCGGCACAGCACTCAGCCCCAACGTCCCGGCTTTCTTCGTGTTTCGCATCCTGACCGCTTTTGCCGGCACATCGTTCCTCGTCACCGGTCCTGCAGTGATTGGCGATTTGTATCATCCTACAGAACGCGCGACTGCGATGGGTTGGTTCTTATCCGGCACACTCATTGGACCGACGATTGGCCCAGTCCTCGGAGGTATTATTGTGACCTACACATCTTGGCGCGCCATCTTCTGGCTTCAGACCGCGCTCGCAGGTGTCGGCGTTGGAGGTGCCATATTGTTCATGCCAGAGACGCTGCAAGAACTGAAAAAGGCAGGCCTCGAAGGGCTTGCATTCAGTAAAAAGGTCAGGGTGCTATGGGGCATGACGAACCCGGTCAGAGTTGTTCGACTATTCAAGTTTCCGAACCTCATCCTGGTGGCAATCGCCAGTGGCTCGCTCGTATGGAACATGTACGGCATGCTGACCCCAATCCGATACGTTCTCAACCCTCGTTTCTCTTTGACGTCGCCGGCACAATCGGGCCTATTCTACTTGGCTCCGGGCTGCGGCTATCTTGCCGGTACCCTCGTAGGTGGCCGCTATGCCGATTATACAGTTCGGCGCTGGATAGCCGAGCGACACGGACGACGCATTTCCGAAGACCGGCTGCGCTCTTGTCTTCCCTTCTTGGGGGCCGTTCTGCCGGGATGTATGCTCATTTACGGATGGACAGTCCAGCAGCGCGTTGGTGGCATTGCTGTACCTGTCGTTTTCATGTTCCTCGGAGGTGTATCACAGCTGTTCTGTTTCCCCAGTCTGAACACATACTGCTTGGATGTGATACAGGGACGCAGCGCGGAGGTGATTGCGGGTAACTTTATGGTAAGATACCTCTTTGGTGCCGCTGGCTCGGCTGTTGTACTTCCAGCAATCAAGGTAATTGGAGTTGGATGGTTCAGCACCATTTCTGCCGGCTTCTTGGTGGTCGGAGCTCTCAGTGTTTGGGCTGTCGCACTCTGGGGTAGAAGTTGGCGCCATCGTATTGATGAGAAGGCGAGACCATCTATACCATGACCTTCAAGGAAGTAAAATATCCTACTCTTCTTTCACTCGATCTTTCACTCGAGACAAGTAGGATGGGTACGAGAAGGAGACCTTATTCAATTAATGACGGATGTGACTAAAGTTCACGAACGGCGGGATATCCGCATCTTGTGTTTCAAAGTGGGAAGACATCTATTAATGCAATGCAAAGATCATACGATAGGTACTTCAACACGTCGGCGTGGGGAAGGCTACGGCGAGGAGTGCTGATCGGATCATTGAATAGAAGTGAGATTGAATCGTGAAAGACCTCCACGACGTTCGCAGATGACATGAGACATCGAAACATGGGCTCCATAGCCGGGAACCCTTATTCTTAATCCACTACCCTTGGTGCTAATTGGATGACTGGGAATCTGTATTCCGTTCGGGTTGTTAGTCGCTACCCGACGCGGCCCCCGATAAGCATTCGACCGATTTTCGGCCGAATCCCACGATTCCAAAACTTGAGACGAGCTACCATTTCAATACTTCGGTCTATAACTACGCCTGGATGGAGCCTACCAAGATCATTATGTCTCCGAGTAGTAAAGTCTCAGTGGACTCACATGATGTCTATTTAACCATACCTGCCGCATATCCATCGGCGTAACCGTCTACTTAAAACAGTAACATTCAAGATCTTTGCCACGTACCTGAGCGAAGGAGAACATTCAGAAGACATGATGGCGAACAGAATCAAAGTCGCCATAGCCGGCGCTACTGGGAACACAGGCTCTTCCATTGTGAATGCGCTGCTGAAGAGTCCCGAACTCTTCGTAAGTTGGATTTTGTCGGATCGAATCTCTGCACTCGGAACTTGGGCGCATCTAACTCACTTGGCGACAGGATGTTACAGCTCTAGCGAGACCCTCCTCGATAAAGAAGCCCGAGCTCCTTGAGTTTGCAAAGCGAGGCGTCCACGTTAAGGCGATTGAGCTAGATGGGCCAACAGAGGCAATTTCCGGAGTCCTCACTAACATGGACGTCGTCATCTCATGCTTGACCTTGTTCACATTTCAGGAAAAGATGAATCTTATCGAAGCATCGAGCAAGGTTAACGTTGGTCGATACATTCCAAGCTTTTGGGGCCCGGTCTGCGCACCCCGAGGCGTCATGATGCTCAGGGATAAGGTGAGACTCCAATGAAATGACGTGCCTCATGTGAAGTGTTTTCACAATCGATGTTGAGACTATTGCTAATTCGAGCATCGGCATGGCAGAAACAGGAGTTCGTTGACCGTATCTGGGACCTCCATCTGCCTTATACCATCATCGACGTTGGATGGTGGTATCAGCTGACATTGCCTGCCCTACCTTCAGGCAGATTTCGCCCAATGGTAGAAGAATACTGCACCACGCGTGTGATCGGGGACGGCAATACCCCTTGGGCACTTACCAACAATCGTGACATTGGAAATTTTGTCAGCCGAATCATCGCCGATCCGAGGACCTTGAACAAGATGGTTTTTGCATATGGAGAGGTCAAGACACAGAATGAAGCCTTCGACATTCTTGAGAAGGTGTCGGGAGAAACTGTGACACGAGAATTCGTACGCTCACTGAACCCTCGTCATTTTCTGGAAAATAAGGCACTTACAGATGGCTTAGATGACTAAGGAAGAGCTGGAAGGCATTATCTCCCAGGGTCGCACAGGTCAGGACATTATGACAATCAACCCCGAGATTGGTATGGGAGAGTATCGGAATCTGCTTGGTATTCGAGGCGAGAATACTCCTGAGTATGCACGCTATCTTGGATATCTTGATGCGAGGGAATTATATCCAGATGTGAAGTTCACAAGCTTTGAAAACTATGTCAGAGGTATCTTGCAAACAGTTTGAAAGCCTGGAAAATTTCTAAGCCAACGGCGACTGGGCGTGTGGCTCTGAAACGAGAGCTTCCAGTCTGGGGCGAACTGTCGAATTTAGACTTTCTACGACACATCGGCTCTAGTTAAGAAAATAGACTCCGTAAAAACTTGAGATTGATATTTCATTGCGAATATATATGTGGCAGAATGTATTTGATACTTGGTCATACTTTGACCCAAATAGAATAGGTACAATAGAAGGTAATAACCCGTGTTCTGCGGCTGGCAGATCTCTTAAGTGCCTTCCGATGTTGAATGAAATGCAGATAAGTTGACCTCAAGATAAGGGCGAAACAAGTAGTCATGAAGTAACTAGTTGGTGACAGTTTGTTTTGCCGAGCCAGCGCCATTCCAGGTCTCGATAGCAATGACCTGGAAGTTAAGCGTACCCAAGTTCATACCGTAGCTCTTCCAAGCATTGAAATGATTGGAAATAGACACCGTACCGCTTGTAAGACCGCTGTTGCGAACCGAGATGTATTGGTTGAAGGTCTGGGTGCCCTGAATTGATGGGGCGTTGGTGCGCACATTCTCCCAGATGGTATAAGAGCCACCATCACTGGTCACGGTGCCCTTCTTCGTCCCGGTCTGTGTAAATCCGGCAGAGTCCTCAATGACGTAGTACTCCACAAGCGGATTGGTGGTCCAGCCATAGACTGAAAGGGTCGCAAGACCCTTGGTAACTGCGAATGAACCGGAATGAGTGATGGGGGCGGTAGAACCTGGGTTCCAACCGACGCCGACAACGAAGTCGTCTGTGGTATCGAAGTTGAGACTGAAGCTGTTGCCCGAGGGCGTGAAGTTGACAGTGCCGCCAGTCTGGTAGTTTTGGACGTAGTTGGTGCGCTCCTCAAGAGTCATGCCTCGTCTTTCGAGGGACTCATTGCGGCGTGCGAGCATGAGAGGGTGATTGGGTCCCAGGAAGAAGTCGGAAGGGCCCCGTCGCTCAACATGAGGAGGCAGCAACTCAGCTGGCCCGATTGCCGGGGCAGCTAGGCAAGTAGAAATAGTCGAGAGGCTCAAGATCAGGGAGCGAATGGAAACCATCTTGAAAGTCAACGGTTGAAGTGAGCGAGGCGAAAATCAGTTGGTTCAAGGCTGCCAAGAGTTCGGCAATCGACGCAGGTGACATTGATCTTATACAATTCTCTTGGCATCTTGAGACGTAATTAAATCAACCATCGAGGCATAGCGTGCCCAATTCTCCTGTGAGCTAGATTCTTGATGTCCATATTCTCATTTGGACGAAACATACCATCTTCCGAGGCGGGGGAATTTAGGCAAAACTAGATGAGCGGACACTTCGTTTGAATGAGGAGATGGATAAACGCAGAGGTGGTTCGAACCCTTCGGCCGGATCATTTTGACGAAGCAGGACGTTACTACGAAGACTCATGCTACAGCAGGCGATGGCTCTTTAGAACGGTAATGGTGCAGGGGTTCCCCCGCAAGCTTTCAACCTGCAACCCCCTGATGCTCCCTGAGACTGTTGCATTCTGGCGGCATGTATTACAGAGAGTGTGGGGAAGCCCCCAGACTAAACCGCATAGTGTATATCTGCGGTACCGAAGGTGACCGGCTAATTTGGGACAGGCGGCTCGGCATTGAGTTGATCAAGTATATGCAGCTGGATCGCAGTGCTCACCTTGTATTGTGCCTTCGGTACACCTACATGCTGCTCGGCATCGTACCCGATCTGCGTCGTATTCTTGAGTCTTTACCGGCATGCACGCCGTACTTGATGTGCCCCGAATTATACTATCCTTACTATGTTTGGAAATGACGGCTCCTAGTTCCGCGAAAGATGCGCACGGCAATCACCAAACCTCATGAAACTTTCCCTTAATAACAAAACCAAACTTGGGAGACAACGTTCAAGATAGGCCAACAGTGAGGTAGAGCTATGAGTTGTGAACCAGCAGGACTCCTCTCAATCTAGATCCAATCTTTTCGTATGGTAGGAGGACTGATCAGCCCAAACGCGGGTCAGCAAGGCATTAACGGATAAAGGAGTCCGCCTGGCACTCTTCTCCCCTCGATCGGCAAAGACGGCATCGGCTCGGGTGATGTGCGAGTCGTTCGGGCTCGATGGCCAAAGCTCCTACATGATTCTGGTGCACTGCAATTAAGCTGGAACTGACCAACGACGATGCGAAGTCGGGCCGTGTTCGAATGTCTGTTGTATCAATGAAGGGGACGGCAGAGAGGAATTTTCAGCTATTATTTAGGGAGGCATGAACGGTTGCCAATGGAGTGATACCATATTGCTGAATGTAAATGAAGCTTCGTCCCCTCCCAGCTGGTACCTCTTCAGTCTCTATGGGGCATCGGGTTGCACAAATTTAAGACCCTAGCTAAATGTTTTATCCGAAAAGAGCTTTTTTGATCTTTGTTATCCCAAATGCCCCAGTTGGTAGTCACTCGTGTCTTCCTCTAAATCCCCTAACTTCGCCGGCATCCTAGTAATTGCCTGCAGACTAACATCCTGTGAGTCCTCCAGCAAGCGGCTTTGCCAAAATTCAGAACTACTTGTTCCGTAAGAAATTGCCTGCCTTTTAGCTGAGCCTTTTCCAGCTAGCTATCCGTGCCGCGACAACATATGGAACTAACTCGTAGAACAAGGCAAATCAACGCATATCCTCTTGAGACTCTTCCCTTTACTCGCCCTTCTCGGCATCTTCGTGCTCAATTGCGACTATGCTTACTATCTGCAGTGATGCGAGGGTCTAATATATCGTGATGAGATGTGCTGCTATGCGGAATGGAAGGTCACTAAAGCCTTGTGTTGCCTGTGACACATTTGCCAGGGTCAAGGGGAATTCTGACATAGTATCCTAAAGCTACCAGTGTCAGGGTCATTGGTTTCCTCGGAGGATTGCCGGCCAATGCGTCCCTCCAATGGATCGATCAATGACAAATAGGAATAGGCGGAAACTTTAGGAAAGCTGTCATATTGAAAGACTGAAAATGCCAAGATCCTACTTCTGGAATTCGTCGCTGCAATGATTGAATTTGGCACTTCATCTCAACTAACTAACTGCGGGATCCTAATCCCGGTGCGCGGCTTCCGCGCTTTCCGTGGCACTTTATAGCATTCACCCTAGGATTCACACGATCGAAGCTTTGAAATTCTCTCTCGGCTTATGAATCGAGCTGGAAGGAAATCTATCAGATGTAGGTAATGATGTAATGAAGCACAAATCATTCTAGTAAACACGGAGAACATTCTTCTCGTAGAGAGAACTATAAAACGATGAACATTCTCTTCTCTAGCCAGTACACACGATATGGAAACATCAACAGCCACACGAATTACGATCATATCTCATCCGCTAGAACATGGCAACAAAAACGCTCGTCATCGGCGGTACCGGTTTGGTTGGAGGCCATGCTGCTTTGTATCTTCGATCCAAAGGAAGCGATGTTACTATTGCCGGACGAAAAAGGCCCAGCGATGTTCCCGCATTGTCCGAGCTTCCATTCATTCAAGGCAACTATTTGAACGGAGATTTCGGTAAAGAGATCCTCTCGAAATTTGAAGCAGTTGTCTTTGCGGCCGGCAGCGACGTTCGGCATGTGCCTGTTGGACAACATGCGGATGAGCACTATCTTTATGCCAACGGCCAGGCCATACCAGAGTTCGGAAACATCGCCAAACAAGCTGGAGTCAACAAGTTTATTCATATCGGCAGCGCCTGTCCGCATATCATACCGGAGGCAATCTCATTTAGCCCATACGTCCGATCCAGGAAGCTTGCTGCGGATGGACTTACGTCGCTAGCTGGGCCTGAGTTCCACGTTTGTAGTTTAGATGCGCCCTTCATCGTTGGGAATGTTCCGGGCATGATCGTACCCATGTTTCGGGCTTACATCGACTACGCCAGAGAGAATTTGCCCATTCCTCTTTTCGCTCCGCAAGGAGGGCTGAACTTCATTTCCACGCAATCGCTGTCCGAAGCCATCGCGGGGGCTTTGGAGAACAGCCAAGCTATATCAGGGAAGGCCATCTTGGTTGGCGACCAGAACATGACCTATGCGGAGTACTTCCAGATGTTCTTCCAAGCGGTCGGCAATGGTCAACGGTTGGAGTCACTGGGTCAGGATCACCCGCTGCTACCTCGAGCCACCCTATTTGCAGGTGACAAGGTGGTCGAGTATCAACCTGACCCTGCGGAACTGGCATTATTGGGAGGATACCGCCGTGATGACATCCAAAACGCAATCGAAAATTTAGTCACTGAGTATCAGTAAGCTCACATCTAACTTGGTTCCAACAATGTTGCGGGGGGATTGAGATGTATTTTCGCCGACCAAGTAGAGTGTTCAATAGAATTACAACCAATACTCCTAGTTCCCTTGTCCGCTGTAGCCTTCTTTCTCTACCTAAATAGGAGGCCAAAATGTAGTAAAGCGAACCAGAGTCAGCAGCATGATTTTCCAAAGAACGTAAAATATTACAACTAGTAGCTCGCAGTCTCATACTGGCTTCGCTGGCGGATTCGTTTGCCAAATTTAAAGAATATCCAAGGGCCTGGAAGTAGTGCCAGTGAAACGAATCCTAGAAGGCTTGATGCCCAGCCAATACCGAGTTTTTGGTACACTACGAGGTCTCAAATTCAGCACTATGGTCTTTTCCATCAAGGGAATAGTTTGAACAAGAAACTCACTTTGTAATGAGAAGAATGGGAACGCAGCAGCAAAGGTATACCTTGCTAAGCTGTTCGCGCTGGCCGCACTTGCTACATTAGAGCGATGATATGTGTCCCCGAGGTATTGGATTGAGCTAATGGTCAATGTGATATTGCCCTAGCCAAAGATGACAATTGCGATGATTGGGACCGCAGCATTGACGTCTGGCCTAGCTGTCCAGCCGAACCAGAAAAGACTAATGGGAAGACCCAAGCTTCCCAACATGGCTGGGTAGAGCCGCAGCTCAGGGGGGATTTCGCTTGGGGAAAATTGTCTTGCCTTGGGCTGATAGATATGATGGTCGCAGAGAACCATGGTGATACATCCAAGCACGCATCCGAAAGCGATCGCTAAGAACACAAGACCCGTCTGAGTGAGAGTATAGCCATGGGTTTTGTCAAAGACATAGAAGAAAGCACCGAAGAACATGAACAGTGTTCCAAACATGCATGCGACATACAAGGAGAGAATGGCCACGATCGGTTCGGTGAAGAGCATATGCAGTGGTCGAAGCAGCCCAACGGTGAGAAATTGTCGCAGTTTCTGTAAGTTCGCAGTCGACCTTGGTTCGACGAGACCAAGTTGCTTTCGGCGACGACGCAATAGAACAGGGTGATAGGACTCTCCAGATAGAAACAGCCAGATCAAAGAGAAGACTGAGAAGAACACTAGAGTGTACTGCGTCCATCGCCAGCCTTTTCTGTCAACAAGGAATGACCCCAAGACTGGACTAGATAAATCATCAGCGATATTTACTCAAGGCTCACACCTGTTCATTTTCTCTTACCCAAGGCCTGGTCCAAGAAATGGAGATAAAATGAAGATCGTTGACGGCAAGCCACGCTCAACAGGCAGATAGGTCTCATTCAGAACGCCCGAACCAATAGCCAAGACGGGCCCATAGAAGAACCCTGACAGAAATCTCATCACACATAGTCCAGAAAAACTATTGGTTAGGCCAGATCCTAATGCAAACAGCCCTCCAAAGACTACGGCAATGATGTGAACAGCTTGTCTGCCAGCTGTTTCCGACAACGGTCCGCCGAGTACAGGACCCAAGCCGAGGGCCAGAACGTATAGAGATAGCGGCAGGAATGCAGCCGTACTCGACACACCAAATTCTTCTACAAATTTTGATCGAGCTGGACTGACGATCGAGGTTCCTATTGAGCTATCAGAAGAATTAGCGACCCGGGTTGTGGGAGAGACGCTAGTTCGAGACAGAAAAACCGGCTTACCAGGAAAATCCAACGATAGATATCATCGCCAACTGTAAATTCTTCTTCCATTTTGGCCAATTGTAGGGGTTAGACGAATCATCTTCCCACTTCCATTCACTGGCTTCTTGCCCACTCTCTGGAGGTTTTGCTTCGCCAGAAGACTGGACGATGTTCATCGTTGTCGTGCTCTGGGATCCATCGTCAACTCGCATCTTTGACTCGGAGACAAATTGATACAGAGAGCCTCTTTGAAACTAGGTATAACTACGCTGGCCGTTTCCGTTGGTGAATTGTCAATTAAGGGTATCATCATTTCAAGTTCGTACAGAATACTAGTACCACCGCTTCGTTACTATCTACTTACTTGGATCGATAATATCTGTCGCCAAGTAAAATAAGCCCCAGTTGTATTTTGCCGTGAGCAAGAACCGAGTAGTGCAAATGAAATAAGGTTTATGCGGCCGTCCACAACATTCAGGGATCCGATGTAAGTATCGCCTGAGAGGCGTCTAACCCATGGCGTCTAATGCCTGTAGCTGAGCTGTCCCCTACGAAAGCTTGGCGCTCCTGTGTCGGCAGAGTGCCGGCTCACCAGCATCTGTCGACTCCGAGGCCTATCGGTACAGTAATTGACCTTCTTACTTGGGAGTGAGTGGATCTTAGGAAGATAGTCACGCCAGATAAAAGACATGAACTTACCTAGTACTTGGCACATACTACGGTATCAACGAGTCGAAGTTGAATCCTAGTGGAAGCTATGTCATCCTCTCATATTCCCAGATTAAACCAGAGATATGGTTTGTAATCAGATAGTTCGCTTAAAACATGAGATCTTTACTATGCTACTCGTTTGACTGTTGCATTTGTCAGCTGAAGGACGCGGATAGACTAACGGCTATTGTCGATGTCGAATGATTTTGAATATCAGCGCTCAAGTTTGTCCTAATGAAATCCCAAAACCTCCCAAAAGTAGACATTTTAATCATTAGATATCTAAGTCGTCTTGTAAATTTTACTTCTTTTGATACATTGTTACTTCAATCTCCAACATCTTCCGAATATCGGCGTCATGGCGCACAAGCAACCACATGCATCTTCAGGCATCCCTTCGTTTGAATCAACCACGCTTGAAAATATCTCAGCCGCCGTGAAGGTGGTTCAAGCCACTTTCAAATCTAAGAAAACCAAAGATGTCGAGTTTCGTCTGACCCAGCTCCGAAAGCTATACTGGGGCTTGAAGGACAACATCGATCTACTTCGAGATTCTTTGAAGTGCGACTTGAACCGACCAGTTCATGATGCACACGTTTCAGATATCGATTGGAGCATCTCCGACTGCATGTTTGCGATTAAAAACCTGAAGACATGGGTCAAGGACGACAGAAATATTGACGTCGCTTTGCCGTTCTCTCTTCTTAGACCAAGGATCAGAAAGGAGCCCCTTGGCACGGTTCTCATCATCGGCACTTACAACTTTCCCGTGCAGCTCAATATCTGCCCCCTCATTGGCGCAATAGCTGCAGGTTGTACCGCAGTTGTAAAGCCCTCCGAAAATGCTCCAGCGACTGCCATGGTCCTCACTCGTATCATCGAGGGCTATCTGGATCCTGACTCGTACAGGATCGTCAATGGCGCTATTCCAGAGACGACTGCTCTGCTCAATGAGAAGTGGAACAAGATTCTCTACACAGGTGGAGTCAACGTGGCCAAGATCATCTCTAAGAAAGCTGCAGAAACACTTACTCCGGTTTGTCTGGAGCTCGGTGGCAAGAATCCGGCATTCGTGACGAGTCACGCAGATCTCCGTCTTGCTGCAAGGAGGCTTCTGTGGGGGAAGACGCTCAATGCCGGGCAAGTGTGTGTCTCGCACAACTACGTCCTAATTGAGAGAGCCCTGGTCAAACCTTTCATCAAGTTTCTCCAAGAATACTATATCGACTTCTTCCCGAAAGGCGCGAGAGAAAGCCCCGATTTCTGCCGCATCATCAATACTCAACACTTCGATCGCATGAAGAGGATGCTAGACAGCTCGCGTGGTCAAGTTGTCTTAGGTGGAGAAACAGACCGTGATGATCTTTACATTGCTCCGACAGCAGTTCTTGTGGAGAGCGGGGATGATGTTATGGTTCAGGAGGAATCATTCGGGCCCATTTGGGCCATTTTACCCTATGACAACATCGACGATGCGATTGCGGTGGCGAATGCGACCGATTCTACTCCCCTTGCCCTCATGGCTTTTGGTAGCCAGGCTGAAAACGAGAAAGGTATGAGAACCGATAGTATAGACACCCCTCGTGATTGATGCTAATACTTGAATGACAACAAAGTTCTTTCTGGTGTTACATCTGGCGGCGCAACTCTCAACGACGCCTTCATGCATGCCGCAGTTCACACTTTCCCCTTTGGGGGCGTGGGATACTCTGGTCACGGATCTTACCGCGGCAAAGCTTCCTTTGACTGCTTCACGCATCGTCGCACTGTCGCCGAGACCCCTGGTTGGGCTGACAAGATTTTCCGCGTTCGCTACATGCCATACCTGGAGTCAGAGCTGAGGATGTCCCAATGGCTGGGCGACGTGAAGCCTGATTTCGACCGCGATGGAAGGCAAATCTTTGGGCTCAAGTCTTTGGTGGAGTCTGTTCTTCGGGTCGGCAGTGACTCGGGAACCGGTGCGCTCTTCCGCTGGACTATCATTGGGGTTGGTAGTTGGTTGCTGTACGGCCGTTCATGGGTTTGAGGTACCTAATTTGGGAATGGATCATTGAGTCCCTTGGCTCTTGGCCGGCTAGTAGAAGTTGTACTTGATAGACATTAAACTTTCGCATTCGCTTTGTGCCAACTTCATCCTAGTATGTTCTGAAGGCCTCCGTTACGACAGGACATCTTTTTGTCTTGTGATACCTTACACCAAATCGCAGGCTCACTACATTCAGGTTTACTATTGCGCAGGCCGAAATTTCTTTGCGTGATTCCTAGAAAAATCGCTCGGTCTTTTACCATATATATATATAAGTTGTAATTCTAACTCATGTTGAGACCTGATTATTCCTCAAATTGGGTAGATGGTCAAACAAACGTATGATATGGAACGGCGTCATACGAAACTGAGGTGTACTCATCCATACGTGTAACTTTTGGCCGGTCACACCAGCTCAGTTGCAGCGTAGGTATCGTACCGAAATAGATCTGCCGCGTGGCATTGCCGAAGACAGCTTATAAATCCAACGAACCTCTCCGGCATTGGCTGTTGTAAACACACAGAGGTATTTGGGAAATAGTCTGGACTCTAAGGACTCCCATGCACCTACGGGATGTGGGCGGTCTGGAATAAGGTTGGCTGCCTACCTACCTGGCGACACAAGGAGGGCGACACCGCTGATAACTGGATGTGTACAAGATAAGCAAGCGAGTGAGGCCAGATAAAGTTTGCTTAGACTGCATCATTAAACGGCTGGGCTAGCGGGCCGGGGCGCTTCAACCCCCCGGCCATCTGCAGCCGAGACTACGGCGTCCCGGGGTGACCTCCCTCTAACTTCTTCTTTCAGAAGTTCGGGGCTTATTTCGATACCGAGCGGCCTTCACGCCGTCCGCTGACGAATACATGCAACTTCGGCGATGACGGTGAGGGCTGGGCAAGAGCTGCACCCTCGTTGCGTAAGTCGGCATCCCTTTCCATTAGCTAAACCTGGAACATGACAATCGCACTGCTAAAGGGAGGGATTCAGTAATTACTCATTTCGCAACAGCCGTAACCCAGCCTTGGCCCTCACATCATCGCACGGCCATGTATCTTAAACGAGTGTAAAAAGATACGGACTTGAAGACCGTCTATATTGGACTCGGGGCTATAAGAACTGTTGAAGCCTCTAACACCAAACATGTGCGTGCATGACCTTAGTCCTATAAGTCGAGTCTTTCTTAGTATCTTACACCAATTTACCTATATCGACACATACTGGTCCTCCTCTCCTATCTACGACACTATGGGATCTTTACCACTTAACCCTGATGTCCTCGTCGTCGGCGCAGGTCCTGTGGGGCTTTTTGCTGCCTTACGTCTGGCCAAAGCAGGTGTTAGCGTCACCATACTCGAGAAAGACAGCGGTCTCTCCCAGCTTCCTCGGGCTTGTATGTTTTACCCTCAACCTCAGTTCGCTTTGGCAGAAGCCGGCATTTGGGATGCTATCATCAAAGGCGGCGGGTTTCGAAGTACTGGCCTTGACATCCGTCTGCCTCCCACTTCTAATGAGGAAGGCGGCAAGAAACCTGGAAAGGTTGTTGGATCATTCCCGAAAGACCCGAAGCATGACCCAAGTGGCCCGCCAGTCAGACCCCCAGCAATCAGCATGCTTAACATGGCGCAACCTGAGCTCACCAAAGTCTTGATGGAAAAGGCGACTGAGACAGGACGTGTCCAAGTCCTCTTCAATAAAGAGCTGGTTTCGATCCTCAACGACGGCTCCAACGGATCCGAAACCGTTACGATAGAAGTCAAAGATCTCAATACCGGGCAAATCGAGGAGCATTTTGCTTCATTTCTTGTGGGTTCAGATGGAGGCAGATCCAAAACTAGGTCCCTACTTGGCATCTCCTTTCCTGGACACACTTGGCCTGAGAAGCTCATTGCGACAGATGTCTGGTTGAAAAACACTGCAGATAGCCCCGTCACGACAACCCTTTTGATGGAGCCGGTGCATTACACCATCATCACCCCTCTTACACCACCCGTGAAAGGCGAGGTGACGAAGTGGAGACTTACTTTCGCGGTTGATCCCGAAGAGCTCAAGACCAAGACCGAGAAAGACCTTCTCTCTGAAGAATACATTTCACGCCATTACGAGCGCGCTTGGGCCGGACCACGACCCTTGACATACAAGATCGATAGAGCAGCGACGTACACCATTCATCAACGCCTGGCCTCTAACCTGAAGCGAGGGAGGTGTCTTTTAGCTGGCGACGCCGCACACGTGAACAATGTAGGAGATGATGAGGCATGACAAACATTCGAGCAGGTCTATTATAGCTAATTTTGACGATATAGGTTATTGGTGGATTGGGTCTGAGCAACTGTTTAATGGAATCCGTTGCTCTCAGCGACGCCCTTATCTTGATCCTCAAGGAGGGGAAACCTGTCGACCCGGTACTGACTATGTACTCGGATGAGCGACGTCAAGTCTTCCAATTCTTCATTGATCCTGTATCTTCCTGGGTAAGATCTCTGCATTGGCAGCATTATTCATAGTTCACATTCCTCTCAGAGTCAAAGGAAGAAAGAGGTGCTGACAAGTCCCATGAACAGAGCAAGCTAAGAATTCAGGCAGGCGAGCAAGATGATTGGTTCTTCCGCTGTTTGAGTGATACTTCAAGCCCATCATTTGCACGATGGGTTGACATGATGGAAAATTTCTGGCCGACAAGAATAAGAGAGATGGCCAAAGCAGTCTGATAGGTCTCAAGCTGCTTAGTTGTCGGCCGTTGCGACTCAAGCCATTCTTCTTGCACTCAGTCTGTATCCTGGTTTATCGTGCATCGCATCGCAGTAAGCCACAATCACGCGAAATTGCAACATCCAGCAGCACGTGTGTATGCTGCATATTGTACTGAAATTGCTTCAGATCTACTTGTGGAATGCCATCTGTGATAGTCGGACCTATTGCATCATCTTAGGAAGGAAGAGAAGTCTCGAATTTCGCTGGAATCATGTACTCTTGACACTTATCTTGGAGTGCTAATCCTTGATGAGTGAACGATTGATCTTGAAGGAGCTGTTTTAAGACGGTCTGGCGAAATGGCTGTTGAGGACCAACAATTCGACGATGTATCATCCAGATTACCCAATCGCACGGGGGCATGGAGCGAGTCTTGCTACCACTTGGTGTGCGTGGCTTTGCACTTGGATCTTTGAACTTCGGGCATGAATGGGGTGTGAGGTTCGTCGCCATCCGGGCGCGCCCCTAAGCGGATAGATCGAACTTCCGGCCTGTAGTCTTGACAAATGCGTGATCTTTTCCCAAGCAATCTAAATATCAAATTTAGTGGCATTCCGGCCAAGAGTCAGACAGTTGTCATTTTTTTACTCGTAAGTTCATTCTAGGCATAGTTTGCTATAGTAAGCGTGCCCGACCCGCGCGGGTAATGATCACGCACGCAGTACGGCTCAACGGCGCAGGCCCGCCCCGTAGTCCGGCCGGCCGCTGTGCCGCACTCCAGCGGCGACTCAATCGGGTCCGATTAGGCAGCTGGGCCTCATTCTGGAGGGCAAGCAATAAAGGATCGAAAAAAGTCGAAAGAAAGAATACGTATATCTATGCGATGTTCTCATGTTTCTTTTCACCCAGATTGATCATTCTCATCTCACATCTCATTCCATCACTTCTCTATGACTCACAGAACACATTGTCAGCTACCCTCTCACACCACTTTCACCATGTCTACGCCAGTCAAAAGTCAGCTTCATCTCGTGCTGTACCGAGGATTCCCAATTTCCAATTCCTATGTCTGGTCACCTTTCGTCACGAAGCTTGAAGCGCGCCTTCGATTCGCTGAGCTTCGGTTTCGCATCGACCAAGGTTCAATGAGCAAGTCACCCCGTGGTAAAATACCATACATGGAGATCGCCCAACCCAATCAAGATCAGCCGATCACTTTTGAGTGACACCAGTCTCATCATCCAACGACTCATCGATGAAGATGTTTGTCCAGACCTCAACGAGCCACTTTCACCAATCGCCAGAGCCCAAGACGCAGCCATCCGCGCCCTTCTCGAGGACAAGCTAGCCTTCTACCAGGTAAGTATAGATGACTATCTGAGCTATTCCCAATATACTCACAAATACTCACAAATTGTTAGTATCCCTATTATAGGGTAGTTGGTTCGAACCGTAGTTAACGAAGAGATTAATTGAACTATATGAATATTTACGTAGGTATAAAAAGGAGGTTCTAACCGTAAGTTAGGCTAGCTATAATAATCGTAAATAGGGCCCCTAATTAGCCCCTACGCAGTCGGCTATATGCCGTAGTTAAATTAGACTTCTAATCCGATACTAACTTTTTTTTTTTTTTTATCGATTTAATTACTATGGTTAGAGGTATAATTTAACCTCGGGCCCGTTTACTAAGTCGTCTCCTTTTCCCCCTTTTCTCTATTCTTTTTATATAACCTATCTTTTTATTCGTACGGTGACTTTTCCGCTACCTACGAATTGCTTTAATCCCTTATTTAGTACTACTTTTATAAAAGCATTTGCGAGGTTGTTTTTATTATTAATCTAACGGATCTCGAGTATCTTGCGCCTTTCGTACGATTACCTAAGGGCTATAATATCGATTATAAGCCTCTTTTCCTTCGTCGTTCCTAATTTAATAAGGTATTCGTATAGCGAGTAGGAATTAGTATAAATAACCGTTAGAATAGGTAGAAGGCTAATTCGATTAGTAATCTTCTTTAGTATTATTAAAATCGTATAAAAGAGGTTAACGCCGTTAACTATACTATAAACCTCCGACGCTAGTACACTTCTCGTTACCTATTTACTTTTAGTTAACGAGTAATAGATTATATTACCGTATATAGTAAATTCGCTCTCGCCTATACTCTCGTTAGCTAGGATAATAATATACCCTAATTACGAAATAAGGTCGTTATTATTTATAAATAACTTATTAACGAAGACGTAGAGCTTACTAATTATAAGGTCGATCGGGTAGTAAACGAGACCTCGATCGAGATTCGTTTATTACTACTTAAGCCGCTTATTAAGTACCTCGACGTCTCGTTTAGTTAGATTTATAGCCTACGCTACCCTAGCGTAGTTAAAAGTTACTTCGGGCTAATAAATACTCGTAATATATACCCCTTATATAAGCTTAGCCTTATACTACTTCTTAATATCGGTTACGTTCGGGTCGACGAGGTTAATCTTCTCGCCCTACCCCTTTTATTAAAAAACAACGGTTTCCCTTTTAATTATAAAAATCCCGCTATTAAATACTAAGGGGGTGTTTATTATAAGGACCTCTTTTAGCTTCGCTACGAAGCCCGCTTTTTAAAGCTCCTTATCCTCCTTTTTTATAAAGTTAATATCGGATAGGCCTAATATATCGTCGGTCTATATTCCGACGATCCTAAATTAGTCGCCTTCGTACTCCGCGACTAGTAAGTAAAGGTCGTACGTAGAGGTAACTATTAATAGTTAATTAATATAAAAATCGTAGTAAGTAGCTTACTAATGGGTACCCGATTCTGCGAGCCTATATAGTAGCTTAAGTACTTTAATAATCGTGCTTTTTAAGTACTTACTAGCTATTTCCTTCGGTAAATAGGCTAGGATTTTCCTTATGAGCCCTATAGCCGATTGGGTATATACCTAGGTAATATCACGGCTCTAAATCTCGTATCCCTTCTTCCGTAGTAATACTATTAGTGCTATTATTAATCGTTAGTTATAGCGCTATATAGTGGGCGATTATATAAGTAGCGTTGCCTTTTCGACGTTACCGTACCCCTAAATTACGTATCTAAACTTTTCGTATAATTAGGGTATTCCTTTTTTTTTAATTTTACGAACTATTCGCGATTTAAATATGCGGAGGTTTATATGCTTTTTTAGATCGTAGAGGATAAATCGATAGACCCCTCGATCGCACAAAGTATTTACTTCGATAAGATCTAATCCCTTATACGGCTTTTTAGTAATTATAATTACGCCTTCCTTACGTAGTTTAATTACTAGCTCGAAATCGGCTTTCTCTTTTACTATATAAAAGGTATTAATTACCTCGTCGTTAGTAATAAATTACCGCGTTAGTACTTACCGTCGTAGTCTCCCGCGACGTATTAGTGCCCTTTTAGTAATTTCCTCTTTCTTATCGTTTATTAATATTACTACGACGATTTCGTTAAGGATAATTTCCTATGCCTCTACCGCGGGTTATATAGCTTCCCCTAGCTCTTTTTCTTTTTATAGGCTAGAAATTACCTCGATAAGATCTATATAATATAGTCTAACTACCGTAATTAATACCTCGAGTAGCTAGTTACGATCTCTCGTAACTACGCAAGAACGCTCGTTAATAAAAATTAATTTATATAGCCTAGCTTATTATTAAGTAATTTCGCGCTATACTCGTATATCCGAATTTAGGGGTATATCTAAATTAACCCCTATGTTAGGCCTATTATGCGTAGTAATTACTTTATTAACTTACTTTTTTACGCTTACCTCGCGCAGTGCCCATATTACTTTTTTAACTACTTAAGCTCGCTAGCTTATATTTAGCGACGGTAGCGAGGCTAAGGTCGTTCTTAGATATGCTCTAAATACTAAAAGCGTCGGTATAAGCCCGTTAGGCCCTATAGTATCGTTATAGTATTTAAATACTATCTAGAGGTATTTATCGTTATTAGAATCGGGATTTTCCTCTTTAATAATTTTAAACGCTCTTTTTAACTATTAGTGCGCCCTTTTTACCTTTCTAATACTATAATACGCTTCGACGGGCACGACTTTTAACTATATACCGTAAGCCGTCGCATTTTCTTTAAATTTTACTAACTTAAAACTAGTACTAGCGTCGGTTCTAATACTATCTAGCAGTCCTTAGTATATATCGATCTAGCTTTTTCGTAAAGCTACTTATACTATTTTTACTTATAGATCCCGTAAGAATTGCCCTACTTAGAATAATATAGCCTCGTCGATTATATATAGGACCGGTCGACTATTTAAATAGAAGATATCGACGACGATTTCCTAATTAAAGTTAAGCTTATTACGCAATTTAAATTTAAATCTGCGTGGGCTCTGCGTATTTATTTAGTATTAATAATATACTTTCGTTAACTACTCTAGCGCCCCTATTTCGATATTATTATTACCTAAATACTTTAAGAGGTTATATAGCCTCGCGACCGACGGGTAGCTAAATCTTTAATATAGTTATCTAAGCTCACTTTCCGTTAGGTAATTAATCGACTTCGTATCGTTAGTAAGCCTTATAAACGCGTACCCCTATCGTCGTTCGACTATTTCAAAGTACTTACGGCTAGAGATTCTATTCCTCGTATTATTAAATATAATACCTAGTCGATCTATGTTTTTTAGATATAGGAGAAATGGGGTATTAATAGGTAGGATATAGAAAGTTATCGTTCCGAAGTACGTCTCTATTTTTACCGTACCTAGGGTAACGATTTCCTTACCTAAGCTAAAGCTAATCCTCGTAATACCCGCTATTAACATATTAAGCATTACTAGCGCGATTTTCTATAGCGCTTAGAATTACCCTTTTTTTCTTATTAACTATTACGATGCCCTAGTATCTAGGATAATCCTATAGAAATTATCTAAGCCGTACCTTTTGTTTATATAGAATGCCTATACGAGCTTAGTATTTAAGTAATCTAAGTAGTATAAAAAGGACCCCTCTAGCTACCCCTAGAATTACTTAGTACCCTATTTCTTTTTTTTAAATATTAAGAGAGTGGAATTCTGTGCTATTAGATTCGTCCTTTTACTTACCTCCATATCCGTTATCTAAGGGACCTTCCCTTACTATCCGTAGATAAAAGCTTATTTATTAAGGGCTTTTATTACCTTTTATTTATTTAGCCTCGTATATCCTCCCGAGGCTAACGGGGCGAAGAAAGAGTAGTTAATATCGTCGACTTCGTTGTAATCTAATTCGTTAGTATAGGGGGTAAGATCTTCCTTATTTTCTAAATCTCCTATAGGGTGCGGGTACTTTAGGCCGCTAAATTAGCTACTTTCGCTAGGTTCCGTACCCCCGGATCTGCCTTTATATATAACGAGGAATTAGTTAAATCGATAAGGGCTAGTTTTACTATCTACTACCCTCGATTTTCTATATTATTTATACGATTTAGCACGCTCTTCCTCGGAGTAGTTACTTAACTAATATCTATCCTTTTTATAAATAAAACACTACTTTTTCCGTTACCCTACTCGCGAGTTAAATCTCTACTTATTTAACGAATCTAGGATTCCTTATTAGTAATTGCCGTACCTAGCTTCCTTTCCTTTCCTATTATACGTTCGGTCGACTTAATACTATTAATAAGGGCCGTCGTACGCTTAGAAATAGGTTTAGCGCGGCATTCTCGCCTTAATATTAAAGCTAAATCTTAGCCTCGAGCAGAGCGTCTCGTAGTCTTTAAGTACTTAATATAAAGTTATTTTCGCTTCTAAAACGCGCTAGATTGCGGTATAAAAATATCCGACTTTCCGCTCGTTAGTCCCCTTATTTAGCTAGGTTTTCGCTAGCTTATTAATTCGATCGATAAGCTCTTTAAGAATTTCTACTCGCAATTTACCCTCTATTATCCTAGCTATAGATATAAAAGAAATCGCTCGTAACTTAGATAGGAGCTCTAGGTTCTTATTATAGGTCTCGAAACGGCTTCGGATTACGTTAATTATACTAAGAAAGTCGTTTCGATCGAGATTACGCACCGCTTCGTAATAATAATTAGAAGCTTTGCCTACGAGTACGATATTAATTACCGAATAGTACTAGTATTCCCTAATTCCGACTTTTTCGTAATAATCGTAAAATATCGTTAGGGTTTTTTATAAGACCTCATACTTCCCCCCAGAGTATAATTTCTCTTTTAGGAAGATCTTTTTAAAGTTTATAAACTACCTCGTATTTATTATTAGATTTTCGGTATCTATATACGATCCCTACGTCGCTACGTACTATTAGTAACTTCGGGTAGTCTACTTCTTTTCCTACTAGCCGATTAGTACCGAATTTCGTATTAGTAGCGGCAACGAGCTATAAATCGAAATAAGCAGAATTATCGATTATCGTACTTCTAGTACTATATTTTGCTTCTATATATCCTTTTGTAACGATAGATTGCCGTTAGTAATTATAAGAAGGAAATCTAGGTCGTTCACCCTTTTTCTAAATTTGTTAAAGCGATTATACGCCCTATCGACTTATACTTAGGTCTATATTACGAATTCCTCCTCCGTAATCGTTACTATTAGGATTTTATAAGGTTCTCGCGATTATAATTACGCTAGTAGTACCCCTCGCCTATAGAGGAATCTATTAACCGCTTTCGCAATTCCTAGGCTTATGCTTACGAACTATTTATCTAGCTAATAGCTAAGGTCGTCTGCGATTTTATAGAATAGGGGTTACCCCTATAGCCCCTTTTTCTCGTAGACCTTAGTTAAATAAATTAATACCGCGTTAATTTACTTACTATTAAGCTAATCCGCGATTTTATATATCCACGTCCCCTAATAGTCCGGGTTAATATTTACCTACTTATAAGGGATTGGGATTCTATTTAAGATCGGGTTTCGTCCTCTTCTTTTTTACCCTAACTTACTAAGGGTCGTGCTCTAACTTATACCTATATTAGCGGTTACTAGCGTATTTAATCTTAACAAGGATATATCTAATCCGCGCGCTAGTCGTAATAAATCCGTGCTTTTACTACCTAACGAATTTATTAGGGTCTAAGAGATTCCCGCTTCTTCTCGCTGTCTCGCTACTACTCTCGTTTTTACTATTTTTAGTAATTATTACTACCCTTCTAGATCGCTAGCTATCGTACTTACTAAGATCCTCCTTTTTGTTTAGTATAAAAGGGTAGGTTCTAGTAGTTCTTTTTAATAATAGTAGCGGTAAACGTTTATATTACCGTAATAAGATATAATAATTAGTCTCGGGATCTTTACTAATTACCGATTTTTTAAAATTAGTAATTTTACGCCGTAAGCTAGTATAAAAAGAAGCCTTTTAGCGGCCCTCTAGAGGATTCTTTTTTTTTTCCTTAGATCCTCGTCTTTTTAGCCTTTTTTTAGGCTAATAATAACTCTAATAGGAGGTCGTAGGACCACTTTAGGGTAGCTACCTTCTTCTTAAGTTAATTTCCGAGATTCGTAATATTCTTAACTCGATACTATTAGGACCTCTAAATCCCCTCCTCCCTCGTTAAACCGTCCCTTATACTATATTCTTAAGTAATACCCGGGGGGTAGTTAAGGGAGCTACGAAGAGGTCGTTTAGATCGCGGGCTTAAAGGCGTATTTATAAGATCCCTATAGTAATAGACTTTTCTATATACCGTAGATCTCTTAGCTTAATAACTCCTATAGGGTTACTTTTATTACTAAGTAAGAATGTTTATATTTAGAAATCCCCTTTTTCAATCGCGTAGTACTCTTTTATATTATATTATTAAGCCCGTTCGTCGCGCTAGTTAATTAGGTAGGTAGTCGTCGTACAGGGAATTCTTTTTACTAATTTAGCTAGTTAATTTCTAATTGCGGGCCGGCCGCGGGGAAGTTATTTAGTAAAAAAGGCTACTTAAGGTAATAGCGAAATACTAGTTACCTAAGCGGTTCTATTAACTAGCGTAGTTTAACGTAATAAACGTCGACCTCTCGTAAATAGTAAAGGGCTACGATTACTCAATTCCGTACGGCATTTAAAAATCGCCTCTTTTTTCGTCTACTTCCGTAAGGTTAATTAGTACGAATCTCTTATCCCGTGCGGTATTAAAAAGTCGTCTCTTTTGCGTAGCGAGATACCTTACCGATCTATAATAATAGAATTTAATTACTAATTAGTATTAGTATCCCTATTATAAAGTAGTTAGTTCGAACCGTAGTTAACGAAGAGATTAATTAAACTATATAAATATTTGCGTAGGTATAAAAAGGAGGTTCTAACCGTAGGTTAGGCTAGCTACGATAATCGTAAATAGGGCCCCTAATTAGCCCCTGCGTAGTCGGCTATATACCGCGGTCGAATTAGACTTCTAATCCGACATAAATACTTATAAATACTTACAAATACTTATAAATACTTACAAATACTCATAAATACTCATAAATACTTACTCACTTATATAACAGAGCGCAGAGAGATGGTAAGACAACTACGAAACCATGCGATTAGGTATAATGGATGCGATCCCGTGGCTAATACAGAATCTCATTGGTCTCCTTGCCTACCGTGGTGTCACTCGGACCCTCTACGGCCAAGGCACTGGCCGTTTCTCTAGTAAAGAGCTTGCAGAATTCCGGCGGGATGTTTGGGGATATGTTAATGCGCTCTTGAGTGAGACTCGGCTCACAGCTCCTGATCTTCAGACACCTTTCTGGGTGTTGGGCGGCAAAAGTCCTTCTGAGGCGGATGCAACCGTCTTCGGCTTCATTGCATCAGGTTTGGGATGTGCAGCGTAGGTCACCTTATCTAGTGCGATTGCATACCCGGAGAAGAAGCTAATAATCTTGGTGACAGGGCACCAGATAGCAAAGGAATCATAAAGAGTTACCCTGTCTTGGTCGATTATGCGGAGCGAATCCATTACGTTTACTTTGAGGACTACGCTTTGTGGGAAGAAGATGCGTGAGGAATCTATAGTGGAACGAGGCTTTGGAGAGCAAGTATCACTCATGACAAGACCGGCATATCAATTGATTCGCTCAAGTAGTCAATTCTTCTGATGTGGATTAATTCATCAATAAGACAAAGGCTGTATCTTCAACTAGCTTAAACACTGCCGTCTCTGCAGAAGGTCGTAGTCGAAAATTGGTCCGCACAGCAATCGGTGTAGGCTTGACGATCAGCTGGCTCGCATTCATAGCCATCTATCACCTGTTAATTGAATGTATAAGGTTTTGAAACAGGCACAGCATACTCCACTTCTGAATATCCGGGCAGCAAGTAATTGATGCAGTCGTACTGCGATCGCACGAGCAAAGAATGGCTTGCGACACACCGATGAACGGGCTGTTGTTGAGTTTGAGGTTAGAAGAGCTCACATGGAAGGTACACACACGGACGCAACACTTACACGATAGCGAGGAGGAGTTGAGTGAACTGCATCTTGATCCCGAGGACTGTAGAGATAGCTTGAACGTGAATAGGGCAAGAATGACTTTGGCCAAGGAGGAAACGATCGTCGTACTTATATGAGTGAATGAGTCGGCTCCCGGCTTCCCTCACATGACAGGACCAGCTTCCCCAGAGCAAGCAGTTTCCATTCCAGGAGTTAAGGTTATGGCTAAACACATGCGGGGCATAACAAGGCGCTGTCCTTCCACTTCAGGAAGCGTCCGCCGGTAGAATAGATTGACGGGACCCACTCCGGACCGGAGCATGCCACACAAAGAGCCATGATCGCTACGTCGCCTCCGAGTCTGGCAGGAATGAACAGTGATCCGATCACCAAAGACTATAAAATCACAGATAAGCACTCAAAAATCTGCCCCTGAGTTGACAGGTCAAGAAACAACGTGGATCGATAAGAGTCGAGGGTTCCCATTTCTGCACAGACGCAGTATTCCTCCCTGCCCCTATGCTTTGTTCATTGAGCTAAGTAAATACCCAGGGTATACCAAGTAGGTACGAAGCCATCACAATACTCATACAGCCTTGCTCCTTTAAGTGCTGCCAATTCAAATTTCAGTGACATGGATACGATTGGACTGAATGAGCATGTAACTATTCGAAGGAGACTGGTGCGTAGACGAAAGAGTAACAAATCGCCACGGGAAGGATCCACAAAGTCATCACATGTCTCAAGCTGATCTACCTAATGACAGGAAACCACCTTTCAGAGTAACATTGGTAGCCTTACCAGATGCATCAATGGTGAAAACCACTCGAACGTCCACACTTGACCCCAGAGAGTCAACGTCCTGCCAAGTAATACAGGTCGGCGTGCCCATGTCGACTGGAGCGCTCTTGTCCTGGAAAACCGCCACAAACTGGTGTTGAGTATTCGAACCAACGTTGCTTGGATACAAACGGAAGTCCAGGTCCTCCAACTTGATGCCTGCAGCATTCGCAATCTGGGCACGGAGGTCATTCTCTCCAGCTGTTAAGGTCGAGACAAGCAGCCCAGGCCCGTCGCGCGAGGTGTTGAAAGCGGCAACGCCCCCAGGTCCTTCAAAGGTGCCAACATATCGCGCCGTCGCCTCAGTAGCGGCGAGCTCTTGGAGCTTTACAATCGCCAGAGAAACGATGTCGGCGTAAACATTTAGATCCGGGCCGCGGGTTGCTTCAGTATCGTGCGCGAGGATCGCGAACCCAGCGTTGAAGTCAGGGGCTAGGCCAAAGTAGCTCGCGTAGTGTCTAATTAGACCAGTCTTAGTGAAGACATCGAGAACGGAGCTGTTCGCATATTAACCAGCGTAGTAAATCTCCCAAGGCCTACCGACGCCGTTGCGAAGGTTTAATGTGTCGGCAACGGGCTGCAGCTAGCGGCGAGTGGTGGCTAGTAGTATAAGACGAGAGTTTATTAGGCCTCGCCGGTCAGGCCTCGTTAGTTAAGGGATAGCTTAGGGGGTATAAAAAGGGGGACTAAGTAATAAAGGAGTAGCTGAGGTATATATAAAGCGCTAATAATATACCTCGAGAGAAGGGTAGATTTTAATAATTTATTTTTTAAACCTTAATAATAATTAGCTTTTATAAGCTTCTTTTTTATATTATATACTTATTAATAATTTAAAATCTTTATTTATAAAAGGGACTAGGTTAAAAGCTTAAAATATTAATAAAAACGAAACGTAATAAAAGAGCGTAGTTAGTATTATA
This sequence comes from Colletotrichum lupini, assembly GCF_023278565.1. Lineage (NCBI taxonomy): Eukaryota > Fungi > Ascomycota > Sordariomycetes > Glomerellales > Glomerellaceae > Colletotrichum > Colletotrichum lupini. The sequence goes on along the minus strand of NC_064677.1, from coordinate 7,498,944 downwards.
ATAATAATAAAAAAATAACTCTTTTTTATTAAACCCCCTAAAATTACTTCTTTTTTAATAAATAATATAAAAATAAAGTATAATAAAACGAATAACGTAATAGTAATATAAAAGGATTATATTATTAAGAGTATTAATAAATTTTAAATAAAATAGTAAACTTCTTACCCTTACTCGCTAATACCTAAACTAAACGATAAATAATAAGTTAGTAAAACTATAAGAATAAGAATAATAATTAAAAAAAGAAATCCTTATTATAATATATAAAAAGTATTTATATAAAAAATAAGTAGATTTAGAACGCTTATAAAGCTCTTTAAATAGCCCGGCCCCCGTATTAAAAACTATAATTTTAATTATAATAGCCTCGGATATTAGTTTTAATATAAATAAAAACGTAAACCCTTAAATTAAGGATAGTTTAATAAATAAAGCCGTATTTAAAGCGCTACTTGAGTAATAATAAAATAACAAGTTCGTACTACTTAAGCCCCTATTTACTAACTCCCTCTTAATTTAAATAAGTATTATAAATAAAACGTCTATATTTAGACCGCTATTTCTCCCTAATTTATTATATATTAATAAATTAATACGGGATTTATAAAACTTCTTTTTTAATTATTATTATTATTTTAACTTATAAGCTTAATAAATAAAAATAAACTATAATAAAATAATATATATAATTAGCTACCTAAGTAGTAGTATAAAGACCTCTTAAATATATTATATTTTTAATTACTAAAGGACCCCTGGGTTTATAATAAACTAAGTTATATAAAAAGAATTAGAGACCTTTTTATAAAATAACCTATTTAATCCCGTTAACTAAGGAATAATAATAAGTATATAACTAAATAATACTTTATAAAACTAAAAAAAGAAAGTTAATAAGTTCGTTAGCTATATTAATAAGCTTAAAATAAAACTAAAATATATTTTAATAAAAGAATAGAGGATCTCTATATTAATAAATAAGCTACGGCCCGAACTATACCTCGTAATAATATTATAAATAGAACTTTTACGGACTTATTTATAGTTAATATTATTAATAAGACGTATTAAATAATCCTTATTATTAATAAGGAGCTGATGAACGTCCCTTAGGTAATATTTTAATTTAAACTCGAACGAGTTAATAAAAAAATACTAAGGTATTAATAAGTTAAGTACGTAAAGAATACGTTATAACTCGCTTAGTAAGGATATTACGTATTATAATTATAAAGAGACTAGTTATATTATAAAAGATTACCCGTAACTATAAGAGTAATATTAATAATATTATAATTATAATAAAACCGGGTACCTTATTAATAACTACCCGAGCGTTATATATTATAAATATAATTAAAAAGGGTATAAGGCCGCTAGTTATTAATTAAACCTCGCCCTAACTAAGTAGCGCGGACTAATAACGAGCTTAAATACTATTTTAATAAAGAAAATAGTTAACGATTAATAAAAGTAATATTTAAACGTCCCGACTTATATATATTTAAATTATATATAAAAGAAGCTAAGTATCCTTATTAATTTAAAAATAAAAGGGAACGTAATTAGTATTGGGCTACTTAATAGCTTTAATACTAATTTACGAATTTACTTATTATTATAATTAATAAACGTAGAAGGTAAATAAATAGAGACGCTAAGAAGCTATTACTTACGGCTTTAAATTATTAATAATAACTACGTAATAAAAATATAGCTATATTACTTTATAATAACTAATATTACGGCGCTTATACTTATCCTTAGTTTCCCCTAACTAGAGAATATTAACTTACTAATTGGTTAAAAATAAAAAAAGTAATAGTATCTAATTTACGAATAATATATTCACTTAAACGCCCTAAAAAAGGGGCTATTAAACGACTTAGTTTTAATAATACTTACGTATATTATAATTAACTTAGTTATAAATAGCGACGTAATACTAATAAGTATAGCTAAGGATTAGAAGCTACGTTATCAAGATTTTAATAATTTATTCTTAAAAAAAAGGCTATTTTATTATTAAATAGAGTATTATACGACTATTATATTAAATTAAATAATGCGGCGCTTATTCCCTAAGGACCTATTTATTTATTATTAAATTATAAGCTTAAGATGTTATATAACTATTCAATAAAAATAGAGGCTAGGGGCTAAATACGCCCCTTTATAAGCTTAGTAAGAGTACCTATTTTTTTTATATTTAAAAAAAGTAGGAGAGTTACGACTTTACGTTAATTATAAAATAATTAATAAAATTATATAAAAAGATAGAACACTACTATTACTAATTAAAAAGATATTAAATAGACTATTTAATATTTCTATTTTTACGAAGCTAAACCTTAAGAACGTATATTATTATATATATATAGCTAAGGGTAATAAGTAAAAGACGGCTTTTTATACTAAATATAAGTAGTTTAAATACTTAATTATACTTTTTAAGCTAACTAACGCGCCCGCGACTTTTTAAGCGCATATTAATAACGTTTTAAGTAGCCTAGTTAATACCGTTTATATTATATATTTAGATAATATTTTAATATATAATAATAATTACGTAGTATATAAAGAGTACGTACGTAGCGTATTATAAAAACTATAATAATAGAACTTATATTTAAATAGTAATAAATACGAGTTCTATATATTACGTATAGGATTCTTAGGGTATATTATATTTGATAAAAGCATAAAAATAGAACCTATGTATATTAAAACTATAATAAATTAACTATTTTTAAAGAGTATTAAAAATATATAAACGTTCTTTAAATTTATGGGGTTCTATTATAAATTTATTAATAACTATGCTAAAATAACGGCACTTTTAATAAACTTATTAAAAAAAGTAAAACCGGGATAGTTAGAGCTATTAATACTTATTATAGAGTTATTTAAGAGGTTATTAATAGTATTTACTAACGCGCTAATACTACGATATTTCGACCCTATTCTATTTATATAATTATAAATAAACGCTTTAGCTCGAGCTATTAGCTTAGTAATTACGTAATTATTTAAAAAATAATTAGTACCTAATTATTTATAGATTAAGGAAATTAATAAATACGGAGAACTATTATAATATAAAAAATATAGAGCTACTAGCTATTATAAACGTACTAAGGAATTAGTAATACTACTTTATTTATAGCTAAGATTAAGTCGTAATATTTATAAATTATTTTAATTTATAGTTCTTAAATATAAAAAAAAAACTAAATAAGAAATAGCTACGCTAACTAAATAAACTCGTAGTATTTAATATTAAAATTAAGTTTAAACTAAATATAAAGAACTTAATAAATAGACTATTATAAAGACTTAATTATAATAAAAGTAATAATAATAATAAAATAGAGGAGCTATTATTAAAAATAAAAAAAGATGTTTATAATATTAAAAATATATAAAAGCTTTTTAAAATTATAATAATAAAATATACGAGGACGAGCTACGGGAGCGGCTTTTAAATAGAAAGGATAGTAAGTATTTTAAAAATAGAACTAGTAATAATATAGAGAAATAAATAAAAGAGGTTAAAAGCTCTAGCTTAAAAGAATTTTGAAGAGTATTTTAAAAAATATAACGGGGCTATAAGCCTAGGGTATTAAAATTATAATATAATATTTAGAGAACTACTTAAGCTTATTATTAAAATTATAAATTACGAGCTACTTATTTTATAGGATTCTAATATAATAAGAATACTTAAAATAATAATTAGTAAAGAGGGGTTATTAATAATAAGTTAATTACGGGCTACTTAATAAAAAGACGCTTTTATAAAAAATAAATAATAAACTAAAAAAAGCCGACGGCTTTACTTAGCTAAGAAAAAGTAATAATAAAGCTAAGTATATAACTTAAGAGGGTTATTATATTATAATAGCTACGCTTACGTATTACTATATAAAAAACTAAAAAAAAAAGATTATTAAAATATATTATAATATACTTATAGCGGGATATTATAATATAAAACGGATAATAGTATTATTAAAACGCTATTATTACTAAAATAAAATAAATAGGGATATAAAAAGTTATATTAATATTTATATAGTATATTAGTAAATAAAGCCTTATTATCATAAGCTATATAGCTTATTATACTCCTTATTTATTTTAGTTAGGCTATAATAAGAAATATTACTAAACTTTATTATAAGCTTATTTATATTAACTATACTAATCGGGAGGTATTTTTATAACATAGTACTTATTATAATAAACTAATTTATAAAATATAGTGTTTATATTACTACGAGGACGACCCTTATAGCCTAGGGATTTATAAACTTCTTATTTATAAATTCTTTTATCAAGTTTAAAATACTTAAAAAGATCGTTTTTAATAAGGGGTCGTTATTTATAAATAAGTTTTAAACTTATTTTTATTACTTTTTAGTAATAAAAAGGCCTTTTAATACTACGTTCTATTTATAAATAAATAGTTAAATAGAATAATAAAACTAATACTTAGACTAGTACTTTTATTATTTTTATATTTAGGACTAATTAAATTAAATATAACGTCTTTACTTAGCTAAGTTTATATATAATAATACTTATTATTTAGTAGTTCGTAAAGTACTTATTAAGGCCCTACTTAGGTTCTTATTTACGTATTTTATATTAATCTTAACAGGGGCTCGAAATAATATATAAAATATCTTAGCTAAGGAGCGTACGGCCTAATTATAAGCTAATTAAGAAGCTTTATAACCCCTTATATAAAAGGTACGTAAGATATATAAGTAATAAGCTAATAAAACTAAAATAAATATATTATATAAAGTAAGTAACTAAGTATTATTATTAAAGAAGAATATTAATAAGTAGCGTCTTAGTTAGAAGTTAGTTAATAAGTATTTAGGCTTATTTAAAATTAAATTAATAATTAGAACGGTAGGGGTAATTTATTAACTAAATATATTAATATAATATAAAATATATAATATATTCTATATATCCTTACTTAAACCGTATTAATATTATTAAAAAGCCCTTTAAAAGCCCTTATTTATTAAGGATATAAATAGGGAGCTATTTTATAAAATAAAAAGTATTATATAATATAAAAGGCTAAAAAGGAAGTAATAATACTTAATTTAATAAAAGGGATATAGTAATAACGAAAATATATAAAAACTAGCTAAGTATATTAAAAACGTAGCGTTAATTAATATATATAAAAAACGAGTTTTAATTAAATAGCGCACCCTAGCTCTTAATAAGCTTAATAACGTAGCGAATTAATTATTAATAATAATAAAAAGGGGGCTATATAGTTATAACTAAGTAATATAAACGTATTAATTACGAACTGTTTTTTTAATTTTTATAATATATAAGAGGACTATTTTTATTTATAAAAGAACTATCTTTATATATAAAAAGGCCGCCTTAGTTATTATCCTAGGGGTCGTTATAAAAGAAATAATCTTTTTATTATTAATAAATTTATAAATAATTAATTATAAATACGGAGCGTAAGCGGGGTAACTATATATTAATTAAAATATTATTTAAGTAGCGTACCTCGTTATAAATAATACGAAGTAATATAATTATAGCGTTATTATAAAATAAAAACGTAGTGTAAGAGGAGCTTATAGCTATTTTATTATTATTATTATTAATAATAAGGGTCGAGCAGGCCTCCTTATTAGTACGCTTAAGTACCCTTTATATATTATTAATAGTAATTTAGTAAGTTTATTAGAGCTATAAAATAATATTAACGACCTAAGTAATAGTAATAATAGAACGATAATAAAGTAATAAACCTTTAAATTATAAACGTTATTATTTAAAATAAGAGTAATACTTTATAAGGTTCGGACTATAAATTTTATAAACTTAAGGACTTAAAATATTATTAATATAATATATAAAAAAAGTAATAGAATAGTAACCGTATTAAGTACTTATTATATTTTTATAAAAATAGTTCTATGTAATATATTTAATATAACGTACGCTAGATTTTAAAAAAATATTAAATAAAAGAGCGAACTAGGGGCTATAAATTATTAACTTAGCTAATTATAATACTTAGTTTTTAAATTAAATACTTTATATATAATATAAACGGGGTAGGGGAGCGGGCGTACCTAATTAACCCTAAGCTTTTTAGTATTTACTTTTTTTTTTTTAATAAAAGTTTATAATAATTAATATAAGTAATATATAAATAGTAATATATATACGAGGTTAGGGTAAATAAAGGGGATATTAAGCTTTTGAAATAAATTACTATTACCGCCGTTACTAAGTATACTTATAGTACTAATAACTATTTTATTACTAATAATAATAACTTTATAATTAGGAGCTATATTTATATTAAAACGAGTTAGTAATAAATACGGAACGACTCTATAAAAGACTTATTTAAATACGGGAAGTATATAAAAATAAGAATCTAAAAAATATTTATTAATTATAATATTTATATAACGAGGGAGTAGTATAAATATTAATAAAAATAAAAGACTATATATTAAAAAGATAATTATAAATAAAAAAGAAAAAAGGAATTTAGAATCGTAATAGTTTAAAAAGGGGTTAATATTAATAAATAAAAGTAAAGCGACGATTATTTAAATATTAGTAGTCGTAAAAACGGCTTATAAATAAAAGTAATTTAAGTATAAAATTATAAAATTATTATTTAAAATAAGGAGTTTATACTTAGATTAATAAGTACTATTTATACTTATTTTTATATTATATATTTAAGGACTTTTTAACTAAAGGATTAATATAATATATATAAATTATAAACGGGCTTTAAAACAAAGCTTAGGGGAGGGAGTACCTTATTAAGCCTCGCTAATTAAGCTTTATTAATTAAAAAATAGCTTAAGGAGTATAAAAAAGGGGATTAAATAATAAAGGAGTAGCTTAGGTATATATAGAGCGCTAATAATATACCTCGAGGGAAGGGTAGATTTTAGTAATTTATCTTTTAGACCTTAATAGTAGTTAGCTTTTATAAGCTTCTTCCCTATGTTATATACTTATTAATAGAGTTGAGCATGGCGTGGCCTGCACGCGCAAGATCCGAGGGGGAGGAAATCATTAAGAGTGCGCTGCTAGATATTAATCTTAAGCGACTAAGATATAAAAAAGATATAGTGTGGGATATATACGCTAGTTCGCCGGTAGCTAAAACGATTAGATCTCGAGCAAACACCTTAGCATCCTGTAGTAATAATAAAAGGCCGCTGTTCGTCATGTTAAGAGGTTTAAAAACACTAGTCGCGAGAATGCTATCGAATGTCGTGTTTTCACTACCTTTAACTTTGTTTGCCTCCAATGCCAGGGCGAGAAGCTAGAAAGCAGCGTTTAAGATAATAGGCGTAGTGTTAGGTAGGAAAAGTGGCGGTCGACTACCGAAATTATCAATGAACTCATCGTGACCGCAATACTTACTTAAGACACAAGTATAAGCTAAGAAGAAGCGATTAGTATCTACGTATATACTTTAAGATATTCTTAGTATACTCACATTCTCTTGCCAGCCCAGACATCTGACCTACCAGTGACCCGATAGTGATATTATCCCACTGAACTTTCATCTCCCCTATAGAAACATGCTTAAGCTCTAGTAGAAACTCTATAATAGGCTTTCCCTATTACTCGTCTTTAACCTCGATAAGCCATACGTAGACGGTAAATAGTTAAGTTAGAGTACCTAGAGAAAATACCGTATTAGAATCTAGTGTCGAGTTCTGCGGGGCTTCGGGGGCTGCGTAATAATACTTAAAAAACACGGGATCCTCTTCTGCCCTATCTAAGCCTATCGGATTAGAAGTCTAATTTAACCGCGGCATATAGCCAACTACGCAGGGGCTAATTAGGGGCCTTATTTACGATTATCGTAACTAGCCTAACTTACGGTTAGAACCTCCTTTTTATACTTACGTAGATATTTATATAGTTTAATTAATCTCTTCGTTAACTATAGTTCGAACTAACTACTCTATAATAGGGATACTAATACTAATTAGTAATTAAATTTTATTATCGTAGATCGGTAAGGTATCTCGTTACGTAAAAGAGACGACTTCTTAATACCGCACGGGATAAGAGATTCGTACTAATTAACCTTACGGAAGTAGATAAAAAAAGAGGCGATTCTTAAATACCGCACGGAATTAAGTAATCATAGCCCTTTACTACTTACGAGAGGTCGATATTTACTATATTAAACTACGCTAGTTAATAGAACCGCTTAGGTAATTAGTATTTCGCCGTCGCCTTAAGTAGCTTTTTTTACTAAATAACTTCCCCGCGGCCGGCCCGCAATTAGAAATTAACTAGCTAAATTAGTAAAAGGAATTCCCTATACGACGACTACCTACTTAATTAACTAGCACGACGAACGGGCTTAATAATATAATATAAAAAAGCACTACGCAATTAAAAAAGGGGATCTCTAAATATAGACATTCTTACTTAGTAACGAAAGTAACCCTATAGGAGTTATTAAGCTAAGAGATCTACGGTATATAGAAAAGTCTATTATTATAGGGATCTTATAAGTACGCCCTTAAGCCCGTAATCTAAACGACCTCTTCGTAGCTCCCTTAACTACCCCCCGGGTATTACTTAAGAATATAGTATAGGGGACGGTTTAACGAGGGAGGAGGGGATTTAGAAGTCTTAATAATATTAAGTTAAGAGTATTATAGATCTCGGAGATTAACTTAAGAAGAAAGTAGCTACTTTAAAATAGTCCTATGACCTCCCGCTAGAGTTACTATTAGCTTAAAAAAAAGCTAAAAAGACGAGGATCTAAGGGAAAAAAAAAGAATCCTTTAGAGGGCCGCTAAAGGGCTTTTTTTTATACTAGCTCACGGCGTAAGATTACTAATTTTAAGAAATCGGTAATTAATAAAAATCCCGAGACTAATTATTATATCTTATTACGGTAATATAAACGTCTACCGCTACTATTATTAAAAAGAATTACTAGAACCTACCCTTTTATACTAAATAAAAAGGAGGATCTTAGTAAGTACGATAGCTAGCGATCTAGAAAGGTAATAATAATTACTAAAAATAATAAAAACGAGAGTAGTAGCGAGATAGTAAAAAGAAGCGGGAATCTCTTAGACCCCGATAAATTCGTTAAGTAGCGAAAGCACGGATTTATTATAACTAGCGCGCGGATTAGATATATCCTTATTAAAATTAAATACGCTAGCGACCGCTAATACGGGTATAAGCTAGAGTACGACCTTTAGTAAGTTAGGGTAAAGAAAAAGAGGACAAAACCCGATCCTAAATAGAATCCCAATCCCTTATAAGTAAGTAAATATTAACCCGGATTATTAGGGGACGTGGATATATAGAATCGCGGATCAGCCTAACGGCGAGCAAATTAACGTAGTATTAATCTATTTAACTAAGGTCTATAAGAAAAAGGGGCTATAGGGGTAACCCCTATTCTATAGGATCGTAAACGACCTTAGCTATTAGCTAAATAAATAGTTCGTAAGCGCAAGCCTAGGAATTGTAAAAGCGGTTAATAAATTCCTTTATAAGCGAGGGGTACTACTAGCGTAATTATAATCGCGAGAACCTTACGAAATCCTAGTAGCGACGATTACGGAGGAGGAATTCGTAACATAGACCTAGGTATAAGTTAACAGGGCGTACAATCGCTTTAACGAATTTAGAAAAAGGGTAAACGACCTAGATTTCCTTCTTATAATTACTAATAGCAATCTATCGTTACAAAAGGATATATAGAAGCAAAATATAGTACTAGAAGTACGATAATTAATAATTCTGCCTATTTCGATCTATAGCTCGTCGCTATTACTAATACGAAATTTAGTACTAATTAGCTAATAAGAAAGGAGGTAGACTACCCGAAGTTACTAATAGTACGCAGCGACGCAGGGATCGCATATAAATACCAAAAATCTAGTAGTAAATACGAGGTAGTTTATAAACCTTAAAAAGATCTTCCCGAAAGAGAAATTATACTCTGGGGGGAAGTATAAGGTCTTATAAGAAACCCTAACGATGTTTTACGATTATTACGAAAAAGTTAGAATTAGGGAATACTAGTACTATTCGGTAGTTAATATCGTACTTATAGGTAAAGCCTTTAATTACTACTACGAAGTAGTACGTAATCTCGATCGAAACGACTTTTTTAGTATAATTAACGCAATCCGAAGCCGCTTCGAGACCTATAATAAGAACCTAGAGCTCCTATTTAAGCTACGAGCGATTTCTTTTATATCTATAGCTAGGATAATAGAGGGCAAATTACGAGTAAAAATCCTCGAAGAGCTCATCGATCGAATTAATAAGCTAGTAAAAACCTAGCTAAATAAGGGGACTAACGAGCGGAAAGTCGGATATCTTTATACCGCAGTCTAGCGCGTTCTAAAGGCAAAAATAACTTTATACTAAGTACCTAAAGACTACGAGACGCTCTACTCGAGGCTAAGATCTAGCTTTAATATTAAAGTAAAAATGCCGCGCTAAACTTACCTCTAAGCATACGACGGCCCTTACTAATAGTATTAGGTTAACCGAACGTATAATAAGAAAGGAAAGGAAGCTAGGTACGGCAATTACTAATAGGGAATCCCAGATTCGTTAAATAGGCAGAGATTTAACTCGCGAGCAGGGTAATAAAAGAAGTAGTGTTTTATTTATAAAAAGGATAGATATTAGTTAAGTAACTACTCCGAAAAAGAGCGTACTAAATCGTACGAATAATATAGAAAATCGAGGGTAGTAGATAGTAAAACTAGCCCTTATCGATTTAACTAATTCCTTGTTATATATAAGGGCAGATCCGGGGGCACGGAACCTAGCGAAAATAGCTAATTTAGCGGCCTAAAGTACCCGTACCCTATAGGAAATTTAGAAAATAAAGAAGATCTCACCCCCTATACTAACGAATTAGATTATAATAAAGTCGACGATATTAACTACTCTTTCTTCGCCCCGTTAGCCTCGGGAGGATATACGAGGCTAAACGAATAAAAAGTAATAAAAGCCCTTAATAAGTAGGCTTTTATCTATAAATAGTAAGGGAAGGTCCCTTAGATAACGGATATAGAGGTAAGTAAAAGGACGAATTTAATAGCGTAGAATTCTACTTTCTTAATATCTAAAGAAAAGAGATAGGGTGCTAAGTAATTCTAGGGGTAGCTAGAGGGGTCCTTTTTATATTACCTAGATTACTTAAATACTAAGCTTGTATAAGCATTCTATACGAACGAAAAGTACGGCCTAGATAATTTCTATAGGATTATCCTAGATACTAGGGCATCGTAATAGTTAATAAGAAGAAAAGGGCAATTCTAGGCACTATAGAAAATCGCATTAGTAACGCTTAATACGTTAATAGCGGGCATTACGAGGATTAGCTTTAGCCTAAGTAAAGAAATCGTCGCCCTAAGTACGGTAAAAATAGAGACGTACTTCGGAACGATAACTTTTTATATCCTACCCGTTAATACCCCATTTCTCTTATATCTAAAAAATATAGATCGACTAGATATTATATTTAATAATACGAGGAACAGAATCTCTAGCTATAAGTACTTCGAAATAGTCGAACGATAATAGGGGTACGCGTTTATAAGGCTTACTAACGATACGAAGTCGATTAATTACCTAACGGAAAGTAAGCTTAGATAACTATATTAAAGATTTAGCTACCCGTCGGTCGCGAGGCTATATAACCTCCTAAAGTATTTAAGTAATAATAATATCGAAATAGGGGCGCTAGAGTAGTTAACAAAAGTATATTACTAATACTAAATAAATGCGCAGAGCCCACGCAGATTTAAATTTAAATTGCGTAATAAGCTTAACTTTAATTAGGAAATCGTCGTCGATATCTTCTACTTAAATAGTCGACCGGTCCTATATATAATCGACGAGGCTATATTATTCTAAGCAGGGCAATTCTTACGGGACCTATAAGTAAAAATAGTATAAATAGCTCTACAAAAAAGCTAGATTAATATATACTAAGGACCGCTAGACGGTATTAGAACCGACGCTAGTACTAGTTTTAAGTTAGTAAAATTTAAAAAAAATGCGACGGCCTACGGTATATAGTTAAAAGTCGTGCCCGTCGAAGCGCATTATAGTATTAGAAAGGTAAAAAGGGCGCACTAATAGTTAAAAAGAGCGTTTAAAATTATTAAAAAGGAAAATCCCGATTTTAATAACAATAAATACCTCTAGATAGTACTTAAATACTATAACGATACTATAGGGCCTAACGGGCTTATACCGACGCTTTTAGTATTTAGAGTATATTTAAGAACGACCTTAGCCTTGCTACCGTCGCTAAATATAAGCTAGCGAGCTTAAGTAGTTAAAAAAGTAATACGGGCACTGCGCGAGGTAAGCATAAGAAAGTAAGTTAATAAAGTAATTACTACGCATAATAGGCCTAATATAAGGGTTAATTTAGATATACCCCTAAATTCGGATATACAAGTATAGCGCGAAATTACTTAATAATAGGCTAGGCTATATAAATTAATTTTTATTAACGAGCGTTCTTACGTAGTTACGAGAGATCGCGACTAGCTACTCGAGGTATTAATTATAGTAGTTAGACTATATTATATAGATCCTATCGAGGTAATTTCTAGCTTATAAAAAGAAAAAGAGCTAGGGGAAGCTATATAACCCGCAGCAGAGGCATAGGAAATTATCCTTAACGAAATCGTCGTAATAGTATTAATAGACGATAAGAAAGAGGAAATTACTAAAAGGGCACTAATACGTCGCGGGAGACTACGATAGTAAGTACTAACGCGGTAATTTATTACTAACGACGAGGTAATTAATACCTTTTATATAGTAAAAGAGAAAGCCGATTTCGAGCTAGTAATTAAACTACGTAAGGAAGGCGTAATTATAATTATTAAAAAGCCGTATAAGGGATTAGATCTTATCGAAGTAAATACTTTGCGCGATCGAGGGGTCTATCGATTTATCCTCTACGATCTAAAAAAGCATATAAACCTCCGCATATTTAAATCGCGAATAGTTCGTAAAATTAAAAAAAAAGGAATACCCTAATTATACGAGAAGTCTAGATACGTAATTTAGGGGTACGGCGACGTCGAAAAGGCGACGCTACTTATATAATCGCCCACTATATAGCGCTATAACTAACGATTAATAATAGCACTAATAGTATTATTACGGAAGAAGGGATACGAGATTTAGAGCCGTGATATTACCTAGGTATATACCCAATCGGCTATAGGGCTCATAAGAAAAATCCTAGCCTATCTACCGAAGGAAATAGCTAGTAAGTACTTAGAAGGCACGATTATTAAAGTACTTAAGCTACTATATAGGCTCGCAGAATCGGGTACCTATTAGTAAGCTACTTACTACGATTTTCATATTAATTAACTATTAATAGTTACCTTTACGTACGACCTATACTTATTAGTCGCGGAGTACGAAGGCGACTAATTTAGGATCGTCGGAATATAGACCGACGATATATTAGGTCTATTTAATATTAACTTTATAAAAAAGGAGGATAAGGAGCTTTAAAAAGCGGGCTTCGTAGCGAAGCTAAAAGAGGTCCTTATAATAAATACCCCCCTAGTATTTAACGGCGGGATTTTTATAATTAAAGGGGAAACCGTCGTTTTTTAATAAAAGGGGTAGAGCGAGAAGATTAACCTCGTCGACCCGAACATAACCGATATTAAGAAGTAGTATAAAACTAAGCTTATATAAGGGGTATATATTACGAGTATTTATTAGCCCGAAGTAACTTTTAACTACGCTAAGGTAGCGTAAGCTATAGATTTAACCTAACGAGACGTCGAGGTACTTAATAAGCGGCTTAAGTAGTAATAAACGAATCTCGATCGAGGTCTTATCTACTACCTAATCGACCTTACGACTAGTAAGCTCTACGTCTTCGTTAATAGGTTATTTATAAATAATAACGACCTTATTTCGTAATTAGGGTATATTATTATCCTAGCTAACGAGAGTATAAGCGAGAGCGAATTTACTATATATAGTAATATAATCTATTACTCGTTAATTAAAAATAAGTAGGTAACGTGAAGTGTACTAGTATTAAAGGTCTATAGTATAATTAACGGCGTTAACCTCTCCCACGCGATTTTAATAACGCTAAAGAAGATTACTAATCGAATTAGCCTTTTACCTATTCTAACGGTTATTTATACCGATTCCTATTCGCTATATAAATACCTTATTAAATTAGGAACGACGAAAGAAAAGAGGCTTATAATTAATATTATAGCCCTTAGGTAATCGTACAAAAGGCGCGAGATACTCGAGATCCGTTAAATTAATAATAAAAATAACCTCGTAAACACTTTTATAAAAGTAGTACTAAATAAGGGATTAGAGTAATTCGTAAGTAGCGGAAAAGTTACCGTACGAATAGAGGGATAGGTTATATAAAAAGAATAGAGAAAAGGGGGAAAAAGAGACGACTTAGTAAACGGGCCCGAGGTTAAATTATACCTCTAACCGTAGTAGTTAAATCGATAAAAAAAAGAGAAAATTAGTATCGGATTAGAAGTCTAATTCGACTGCGGTATATAGCCGACTATATAGGGGCTAATTAGGGGCCCTATTTACGATTATCGTAGCTAGCCTAACTTATGGTTAGAACCTCCTTTTTATACTTACGCAGATATTTATATAGTTTAATTAATCTCTTCGTTAACTACGGTTCGAACTAATTACCTTATAATAAGGATACTAACAGAGCCCGAGAACAAGACCACTGAAAAAGAAGTGGTGTTGGGTGCGATCTCACTAAAGTCTTCGGAGCCGCCCGCTTTCACAAGCTGGTCGAACAACCCCGTAAAGCTTTTGGTGAAGGATTTGACAGCTTCAGCGTTCTTGTCGATGGTCGGCATATGATAGTAAGCTTTCAAGAGAGGGCATGGCTGATAAACTGGGTTTCCTGCAAGAGTTATCGGAAGAAAAGACAATGAAGCCACTGCCGAAGCAACAGACAATATGTTTTGACGCATGATGAGGGAATGATGTAGATGATGCACGTATTATATGAGGCACGAAGCTGTTTCGGTATGAGATGGCGATGATGGATTTCGACCCCATCTACACAGCGGACTTCAGATTTGTTATATACCATTCTTCAATGCCTCTCGTCCGCTGTCCTTGTTGCAGCAGGTAGACTATTACCAACTCGACTACGGACACGGAGGCCGCGCACGCAGCACGTCTCTAGCCTACCGATTTCAGGCAGTATTGTTGAAGCAACGACTGAAGATACACCGATCCTCTATTCAAGATCACGTGGACTGACTGACACTAGTTTTCTTCCGCCTGCAAGAATGCTGCTCGCTCCGACAGTCATTAATTCCGACAGCTAAAAGGGGTAGGATGTCCAAAATCCGACTCCGAGTCCGTGTCCGACCCCGCCACAACCGTGGACTCAAAGCCATTAAATTGCTGCCGCTTCCTCGCATTTTCAATAGGATCGCACTAAAACTGCGCTCCGCCACTGTGTTCGTTGCCCATACCATTGCCCCAGCCTCTGAAAGGAATGAAAGAATCTGGTAAGAAAGAGAGGGTATCCATGACGAAATCGGGGTTCGAGACTAGTGTGGCGGTGTTGGCCATTGAAAAGTCCGGGTACGCGACATTTCCCGCCGACGGCACCATGTTCTGCGAGAATATGGAAGACGCGACTGTGTAATCTAGGCTTGCGTTTTGATTCGAAAAATCCGAGCTTGGTGTTCCCATGGTCGTAAACCCTGCAGTAGACGTTGGCAGGCTGGCATGGATACTATGGGGCGAAATTTCTTGCTGCTGGGCTTGTGCTTGTTGCTGAGCAGCAGCCTGACTCTGAGCATGGAGGTAAAACTTCTCGACCCGTTTTGCACGAATCGCAAAGTGGTAGAAACTGTCGCGGTCGCCTCTGTCATCAAGGTCTGGTGAGCTTGCAGCGTCGAGCCTGAGCACGACCTGGCGAATGGTGTGTGCAATGTCTGCAAACTGCCTCAAGTGCTCCGCCATGAACCCTACCCGGGGATCCGCAGCTAGCAGATCCAGCCGTGCGGCTAGAGTGAAGCCACAATGCAGCATTACCCAGACTATGTTTGGGAAGTAGACCTCTTGTCCATGAGGTGTATGGAGGAGGACGCTAACGAGCGATTTGGCCGATACTATGCTCTCGGATAAACCTGCGATGAACCGCTGCATTGGGGCGTTTTGCGGGTTGTTGAGACCAAACGGTGTCTCTGGTAGAGACAGCTGGTTCAGGCAGAGCTGGATTGTGTGTAATTGGGGCACCAAGATTGCTACGATGAATGGTTAGGAGTCTACTCGGGCTTGTATACACGGGCATTCAACTTACGACAATCGCCAAGAGCGAAGGTCAGCCCGCTCTTAAACACGTCGACCCTTTCCTTAGCTTCTGATACCGCAGCTTGAATCTGCATAGGATCTAATGTCGACTCGTTCTTCACAATGTCATCAATGTCTTCGGCTAACCGCTGTAGGCTGATGATGTACGGAAGGTACTGATCAGTGGGGTACTCAGAGATCTCCGCTAGCTTCTCAGCAGTTTCGGTGATGTAACTCGAAAGAGTAACTATGCGAAGCTTCTGAAGCACGATACTCGTGCTACGAGGGTTTGAATATTAGCTGGGGGCCCAGCATCACAGCCTGCGGGAACCGTCGACTTGACAGACATACCAAGATGAGAGATAATACGTCCCAAGAAACGTCCTACGTTCATCTAAAGAGTCGACATAGTCTTGTGAAGTGCTCATGCCCTCAACGTTCCAACGTTTCGGGTTCTTTGGCCTATCGAAACGCAGATCAGACACTATGCTCGTAGCTAGATGAAGATGCTGTGAGTATCTCTTCGGCCTTGGTTGGAAGTGGGCCCTGTGACGAGGTTAGTGCCAGGGACATGGAGGGTTAGTGTGGATTCGCATTACCAGGCGAGATGGACGAGGAGGCCCTGGAGTACGTCAAGGCAGGCAAAATCACCCTTCACCAAGCGGACCGCGATGAGGTCGTTAAACATCTGACCCAGTGCTCGCTGCAGGCGGACATCATCGTATGACGAAACAGCGAGAAGGCCGAGCAGCAAGGCTGGCCTTGACTGCCTCAAAGAGCTCACATTTTCTGATGCTGGGATGATGATGAATGGAAAATGAGGTGTCAACTTGGTACGAAACCTCTCAAGGAGCTCCTGGCCTTTGTCGATAGAAAGCTGGCCGGCCTCGAATGGGTCATGAACGCCGGTGCCAAGGCTACGACCGGCTGGACCGGCATCACCGGCTCGGGGATGTTGAGTGGATGAACTGCCAGACGAGGCAGCAAGCTGCGGAGGAGTCCGGGTTTGATCGGGCGTAAGGCTTTCAGAGGCGGAAGGACTTTCGGTCACAGGTTGGGCGGGTTGGGCCGGCCTCTCCGGAACCTGCAACTTGTTGGACCTTTTGCGCCGTCTCTCGCGTCAGTTTTCGGCGGCAACCACCCGACGTTGGACAAGGAAACTTGTGAGAACTACCTGGAACGCGGCCCGGGCGGCTTCCTCCCGCGGGCCACAGCATACGTGCAATCTTTGCCCAGCCGGAGGCATCTATCGCAGACGTTGGAGTCCTGGGAACGATCGCACTTGATTTTGGCGTGGGCGCATGTACGACACGTCTTCAAAAGCGGGGTTGGACTGCGTTGGCGAGACTCCATGACGCAGACGCACAACGGGATACGTGCTGACGGAGGGGCGGCGGCGGCGGCGGCGCAACACGGAGGAGGGGAAAGGGAAGGGAAGGGGGCTAGGCGGTTCGGAGTCCTCGGTGTGGTTAGCCAAACGGTCATGGAAGAAGCAGCATCGCTACGGACACGGGGTGAAAAGAATTGATTTGGCGTACGGACACGGGGTCGATGAGTCGGGGGGGCCAGAGAGACATTAATCTGTTCCCAGCGAGATTGCGGACGGGGTCGACGCCGCCGACACAGCCGAGTGTTTAATGTCCGATCCAACGGTGCAGGGGTCTGCGGTGGCTTAGATTCTCGAGCTAGGCCAGACTAACGCTCCATCACTAAACTCTGAGAGGAACGCGATCCACTAAATCAAGGCTGATCAACTGCACGGAAGCCTTTTTACCGCGGTGTGATGAGGCTAGCAGGTCGCCTTCTTGTCGATTCAATGATTGCTGGGCCAGTCAGAGAGCAGCTCACATCACCAGCGCAATCGCAACGTCGCATTGAATAAGCCGAAGGATGCAGTAGCAGGGAAGTCTTATTGCCAGCCGTGCCAGCCAACCCCGAAGCTCTTGAAAGGCTTGATGGAATTGTCTAAGCTCTGGGTCACCGCCAGTCAACACACCGCAAGGTACCTTACGAGGTAGGATCACAAGCATCTCATAATGTGAACCATTTCTCAGATCATCAAGCTTACCCAGGAATTGGGCGGAAGTGGATAAAAAGGATGTTCGTGCACGTCGCAAATGAGATGCGATACTTGATATTCGGTCATGCTAGAAAGCCAGTCGTACATCTGAAATGACGTAAATTGTCAGCTGCCGTGTTTGAGAAGACCTCTGAGTGGAATCCGCAGCACGTTCCAGAGCCCGGAACTTTTCTTTCTTTCTTTTTCTCTTTTTGTTTTTCGAACAAAGTGGCACACGATTGAACATCGTAGGCTCTAGTTGTCTAATCATTACACCATCGAAAAAGACGATGTTGTTTCATGTATCATTGTACTGGCTTGCTTACGGTTACGCCAGAAAACCCGGCCGAGGCCATTAATTATTGCTGGTCAACGTTGATTCAAGCATTGCTTCGATCCGACAGCATCAACATGTAGCCCAATTAATAGATATAAGCCCAGACAAGTGTCCTTTTTGCGAAGTCATTCCCAGAAAACGGTTACGCCAAGAATAAGATCACCACTTTGCATCGTACCACAGCAGTGTCTTAAGTTGCTACCCGCGACACAGGATGGATCCACTGACAGCCATCGGGCTGATGGCAAACATTTTGGCCTTTGTCGATTTTGGCCTTAAAGGCCTTAACGAAGCCAAAATAGTCTACAAATCCTCATCAGGTCTCACTGAAGAAGCTGCCAACCTGTAGAGATTTGCTGAGCAAATGCGTCGTTTCGCGAACAATCTCCGGACCCCGGATCCCATGGAACTCGATGACGGCGAGAAGGTCCTCTGCGCATTAGCAAAATACTGCTGCAAAGTTTGTGAGGATATTTTTACGCTCATTGATGGCATACGATCCAAAAAGCCGTTTTCCGGAATACATGCAATCAAGTCGTTTGAAAGGCGTCAAATATCAAAGTGATTTGAGATGATTACAATTCAAACTCAACTCCTACCAGAGCCAAATCGGTCCTCAACTCACGTATATCACAAGGTTTGTCATCCCTTCTGCATGTACACATAGACAATTCACCTCTGCTAAATTTTATGAATAGTGAAAGAATCGTCTCAAGACTCAACATCTTGGTAGGAAACGAAAAAGACAACTTTTCTCGGCTGCAAGAGATCAAAGGCTCTATCGAGAGTCTACAAACTATTAGCGACGTCTGCAGCCTGCGAGACTCTATCAAAGGCGATATCCAGAAGCTTTTACTCATACCCCAACGTTCGCTTAAACACCTTGCTCAGAGGTCTATTCTCAGAGCACTTGAATTCGACACCATGTACTACTGCTATGACACGATTTGCGACGCGCATGAAAAGACGTTTCGGTGGATATTGGCCGATGATTTTGAGGAAAAATGTAACGTCGACTGCCCGAATGGTCGCCCAAATGAGCTTTATCCGACAGCGGGACTGAAATGATGAAGGAAACAAACCTCAAGGCCGACGCTACTTCCGCTCTGGCGGAAGACAACGCGCTTGTGATCTGTACAGGAGTTGACGGGGATGACTTCCCACTGCTTGCCAGAGAAATCCCACATGGCCCATATCAGATTCCGTCATCAAAATGCCTTGCCACTTGCGAAGAGCGCCGACACATCCGACAGAAGCTTACGCGGTGGCTATCTTCAGGCAGCGGGGTGTTTTACTTCTCGGCTAAGCTCGGAGCTGGAAAGTCGACTGTGATGAAGAAGATAATCAACCATGGTGAGAGCCGAAAGCGGCTTGATACTTGGGCAGGTGAGTTGTCCTTTCTCAAAGGCTTGAACGCAATAGCAATCTGACAAGGATATCTGCAGGCGATAAGACTCTGGTTTGTGCCAAGTTCACGTTCTGGAACTCTGGGAGCGAGCGGCAAAGGTCCATCTCCGGCTTATATCTCGGGCTGCTCCATGAAGTTCTCTCAGCTCATCCTGATCTCACACCCCATGACCTTCCCTCGTTCTGGGAGACGGTGTACACATCCTCTTGGCCCGCCGGTGAACGAATGCACATTTCGCCGTCCCAAGCCTTACAAGATCTTGACCGACTCTTTCGAGGGAGCGACATAAGTCAGAACTACCGCTTTTGCCTTTTCATCGACGGTCTAGACGAGCTTCATGAAACGACAAAATGCTCGTATTCTGATCTGACTGAGATGATCTACCGCTGGTCTTCCCTTACATCTCGACTTACAAGTTACGATTAAGATAGATCGCATGGAATCGATGCTTTGCAAGTTCGATGATAACAAACAAAGCTTAGGAAATGGATCCAGCACATATTTCAGTGACGTACCCGCATTGAAAGATTGTTTTTTTAGCCTACGCCCACGACAGATCATTGAGCTGTCGTCTTTCGAGAACAAAACCCGGCTTCTTCACCTACTCGATGAGATAAATGGCAAGCCAGAAGCCAAGCTTCAAAGAGGACAAGAGGGAATCAACGAAGATGAGCCTCGGTCCTTACCCTTAGGCGAGAACCGGAATACTGGGCATGAAGCGGTCAACGACGGAATCGGTGTGGCACTTGAGCATCTGGGAAAGCGAGCCATCCTGCCGAAACTATTCGCGCATGTTTTCATCGTTCGTTTCGCTGCCACGCTGGTCTCAGGTAAGTACTTGACTCCTCGAGTCTCGCGGTAGTCCCTTCGCCGGAATGTTGCTAACAACACTGCAGTATGGCTTCTGAGCCAGCTCTTTGAACTCGCTTTGAGACAGATTCATGCTTGAGGCGGAACTTTGCAAAGAGTTTGGAGTTTGGCAATAGGTTTGTATTTGCAAGAGGTTCTCACGAAGTCCAGTAATTATTAATTGACGTCGTCAGGACCAGCTCCCAAGGTCTTCTTCACAGAGAAGAGTTGGGAGCCGCGTCTTGTTTGCGTTGAATCTTGAATGTTACAAGGGTGTAGTTTGGATTGAATCCGTTTGTGAAATTTATGTACGCCTTGCAATGCCTCATTCCCGGAAGGTATTTATCTAACCGTACTCGCACGAACCCATGATATCAAGAAACTACCGACGCAGAAGTCATGGCTCAGGAGCAAACTGGGAACCTTCGAAATACCTTCAAATGGAAAGGGAAATATCATGACAAGCCAGAAAGCTCCTCAAAATCAAATCCCTTGAATCCATCCTCAACAGCCCACGCCCTTCCCTTCTCTCGCTCATACAACGCCTCACATGCTCTACCCACAACAAGAAGCCCAGGCGGCCTGCTCCCCTCAGCCTCAATGGCTTCGGCAACATACCCCAACGTCGTCCGAATCACCCTCTGATCAGGGCAACTCGCCCGTTCAATAACAGCACACGGCGTATCCCTCGGCCACAGCGCCCTCTTCGGTGTGCTCTCCTCCTCCCCTTCGCGCGCAGCAACTTCCGAGTCGAGGTGAGTCGTCAACTCCCCAACCAATCCCGTAATCCGATGCAAAGCCATCAAAACCACAACCGTACGGCTGGGGATATACTCTGGCGGCGTCGGCGCCTTGCCCTTCTTCCCTGTGCCGGTACATACGAGGACCTGATCCGCGACATCTCTCTGCGTGGGCGGAATTCCCGCAAACAAAGGCGCGCTCAACGACGATGTGATGCCCGGTAGCACCGTCACCCGCTCCCCGAACCCGTGCTCTCTGAAATACGCCACCTCCTCTCCTCCGCGGCCGTAGATGAAGGGATCGCCTTGCTTTAGCCTCAACACCGTCTTGCCCTCCTTTGCGCCCGCCAGCGCGAGCTCGTGGAGTTCTTCTTGGGCTTGGTCTGCGTTGCCTGGGAACTTGCGCGCAATCTTGACGGGAGTGCGGCGCGGAATGAGATCTAGCACGCCCGCGGGGACGAGTTTGTCTGCGAGGATGAGGTCTGCTGTCTGGATCGCCTTGTGGGTTGCACGGGTCAGGAGGTCTGGGTGTCCTGGGCCACTGCCTGCGAGGATGATTCTCCCTTGTTGCTGCGGGCGTGCTGCGCCACCTGCTGCGATGACCGGTGGTGGTCTCGCCTCCTCTGATGGGTTGCCGAAGCCAGAATACGACTTCAGTACAGACTCAACGTCCTCATCGTTGATGGCGGCAAGACGCTTCAGGGGCCAGTACTCGCATACCTGACTCAGCCACCTCATGCGCCGGTTCTTCGCCGCATCGAGATCGGCCGCAGTGACGAGCTTGTTGAATGATGCCGTCTGGTCGAACGAATCGTCGACTTCGTCTGCCGCGAGACGGTCTTCAGTCTGGATTCGCCGGCGTACATCGCCTAGCCTCGCGCAGGCGGCACCTAGATCCCGTGGAAGCGCAGCGGCGACTTCGCGCCGAATGCGGGAGGCGAGCTTGCAGCCGCGCCCGTTTGTGGTAACACCAATCTGTAGAGGTCCGTCGGTGTGTGTTGACAGAAGTGAGAACGAGCAAAGCTGCGGCGCGTCGACTACATTGATGGGAATACGATGCCGTCTACACAGCGCTGAGATCTGAGCTGCTTGCGGGGAGGAAGAAGATGTGACGAAGACGGCATCAACGACATTATCAACCTCGTCGCGACCTAGAGTGAAGAGGTCTGTGTCGGCAAAGGCTTTCCTGTGCCATGTCACCTCACCGGCGTCGATGCGCTTCTGGAGGCCGTAGTGGAGGTCTTGTGTGTCTGGGGCGATGAGGATCGGGGTTGCGCCAGCGTTGATGGTTTGTGTGCAGCGGGCTGCGGCGAGGGGGTTTGTGCCGATGATGAGATGTGTGTTGCCCTTGCAGTTAGGTGATGTGAGGAGAGATGTTGTTGCCGCCATCCTGGGCTGTGCGAGTGAAGACGATGAGTCTTCTTCTCCTTGCTATTCTTTTTCTCTCGAGTTCAAGTACACGATCCCCGTCTCTCTAGATGGTCGAGTGAGGGTCGTCTAAGTGGAGTATGCGACAGAGGTCGTAGTCGAAGAACCAATAGTCCAAGTGAGACCAAATGGATGGGAAATGAATCGAGAACGAGTAGTAGAATCAACAAACTCTCATAACTCTGAAGTCAAATAGAGAAATAAAGCATTGATATGAATTACTCACTCATTGTCCTCCCCCAAGATTTGAGTGAAGCTAACTAATAAGGTAATCTGCCAAAGCCCGAAGACGGCCGGGGGCCCGTGGGACCCAATCATGCGGCGGGCAAAAAACGTTGGTTGGCCAAATTTTCATTCGCTGGCGATGACACCATCCCGATAGCCGTCCGCCCCAGTGGCCCTGATCCCCTTATCGGCGCACCACCCGCACCGTGACCACCGCAAACGCGCTGAAGGGCCAGGGCGATGGCGTGACCAATCAGCGGCATTAGTGACCGACTCCCGCGGAGCCGTCGCCGGAGATCCTTAACTTACCGTCCCTCCTTCGACCTGTGCTCGCCGATGCATCTCCGGTGTCAAACACCATGTCCGCCACTTTTGGTTTAGACATCAGATAACCATTGCGCTTTGCATGCTTGGCCTTACAAAAGAGCTGTCAAATCATTGAGTTGTGGTATTGTAACATGATGTGGTTGGCTCATCCTCTTGAGTTATGTGCCTTAGTACCTCAAAGCAAGGCAGACCGTGATATGCCTCCATTCCCGCCCATCCAAGATCTATTCGGTTTTCGTGGTGTTGATACAATACTTTTCCCGCCCGTTCTTTTGTACACAAACCTAATATTACACCTCAAGCTTACAATTATTCCTCGTCCGCCTTGGCCAGACTCTTCAACAGCTGCTGGCGAGCCGCCTTCCTGCTCGTCTTGCGCTGCGGCCCAGTTGTTGTTCTGGCCTCATCCGAGCCAATAACACCCGTCTCGTTGATATCGACACCAATCACCTTCTTCTTCTTGCTAGCAGCCGCCTTTTGACGCTGGGCTCTAAGACCGCCGTCATCGAGCACCTCAGGCCTGCCCAGACGTACGTTGCGACGGTTGCGCGTCTTCGCGCCCAGCGCCCAGAGGTCGCCCCACTTGGCCTTGCGGGCGTCGTGATATGCCTGCTTGCTAAAGCTCTTCGGCACCGTCCAGCGCTCAATCTGCGCGTTGGGCGTACACACATCGAGCGTGACGTGGCCGCGACGCTTGATGGGCGGGAGAATCTGGCGGGGCAGAGAGAGCATGTCGGGTGCCGTCTCGGACGTCTCGAAGCCCTCAAAGGCCCGGTCGGCGGCTTCTGCGCCGGCGAGCGGTCCGTCCTTTGCTGCGACGCCACGCTGAATAGCGATGTAGCTGAATTGCACATCGTCGTGGTTGCGGTGTGTTGCGCCCATGATTCTTTGCAAGAACGGCGGACGCACGAAGCGCTGGTTGAAGTGACAGAAATCCTTACGTCCAGTACTCTTTCCAGGAACCTGGTACATCGGGCACCCGCGGTGGTTTGTGCAGGGCGCAATAATCATGCCAGGTACCTTTTCTCTCTCGAACGCCGGGTTCTTTTCTTCGCTCATGGTAAGATTTTCACCTCCAGGAGGGATGAGGAACTCAGTGAGCAGACGCTCTCGAACATCAGCCACGGCTTCAAAACCGCGCGGCTGGCCCTTTTCCAGCAAGATCAAGACACCGCCGTTGGGATTCAGAAGTGACCAGATATTGTTGAGAATAGCCTTCCGTCTGTGGCCTTCCTTGACGGGAAGCATCAGGTGAGATGCGATGATGATATCGAACATCTTCCTCGGCTGGGGGTTTTCATTGGCATCCAGGTGAAGGTGTGCGTTCTCGACTGAGTGATGGTAGTCGGGAAGACGGGGGAGGAAAGTCGTGTTCTGCAAAAACTTAGTGACGCGAGTCCGCAGCTTTTCCGATCCCACCACCACGCTCTGCTTTCCGGGAGGGTTCTTCTCAGTGACCTCTCCGCGAGACTTCATGGCGTCCCACTCGGCGCGCGACACATCCTGCCAGGCCAAAAGACCAGCACCACCAGCGCCAACGTCGAGAACGCGAGGCCCACTCCCGTTCTTGAAAAGATTGCGCAGCCATTCCGTGCCCAGGCGTTTGCGAACTTCGACCAAGCTCCCCATGGCCGAGGCGTAGGCGGGGGGTAGGAAGGCAGATACGAAGGCGTCCGCCTCAATGTCAGACATTTTGTTCTGCCAGACAGCCATGCCGATGGCCTGTTGTTCCATGCCCATCTTAGACGCCGGGGTAGCGGGGGAGTGGGGCAGGCCAGGGCCTCCGAATGCCTTCTCAGCAGCCTCCTTGACGTGCTTGATGTCTGTTCTGTCGAGCATTGATGTGACCGGTGCAATGTATCCGCCATACGGCAGACTGACTGTGCTCGGGTTTGTCGAGAAGTGGCCCTCCCTCGAGAATGGGTGCAGACGTCCTGCCCGCTTCGAAGTCCCTTGATCCTGGATGCCATCCTGGCTCTCGTCGAATTCCTCTTCTTCTTCCTCATCCTCTTCGAACTCCCGTTCCTCATCCCGCATTTCGTCCTCCTCCAACATCTCCCTGTTTTCTTCCTCCACGGCGCGGGCGTTGGCCTCAAAATCCTTTTGCAGCATCATGAGCGCGTCATACTCCCTCTTGTTTCTCGCCACCATGTTGATGTATTTGTCGCTGCCTTCTGGCGCTGCCTGCTCGGTCGGCTCAGGCTCTATGACCTCAGCAGCAGCAGCAGCAAGCTCATCACTCGTCTCGGATACCTGCTCGTCGTTGTTTTCCGCCGCTTTTTCCGCCTTCTTGCGGGCGTACTGCACTTCTTGCAGTGTGCCACCCTGGACCTGGCGCAGCAGAGTTGGGCTACCGGACCTGTCTCGTCGAACGCCTGCAGAATGCTCATCGTTCAAGTATTGTATTCCTACATCCTCTGGGGACGTCTCCCGCAGAGGCGGCCCATACCACCGCTCATATAATGTGTATTCCTCCTCGCTGAGGTACCCCTTGGGCAGTGTATCTCGGAATCGCTGCCTCGCCTCTCGAACCGTCTTCTCAATTTCGGCGGTGCGCGCGAGTAGTTCGGCATCGTTGCGATTGGACTCGGGGTCTTGGAAGCTTCGTGATGTTGTTGAAAATGTCCTGCGGGTGTCTGCGTGTTGGTCTAATGATCGCGTCGCAGCTAAGCTGCTCTGTCGTGGGAAGCTTGATCGAAGCTGTCGGCCTGCGGGGGATGAACCAGCTAGTGTATTTCCGGCCAAGCTCAATAATCGAGCTCGACAGCTGGGACAGGCATTTCGGAGACCACCTGCTGTCAACATGATTGCCTTTTGGGTGTGGATTGGTAGCAAGGCAAAGTTGTCAAGGAGAAAAATCGCCTGTGAACTTTTAGGAGCTGTCGCATGGAACATTGAAATTTGGGTAGCTCAAAGATCGGCGCCCCACTTGTTGGAAATGAGACGCTCCCGATTGGCTTCGACAACAATGCTGTTCTACCAAGCATGACATAGATTCAACTTCACATATTCGAGATCTCAAGCTACAACAAATCCAGAAACAAAGTAACAGACGCATGACTAGTAACATTGATTAGCTGAAGAGCTTAAGGACCCATCTTTTACTCCGTATTCAAGTTTATGCAATTGCGCTTTACTTATAAGTTCCGTTTTCATCTATTAAGTACTTTGGGTATCTCTACGTATCGGATTAGAAGTCCAATTTAACCGCGGCATATAGCCGACTGCGCAGGGGCTAATTAGAGGCCCTATTTATAATTATCGTAGCTAGCTTAACCTACGGTTAGAACCTCCTTTTTATACCTACTATATAAATATTTATATAGTTTAATTAATCTCTTCGTTAACTACGGTTCGAACTAATTATTTTATAATAAGGATACTAATACTAATTAATAGTTAAATTTTATTATTATAAATTAGTAAAGTATCTCGCTATATAAAAAAGATAACCTCTTAATATTATATAGGATAAGAGATTTATATTAATTAACCTTATAAAAGTAAATGAAAAAGGAGGCGATTCTTAAATATTATACGGAATTAAGTAATTATAGCCCTTTATTACTTACGAGAGGTCGACGTTTATTATATTAAACTACGTTAATTAACGGAACTACTTAAGTAACTAGCCTTTTACCGTTACTCTAAGTAGCTTTTTTACTAAATAACTTTTCTATAGCCGGCCCGTAATTAGAAATTAACTAATTAAATTAATAAAAAAAAATACTTACGTAACGATTACTTACCTAATTAATTAGTATAAAAAACGAGCTTAATAATATAATATAAAAAAGTACTATGTAATTAAAAAAGGGGATCTTTAAATATAAATATTCTTATTTAATAATAAAAGTAACTTTATAAGAGTTATTAAATTAAGAGATTTATAGTATATAAAAAAGTCTATTACTACGAGGATCTTATAAGTACGACCTTAAGCTTATAATTTAAACGACCTCTTTATAGCTCCCTTAACTACCCCCTAAGTATTACTTAGGAATATAATATAAAGGACGGTTTAATAAGGGAGGAGGGGATTTAGAGGTCTTAATAATATTAAGTTAAAAATATTACGGATTTTAAAAATTAACTTAAAAAAAAGCGGCTACCCTAAAGTAGTCTTATAACTTTTTATTAGAGTTATTATTAGCCTAAAAAAAGGCTAAAAAAATAAAGATTTAAAAAAAAAAAGAAAAAGAATCCTTTAGAGGGCCGCTAAAAGGCTTCTTTTTATACTAACTCCCGGTACGAGATTACTAATTTTAAAAAATTAATTAAATAATAAAAGGGATCGCTAGTAAATAATAATTACCTAACTATAATTAAGCTATAAAAAAGACTACTTAAAAAATATAAAATAGGGTATTAAGAGACTATAAAAAATAAAATCTCTAAAATATTTAACCCTACTGCGTATAAGTAATAAATAAGTATTTTTTAATAAGTCCTTAAAATCTATAATTTTATAAAAAAAAGGGCTTAACTTCGTTAACTATACTTAATAACTTATATAGTTCTTAATAGCTTATATAGCTCCTTTACGAGCTACTTAGTATTTATTTTTAACTATTCTTATAGAATACTACCCTAAAAAAAGTAAGTTAAGGAAAGAAGCTATTTAAAAATTATAAAAAGTACGAGGCTTAGGAAGTTAAAAATATATAAGATAATAAAAATCGGTAACTAGTAAAGATCCCGAGACTAATTACTATATCTTTTTATAATAATATAAACGTTTATTACTATTATTATAAAAAAAAACTACTAAAGCCTACCCTTTTATACTAAATAAAAAGGAGGATCTTAATAAGTATAATAATTAGCGATTTAGAAAAGTAGTAATAATTACTAAAAATAATAAAAACGAGAGTAGTAATAAAATAGCGAGAAGTAAGAATCTCTTAAACTTTAATAAATTCGTTAAGTAATAAAAGTACGGATTTATTACGACTAGTGCGCAGATTAAATATATCCTTATTAAAATTAAATACGTTAATAACTATTAATACGAGCATAAGCTAGAGCACGACCCTTAGTAAGTTAGGGTAAAAAAAAAGAGGATAAAACCCGATCCTAAATAAAATCCTAATCCCTTATAAATAAGTAAATATTAACCCGGACTATTAAGGGACGTAGATATATAAAATTGCAGATTAGCTTAACGGTAAGTAAATTAACGTAGTATTAATTTATTTAACTAAAGTCTATAAAAAAAAGGGGTTATAGGGGTAACCCCTATTTTACGAAATTATAAATAACCTTAGTTATTAACTAGATAAATAGTTCGCGAGCGTAAGCCTAGGAATTACGAAAGTAGTTAATAAATTCCTCTATAAGTAAGGGGTATTATTAACGTAATTATAATCGTAAGAGCTATACGAAATACTAATAATAATAATTATAAAAGAGGAATTCGTACTATAGAACTAAGTATAGGTCGATAGAGCGTATAATTACTTTAATAAATTTAAAAAAAAGGTAAACGACCTAGATTTCCTCTTTGTAATTACTAACGGAAATCTATTGTTATAAAAGGATATACCGGGGCAAAATATAGTATTAAAAGTACGATAATTAATAATTCTACTTATTTCGATCTATAACTCGTTACCGCTATTAATATAAAATTCGGCGCTAATTAACTAATAAAAAAAAATAAACGACCTAAAATTATTAATAATACGTAGTAACGTAGGGATTATATATAAATACTAAAAATCTAATCATAAATACGAGGTAATTTATAAACCTTAAAAAGATTTTCTTAAAAGAGAAATTATATTCTAGGAGGAAGTATAAGGTCTTATAAAAAATCCTAACGATATTTTACGATTATTATAAAAAAGTCGGAATTAGGGAATATTAGTACTATTCGGTAATTAATATTATATTCGTAAGTAAAGCCTCTAATTATTATTACAAAGCGGTACGTAATCTCGATCGAAACGACTTTTTTAATATAATTAATATAATCTAAAGCCGCTTCGAGACTTATAATAAGAACCTAGAGCTCCTATTTAAGCTATGAGCGATTTCTTTTATATTTATAGCTAGGATAATAAAAAGTAAATTACGAGTAAAGATCTTTAAAAAGCTTATTAATTAAATCGATAAGCTAGTAAAAACCTAGCTAAATAAGGGGATAAATAAGTAAAAAGTCGGATATTTTTATACCGCAATTTAGTATATATTAAAAATAAAAATAACCTTATACTAAGTACTTAAAAACTACGAGACGCTCTATTTAAAGCTAAGATCTAGTTTTAATATTAAAATAAGAATACTATACTAAACTTACTTTTAAGCGTATAACGGCCTTTATTAATAATATTAAGTTAATTAAACGTATAATAAAAAAAGAAAAGAGGCTAGATATAATAATCGCTAGTATAGAGGCCTAGATTCGTTAAATAAGTAGAGATTTAACTTATAAATAAAGTAATAAAAGAGGTAATACTATATTTATAAAAAGGATAGATATTAATTAAGTAACTACTCTAAAAAAGAGCGTATTAAATTATACGAATAGTATAAAAAGTTAAAAATAATAAACGGTAAAACTAGCCCTCGTTAGTTTAACTAATTCCTTATTATATATAAGGGTAGATCTAGGGGTACGGAACCTAATAATAATAACTAAAATAGTAGCTTAAAATATATACTTCTTATAAAAAATTCGGAAAATAAAGAAGATCTTACCCCTTATACTAACGAATTAGATTATAACAAAATCGACGATATTAACTACTTTTTTTTACCCCGTTAGCCTCTAGAGGATATACGAGGCTAAATAAATAAAGGGTAGTAAAAGCTCTTAATAAGTAGGCTTTTATTTATAGATAGTAAGGGAAGGTCCCTTAAATAACGAATATAGAGGTAACTAAAAGGGTAAATTTAATAGGGCTAAAGCCTATTTTTTTAATAATTAAAAAAAAAACGCTATCTTTTTTAATATTTAAAGAGAAAGAATATAATACTAAGTAAATCTAAAAGTAACTAGAGGGGTCCTTTTTATACTATTTAGATCCCTTAAATACTAAGCTTATATAAGTATTCTATACGAGCGAAAAGTACGGCCTAAATAATTTCTATAAAATTATCCTAAATACTAGGGTATTATAATAATTAATTAAAAGAAAAAGGTAATTCTAAGTGCTATAAAAGATCGCACTAGTAATACTTAATACGTTAATAATAGGTATTATAAAAATTAGTTTCGGCCTAAGTAAAGAAATCGTTACCCTAAGTATAATAAAAGTAAAAACGCACTTTAGAACGATAACTTTTTATATTTTACTTATTAATACCCTATTTCTCTTATATTTAAAAAATATAGATCGACTAGGTATTATATTTAATAATATAAAGAATAGAATCTTTAGTAATAAGTACTTCGAAATAGTTAAACGATAATAGGGGTATACGTTTATAAAGCTTATTAATAACACGAAGTTAATTAATTACTTAATAAAAAGTGAGCTTAGAAGACTATACTAGAGATTTAGGTACCCGTCGGTTACGAGGCTATATAACCTCTTAAAGTAATTAAGTAATAATAATATTAAAATAGGGGCGCTAAAGTAATTAATAAAAATATATTACTAATACTAAATAAATACGCAAAGCCTACGCAAATTTAAGTTTAAATTACGTAATAAGCTTAATTTTAATTAGGAAATTATCGTTAATATCTTTTATTTAAATAGTTAGCTAGTATTATATATAATTAACATAGCTATATCCTTCTAAGTAGGGTAATTCCTCTAGGATCTATAAATAAAAATAGTATAAGTAGCTTTATAAAAAAGCTAGATTAATATATACTAAGGACCGCTAGATAGTATTAAAACCGACGCTAATACTAGCTTTAAATTAGTAGAATTTAGGGATAATACGACGGCCTACGGTATATAGCTAAAAGTCGTACTTATTAAAGCGTATTATAGTATTAAAAAAGTAAAAAGGGCATATTAATAATTAAAAAGGGCGTTTAAAATTATTAAAAAAAAGAATCCGGATTTTACTAATAACGAATATTTCTAAATAGTACTTAAATATTATAATAATACTATAGGGCCTAACGGACTTATACTAATACTATTAGTATTTAGAGTATATTTAAAAACGACCTTAGCCTTATTATTATTACTAAGTATAAGCTAACGAGCCTAAGTAGTTAAAAAAATAATATAAGTACTGCGCAAGGTAAATATAAAAAAATA
Organism: Colletotrichum lupini; assembly: GCF_023278565.1. NCBI lineage: Eukaryota > Fungi > Ascomycota > Sordariomycetes > Glomerellales > Glomerellaceae > Colletotrichum > Colletotrichum lupini. The sequence goes on along the minus strand of NC_064677.1, from coordinate 7,466,939 downwards.
AGTTAATAAGGTAATTACTATATATAATAGGCCCGATATAAGGGGTAATCTAAATATATTACTAAATTCGGATATATAAGTATAGTATAAAACTACCTCATAGTAAGCTAGGCTATATAAGTTAATTTCCGTTAACGAGCGCTCTTATATAGTCGTAAAAGATCGTAACTAGCTACTCGAAATATTAATTACGGTAGTTAAACTGTACTATATAAATCTTAACGAGGTAATTTCTAACTTAAAAAAAAAAAAAAGCTAGGGGAAATTATATAACCCGTAATAGAGGTATAAGAAATTATCCTTAATAAAATCGTTATAGTAATATTAATAAACGATGAGGAAAAGGAAATTATTAAAAAAGTACTAATATTATTAACGAGACGTTATAAAAAACCACGACGGTAAGCCCTAACGTAGTAATTTATTACTAACGACGAGGTAATTAACACTTTTTATATAATAATAAAAAAAGCCGATTTTAAACTAGTAGTTAAATTACGTAAAGAAGGTATAATTATAACTACTAAAAAGCCGTATAAGGGATTAGATCTTATTAAAATAAATACTCTTTATAATCGAGGGGTCTATCGATTTATCCTATATAACCTAAAAAAATATATAAACCTTTATATATTTAAATTACGAATAGTTCGTAAAATAAAATAAAAAAAGATATTCTAGCCGTATAAGAAGTCTAAATATATAATTTAGGGGTACGACAATATTAAAAAAGCGACGCTACTTATATAATCGCTTATTATATAGTACTATAATTAATAATTAATAATAGTATTAATAATATTATTATAAAAGAAGGGATACGAGATTTAGAGCTATAATATTACCTAGGCCTATACCTAATCGGCTATAGGGCTTATAAAGAAAATCCTAGCCTATTTACTAAAAGAAATAGCTAGTAAGTACTTAAAAAGCACGATTATTAAAGTACTTAAGCCACTATATAAGCTCGTAAAATCGGGTACTTATTAATAAGCTACTTACTACGATTTTTATATTAATTAACTATTAATAATTACTTCTATATATAACCCGTACTTACTAATTATAGAGTATAAAAGTAATTAATTTAAAATCGTTAGAATATAAACTAACGATATATTAGGCCTATCTAATATTAACTTTATAAAAAAAGAAAATAAGGAGCTCTAAAAAGCGAGTTTTATAATAAGGCTAAAAGAGGTCCTTATAATAAATACCCTCTTAGTATTTAATAATAAGATTCTTATAATTAAAAAGGAAACCGTCGTTTTTTAATAAAAGGGGTAGGGTAAGAAGATTAACCTTATTAATTTAAATATAACCGACGTTAAAAAATAATATAAAACTAAGCTTGCGCGAGGGGTATATATTATAAGTATTTATTAGCCCGAGGTAACTTTTAATTATATTAGGGTAGTGCAAACTATAAATTTAATTAAATAAAACGTTAAAGTACTTAATAAGCGGCTTAAATAGTAATAAATAAATCTCGATCGAGGTCTCGTTTATTACCTAATTAACCTTATAATTAACAAGCTCTATATCTTTATTAATAGGTTATTTATAAATAATAACGACCTTATTTCGTAATTAGGGTATATTATTATCCTAGTTAATAAGAGTATAAATAAGAGCGAATTTACTATATACGGTAATATAATCTACTACTTATTAATTAAAAATAAGTAAATAACGAGAAGTATATTAGTATTAGAGGTTTATAATATAATTAACGGCGTTAACCTCTTTTATACGATTTTAATAACGCTAAAGAAAATTACTAATCGAATTAGCCTTTTACTTATTTTAATAGTTATTTATACTAATTCTTACTCGCTATATAAATACCTTATTAAATTAAAAATAACGAAAAAAAAGAGGCTTATAATTAATATTATAACCCTTAAATAATCGTACAAAAGGTATAAAATACTCGAGATCCGTTAGATTAATAATAAAAATAACCTCGTAAACGCTTTTATAAAAGTAGTACTAAATAAAGGATTAGAGTAATTCGTAAATAATAAAAAAGTTATTATATAAATAGAAGAATAGGTTATATAAAAAGAGTAGAGAAAAGGGAGAAAAGGAGACGATTTAGTAAACGGGCCCGAGGTCGAATTATACCTCTAACTATAGTAGTTAAATTAATAAAAAAAAGAGAAAGTTAGTATTAAATTAGAAGTTTAATTCGATTATAGTATATAGTTAACTATATAGGGGCTAATTAGGGGCCCTATTTACGATTATCGTAGCTAGCTTAATTTATAGTTAGAACCTCTTTTTTATACTTACTACGTAAATATTTATATAGTTTAATTAATCTCTTCGTTAACTACGGTTCGAACCAACTACCCTGTAATAGGGATACTAACACTACGCATCATTCTGTATAGACTGCCTTTAAGTTCCCAACTTCTTTTATAAAGCACTAAGCTGTGGGGTTTTGGTAGCATCTTGCTATAAAAGCTCACTCTAAAGTGACCTAACGAATAAGCCTACATTATTCGCCGAAAGCTATTGAAATTAGATGTTCTTAAATTTCCGTAGAAATGTTTAACATATTTACAGCGTGTCTAGGTCGAGGTCAATAGAGCTCACGAGGGCGATTGTCCACTGGCCACCTTCGATGCTGTATGGACATGTGGTTGTGAACGAGATTCAAGTAACTCGAAAGAGCCTATCTTTCATTTGTATCATCTATTCTCACTAATCTTAAATCATGCCTCTACAATTCTGGCTTTGTCCTTTTCCGAGGTTTGCTTCTCTAGACACTTGATGATTTCCTTCATTGCCGGTGAACTCCCAATCTTCTTATGCTTCTGAGCCACATCCCGGGCATACGCCAGGGGGGTCTTCCCATGGGGGCCTTCCACGGTGAGACTTGCGCCTTTCTCAAGGAGAAGCTTGAAAGACGCCTCGAAGCCGTTGCGGATGGCGTAGTAAATTGCAGTGTGTCCAGTCTTTGAACTCGCCTCGATGTTGGCCCCTCTCTCCAGGAGCTCCTCCATGACAGCCTTTCGGTCTTTTAGAACGGCCCAATGTAGTGCAGTGCGGCCATCCGTCTCGTCTTTCCGATCAATCCTAGCACCACCCTCTACAAGCAACTTGACCAGGCTTACATGCCCAGCCTGCGCCGCTAAAGAGAGGGCAGTCAGTCCGTTCGCGTCCTTGTAGTCTACTTTGGCTTTTTGTTTAATCAGTGCTTCGGCTGTCTTCTTGTTGCCCTCCTCAGCCGCGTTTGCTAGAGGTGTGCATCCATCTTCGTCTTTAGAGTCGATAAAAACCCCCCGATTAAGCAGCAACTTGACAGACTCGGCACATCCATACCGTGCCGCTGAGGCTAGCAATTCTTCCCCTATGCTCTCAATCACTTCGTTACTCGAGCCGTGATCTATCAACGAGCGGAGAGGCCCAGAGTTCCTTCTGTTTTCGGCTGCACTCATCAACGGAGTGACACTTGACGAGCTCTTGGCCGTGGCGTCTGCTCCTTCTCTGAGGAGCAACTCCACAGCCTCAGTACACCCATATGCTGCTGCATAATGCAAGGGTGTCCATTTCTTATCTTTGCTGCGTGCTATGATATTGGCTCCACGATCAATCAAGACACGCAGGACAGCACTGTCATGGCTATCGTCGTACTTGGCAGCTTTGCACAGAGCAGTCGCCCCATACGAACCCGGTGCTTCGAGATCTGCGCCTCGATCGAGGAGCAGGTTTATTGATGCAATGGACTTTGCTGAGACCGCAAGCTCCAGTGGCGTTTCGTCATTTTCCGTCTTGGCTTCGATATCTGCTCCTCGATCCAACAGCCACTGCGTGAGCAAAATGTTGTCTTTGCGAATGGCAACATGTAAAGGCCTCCGACCATCCTGGTCCTTGTCTTCGGTATGCGCACCCCGGTGAAGTAACAGCCGGACAGCTGGTAAGAAGTTCTCTGAACAAGCCCGACTTAAAGGTGTCCTCTTATAGCCATCCTTTGCGTTGACGCTGGCGCCATTTTCTATCAGCCAAGTCACAACCGACAGGTTCTTTTTGATAATCGCCCACGCTAGAGCACCGCGTCCTTGAGAATCATTGAAGTCGAGGCTTGGAAGAGAATCTTTCAGAAACTGCATCGCGGCTATGTTTCCTTTGACGACTGCTTGTAGAAACGTCCTCTGCAGTACGTCCTCCGTGGACTGGATTGCTTCGTTTTGCTTTTTCTTGGCTTTGAAAAGATCTTCGGACAGATAGGTCACAACAGAGTCTTTCCATTGCGACGCCCTCTTTTCTCCGCTGGCCGAGTGCATTCTTTGCGCCGTGGAAAGCGTCTGAAGAAGTTTCTTCTCCATTGAGGCGTACTTTTCCTTGTCTCGGGAAGACGACTCTAGCCTTTTTTCGGATTTTTCCTTTTTTTGCACGAGATCTCTCTTCTCTGCCTCTAGCTGCTCGAGCTGCCGCTGTACATCCCTGAGTCGTGCTTTTGCGGAGTCAAGAGCTGTTGCCTCGGCCTCTATAGAACTAATCGACTTGTTAAGCTTTGGCGTTATATCTTGACTTTCCCGGAAGATGCTCTGCACGTTTACGCTGTGATCGAGAAGCTCAATCTCAGACGTCAAATTAACAGTGGACTTGGGCTGGCTGCTCTGTGGAACCACAGTCACGGCATAAACCGGATGTACGCCTGCCCCATGTCGCTGTCTAGAGACTTTAGCTTGAACACTCATGATCCCGTTGTAGGCGCTTCCGTTCCCAAAGGTGTATTCTTCCACGAGCGGAGCATATGCAATCTTTTTCAGGGTCGTCTTTCTTGATGCGATCATGGCGTGACACTTTGCAGCTGAATGAGTCTTCGTCGATGTGAGCTCTAGCGCAAGTACAAAGTCGTATGAATCATTTTCAGAATGAGCAGGTCGAAGTCTGGCCCATGTTCGCTGAGTCGATTCATTGTGGAAGTCCATGCCGGTATAGAGGAAAGCATTATCCTTATCCCAACATTCAGTCGGCCAGACATTGATCAACTCGAGGCCTTCGGTGAATATGTTTTCGACTGAGAATCCATAGCGACAGTCCTTCACACGAGTTTCTTCGGGACTAATCGACGCTAAAGCATGTATGGATGATGCTGGTGTATCACACGCCACGTCTGGCAACATTGTTGTCTTGCTGTTCTTTGGTCTGACGTACTCGCCACCTGACTCTCCCGGCGCAATGCGGGAAAGAGGAATCCCTACTACTTTTTCCCTGCCATCGTTGTCGTATCGACAGCTGAGAAGGCCATATGTGACCCCGGAACGATCAGAGTGAAGTGGTATTCGCAGTTTCAGGTAGCCGCGTAAAATATTCCCCTCTATCGTCGGAGTGCGGTTTTCCCTGGATGCAACCTTCCCACAGCCTGCAAATGCTGCGGGAGAAGAGGCTAGAATGCCCCCAACAAAATCCCTTGGGCGATTTCTAGAATCTGCCACAGTGATTTGTGGCCTCAAGCCCCATGCCAAGATTGAGTCGTCTGTGGTGGCATTGATTATCGTATCTTGAAGCCGGATGAAAGCACCATCGCCTTCTCCATATATCAGCGACATGACAACGTTGAAGATACCCAGAAGCGAATACGCAATGTCTTCTACCCTCTTGGTCTCTCGATTCGAAGCCCAAGACATGCGTTGTGCCACACTTGCTTCGCGTAGGTTAGAAGCACCCAGTAAAAACCGTGCCGGGATACCTGTTATGTCTCCTACGACTTCGGACAGTTGCAGCTTTGTACCCAAAGCTTGCCAGTCGCTACTGTAAAACATGAGCTCGCTCGGGGCTAGGAGCTCTTGTAAGGTCCATCCTCTCGTGAACCAACGACTTTTTCGAAACTTGGATTTCCACTTGGGGTTGTCCTTCGAGGGTACATCTTGGAGGAACGTATAACATGTCTTTGCTTCCTGGTACCAGCGGAACATGGAATTGATCGCCTCGCCCAACTCATTGGCATTGGTCTTGTCGATACAGCAAGTATCAATCCAGACATAGTCGAGTCCATCGGTTTTGGCTTGTCGCAGGCAACCTTCAAGCTTGATCGTTCCGATTCCTGGCTTGTCTGTGTCGCCTTGCTTGATTTCGCGGAAAGATATCTCCTCTTTGTCTGGCCCCCAAGTATGTGATAAGATGGCATACTTCGGTTTTTCGGCATGGAATTCCTCCAGTAGCCGGGTATGAACGTTGATGAGATGCATGTGAGGCGAGGGAGCCGGTTGGAATAGCTTTGAAGTCTGCTATCCTAAGTTCAGGAGGATGCTCTCGGGGCTCTCAGCAAGAGCAAGAGCCGAGACAGAGGAAATCTGATACAAAAAATGAGAGAACGTAATAATAAGTGCATGGGAAGAAACCAAGGGCAGAAACGGTGAAGTAGAAATGATATGGGAACCAGGTTTAGAGAAGTAGTAAGCCGCTAGACCAGGCAGTCAGTGGAAGAGGGGCGGATAAGCAGGACAAGCCCCGTCAACAGAGATTCTATTCGCCAGCCTCACGTTGACCGAAGGCAGCTGCGGCCCCAAGCAAGCGCCTGCAGAATGCAACATGTTCAATATGGATACTCAGCCCCATACTGTCTGGCTTGCGCCCCGATTGCCATTTCATCCGGAGAATGAACAGTCGCGAAGGGTTCCTCCAATCTAACGATGCGAATTGGCTGAAAACGAGGTATGTACTCTATCGATGCTAGGCCGCGATAGATTGGTAGAGGCAAGTTAGCAGGCTACTAATCGCTTGCGACGGATCATGGAACTTGTCTTGTATAATAATCAATGGAAGGATGCTCTTGGAGCCCAGTGGGGCTTCTATGTACTCTCAGATAAATAGCCCCAAACGCCTTTCGCCTGTAATCGATCATATCATTCATCGCCGCCCAAATCAGCCAGGGTCTTGAAAGCTGGTCCCCTCGGCGGCTGTCTCGTGCCGGGGCCAGCGCTCTTTGTGGATTTGACCGTCGGTGGGGGCGGGTTCACGCGGTTAAATTGCGACATCTCGGCCGCCTTGTGGGGATCAATCTACCAGTCCGTCAGCAGGCGGTTCTTCTTGCTCCCCTTCGGATCGACCGTGAACCAACGTACCGCAAACAGAGACACCAGATACAATCCAATAAACGTAATGATGTTGCTCAGAATATCGCGGTAGTGCCAAGCAAACGGCCGCTGGAGACTAGCCCGCGCGGGCTTATCCCCGCCGAGCGTCCGGCCGGGGGTCTTGAACGAGGCTGCGGAGCGGCCGCCCTTGTCAGGGAGCTTCAGCGCGTTTTGAATGGCCTGTGTGAGGGCGGGCGGGTTCGCGCCCTTGATGGTCTCGATCGCCTGGCCGCCGTGGAAGATGATGAAGGTGGGCATGGCGCTGACGCCGTGAGTGCGGGCGATGGTGGACTGGCTGTCGACATTGATCTTGCAGAAGGCGACCTTGTTCGGCTTGGAGTGTTCTTTCGCGAGACGTTCGACGTGGGGTGCGATCTGCTTGCAAGGGCCGCACCAGTCGGCGTAGACTGTCATGGTGTTTGTCAGCGATCTCACGGATGCGCGGGGGGGACGGCTGCTGAGAAGGCCACTTACAGTCTGCGATAACGACATTGTTACCGCTTAGAATGCCTTGCCATTGGCCGGCGGACTGGATGTTGATGAGACTCATGGCTTCAATGACTTGGCACAAAGTAACCAGGGCGATGAATACGTTGGCGCAAGTGTCACGAAGTTGAAAGGAGACAGAATTGAACCCTTGGGAGTCGTCCGCGGCGTAGCTGACGGATAGCTCGCGGCCTGGTCCCAGCGGAAAGGTGGCGGGTACCTGAATAGGAAGGCGGCCAGACTTGACTCCGCAGTTCTGCCGGATTTACCCCAGGATTATCGATAGCGGGACCATCACCCAGAAACTTTTTTGGGACGCTGCGAACATTGTCCCGAATTCTTCTTCAAGACGACATTTCCAGAGCTACCAGAATTACCTGCGCTCCAATCCCCTTCAAAATGGCCTACGATCAAGGAGCAAAGGTAATCCCATATTCGGAAAAATTTCCCAGACATTTGCTAATTTGCTGCAGAGGAGAAAGACTGACGAGGGCAGCTATGTCGACCCTTCAGAAAGCGGTAGCGGCCGCAAGTGGACAGTCTCCGTTGCAATTCCTAGCAGTATTCTCTCAGAGTATGACCGCAAATCATGCCCAATGTCTTTGGTATAGATACTAACCCTTCTCCAGTGCTCTTACAGCTGAGCGCCGCAATTCCGTAGCCGGTCTCATCGCCCGCGCTCTCGCCGTCTTCTCCGTCGATGAGATCGTAATTTTCGATGACAGCCCGACCGAATCCCGCCCCAAGAGCGTCGACACAAAAGCCTACACCGGCGACATCGACCCCTGCCACTTCCTCGAGCACCTCCTCGGCTACCTCGAAGTCCCACCCTTCATGCGCAAAATGCTCTTCCCCCTCCACCCGAACCTGCGCCTCGCCAGCCAGCTGCCCTCGCTCGAGATGCCACACCACCCAAACCCGGCCGAATGGCTTCCCTACCGTGAGGGCGTCGCCGGCAAGGGAACGCCCCGGGGCACCATGATTGATGTCGGTCTTAAGGACCAGGTCCTGATCGAGGACGAGGTCCCCCCCAATACCCGCGTGACGTTGTACCACCCGGACCAGAGATCGCAAAAGGCCGAGGCGTGCGACCCGTCGGCTCCGAGGGAGGAGGGCGGCTTCTACTGGGGATATCAAGTCCGTCGCGCCAACTCGCTGACGGCGGTATTCACAGAGTGCAAGTTCGAGGGTGGCTACGACGTCAGTGTTGGTACATCGGAGCGCGGACGCACACTCTCAGAGGCCTTCCCCAGCGCCGAGCCCCTAGAATTCAAGCATCTTCTCATTGCGTTTGGTGGACCCAGAGGTATCGAGTATGCGGCGTTGAACGACAAGGAGCTCGAGGGTATGGATATGGGTCCTTCAAAGGCCAAGGAGCTGTTTGACCACTGGGTCAACATCCTGCCTGGCCAGGGCAGCCGTAACATCAGGACAGACGAGGCTCTGTGGGTTGCGTTGACGAGCATGAGAAGGTTGTGGTATGAGGTCTGATACGCTCTGTGATGTTCAGGGGCGCTGTGTTGGACCGGCATCTTGACGGAGACATGATACCCATAATAAAAGTTTGATTCCATGAACTGACTCTTTCGTTGATGAAATCTCATCGTGCAGGCTGTTGAAGTATTGTGAGAATACTGTCCATATCAGAGAGACCCGTTATGCGCCATCATTCGATATGCCAAATACATGAAGGAGGATCCAGCAAGTTGGATGACATTCAAGTTTATAGGAAATTGATTCATTGCTTGTTTCGATGCGCCATAAGTATACCAATGATATTGTAAATTGACCAAAGCAATTGTCAGTGCTACTCACTGAAAGAGTCTCTTCCATGGCATCTCCTACTACTATCACAAGAAAAAGGAGCGGCGGTCGTTACTACTTATCCAATTTCCCAATCTTCACTGCGTTTTTAACTCCTGCAGAGCGGACAAGTAGTTCGCCCAGTGCGAATCCCCAGTCGATCCTCCTAGAGACGATGGCAAAATTCGCACTGTCTCGCGGCCCCTAGGGTGGTTAAAAATGCAGTGCGAAAAAGGTAAGTGACAGGGATCGCGCATGTAGCATCTCGGGATTGGCTAGCATCACGAGGGGATGGCGAATCTATTCAAGAAGTGAACGAAACCCATGCTGACATCTGATATCATCAGTCCAGCCTCATCACTCTCCGACAGACGGTCCCTGAGCGGCATCACTCACGCCAACGAAAGATTGGTCTCGATGTGGCGATGACAAAAAAGAATTAAGAATATCATTACTTATACAGCCAAGAAGTAAACATCTCAGTGCTGATACAAGGCAATACCAGCCGTGAACCCAGCAATATTATCCTTGTAGAACGCAATGTCCTTTCCATACCGCGTAACCATGGCTGTCGTGCCCACAATCTGCAGATTGTAGATGTCAAAGTTATCAGTCGCGGTGCAGTTGCCCGGCGCATCGCGCACATCGACAATACGCTGCTGGCACCTGGCTCCGGCGCCAATCTGGCAGCACGCCGTGCTGTAGTTGTTGAAGAAGGAGTAGTGTCCCGCCCCGAACGCGACGACGTTCTGGCTGCCGATGACGCGGAGACCCCAGGCCATCTTGCAGGGCGGGCCGTTAGGGTCGGCGTCCTTGCATTCCGTCTCGAAGTCTGGGTCGTGGTAGCCCTTGACGCGAGGGAAGGGGATCGTGGCTGGCGGGTTGGGTTGGTACTAATCGTCAAGGTCAGCTTCATGTAAAAGAGTTGGTTTTCATGAGAGGGAATACGTACGTAAGGGGTCTCGGACTGAATCTGGCCCATGTACACATCTCTGGTCTTGAAGAGCATGTATTGGTAGAGGGTATGGTGCTCAACTCCAGAGGCGGACAGCCAGATCTTGCCAGCGGTCGACTCGATAAGCAAACCACGACCGTTGTAGATGGTAACCTGCTTGTAGTCGGGGTCCTCGAGGTCGTGATCGGCAGTCCAGATCCAGCAGTTCTCTTGGAGAAGTCCACTTAAAGATTGTCAGCCCGCATTGTTCACAGAAGAAGATCCATAATCAGGGGTAACTCACGAAGCCGGCTTAGTGATGTGCATACTCATCCACGCCGCAATGCAGTTCTTGTCAATGGTATCCGCGGTGACAGTAGCGTTAGGAGTGGTAGGGCACTCCTTAAGCTGTTGCTGCGTGCCAGCGAATCCTCCGACGCGGATATGCACATCCCACATGCCAGACGGCTCGCCGACCGTGTTGAGGTTGTACTCAATAACCTTGGCACCCGGTGCAGATCCGCGCGTGGACACAATCATGTCTGACCACTCGATCGTTCCGCACTGGCCCGGGATAGCGACCTTCACAACGGGGTGAGGCTTCTCGATATCCTGGAACTTCTCACCGCCGCCCATGATAATGGAGGCTAGGGCCTCACCCACAATGCGAGCTCCGGGAGGGATGAAGACGGTGTCAGAGACGTAGTAAGTTCCCGCGTCGACGAAGGCGAGGAGGCCAGCGGCAGGGTTCGAGGCGACGTAGTTGAAGAGGTTGTTGAGGGCCACCGTGTCGTCCGTCACACCGTCACCGCGAGCACCGAAGGAGCGGGCCGAGATAACGAGGCTTGAGGGGACATCTTCGTAGTGCGGCTTGGAGCGCTCGTAGTACTTTGTCGTGCCGTTGGCGGAGGTTCCGAGAAGGGCTGGGTAGACGGGGAAGTAGCCCGCGTCAGAGCCGGTGTAGTCGGTTGGGCCGGTTGGTGTGTAGATGTGACCCATGGCGAAGCCCTGGGAGACGGTGGCGCTCGAGGTTCCGGCGATGATGGTGTTGTTCTTGGGTCCGAGAAGGATAGTCTGGACCTGGGAGAAGGCGACATTCTCCATTACGAGAGTGCCGGCCGTGACCGGCACCGTAACGCCGGGCTCACGGCTAGTGCGAATCGCTGTTTGGGTGTTGACGAACTCAGAGTCCAAAAGAGTGATTGAAGAAGTGCTGTTGTCCTGCATACGGATGCCGATGCCGCAGTTCTCAACGTAGATGTTCTTGTACGTCCAGCCCCAGTCCCAAAGTTGGTTGATGGCGACCTGAGCGTTCCAGAAACGAAGCTATTCACACACAGCGAGTCAGCAACCAATCTTCACTTTCCCACAGCTATCGAAGGGCCGTTAATACATTACGAGCAGTGTATTGCTGGTTGCCAAAATTGACGCCGTATTGACCTCCGTAGAAGTCAAGATCGTTGAGAAGGCCGCCTGAACCCTCCTCGATGAAGATGCCGACATGCTTGCTCGACGAGCCCTCAGCAAGGCGGAACTCGCAGTTCGTGATAGCAGTAGCTTGTGACGAAGGCCAATGAATTCCAAAAGCAGCAGCAGAGGCAGGAATGGCTGTGGTGTCAAAAACGAGGTTGCGCACTTGTCTGAAGAAGACGTTGGTGGCTCCCCAGCTAAGGCCATTTGCGCCATACTGTGGTGGGTGTGTTAGTCAATTACTCCACGCACAACACAACTAATGCAATTGACATAATTGACAAAATGCATCTTTTCCATGACTAAAAGCCATAGAATTTCGCAAAGTTAATTACATACCGGGTTGCCATCGAGGAGGCCGAGGGTGGTGTTGGTGGGGAAGTCGGCCACGGCCTTGATCACTGGGCGATCGGTCGGATCACCAATGATTTGCGTGTAAAAGTAGTCGATGATAGAACCCGAAATGAGATAAGTTCTACAGCAAATCGTCAGCTAGTTCATCCTTCTTCATTCTTCTCTCATTCAATTGAATTGCAATTCCCAAAGACTCACCCGGGAGGGAAGTAGACGGTAGCAGGCGACGTCGTCTCGCCCTTGCACTTGCCCGGCGCGCACCGCTCACCGGAGCTGATGGCGAGATTGATCGCCGCAGTATCGTCCGTCACGCCATCGCCCTTTGCGCCAAAGTCCTTTACGTTACGGAAGACCTTGTAGTTCGGGTCCGGGTGGTAGGGGGAGATGCCCTGGTGAGCAATGTCTTCCATCCAGTAGGCCGCTTTGGCGAGGGTCGCGGCCGCGAGCCAGAAGGCGGCTGTGACGCGCATTTTGACGGGTTTCTTGTTGATTTGCTTTTCGAGTAAGGTGAAGATACTATGATTACGAGGAATTCGAATGAGTGTGGTGGAAGGGAGAGCGAGGTAGACTGCGCTGGTGGGATTTCAATGAGTGGATGAGTTCGGAACTCGATGGAGAGATTTGTGTAATGAACGTGGTCACTTCCCCTCCTGATCAATAAACCAGCAAGGTGAAGATTAAAAGAGATAGGAAAAAGAGAGGCGTGAGCAGGAAAGTCAATCAAGTAATAGAAAAAGGAGTGGCGCGATTCTCAGAAGAATCAGCAATAAGGGCAACGGATCAGAAAGCTATAGACATTCAGGGACCCCCAGCAGTGGGACGAACCTTGAGATCGGGTAGATTACTATTCACACTCTCAGGCCCGGACGTCCCGAGTAAGTGGAAGATGAGTACAAATAGGCGTAGGGGAAAAAGGAACAAAGTTGACGGAGCGACAAGGGGTGAAGGGCGACAAGCCTGGGATACTTTATTAGAGTTGGGCTGAAGTGGAGGAGACGAGGTCGAGAGAGCTGTGGGAGCCGTGGAACGACGGGTTCAACGCTACTCAGCCTCTCAGGAACCAAGAACCGCGCTTTTGCGGGACGTTTTGCCGTTCGTTTCTTGATAGACCAAGAAAGTATCATAAAAAAGGTTCTAAAAAGGGATAGACTGGGGGGGATGAACGTGGGCAGAAAATCAAAAGCAGTGTGTCTCATTTACTTAGCTTCCCGTAGCTTTTAGTCCTGCTTTACTCCCTCGCTCATTCCCCGCGCGCGTCTTACTCAATTCGCTTCCCAACATGGGACAGACGGACAGGATGACTGTAAATGCTATGTCATGCAGGGAAGAAATGACCACTAGATGCGTAGACGTATTTATGCCGGCCCAGAAAGCATTGTTTGCCTCTACAATGACCGGGTGAACTGCTGCACATCTCATCTTTGACAAGATTCAATTCAAAAGGCGCAAAGCTTCCAATATTTACTTCCCGACCCAACGCGCTGACGAGGCAGTCATCCGCTAGGCGTCCGAAAGGCGTCTTGTGGCTGGCTGTCCACGCCGTTCAGGTACACCAGGCTGTGACAAAGAAAGCAAGCTTCTCAGTTGTTTTAGTGTGAATCCAGCCTACGGATACTTCATGGGCAACCCACGAGGGGGGAGGTGGAGTGCATTGGAGCCTTTTAGAGGGTGTGCTAGGCCTGTGTGGGATAGGCCGGGGCGGGAAATGATGAGTGAGGGGGAAATGAGGGACGCCTCCGGGACCGTGAACGCGCATCATTATTGCAGGATGCATATGCAGCTGCTGATCTGCTTTGGTGCTGGTGATCTACGGATGAAGTCGTGTGGGTGAGTGAGCGAAGAGAGGTGGGAGGGCATGCATGAGAGCTTGGCCTAATGAGAGAGAGGCATTTCACGGTGAGAAACCAACCTAGAGGAGACGCCCAGGGTGTCTTAGTCTGAAGGGAGCCAGTGGATGGAGTGAAATTCCACTCATCGCATGGAACGAGGGGAGACTGAACGTTGGCCGTTGGCGTTTACTCTCCACGGGAGCCTATGCTCTAACGCGATGTTCGGCGATGCTAATTCTTGACCAAGGACACTTATCGTTTGTTTCAACTTTCGATAATCGCTTTTGCTGAATGTCGCCGGGGATGAACGGAGAAGAAACTTCTCGGGAAAGATGACAGGGACAGGACCAAGCTTTCCCCCGACCTGGAAAGAAAAGTGATGGGACGGTGCATTGGTGTTGGCCGGGGTGGTCCAGGCCAGCTTTTCTCTCGCTTTGCGGCTACCAGATTCTCGGCCGCCCCCTTGGCCATTGGGTTGGTACATCTATCGCTCGTCCATTGATGCATGAGGGTAGCATCGCTTATCCCCAAAGCCAACAGCTCCCCTGTAAAAAATGCTCAGCTGAAAAAGCCAAGATCAAAGCAGACATGAGCCGCGTATGCCCTCATTCTCAGGCGCCCATACCTCAGTAGATCCCGTGTTATTTGAAGGGAGCCCGCGGGATCAGAGGTGCAGGCCAAGAGACTGATAAGTAAAGGACTCCTTTCTTGAAGACTCGACCGTTAAGGTGTCTCTCCATTCACGCGCACTAAACCCCGATTCAAGAAATCGATAACAGCCCTATCCGGTGAGTTTTTGAACGCGGAACACGCATCAGGAACGCCGGGAAATTAGGGCCGTCTCTCAAGACCACGCCATCTTCTCCCTTCTTCGAGCTGAAGATGCGGAAATCCGACGTCTCTGGACTTTTTCGATTCCTGCCTCCTGAATCCGATCTTGGCTCAGACAGAGGGTCCGTAGATTGGTATGCGATTGCCAGGACCAGGCACAACGAGGCGACTAGGTGGTTCGAGGTCTTACCCCTGAGGATTCCGACGATTCATCAATCGGCCGACTTATGATCGTGGTACAAAAACGCCGGAGACCACCCATTCGAATTGGTAGAGAAGTGAAAGGAGGAGGAAGTAAGGTTGAAATCATACGAGTAGATAGCTCCAGATCCACCGTACCCGAGTTGGGTCATCATACCCCTTTGAACATGGCACGCACGGAGTAACATGAGACCCGGATGTAAATTCATAGCTCTTAGTGGCCATTGTTGAAGACCACCCGGCATCCGTATATTCTTCTAGGTCTACTATGCACCTAGGTTGTATGTCGAAAGTGTGCCACCCGGGGGTAGAAGATGGCGATGCCCATGATGAATGAAGTTCCCGTCGTCCAGCCCAAAAATATTAACGCCAACCATGCCATCTAACCCCCCTTTGACAATTATCCATCTCATCCCCTAGTCTATTTCATCACCATCCTCACAGATCGTACATCCTCAATTCTCGCTGCAAAAGTACAGCAACAACCCGGTCTAAAGCGTCTTGAACCCCTCCTCCAGAGCAACAGTCTGGCCAAGCCTACCGCTCGCGGCCATGCCAGCCTTCTCGCCCGCCCTCTTGCGCAGCACGTTCTCGATAAACGCCTCGCCGGCCTTGTAACTGCTCCGCACCAGGGGACCACTGGCACAGTACAGGAATCCCATATCCAGCGCGCGCTGCTTCCACATCTCGAACTCGTCGGGGGTGACGTATTTCTCGACCTTGAGGTGGCGCTTCGTCGGGCGCATGTACTGGCCGAAGGTGACGACGTCGACGTTGGCTTTGCGAAGTTCTGTGTTTCCCCAAATGTTAGCATTTCTTTCCGGCCTTGACTTCAATTCACGCGGTTTCCTGACTGTAAGCCAGAGAATGATAGGGACAAACGTACGCCTCAAAGCATCCATAATCTCCTCCTCCTGCTCTCCCAAGCCAAGCATCAGACTCGTCTTGGTAATCATCTCCGGCTTCACCTCCTTGACCCGCGCAAGCACCTTGATACTCTGCGCAAACGTGGCCCTCCGATCACGCACATACGGCGTCAGCGCCTCCACCGTCTCAACATTGTGCGCATATACATCCAAACCGCTCTCCGCCACAATCTTCACCATGTCCAAGTCGCCCATAAAGTCGCCGGTCAGCGCCTCGACCAGCAGACTCGGCTTCTTGGCCTTGATCTTGCTGATTGTCTCGGCAAAATGCCGCGCTCCGCCGTCCGCCAGGTCATCGCGGTCAACAGACGTCAGAACAACGTATCCCAAACCCCACCTAGCCAGCGCCTCGGCCGTGTGCTCCGGCTCATGGGGGTCCAACGGCGCCGGCGCGCGGTTGGTCTTTACACTGCAGAAACGGCATCCGCGCGTGCACGTGTCGCCCATGAGCATGATGGTCGCCGTCGCTGCGCTCTTGGAGGAGCCGCCCCAGCACTCGGAGATGTTGGGGCACTTGGCCTCCTCGCATACCGTGTGCAACCCCAGACCGCGCAGATCCTTCTTGATGGACTTGTAGTTCTCGTTGCCGGCGGGGATGGGGGTCTTGAGCCACTCCGGGAGGCGGGTGATGGTCTTCTTCTTGCCCGTCGGGCCCGTGACCTCGACGGTGCGAATCTCGTAGGCCTCGGCCTCGGAGAGGGCCGCGGGGTCGCCCTTGCTCGCGATGAAGTCGTCCAGCGACGCGAGGCTCTTGTCCTTGAAGTAGGTCGGTCTGCGGGCTTTCGGGGGTTGCGATGCTGCTTCGGATGTTGTGCCGAAGGTGGGAGGAACGGTGGCGAAGGCTCGGGAGCGAGCCGACGAGGCGAGAGCCCGCCGCAGAGGAGCCTGCACGCGGGCAAGAGGTGCTATGGGCGATGGCATTGCAATTAACTGTCGTTTGTGTTTCGTTTGGTTCCCACTCGAAGTTGCCCGTGTGATTGCAACAGCCGACGATGTTGCGGGCGAGAGAGCTTGGTTGAGAGGTTGATGCAGACAACAGCTGTGATGGGGCAAAAAAACAGGTCCCAAGAAAAAATGACCACTAGAAATTAGGCCCTGCAGCTGGCTACACCCCCCGGTCCCCGGATTGAATCGGCATATGGGGGGGCGGTGATTGCACCTCGACCAATCAAAACCGGCCGGCTGTCTGACAGCGGCAATGCTTATTAAGAAGGCTTATCGAAATGTCGGCGTACCGGGGCTTTCCGTCCCAACGGTTTCGTTTTGCAAGGGCCGAGGGGTCGTTGTCTTACTCGCTTCCCGGATCTTTCCAATCAAGAGGTCAGGATTGCCAATGCTGCGTGGAATCATGAGCCAAGGCCTCATGTCCCTGTCACTTGTCGTGGTAGGAGCATGCAAGGGTTTGATGGAACAGAGCCATAAGCTCATGTCAGTGAATTCGTTCAACTATGCTACCTGTAAATGCTTCTTCTCAAGTCCTTAAAACTCCTTTCAATGGCCTCCAAGCCCCCCTCGCAAGGCAAAGTCGTCTCAGACCATGCCATCATTCAATCAAAACGGTCGTCAATCCGAAAATATCAAAGCAAATCCATCGCGTCCTCCTACCGACTGGGCAATGTCAGACAACCCAAGCAAGCGAAAGCCAAGGTTAAACCTTCGAAAAGAGCAACCTCGGAAGTGCAGCTTGATCTGTCCAACCCCGGCCGGCAACATACAGCAATAGGGGTATCAACAACTCGAAGAAGAGTGAAACTTTTGTTCCATCACGAGAACTCCGGTAAATCCCTAAATCATCCATCCTGATCATTTCCGTCTTAAATCCTCCCTTGAGAAAAGACGTTGCGAAAGATCTCGTAAATATCATTTCCAGCCAGCAAGCACACCTGCAGCAACATCAGTGCCTGGCCAGGAACTCGAGCCAACGACAGCCTGAAAACCATCAGGCGTGGATTGACTCGATGCCATCCCCAACACGACTCGCCAGTCTAGAGAACCAGACAGTTGAATGTGTTGAAGAACGCCCTGGGTGATCATGGCCAACGACGTGCATGAAGGGCAGATCGACTACGCATTCCATGCGACCCTTGTGCTGCTGGGGAAGAATCGAAACATTAAAACATGAGGTGGCAAGCCGTCCGCCACCCATAAAGAAAGGCGGCGGACAGTCAGTGTCGTTTGAAGTCAGAGTGAAAAAAGGTTGATCGCTGTCAAGAAGCCCCAGTTGACTAGCGTGTCGGTTCCTTTCCTGCAGGATGGCGATGCAAGCGTCGCACATGGTTGGTGTCGAAGAGGAATAGGGTATAGTGTGTGCCGTCAACTCAAGTGGTTTCCCAATCTCAAGGTCGTGAAGTTCGTAAGAATAGGCCGCACTCACATCGGTAGCGATGTTGCGCCGAACCAGGGTTGGAGGCGATGACAAAAGAGAAGGCTGAAAAGATGTCGCATCGAAGAGTTCGGTATGGCATTCAGATGCAGTTGGCAACATTCCTCCAACCACATCGCAACTTTTAACCCGTCGTCCATTTCCTCACACCTTCGTCTTGCGCATCCAGTGATGCCGCTTTACAACATGATAGCAGCGACCATACCAGCAACACCAGCGAAAGCCAGGTTACCGGCGTTGAGAGCGGCGCCCGCACTGGATTTCGAGGTAGTTGCAGCGGTAGCCGCGGCAGTTGCAGAGGCAACAACGGAGCCGGTGGGCTTGAACGTCGCGGTGCTGTTGCCGGTGCCGTAGGTCATGGTGGTGGTGTGCGCGCGCTCGAGAGTAATGGTCTTGGTCTGGGTAGCCGTGGAAGTAACCGTCGTCGTATCACCGCTTGAGGTCTGGGCGAGCGCCAAGACGGGCAAGAAAGCAGCAAGAATCGTAGTGACCTTCATTGTGTCTGTAAGTGGGTATTTTTGGTGATTGTACTGGTCAACTGTCGAAGCCTGACGAAGTATAGACCGAATCGAATATGTATGTGCGTCGGAAGTAATCCGTTCCACACTATGATGCGTATGCTTGGTGTTGGGTCTTTCAAAGATCGTGATGTAAGTCGTACTGCTTGCCTTGTTGCTAAGCGTGAGATGGGACAGCCAGATGTATATATGTGTTGGCGTGTTGACTGTTGTGTTCAAGCCAAGGTAGTGAGTGGTTTTTTGGCGGGGAGCGCTTGTTGTTGGTTTGCGACGAGAGGGCGTCTGTCCGCGGATGTAAATAGGAATGAGTGTTAGTCCGAATACTTCGAGTAATTCAGGTTTGGTGATGTTTGTTTCAACGACTGTGCGTGAAGCGAAAGAAGGGTGAAGCAGTAGGAGACTTTGCCAACGAAGTCTGTGGGTTATGGATCGGGGGGGAGTGGTTTGAATAAGAGGATGCTGGAGAGAGGACCCAGACTCGCGAGAAGTGGGAAAAGACGTGGGTTTTGGATGTGGGGAGGCAAGCGACGGGGGCAGGCGGATCAGGCGAGGGTTACGGATGCAAGCGTCGGGTCAAAATGAGCAGCAACAACGATGTACTCCGTACCTTTACCCGGGGGCCTGGCAACCTGGGAGTCTGGGAGACGTCTGGAGGTCCAGGATCCTCCCAGGCGGCAGGGCCTCATCCCCGTGGACCGTGAGCCTGTGAGGTGACTGGCAGGGGCGACGACGATGCAGGCGCCGACAGGGAAGGCGCTCACACCCAAAATGAAAGCCAAGCCCTGTCCACGAAAGAGATGGAGGAAGGAAAGGACGTTAGCTGTGGTCCGTGAGCCTGTGAGAGGGCAAGAGGTGGAGGTGCTCGGCCCTACCTTCCCTGTCCTTACCTGCCAGTTCTTTCCAGATGTATCCCGGGGAAGGAGTATGTACAAGTAAGAAGAGACGGCAGGTACGGCTGGGACGGGACAGTGACACAGGAGGGAAAAAGGAGATGAGATGCTTGCTGCGGTGCGAGTCGCAAGTCGGGCCTGGTCTGCTACTGAGAGTCTGTAAAAGCCAACCGAATTGTCGCAACGGAGGCCATCGTCACTCGGCCGGTGAGGTATCACAGAGGTAGCTGCAAGGTACCCGTGTCCAAGGCTGCTCTGTTTAACCCTGCTGGCCATGCTGCAAGCCCACCATCCTCCTAGAGGCACCAAGTACAATGAACATTTTTAGCCGCCAAGGTTCAGCGGTGGTAGCTTGTACAGACGACCATTCGTATGCAGGCTCAATATGCAGGCAGGGGTCTGGATCTTCGCGGGAAATTAAGGCGCAAAAGCACAGCATTGCGTTCGCTGGCAGTCAACCACGTTACCTTGCGCCTTGCCTTGGTGCGCTTTGTGAATGGATAATTGTGCAAACAACCAACCGCCAGCTATTCATCACGCCAGCAACGACGGATCGGCAGGGTGTCGATTGGAAGCTGTTCGTTGTTTGCCCTGACGCAGTGACAGCGCTTTTCTTAGAAGCCTTGTGTGATCCTGACGCGAGCTGAGCGCAATCCGCAAGTCTCAAGAGCCAGCAATAGAAGCAAGAACCCAGAATAAGCAACATCCGTTGCGGGCAGTGGCTAGCGGCGCCATGAATAGTGCCATTCTTTTTTACTTCTTATTCTTCCGGTTGATTCCAGGCGGGTAGTCCTGAGAAGTCGCTCGGCCGAGCTAAGACGGAAACAACACCTTGTGCCGGGCGAGACAAGCCCAACGGTCCATCACTCGGCTTGCTTATTCTTGATGTCCAAGACAAAGTCAGGCCGGGGTTGACAGAAGGAAGGAGAGAAAGGCATTGCTACCAGCCGCAAACGGGCTTAGTAGGCGGTGGATGTTCGTACAATGCTCTCTAACAGGGCGAATAGCGGCAGCATTATTGAAGAGTTAAATGGCATAATTTGCACCTCGTCATTTGGATCCCCTCGCCAATGCGACACAAATTGCCGCGAAATGGACGAAATGGGTGGCACACGAGGAAAGAAGAGCCCGAATCGTCCATTCCCGATACAGCGACGATGTGAGTGGGCTTTTCATAAAAGATTGAATTGCACAATTTCCCCGAGCCACCAGCACCTGGTGATTGGTCTAAGGTGCGGTGGAAGCGGGACCCAGCTGGTGAGACCCAAGGCTTCTTGTCCTTCCGTTTCGCGGCTGGCCAACTCGTTCCTGCATTTCACTGAGAAAATGGTTCCTGACGCTAAGCCTTGGATGATCAGCTCAGAGTGTCTCGTGCGCTCTGACTGGCCGGGGGTGCCTGAGTGCCTGCAGCCAGTTGGTTGGTTGGCTCATGAGTGGGGTGGAGCGTTAGAGAGGGACGGGAAAGAAAGAAGAGTTTGCCGTCAGTGCGGTATTTTGGAATTTGGAAGGAACTGAGCGATTGGGAAAGACGGAGGGAAGTCACTGAGAAAGTCGCTTCCAGTAGGGGCAGCCAGCAAGGACTCACCCTGTTGCCTCCCCCCGTTCCTTCCCAAAAAACGAGTGTCAAATCTTAGGATTCTCTCCTTCCTTCCCAGAACGTTCGTCCGACGGTCTGTGCAGTCGCAACATGGAAGTGAGTCGCGGTTGCTCATCGCCCGGGAAATGTCATCATCCTTCATCCCTATTCCCCGTTCAGATCACTTGCGGAGAAGCCTCTTCTAGTGTCGATTTCCTCATTCTTAATTTTACTGACCTACGCCGCTGTAGCCTCTCCGTACGGATATTCTTCGTCCGGGCAGCATGGTCAATTCGGATGCCAATTCGCAGCTCGCAGCCCATCCATCGTCAAGTTTGAACGGGGCCGGCCGTCGACGGTGACCAGCAGCAACACAACCCGGACAAAATCGTCTCATGTGTCTCAGTCCCATCTTTGTCTCTCCGTCCAAACTCGCACTTCAACGATAATCAAACTTGGGGGCTGCAGCTGCAACCGCAAGTCCTCGGATGAAACCCGAAATCCTCCCCAGGGTCATGTCCACCAACATGGACCAACCTGAACTTCTGGAGATCACGCCGGAGATCAATGATTTTGGTGGGCCAACATTGCTGTGAACTTCTCAAGAGGGAGACTCCCTTCTCGCCAGGGACCAGCGGCCGGCCATGAATAATGGATCATGAGCATCGCCTAGGTCCTCACGTTGCTTGACATGGGAGTCTTGACTCTGGACGGCCCGAGCTTGCCCACTTCGCGCATCGGTCGCACTAATTAGAACCTCGTCACCTCGCAAGTCGTCGCATGCCCCCCTCCTCGTTGCCCCTATCCGTCGCGACTTGTGCACAAACTGCAAGGCCCTTCAACAGGCCCTCGTCGCAACAGGGCCATCGTGACTCCTCTTTCGTGCCACCAACCCGTCACCAGTGTCTGCGGAAACTGCTCATTCAGACGCACAACGACCGGCCATTACCCCGTACAAGTTGCTTCCCGGTGCTTCGCTGCCACAATGTGAAACTCAACTTTGTGCGGTCCTTGAGAGGAGGTTCCGGGCGCTTACATACACTACTCGTTAGGGACCTGCGAGCAAACCATTTGATCAAAGTCCTGCTGGATTGAACCGTCTAGGCCGCTCACAAGGCCTGTCGAGACCCACGGCTGCCACCGCAGCTACTGGTGAGAAGGCGAGGTTCATGGATACAGAAAATGCTCTGGAGTCTGCTGTGAGTCCTACGCATTGCAGCTGGAAACTCGCGGTAACCGCGCCGCCTCTGCTAGTAGACTACCTTAAGCCAAGCTAGGGACACTCAAGCGAGCCCGGTTACTGGGGAATGATTTCTCTAAACGCCCCAAACCGTAAACGGTTGCCCATTCATTCCCCCTTCTCCGTGGCAGCCTGGCCCGATCTCGACCTCTTCAACTTAGCAAACGCCTCTTGGCAGCTTTTTACCGGTTGGTCTTGTCCTTCAACGGACCGAAAGGGGGGGCGAAAAGAAGAAAATTCACAGCTGTTGTTGCACGCCACCAAGCACAAGAATGAGACGTTGCGATATACTTAGACAACGGCTTCCAACGTATTTTCGGTGGGTCGAAGATCGCGTCGCAGCGCCGGCGCTTTGCGGACACCACACGTTCCTTCGTTGGTCTTGGGCCATCAGTCTCCCTCTGACCTACTGTCCCGTCCTCTACTGCGTTAAGCTGCGCGCTCGCTAGTTGCAGCTTCGGCTGTGATACGCGAAGTTGGAATATCATGCAGAGACACTGGCCAAACTCAAGACCATCCTATCTTTGCTTCTGTGTAGTCTACACCTCGTAACATGTCTCGGACTCCTCGTCTCAACGGCCACATGCAGCAGCCTGCAGTTCGTATGCGCAACGCAGGCTGCCGCTGCGTCCTCGGCATTTGAACCCCAATTGCGCTGCACGAACAATGACCTGCAGCACAGCAAACATACCCTGAGCCAGGTTACAGTCGTCCTGGAGCCGTTAGAGCATCCTCCAACACTGGCCGATTCACAAGAGATTGCTCTCCCTCAGATTCCCTTTGCCTCAAGAGTCAACGGCAACCTCGACTCGTGGCTCTCCACACCGGCACAACATGACGTTGCTGTTCGAGTGGGAACGCAGCCATGTGGGCTACGGTCAAAAGACGACAAATTCATGGGTTCCATGGGTACGAAATAGGGGACCTTCTCCTGAGGAACCCGGACGGCGATTCCTCCTCCCATTAACTTGATGCGAAGCGATGTCCGGAGCCCCGCCCCCGTCTCCCGATCCCTGAGCCGATTATCCAGCTTCCAGCAGCAGATTACCTCGTCAGCGTCGTCATCGCCGTCGTCGGCATGACAGATTACAGTCACTGGACAACCTATGGGCCGTGCTACGAGGATGGCTCCAAAGTAGGATTCGGCTGAGGAAGACAGCTTTCATGCAGCTGCCTCGAGAACGTCACCCAAGTGACCGGATTCAGGAACATCGATAATCATGGATCTCCAGAAGAATAGGTATCAGCAAGTACTTGGGTCACAGACGACCAGAAGTCAATGAGTCGTTGTTGCTGTTAAGCACCCTGGCGGCGTCCGATCTTGACATCCGATGAAACAAAGGCCGTTCATCTATCAGCTGCGTTTTGAAACGGAGCACATGGCTCGTCTGAGCGTGCACTTATTTCCAAACCCTTGGGGTCAGTGACGAACATGGGCTGGCACCAGTCCCTGCATCTACGGATTGGCAAACAAATGTGTGCATCTGTGCATACCAAGCTCAGACGATGCGTTTGAATTTATGAGAACTTCGGGGCCGAAACAATCTCGACATCGCCGAGTGTTGCACGTTGTAAGTTGCGACCAGGAGCTCCGCCTATTATTGTGCTAAGCCCTGAGCTGAGGATGCTAACACGCGACAGACTCCAACAGTATCGCTGTCTCTCTGACAGCCGCTCTGCCCCATCAATGCGCGACTCTCCAAATTCTCCTCATTTGCCCTAACAGTAAAGTTCTGGGCACATTCAGTGAAGCGCACTGAGCAAGGCAATGCCCAAACTCAACTGACGATGCCAAAGGTAGTCTGCAGCAGCCCAGCAAACACTGCGCCTTGGATGACTTCGTCCACCTGCAAGATTCTCAAGTTTGCTTGGAGATCAATCGACCAGTGCAAGATATTAGCGCCGGTTATCACCGGTCTATTAGTCTAGTTGGTTAGGACGTCGGATTCTGATTGTCGGAACTTCCGTAGGCCCAGGTTCGAATCCTGGATGGACCTCTTCTTTTGCAAATTACGCAAAGATGGCATTAAATCGTCTTTCTTTTGGTTCAGAGTTGAGGTTGAGGTTGGGGCATTGCTCTTGATGTTACGACGTTAGCTTTTGTCCTACAAACCCCGAATCGATCCTGGATAGATGGTGGTTTGTCAAGGTGTCCCGTAACTCACTGATATTAGGGCCAAGTCCAGGTCCGCTTGTCAGCCAGAAGGCCGCCAACTTGGCACCGGATTGAATCCGGTCGAATTCTTTGAACAAAGCCTTTGGAAAGAATTACTGCCTTAGATACTAGCGCCAGTGACTTACCATGGAGACTACAAGCGGCGAAGGTTCTCCTCAGCAAGCTTAAGGTTTAGAACATTTGGGTCTTGATCTTGAAGCACTCTAAACCGATGCACGCTTTCTGGTTGTGATAACATATGGTCAAGCCATGGCATACTTCACAGCAGCTTTCATTCATAGCAGGGGCAGCAATACACATAAGCCTTTCAATATCGACTAACGGTAGTACGACCTACCGCAAGGAACACAGAATCGGTGACCTTGCTTCGCGGTCCGGCCACAGCCGCGCATACAAAGTCCCGAACGCTGCAGGCTGCCGGCATGTATTATCCTGCCGCAAGGGCTGCAGAAGCGATGGCCGGGTAAGGCAGGCGCGATATTGCATCGTAGACAGGCGGACATGATGGTCTTGAATTCGTGTGTAGCGCGCTATATTTGTAGACCTATGGGCCGTGTTAGCTTGAGTCACTGAAGAACAGAAGGTACTAGATACAGTCTCGCTAACCCTTGATTTATGAAAGTGCTTGATAGTAGCGTCGTGGATTGATTATACCTTTGTAATTATCATGAGGTAGAGATTGATCATCAATGACAATGATGTCAAAGTTGATCAGCAGAATGGAGAGAGCGTGAGATGAGAGTAGGTTTCTAATTCCAGACAAAGCGAAGGCCCGAGGGAATATGACAGACTTATATCTCCTACCTCATATGTTTGTGGTAGCCGCATTTGCCGATGAAGCCTCGATAGGGAAGTTGCAACATTGACGAGCATCTATCTGCCACCTGACCGGCTTTATCCGGAAGATGGCTGCATCGAGGGAATACGTCCAATATCACAGCCTGACTTTCATACCCACCAATAGCTATACCCTTGTCGTCGTGGCCCTCGAGGGCAGTAGGAGAGCGGGATCTACGCACGGGAAGCTGCCAAAAACGGATCGATCGGGAAGTAGGCTGGGATCAGATCCCACCTTTCAGTATTCTCAGATAAGCTGCTGACGAATTGTGTTGATAGGATGTGTCTCGTGATCCCCATGCAGACATGATGGAGCGTTGAAGAAGAGGGGTGTGGGAGAACCCCTGCTGACAAAAAGACCTTGCATATGGCAAGCTGCAAGACTTGGAATCCCCTCAAAAGAATGTTGCTTAGGTTTCTTTGGCGATAACAACTTTCATAACCATGATAATGTGATAGCAGAGAAGCTCAGATCCATTTGATTCTATATTTGGCATAAATTCACAAGCGCCTTTCAACATGAGTCGATCACTTGTTGTCGCTTGATTCAATAAGTTGATTTCTACGTATGCACTTATGACTTAAGTCTTCAGCGCTCCTCAAATGGGCGCCTGGTCATATATGAA
This sequence comes from Colletotrichum lupini, assembly GCF_023278565.1. Lineage (NCBI taxonomy): Eukaryota > Fungi > Ascomycota > Sordariomycetes > Glomerellales > Glomerellaceae > Colletotrichum > Colletotrichum lupini. The sequence continues at coordinate 7,440,768 of NC_064677.1, read as the reverse complement.
TTCCAAGTCTAAAACGCTCGAATTTGCATCGCAAATCATGCTGACTTTACTTGGATCAACCAAGTCTGCATTGAAGCGTAGCTGAATTTTCCGCAAGCTCGCACATCCTTCTCCAGTCTGATGCAGGTCCATAAGTTCACGGATATGAGTCAGTATCTCCATGGTGCACCCGTACAGCTCGAGGCTCTCCAGATTAGGAGGTATATGGTTGACGAGTCGCGGAACTCTCTTCAATTCCGACACCTTCTCCTCTTGATTGAAGTTGTTGTAAAGGCTTGGGATTGTCCAAAGATCGGTGAAACCAGTAAAAGCCTCCATGCCGATGTGCAATGTCTTCATCGAGACCATCTCCCGCAGGAACGTACCGATAAAGAAGCCCTCTAGTTCGACGTACCATTCTTGATTGCGCCACTGGCCTTGGTAGTCGATATGCAGACATTCGAGAGTATCTCGATGCGGTGACAGAGCCTGGGCTAGATCTTGCGGCTTTATCTGCATATCTAGGAAACTGCTGTCACCTGGGGTCCAGCGAAATGACTTCAACTCTCTGCAAGCACGGATGACTGTGCTTAGGCCCTCCTGGGTAATGTTTGCATCTAGCAGAGTAAGATTTTGAACGTTTGAAGACCTGGGCGGATTGGCGTTCTCGTCGAAGAGGTGCCCGTTTGGGCCACTGCTCGATAAACTCGCGCACATGAATGTCCGTAACTGAGGTAGTTGCAGGAATTCCTTCCCAATGTTGAAGAAGTGGAAAAGACTCTTGGGCATCTCTGGCTCGCCGCAGTACTCTCGCAAGTGATGGAGTAACGGGGCCTTCATGCTCCCCCCGTGCAATGCCGCAGCCTTGATCAAGCGAGGAAGCAAACGAGGCGCGAGAGGCGTTCCCAATTCGAGGACCTGGATCTTCGGGCATGCGAGAAACATGAGGCCAATCTGCTGCTCGACTAAGCCGTCGGCGAGGCCTCGAAGCCACTCGTGTCGCACAGCCTCCCAGTCTTCAACGTGATCGGAGAGACCCGATGCATCAATCATGTTGGTGTACACGCCAATCTCATCGCTTTCGGGACCTAAGGGTTTCTTGCTCGATGGGGCAGTGCGGTAGATGAGGCTGGTGGAGACATGTTTGATGGTAATGCGGCGGACATGTTGCGCTAGCTCGGGCTTGGTGATGGTGATGTAACGCAGGAAGTCGAGGTTGCGGCTGCGCTTCTGCGCGTATTGGCTTGTGTTCTTTGAGCCGGCGGCGCTCTCATAGGTTCGGACTGAGAGAGGTAGAGCGATTTTGTAGAGATGTTTGCATGTTGGAAGCACGGCGTAGATCGATGCGGGGTGTGAGGAGGCGAGAGCCTCGAGGATGTGGGTTTGGATTTCCACCGGTAAATCGACGAACCCAAGGGAGGGCGTCGACGAGTTTGTGCCAGGCATGATGCTTCATTTATGGGTTTCTTCCCGCCATCAAATGAGTAAACCTCGGATTACTGGTGGTTGTTCTGATGATGTTGCGTGCGCCAGATTGAGTTGTGGCTGGAGGAGCTAATACTGTGGCAGGCACCAACCAGAATAGACCTTCCCGCTCGGTTCCTGTTGAGAGGTTTGGCGCTCGATTGTCATTGGCCCTCGGGGAGATCAACCGTTCGCTTTGCATCATTTCTACTTTTCGAGGACGACTATATCATCTCAAAGAGATTATTGGAAATAAATCCAGCGCTTCGCCATCAGGCGTTCGGCATTTTTCTAAGCCAGTCAAGACAGATTTTAGTGGGCACAGGATTGTCAAGCTATCCAGGAGGCGGCCAAGATCTCTTTAATCTCGCAGGCAAGTAATACACAGAGAAAGATTCACATATGAGGTGATTTAGATTGGTTTCTAGCCTAGGGTTGTTCTTCAACGACGCCGTATCTCCGGCAGATCAATGTTTGATCTGATCCCAGTGCTTTCTCTCGGGCTGCGGCTTAATTGTCCTACTTGACTGAGTGTTGACAAGCTGAGCTTGAAGCTGTGCCAGTCATCGACCGTGCTAGGAATGAGTGAGGCTAATAATCAGGCGTACGTGGTATGGGTATTCCCCCAAGAAACCTAAGCTGGAACCCAGTGGCAACGCGGGCTGATGTTGGGACCACCTGAAGAGCTAGCAAAGAGCGGATGGTAGTATCTTTGGGTATTCGTGCCCCCGGGGCCGGGGGCTTCACACGACTGTGTCTCTTCATGCCAAGTGCCTGGACGCCCAAAATACTCGGACTCTCCACAGTTTTTCTTCTCAAATGCCTTCATGCTAGCCTGGTAGGCAGCTGGTACGGCTGGATCACAACTGACTTTGTATCGAGGGTTGCCAGCCATCGCCACACTGGCGAGCGCAAAAAGAGTGGCTACGGCTGCGAGATGCACTGAGTGTGTTAGATGGGATAGGAATTGACGTGGTATTGACTACTTACTGATGCTGGTGGTGATTCTGTGAAGACTTAGATCTTGAAGGCAAAGTGAGGTAGGACTAGTGATGCGGCTTATTTCCATGGAGGAATTTCAGGATATGTCTAGAAATCAGCTACCACACGGCGCAACGTGGCTTGATATAACCCCGAAATCGTCGCTCTCGGGTTCATATAGTCGCATCGTTAATACAAAGTCCGTCGGTGTTTAATCTTATTAGTATACACGTAGGCAGGTCAGACCTTTTGGTCGCGACTAGGTCAATAGGTCAGTATAGGTCTATTGCGTGTGTGTGTGTAGGAGGGGAAGATCGTGGGCAGAGCCCGCGGTCCCTCAGTGGGTATAGGTAGGTGGAAGGGTCCGTCTGCACGGGCCTAGACTGCCTACCTACTACCCCTACCTAACTACCTAATAAGGCCCCTTTTCTACCTCGTAATCTAATATTAGTAGTCTTCTACTTTTATAATAGAAAAGGCTAGAATAGGGGCTAGGTCCCCCGCTAGCGAGAACTAATAATAGAATCTATAGTTAATCCCCTATTTAGAAATACCTAAAGCTGTATATTAAAATTTTAATATAGCTTCTATTATAATTATTTATATAGAAATTTTAGTATCCCCTCTTTTTAATTACTTCCTAATCCTCTAATATATATAATTTATATACTTAAACTCCTTAGAAGTTATCGAATCTAGCGTAGTTAAAAAAGAGCTTTTTATTAATCTAACTACGCCCCGAATACGTACGTTTCTCTCTAAGCTAAAGCCTAAGAGGTATATACGTTTATTAAACGACTTATTACTTATAATATACTACTATTTTAACTACGTATTACTTATCCTTCTATCTTAACTATAATAATTCTTTTATTAACGAATCGTTTAAGGGACTTATTTAGTATGCTCTTTATAAACCCGTTAGCTAGGTTATTATTATTACTAATTTAATAGATCTTATAGAGCTCGCGGCGTTTGTATAATTACCTAAGTATTATAATATTTATTATAAGGCGCTTTTCCTTCGTAATACCTAGCTTAACGAGGCATTTATATAATAAGTATAAATTTATATAAACTATAATAAGGATCTTTAGAACGTCGAGTTATTTAGTAATAAGGTCTAGGGTAGTTAAAATAATATAGGTAACGTTAATACCTATAACTATTCCGTAAACCTCTAATACTAGTACGCTCTAAATAATCCTTTTACTCTTCGTAGAGCTATAGTAGATAATATTACTATTAATTATAAAGCTCTCGTTAGTCTATTTTTTATTTATAAAAATAATAACATAACCTAGCTATAAGGTATAATTAGCGTTATTTACGAATAATCTATTTATAAAAATAAAGAATTTAGCTATAATTAGATCTAATAGTACGAATATAAGCCCTCGGTCTAAGTATTTTATTTACTATTTAATATAACGGTTTAGTATAGCGTAATTAGTAAACGACGGATCTACTTAGTATTAAGTAATAAACGACGTATTAAAAGCTACTTCTAATTAGTAAATTAATACGATATAAGTACCTCGAGCTCGCTACTTAACGAATTATTATTTAGTATCTAATACCGAGGGGTTAACTTACTTAAGCTTCTTCCCTTAGTTCTTCTATTTAAGTACTATATTAATACCTTCTAATAAAATAATCCCGCCGTTAAAAATAAGTAGCTCGTTAACTAATAGTTACTACTTTAATTTAGTTAGTAACTTAGCGCGCTTAAGCTCGGTTTCTTCTTTTTAACTAAAAATCTTATTTAATAATTTAATAGTATTATCGGTCTATATACTAATAATACTAAATAATCCGCTTTCTCTTATTAAGACTAATAAGTATAGATCGAACGTAAATATTATTATTTAGAGCATTTTTAAATAATACTTATTATATATTACTTATTAGTAGGTACTAGATTTTACGAAACCGTATAGTAGTTATATAACGTATAGAATAGTGCCCTTAGGGTATAAATAACGGATCCGAGTTAGTAATTAGGTAAAAACCTTATAATAAAGAGGTTAGCTCGATTATATATATACTTAAGTAATATCTCGTAGCTAGATAACGTAGCCTTCTTAAATTAGGGTTAGGGCTAGGGCGAGGATTAGACGTTAACTAGTTCTTTAAATTATTAGTAATTACGTAAGGATCTCCTTCTTCCCCTCGTTATTATACCTTTATATAACTAAGTAAGACTTTTTAATAAGGTTAAGTCCTAGGTTCTTAATCTCGTTAATAAATCGAGATTTAAATATCCTTATATCCCTATATTTAGGGCTAAGTTAAATAAATTTAATTACCCCTCTCTCTACTAGTCCTAAAAGCTCTTTACTAATAGATTTTATAAAAGGTGCTCTTAAAGTAGTAATAATACCCTTATTATAGAGCTTAGTAACTAGCTTAAAATTTACCTCTTTTTTAAATATAAAGTAAGTTATAATTATAGAAGTATTATTATAGCCGCGCCATATTAATATGTTTCTAATTCTCTTATTTTATAATAGAGGGTCGTCGTTAATTACGACGACGATCTTATTAAGGACTTTATTTATAATAGCGCTATTATTAGTTAGTTAGTTAATTATGGGGATTAGTAAGCGGTTAACGTGCTTTATTATCGTAGCTAGCGGCTCGGGGTTAACCTTTTCTAAGTACTAGGGTTTAATTATAATAGCTTAGAAACTTATTAAGCCGTAAGGTAATTTTATTACGTAAGTAGTGCTATTTATTAAAACGAGCTTAAATAGGCCTTTTTATCCCTTACTTTCTTACTAGACTTTAATATCTAATTATAATAATAGATTAATAGTATAGGAGATATTTAGTTCGTTTTAAGTAACTAGTACCTCGCTTACTTACTTATTAGTATAAAGTCTGTGGACTTCCCTTATTACTTTTTTAACTACCTCTATACGTTAGGTAATATTTAGTAACGGTAGAGATTTATTAGAAGTGCGCAAAAAAGCTCCGAAAATAAGGAGTATAAGAACGAGGCTATTTAAGCTAACTATATCGTTAACTACTTTAATTACGGCTTAAAGTATAGCCTCTGCGCTTATTAATAAGTACTTATTTTAAATAATATCGTATACTCTTTTAAGTATTACGTAGTATTTCTTAGCCTTACTAATATTATTATAAGCTTTAATAAGTACTTCCTTAACCTTAATAAATATAGATTTAATAAAAGATTTAAACTCTACGGCGCTAAAGTTCTTATTAATATTTATAATAATTTAGTCCGGCGGACCGAGGTAGACGTCGATCTAACATAGCTAAAGAGCCTCTTATATATACTTCGTAATTATATCCGCAAGGAACCTTATTACTTAGAAAGAAGTAATAGTATTAACGATATAAAGCACTAGTTAGTTAGTACTCTTATAATTTATTAAGTATATTACGTTAATTACGACTTTATAGTTAAAATTATAATTATTTCGTAGGGTGAATTTAAATTAGCTAGGGGTAGTAGCGTTAAGTTAGTATTATTAGTAGATTTTCGTAAGCTTCTTAAGGGCTACGATTTCTATATTATTACTAAACTATTAGAGTAACTTTAAGAAACGAGGAACCGAAGGGTAGCTAAAGCGCCGATATAAGTAGCATAATTCGCTCTCCGTTAAGTAGTTAGTAATAGCTTTCTTATTATCGAAGAGCAAAAGCTAAGGGTATTCCTATTTACGAATAATAAGTACTATAATATCTCCCTTAATTAATAAGTTATTAATATTATTAAAGTATACTCCTAGCTTATTTATATCCCTTAAGTAGTATAAAAAAAGAGTATTAGTTAGTAAGACGTAAAAAGTAATATTACTAAATAGGGTACTAATAACCATAGATCTTAATAACCTTACGAGTTTATTATTACTAAATCGAATACCTACTTCGCCGGCTCTAGAGGTATTAAAAATAACTTCGGGTCGTTATTATTATAATACGAGGAGTTAAGGGTAGCCTATAGTTAAGAATTCCGTAGCGCTAGTATTAAGTATAATATTTTAAAAGTCCCCTAACGAGTACTTCTTATTTAACGAAAAAAAGGTTATTAGTTCTATAGGCTTAGTTAACTTATTAATAGAGGTAGTACTAGTAAAGCTATACTTTATTACTTAAGTAGTAAGGATGTTTATAAGGGTTCTACTACTAGCGGTAGTCGTGAGGTATATTATTAAAATTTAGACTTTATCCTCGTAGTTATCCTTATAATTAAAGTCGAGGCTATTAAAGTATTAAATTATAGTATTATTATCGTTATTATTAGTAGGGGCAGTTCTTTTATAAAAGGCGAGGAACTATAAGTATAAGCTTAGTATAGATCTTTTATTTTTTTCTTTACTATTTTTATACTTTTTATATACCTAACGGCACTCTTTTTCTAAGTACTTAGTTAATTAATAGCCGGTCTTATAATAAACGAAATACTTTTTATTAATAGTACCGCGGTTGCGTTAATTCCGCTTATTAAATTAGGTCTCTTTACTAGAGCTACCGTAAGTGCGGTCGGTTTAATAAGTAGCGGGGACCTTTTTATTATAAGTACTATCTTAGAAATATTACTACTACTTATTACGGTCGCGCTCTCTCTCTATAATATTAATCGAAGTATTAAGCTAGTAGTAAATATTAGTAAATATAAGTACTAAGTTAAGTATAATAAGTCTATATTCTAATATACTACTTACGTAATAGAGGAGTTAGTTACTTATATTAAAAATAGATCCCTAAGTAGCTAGCGCCTCGTAAAGGATTATAATATAGTTAATTAGCGCTTATAGAATTTATTAGTTCGACTTACCTAGGTTTTTATAAACTATAGAGTATTAGTAAAAGTTATAAAGCTTAGCGAGGTAGTTTTAATAGCTCGTAAGCGACTCGAAGTATTCCTAGGTCCTCTAGTATATTACGTCGAAGCTAAGCGGGTTAGAAGTACTATTAAATTAGTTAAAATAAAAGGTTAACGCCCTTCCCTTAAGTATATTTAGGAAAGTACCGGAATAGTATTATCCGCTAATTCTTACTTATTAATATAGTACTTTAAAAATCCGAAGCTTCTTATTAAAAATATCGTATTTCTTATTATTATACTTATTCTTATTGTTATAAAGCTTAGCAAAGTTAATTAATTAGCGGGTATTAGGTATAATATTATTTTTAGTTTCTATATTGAAGTATAGTATTTAATGGGGTAGATTTCGTTATTAAGTAATAATAACTTTATTCTCTAGTTCTTCCTCCTCTTTTTCTTAGAGAGGTAGTAGGTCGGTCGGTTAATAGCGAGGCTAAGGTCGGAATCTTAATTACTAGGATTAAATAAGTTAGGGTTATATAAATTCCCTTATTATTTCTCTAGCTTACTAAATAAAATTATTAGTATTTACTAGCTACGGGAGTAGTAAGTAGAGGAAGTAAAGATCGTAATATAATATATTAAAGTATTTAGTATAGTTACGGTAAGCTACGATCTCCTTAAAAGTCTAAGTAGGGAAGTATTAAGTATTAAGGGTACTAGCGATCTTTTTTACTATTTAACTACGATCTCTAATTATTAAATTAATACCGTTATTTATAAGGAAGTCTCTTAGCTTCTTAAGAATTATACTTTTTATTTTTAAAAAGTCCCTTACTTCCTAGCTTTAGAAATCGGTTTTAAAGTCTTTTTATAGCTCCTCGCCCGTTAGGCCGTCTCGATAGTAATATCTTATTATATAAAGGATAAAGGTATTAAGCTTTTTATTATTTATAAGGGCGGGTATAATATTAAATAAGCCCTATTAAGTTAGGTTAACGTAGTCCTATTAGTAAATTAGAATTAGGTATAGTTTTATAATTCAAGAGTATAGGTAGGCCGGAGGTAATATTAACTAATTATTAGACCCTTTTTACTTATTATTAAGGCTAGCGGTTATTATAATATATTTACGAGGTAAGTTATATAGTAAAAGATTACCGTAGGATATAATTATCGTATTATAATTATAATATAACGTTAGTTAGGTTAAAAGGAGTAATAGGTCGGTCGTAGCGATCGTTTTAATAGTAGTAAGCGGGCTACTATTACTAATTAGAAAATTCTACTCTTTTAATAAGGTATATAAACGGAAGGTTACTAAGGTCGGCGGAAGGTTATAAAAAGGGAAGAAAGGCCTTTTATAACCGTACTTCTAGTAATAAATAGAGGATTCTATTAGTTACTAATTAGCAATTCTTTTTAGTACTTTTTATACCTTATTTTACTAGTCTAGTTTTAAAGCTTCCGTTAGGTTAAAAAGAGGTGGATTTATTAGTAATATAAAATAGATCTTTATTATTATTATTATCGAGATCTTTTCCTTTCTTTAGTATTTTAGAATACTTCGCTATTAGCGAGAGATTCGCTATTAACGTACTTATAATTCTAAAGGTCTTATTATTACTAAGCGTTAGTACGCTAGCGATCGTTAGATTAATCTTTTAGTAGTTAATCTTTTCTTACTTATTATTAATTTAAAGTAGCGCTTAGTTATAATATATTTAAAATAGATTCCTTTGCGAGCGGTTTAATTAGAAAGAAGTTAGTAATAGTAATAAGGCTAGTAAAAATAATATTAACAATAGAGGCGAGGTTAATAATAATAATAAAGTAGTTAATCTTTTTATAGTAGTAGTCTTAATAAAAGAGATTATACGTAATAAAGCGCGCTCTTAACGGCCCGTAATTAGTTAATTAATCGTTAGTTAGTAGTAGTAAAAGAGAGCTAAGGTAGTATAGACTAGGCCGCTTATCGTTAGTTAAATAGATAGAACTAAGTTAATAAGTTAGAATAGCTAGCGAGGTAGGTCGAGGCTATCTCTTCTGCGGTTATATCCTTATTAACCTACGGTAGAAATATATATATAATTTAACTACTGATTAGTATTAATATATATATAGGTAGGTCAGACCTTTTGGTCGTGACTAGGTCAATAGGTCAGTATAGGTCTATTGCGTGTGTGTGTATAGGAGGGGAAGATCGTGGGCAGAGCCCGCGGTCCCTCAGTAGGTATAGGTAGGTGGAAGGGTCCGTCTGCACGGGCCCAGACTGCCTACCTACCACCCCTACCTAACTACCTAATAGGGCCCCTTTTCTGCCTCGTAATCCAACAGTTTCGAATAGCAAATCCTCACAGTACCTAGCTCACTTAAAAGAGAGATGACCCACGGGTTTCGACAATTCGCCTGCTATGTTCTACAATCTTGCTGGTAGAAATTTCCCACCCACCTTCCTCTAACTCGATCATAGACAAGCCATCCGTACGTTGGATGACTGTAACAAGCCTTAGCTGTGCTGACAACATCTCCAGAATATGAGACTCACAACTCTGGTGACCGTTCTTTCGATTTCGATTACCGCTCAAGCTTGCTCTGGCTATAAGTACTGCCACTGTTACGACTCAGATGGTACGCCAAATGACAGTGCCACCTCGACAGTCTGCACCAAGGCTGGGTATCAAACGAAATACAACTCGGACCTTGGTCACTACGAGTGCTACTACTATAGCGAGACACTGTTCAAAAACATTGGACAGAGCAATTGCGGGATGAGAGAACGTTGTATCAAAGCTGGAGCCACTGGAAAGGACTCAAGCTGTAGGGGAAAGGTGTAGATGATTAATCATTCAAGCTCATCATGAAGAGGGTTCTTCACAGTCATTTTATTACTATTTGACGGCTCAAAACTCTATATCCGAATTCAAAACCAAATCTTGAGGGTAGTCGAAGTCATCCAAAATCACACCATGTTCTGTTTGGACTTTTCGGCGCCCCAGAGCGTACAAGTTTTGGCTTTCGAAGAGGCCCTCTCTTTCTGCTCCTAGTACCTTTATCAGACGGAGAGCTGAAAGCCGCACTTCTAAGCACTTGCACTCTGTGACAACGAAGAACAGCACAGGTGAGAATGCAAGTTCAAAAACAAATCGTGGTAGCCGTATGGTCCGCATATTACTAAATTCAGAAGCCAACGCAATCATCTCGCGGAAGCCGTGTATGTGTCTTTCATCGTTGCCCCCATGATCTACTGGGAACAGCATATCGAAGCAAACTTGACATGTGTGGAAGCGCATACGCATCAGTGCTTGCGGACCTTCGCTAGCACAATTTGGCTGAGATGTTGAGTCAATGTCGAGGCCATCCATCAATTCTCTGCATTTCTGCAACAGAGAACCGATGCAGTTCCGCTCCTTCACCTGATCGAAATCAGCTCCTTTCCGTTTCCAATGTTGTAAAATCATTAATCGTCGGCAAATTTCGTCGATCATCGAGTGTGCATCCTCCACGTTATCAAATCTCGTTGGTACCGCATATCTTAGGACATGTGTGAGTGCTGAGTCCGCAGGAGGCCTTCCAAGGAGCAGCGGAAGGACGCTCAATCGCCGAAAGACTGGTACGATGTGATCTCGTATCCAGGGTTTGTCGCTGCCATAAATCTCTAAGATTTGGTTGCCGTGTTTGCAATGCCGAATCGCGGTCTCGTTATTTGACTGCAGCAGCTCGATACATGTAAACAAGACGCATACAATCAGGACTAAAGACTGATCTTGCACAGCCTTCACACCTTTGATTGCCGCATTATAGTACTGTAATGCAAGCAAAGGTTTAGTGGATGGGATTGCCCGCATCTCGCGAGCCTCGTATAGGTGACTGATTGCTAAGAGCGAATATTTCACTATTGGCTCAGATTGGCTGAGCTGCATGACAAAGCAAGTCCAAAAAGCAGGCTTCCTAGGGCCAGATAGACGAGGCGCAGCGTATTCATAGAAATATTGTAGTGACCTTCGCTCACTTGCGGAGTCTGATCCATGATGTCGCAGGGCTGCATGAATCTTGAACTCGACCGATGCCTGTGCCAAGTAGCCGTCGCACTTTCGGCCTGTGTCATTGCAGCGTCGGCAAGAAGGCTTGGTTTCGTCGCACTTGATCTTGCGAATCCTACGAAATTTAGTACAAAAGGATTCGCCTGAGGCCTCTGCGAGGCATTTCGATCTATGCATACTTGCAAGTCAAGCACCCGGTCTTGGTCTTCTTGGAACCTTTTCGTGCCATGGGATGATCACATCAGGCAACCAAAGACAGGTTTTCTCATCAATTCCGGCAATATTAAGGCATGAGAGCTCTGGTTCTGTTGACACAGGTGCGATGACTTGCGCTCTAGTCTATTCCACCTGACGTGATGATGTAACTGGAAGTTCGGAACGCCTCTTTGTTTGCTATGGGTCCTGGTGCGGTAAGTCATGTAAGATTTGAACAAAAGCCGAACGAGCCAATCAAGCTTTTCACTAAGTACCTTACGATTTCTAATCATCGTCGTCACTACACTAGCTATCTCATGAACCCTCTGATTGGTTCATTCGGTTTTGAAAATCCTAGAGTTGAGTCTAATGGCGCTGAATACGTGTAATTCCGTAGTCGTCTTAGGAAATCATTTGTGAGCGGTGCTTAGCTTACAGTGTTGCAAAGGTGATAACGCGATGTTCCGCTTCCTTTGGTTTGTCAATTAAGTACGTCGAACAAGTATTTAAGTGAGTGGTCCTCCGCTCAGCACATGCATGCTAATAGCTCAACTGTCGGATTAGAAGTCCAATTCGACCGCGGCATACAGCCGACTGCGCAGGGGCTAATTGGGGGCCCTATTTACGATTATCGTAGCTAGCCCAACCTACGGTTAGAACCTCCTTTTTATACCTACTACGTAGATATTTATATAGTTTAATTAATCTCTTCGTTAACTACGGTTCGAACTAACTACTTTATAATAAGGATACTAATACTAATTAGTAATTAAATTCTATTATTATAAATTAGTAAAATATCTCGCTACGTAGAAGAGACGACCTCTTAATACTATATAGGATAGGAAATTCGTACTAATTAACCTTATAAAAGTAAACAAAAAAGGGGGCGATTCTTAAATACTGTACGGAATTAAATAATCGTAGCCCTTTATTACTTACGAGAGGTTAACGTTTACTACGTTAAACTACGTTAATTAACAAAACCGCTTAGGCAACTAGCTTTTTACTATCGCCCCGAGTAGCTTTTTTACTAAACGATTTTTCTATAGCCGGCCCGTAATTAAAAATTAACTAGTTAAATTAGTAAAAGTACGGTATAAAAGAGCACCGCGCGATCGAAAAAGGGGATCTCTAAACGTAAATATTTTTACTTAGTAATAAAAGTAACCCTATAGGAGTTATTAAGCTAAGAGATTTATAGTATATAAAAAAGTTTATTACTACGAGGACTTTATAAGTATAACCTTAAGCCCGTAATCTAAACGACCTCTTTATAGCTCTCTTAACTACCCCCTAAGTATTACTTAGGAATATAGTATAAAGGACGGTCTAACGAGGGAGGAGGGGATTTAGAAGTCTTAATAATATTAAGCTAAGAGTATTATAGATCTCGGAGATTAACCTAGGAAGAAGGTAGCTACCCTAAAGTGGTCTTACGACCTCTTGCTAGAGTTATTATTAGCTTAAGAAAAGGCTAAAAAGACGAGGATCTGAGGGGAAAAGAAAAGAATCTTCTAAAGGGCCGCTAAAAGGCTTCTTTTTTATACTAGCTCCCGGCGCGAGATTATTAATTTTAAGAAATTAACTAAGGAAGCTATTTAGAGATTATAGAGAGTACGAGGCTTAGGAGGCTAGAAATATATAGAATAGCAGAAATCGGGAACTAGTAAAGATCCCGAGACTAATTACTATATCTTCTTATAGTAATATAAACGTCTACTATTACTATTATTAAAAAGAACTACTAAAACCTACCCTTTTTTATTAAATAAAAAGGAGGATCTTAGTAAGTACGATAGCTAGCGATTTAGAAGGGTAGTAATAATCGCTAAAAATAATAAAAACGAGAGTAGTAGCGAGATAGTAAGAGGAAGTGGGAATTTTCTAGACCCTAATAAATTCGTTAAGTAGTAAAAGTACGGATTTATTATAACTAGTGCGCGGATTAAATATATCTTTATTAAGATTAAATACGCTAATAACTACTAATACGGGCATAAGCTAGAGTACGACCCTTAGCGAGTTAAGGTAAAAAAAAAGAGGACGAAACCCGATCCTAAATAGAATCCTAATCCCTTATAAATAGGTAAATATTAACCCGGACTATTAGGGGACGTAAATATATAGAATCGCGGATTAGTTTAATAGTAAGTAAATAGACGCGGTATTAATTTATTTAACTAAGGTTTATAAAAAAAAGGGGCTATAGGGGCAACCCCTATTTTATAAAATCGTAAACGACCTTAATTACTAACTAAATAAATAGTTTGCGAGCGTAAGCCTAGGAATTATAAAAATAGTTAATAAATTCCTTTACGGGCGAGGGGTATTATTAGCGTAATTATAATCGCAAGAGCTATACGAAATACTAATAATAATAATTATAAAAGAGGAATTCGTATTATAGAACTAAGCATAGGTCGATAGAGCGTATAATCACTTTAACGAATTAAGAAAAAGGGTAAACGACCTAGATTTCCTCCCTATAATTACTAACGGAAATCTATTATTATAAAAGGATATACCGGGGCAAAATATAGTACTAAAAGTACGATAATTAATAATTCTACTTATTTCGATCTATAAGTCGTTACTATTACTAATACGAAATTTAGCGCCGATCGGCTAATAAGAAAAGAGGTAAACGACCCGAAGTTACTAATAATACGTAGCGACGCAGGGTTCGTATATAAATACTAAAAATCTAGTAGCGAATACGAGGTAATTTACAAACCTTAAAAAGATCTTTTTAAAAGAGAAATTATACTCTAAAAAGAAGTATAAGGTCTTATAAAAAACCCTAATAATATTTTATAATTATTACGAAAAAGTTAAAATTAGGGAACACTAATACTATTTAGTAATTAATATCGTATTCGTAAATAAAGCCTCTAATTACTACTACGAAGCAGTACGTAATCTCGATTAAAACGACTTTCTTAGTATAATTAACGTAATCCGAAGCCACTTTAAGACCTATAATAAGAACCTAGAGCTCCTATTTAAGCTACGAGCGATTTTTTTTATATCTATAGCTAGGATAATAGAGGGTAAATTACGAGTAGAGATCCTCGAAGAGCTTATCGATCGAATTAATAAGCTAGCGAAAACCTAGCTAAATAAGGGGATAAACGAGCGGAAAGTTAGATATTTTTATATTATAATTTAGCGTATATTAAAAATAAAAATTACCCTATATTAGGCACCCGAAGACTACGAGACGCTCTACTCGAGGCTAAGATCTAGCTTTAATATTAAGGTAAGAATGCCGCGCTAAACCTACCTCTAAGTATACGACGGCCCTTATTAATAATATTAAGTCGATCGAACGTATAATAAGAAAGGAAAAGAGGCTAGATATGGTAATTACTAATAAAAAGGCCTAGATTTATTAAATAAGTAAAGATTTAACTTATAGGTAGGGTAATAAAAGAAGTAATACTACATTTATAAAAAGGATAGATATTAGTTAAATAACTATTCTAAGGAAGAGCGTGCTAAATTATACGAATAGTATAGAAAGTCGAGGGTAGTAAATAGTAAAACCAGCCCTCGTCGGTTTAACTAATTCCTTATTATATATAAGGGCAAATCCGGGGGTATAAAACCTAGTAATAGTAGCTAAAGTAGCGGCTTAAAGTATATACCCCCTATAAGAGATTCGGAAGATAAAGAAGATTTTACCCCCTATACTAACGAATTAAATTATAACGAAATCGACGATATTAACTAATTTTTTTTTACCCCGTTAGTTTCTAGAAGATATACGAGGCTAAACGAATAGAGGGTAGCGGAAGCTCTTAATAAGTAGGCTTTTATTTATAAATAATAAAAAAAGGTCCTTTAGATAACGGATATAGAGGTAGTTAAAAGGGCGAATTTAATAGGGCCAAAGCCTATTCTCTTAACGATTAAGGAGAAGACGCTATCTCTCTCGATATTTAAAGAAAAAGAATATAGTACTAAGTAAATCTAGGGGTAGCTAGAGGGGTCCTTTTTATATTACCTAGATCCCTCGAATACTAAGCTCGTATAAGCATTCTATACGAGCGAAAAGTATAGCCTAGATAATTTTTATAAAATTATCCTAAATACTAGGGTATCGTAATAGTTAACTAGAGGAAAAGGGCAATTCTAAGTATTATAAAAGATCGCGCTAGTAATGCTTAATATATTAATAGCGGGTATTATAAAGATTAGTTTTAGCCTAGGCAAAGAAATCGTCGCCCTAGGTATAGTAAAAGTAGAGATATACTTCGGAACGATAACTTTTTATATTTTACTTATTAATACCCCATTTCTCTTATATCTAAAAAATATAGATTAACTAGGCATTATATTCGATAATACGAGGAACAGAATCTCTAGTAGTAAGTATTTTAAAATAGTTAAACAACGATAGGGGCATACGTTTATAAAGCTTATTAATAATACGAAGTCGATTAATTACCTAACGGAAAGTAAGCTTAGAAAACTATATTAGAAATTCGGGTACCCGTCGGTTACGAAGCTATATAACCTCCTAAAGCAATTAAGTAATAATAATATTAAAATAGGGGCGTTAGAGTAGTTAATAAAAGTATATTACTAATATTAGATAAATGCGCAGAGCCTACGTAAATTTAAATTTAAATTACGTAATAAGCTTAACTTTAACTAGGAAATAGTCGTTGATATCTTCTATTTAAATAGTCGGCTAGTACTATATATAATCGACGTAGCTATATCTTTCTAAGTAGGGCAATTCCTCTAGGATTTATAAGTAAAGATAGTGTAAGTAGCCCTACGAAAAAGCTAGATTAATATATATTAAGGACCGCTAGATAGTATTAGAACCGACGCTAGTACTAGCTTTAAGTTAGCAAAATTTAAGGATAATACGACGGCCTATAGTATATAACTAAAAGTCGTACCCGTTAAAGCGCACTATATTATTAAAAAGGTAAAAAGGGCATACTAATAATTAAAAAGGGCGTTTAGAATTATTAAAGAGGAAAATCCGGATTCTACCGACGACGAATACCTCTAGATAGTACTTAAATATTATAACAATACTATAGGGCCTAACGGACTTATATTAACGTTATTAGTATTTAGAGTATATTTAAGAACGACCTTAGCCTCGCTACCGTTACTAAGCATAAGCTAACGAGCCCAAGTAGTTAAAAAAGTAATATAAGTACTACGCAAAGTAAGCGTAAAAAGGTAAGTTAATAAGGTAATTACTACGCGCAATAGGCCCGATATAAGGGATAATTTAGATATATTACTAAATTCGGATATACGAGTATAGCGCGAAATTACTTAATAATAAGCTAGGCTATATAAGTTAATTTCCGTTAACGAGCGCTCTTATATAGTCGCGAGAGATCGTAACTAGCTACTTAAAGTATTAATTATAATAGTTAGACCGTACTATATAAATCCTAACGAGGTAATTTCTAACTTATAAAAAAAAGAAGAGCTAAGGGAAACTATATAACCCGCAGTAGAGATATAGGAAATTATCCTTAATAAAATCGTTATAATAGTACTAATAGACGACGAGGAAGAGGAAATTACTAAAAGGGTACTAATATTACTAGCGAGACGTTATAAAAAACTACGACGGTAAGCCCTAACGCGGCAATTTATTATTAGTAACGAAGTAATTAATACTTTTTATATAGTAAAAAGAAAAGCCGATTTTAAGCTAGCGGTTAAACTACGTAAAGAAAGCGTAATTATAACTATTAAAAAGCTATATAAGGGATTAGATCTTATCGAAGTAAATACTCTTTATAATTAAGGGGTCTATCGATTTATCCTATACGACTTAGAAAAATATATAAACCTCTACATATTTAAATTATAAATAGTTCGTAAGATTAAAGGGAAAGGAATACCCTAGCCGTATGAGAAGTTTAGATACGTAATTTAGGGATACGGCGATATTAAAAAGGCGACGCTACTTATATAATTACCTACTATATAACGCTATAGCTAACGATTAATAATAGTAATAATAGCATCGCTATAAAAAAAGGGATACGAGATTTAGAGCCGTAATATTACCTAGGCCTATACCTAATCGGCCATAGGGCTTATAAGGAAAATCCTAGCCTATTTACCAAAAGAAATAGCTAGTAAGTACCCAGAAGGCACGATTATTAAAGTGCTTAAGCTACTATATAAGCTCGTAAAATCGGGCACCTATTAGTAAGCTACTTACTACGATTTTTATATTAATTAACTATTAATAGTTACCTCTATATACGACCCGTGCTTACTAATCGCGGAGTATAAAGGCGACTAATTTAGGATCGTTAAAATATAAACTAATAATATATTAAGCCTATTTAATATTAACTTTATAAAGAAGGAGGATAAGGAGCTTTAGAAAGCGGGCTTCGTAATAAAACTAAAAAAGGTCTTTATAATAAATACCCCCTTAGTATTTAACGGCGGGATTCTTATAATTAAAGGGGAAAACGTCGTCTTTTAATAAAAGGGGTAGGGCGAGAAGATTAACCTCGTTAATCCGAACGTAATTAATATTAAGAAGCGGTATAAAGCTAAGCTCGCGTAAGGGGTATATATTATAAGTATTTATTAGCCCGAGGCGATTTTTAATTATACTAAAGTAGTATAAGCTATAGATCTAACTGAACAAGACGTCGAGGTACTTAATAAGCGGCTTAAATAGTAATAAACGAATCTCGATCGAGGTCTCGTTTACTACTTAATCGACTTTATAATTAATAAGCTCTACGTCTTTATTAATAAGTTATTTATAAATAATAACGACCTTACTTCGTAATTAGAGTATATTATTATCCTAGCTAATAAGAGTATAGGCGAGAGCGAATTTACTATATATAGTAATATAATCTACTACTTATTAATTAAAAATAAGTAGGTAACGAGAAGTATATTAGTATTAAAGGTCTATAGTATAGTTAACGGCGTTAACCTCTCTTATGCGATTTTAATAACGCTAAGGAAGATTACTAATCAAATTAGCCTTTTACCTATTTTAATAGTTATCTATACCGATTCTTATTTACTATACGAATGCCTCGTTAAATTAGGAACGACGAAGGAAAAGAGGCTTATAATTAATATTATAGCCTTTAAGTAATCGTATAAAAGGTACGAGATACTTAAGATCCGTTAGATTAATAATAAAAATAACCTCATAGACGCTTTTATAAAAGTAGTACTAAATAAGGGATTAGAGTAATTCGTAAGTAGCGGAAAAGTTATTATACGAATAGAGGGATAGGTTATATAAAAAGAGTAGAGAAAAGGGGGAAAAGGAGACGACCTAGTAGACGGGCCCAAGGTCGAATTATACTTCTAACCGTAGCGGTTAAATTAATAAAAAAAAAAAAGTTAGTATTAAATTAAAAGTCTAATTCGACCGCGGTATATAACTAACTGCGCAGGGGCTAATTAGGGGCCCTATTTACGATTATTATAACTAGCTTAACCTACGGTTAGAACCTCCTTTTTATACCTACTACGTAGATATTTATATAGTTTAATTAATCTCTTCGTTAACTACGGTTCGAACTAACTACCCTATAATAGGGATACCAACATCAACACACTGAAACTGAACCATCATCAGCCCTTGGTCAATATTTAGACTAACTTTATTCTACTCAATCTATATTCCATTCACAGCCATGTCACCTGTGCGACAAGATCGTAAGATTGCCTTAGTTGGCGCCAGTGGTAACCTTGGGCAACACACCCTGACGGCACTGCTCTCTCATGGTATCCACGACATCACCGTCATTGTCCGGAACGAATCCACCTCTGAATTCCCTGACAGCGTCACCGTCAAAAGAGTTGCCTTCGATGATGAAGCTGCTCTCACGTCTGTCTTGGATGGTCAAGAGGTCTTGGTCTTGCAACTTGGCATCCCAGCTGTGGGCCTCAGCGACGTCTTCATCCGCGCTGCCGCAAAGGCCAATGTCCCGTATATCCTTCCGACTGAGTTTGGTAGTGATCCAGAAGGAAAGCTCATCGAAGAGCTGCCTGAGATCGCTGATAAACGCAAACATCGAGAACTCATCGAAAAGCTAGGAGTTGGTTCTTGGATCGGTGTCATTACCAACCCTTGGTACGATTTCTGCCTGCCTATGGGCGATGTCTTTGGTATCGACGCCAAAACACTCAAGGTTACGCTTTGGGACGGGGGGCGTACAAAGATGAATTACACTACGCTGGCCCGAGCTGGAGCGGTTACTGCCGAGGTTGTGGCTATGCCAGATGTAGAACTTGCACGCTATCGCAACAAATGCTTCTACACTACTTCCTTCCACGTCACTCAGAGAGAGGTACTGAGTAGCATTATGCTGGCGACTGGAACATCTGAGACCGATTGGGACATTCGCGAGGAGGCCGTGGATGATGTTCTTGAGAGAGCCAATGCGATGAGTGGGGATGACGCACATGCCGTGGTGCTTGCGAAGTTCTTCCCACTACATTACAAAGAGGGCGAGGGAGGTGATTTCAACAGCAAGACTGAGGATCTCGGTCGTTTTGATCTGAGCAAGGAGGACTTCCATGCCGTCACGAAGGATGTAGTTCAGCGGATTCTGTCGCCCTAGAGTCCTGTCATGCGCTTGAAGAGAACCAGAAATAGTCTTTGTCCTTCAGAACAAGCATGTCTCGCAATCTCTCTGAAACCTGTAGAAGTCGGCACTTGCACCATGACTGTCCTTCGGATATAGATACCCTTGTGGCTACATCAAGCATGGACTCTTGACCACCACAATAGGTCACACTAAATGTAAGGTACTTCTCGTAAGTAATCGAAGACGACTCACTGAGCGTAGATAATGCATAAAAGGACACCAACTGATCATAGATGGTGATAATGCGCTGATGTTGCCCCTTTCAACTGTTGATGTGCTCAAGAAGCCGACTCCAACCGCTGTGCCTCTCACTTGGCACACACCGGACCAATGTCGGACCAACTTTTCGGCCCAACCCCGCCAAGTGAACGCATCTCAGAGCGGTCGACTGAATTGGATAGACATGCATCGGCATCAACTCGGTAAACGGACGGGTTGCAGTCCGGGTGAAACAGAGTGACGTGACGCTTAAACCAGATCACGAGTGCACAAACCCAGAAGTATCGCTTTCATCTCCTCTTTCTCCTCTTTCCTTTCTTTCTGACGATTTGAGCATCGCTTCTCGAAAAGCACCTTGACTTACAGCAGTAGAATATACCAAAAATGACCGCGTGGGAAGTGAATGGCAAAGTCGCGCTCGTGACCGGTGCTGGATCAGGTTGGCATCCTTACCCCCTTTTCGAAGTTACCAATACTAACAGAGTTCAGGTATCAACCATGCGCTGACCAGAGCCCTTCTAGAGTCGGGTTGTTCAGTCGTCATGGCGGATTTGAGACTACGTCCCGAGGCCGAATACACACTCAAGAAATACCCCCATCCCCCAATCAAGCCTGGCACTGCGTCGGCTATCTTCCATCAGACAGACCTCACCGACTGGTCTCAGATCAACAAACTGTGGGACGCCGCACTCGAGACATATACGCGAGTCAATTTGCTCATCAACGGAGCCGGAATCTATGATCCCCCATCCAGCGACTTTTGGAACCCGCCTGGGATCTCGCCTCTGTCCCGAGACCAAGCCGATGCTAAAGTCGGCATTTATCAGGCTTACGCCATCAATACCATTGCCCCTGTCAGATTTGCCCAGATCGCCGTCGAATACTGGCTCCGTCCCGAAAATCGACATCTTGCAGGCAACATCCTCTGGATCGCCAGTATGGCGGGCTACGTCCATGGTCTCCTTACACCGTTCTACTACTCGAGCAAGGCTGCCGTTGTCAGCATGTGCAAGTCTCTTGGCTCTTTGAACAAGATTGCCGGCATTAGAAACGCCGCAATCTGCCCGGGAGTAGTCGATGTAAGTTTCAACCTGCCTCAAATCCGTAATGTTCACATACAATGAGTGCTGATAGCCGGCTGCAGACCCCGATCTTCCACGCCTCCTACAGCCGAGAGCGTGTACATACCGACGACTTGATGCTAAGCGTTGACGAAGTGGTCAAAGTTGCCATATCAGCTATCTGTGACTCGAAATACGGCGACGGGAACGTTATAGAGGTGTTCTGCGGAGGAACGAAGGAGGACCATAAGGTGTGTGTTCGGGATGTGCCCTTGGAAAACTTGTACGACGTTCAAGGTATGAAGGGCCTGGCAGCTGGAACGCACATGCTTGACAAGCAGGACGAATTCGAACAGAAGTTGAAGACGGGAGGCCTGGAATTTTCTGCAAAGATCTAGGAGCGGACACGGGTTGGACAGATAGAACATCAGTCTGCATAGGAACAATCCACTGCCGCAGGTACCGTTTATCGAATTTCGAACGACAAGGCAGGCAGGGCAGTGACACCAGGATGATACTCCTCTTAATCTCCTAGGCCAAGGTTGAACGACTTTGCGGGCTATTATTCCATAGCGTATCAGTGGGAATGAAGGTGTAATCATACTGCAGTACTTCGGGCGCACATCCGTATCCTGTGACTTTCCCTACAGTATAGTAGGTATACCATCAGGGGCTGCCTACTACTTTAGCTAGCAGTTGAGCCAACTCCAACCAATGCCATAAATGCCCTTTCCCCTTCTTCCAGCCGCACTTCGAGCATAAGCCCAAGATCGATCAATTCTGTGTAGAGTCTTGGCTTGGATCCCTGACCTGAGCTCAATTTCCCTCAGCGCTCCTCTCAAGCTCTTCCAGAAACCTCCTCACTTCGGAATCCAGTTCCAAGCCCGACTGAAGCATGTATTCATCGGTGCCTTCTATTTGCAGACCTTGGAGAGATCGGGCACGGCTGAGCGCTACGTATGCTTGGCCCTTTTCAAAGACAGAGCCCAGGTCAATGATTAAGCGGTCAAGAGACAGACTCTGGCTCTTATGGATGGTCATGGCCCAGCCTGGAGCGAGAGGTAGCTGTGTCCGAGATACGAGCATGTGCGGGTGTTTGGTGCCGAGTTCGTTTACTGCGCAATCCGGGCCAATGACGCGGCGTTGGCCGTTGTTGAATTCGACCTCGGGATCTTCATTGAGTCAGCCGATATGAGGAAAAAATGAAGAGATTTTCCCAGCAGCTGAGCGGGATTTCTACTCACATAATTCAGGCGCACCTTTGTCCGTTAAGAACATTTCCGTCAGACGAAAACGTTCCATAGCAGCATCGAAAGCTGACAAATCCTTCTTGTAGTTTTTTCGCTTAGGTTCTGTGGGACGTTCAAACTTGGAGCGTGAGACAAAGCCGCAGATTTTGCCCTGACTGCCGTTACACAGGCCGCTGTCTAGATCAATCTGGTGCATACAAGTTACGAGGTTAGTGAACCTAGCGACAAACGTTTATATGCAACAATTGCTTGCGGAGGATCTTACGTTTGCAAGCAATATGACGGGCATATTGAGCTTCAACTCTAGAAATTGGGCATAGCGATGGTCGCCCAAGCGGGACAACGGTTGCCGCGAAGGAGGTGCTTCAGGGTCCGAATCTCGCATCTGGATAATGTACTTTGTTAATAACCCTTACTTTGAAGATTTTAGAGTCGCGCCTAGTTACAGCTCGACGGATGAGGTAGCCAGCACTTGCCGTGTAGTAATCGATCAGACGATCAAGTTCTTCATCTGTGCTATTATTTGTATTGGCATAATCGAGACACCAATATTTCCGGGACGGGCTATGGAGCTGTTTGAGCTGAGATTCGTTATGCTCTTGAGCTTGCAGTCTATGACTGAACAAACGAGTTGCGTTCTCAACCTGGGCAGGATGATTTAGCAGTAGGTCGATATCTCTCTGGCTGAGAATTTCGCCTAACCGGCATGTCTGAAGAATCCTGACAAAGTCCTCGTCTGTTTGTCGATGAACCTTCTTCAGGTGGACGTACTTGAAGTTGCACCTCACCCACTCAGAAGACTTGAAGGCCCATTTGTCGTGCTCCATGAAATACCCATGGGTATTCTGCTGCGGCCCTTCATCGCTGACTCCTTGAGGGCAGAAATATGAACGGACTGAGTTCCCGACCTTTTCCTGTTGCATTTCCGAGCCACATTCAAGACAATGCTGGAATGGCTCTACCGGAGGCAGCTGACAGAAATCCCCAACAGCGATGACCTGGACGCCGCCAAAAGCGCCCCGAACCTCCATCTGACTCTGGGGGTTATTCGGGGCTGCTTTGCGTCGAATTCGTCCCATGACCTGACTAAGTCGTTGAAAGAACTGATTCTCGACCATGCTGATTTCGTCGATGATAAGAACATGGGTACCAACTATTCGATTCTTGTTTTTCTTTTGTCGCGACTTTCCCACTAGTATACCGAATGGCTCTGAGAAATCATCCGGTGTCCAGCCCGCGTAATTCCACATCGTTCTACCACCGATGTTGACAGAAGCGATGCCGGTAGGTGCGATTAGGTGTACTTTTCGTTCCTTCGCTTTGAACATCTTGTGCAAGGCCTTTACGAGGACAGACTTGCCGCATCCGCCCGATCTACGTGCGTATGAAGTTAGTAGATGATTATTGAGTTATTGACGCCACGCGTTGGACCATCATGAGGCCACCTTGCTTACGCACCCAGTGATGAAAAGGTTATGTCCAGCCATGGCAAGATCCATGGCGGCTTGTTGTTCCTGGCAAAGAGGAGGCTCGCAAGGGTCTGGTGCTGGGTCGAAGCTCTGGGCTTGGGGCTCGCCCGCATCAGCAGCTATGGCTGCAACATCGCTAGGCGCAGCACTGCCAGGTATACGGCTGTTAGGCGTGGGAGGAGTATACCGAGGTGTGCTCTCATATGTGTTTGGCGATGCAGTACAAGGTTGCGGTTGAGGTACAGACCTTGGCTCTTCTGCCTCGAGCTTTTCTGTCAACTTGTTACGCAGGAGATCCACCTATGACAAAACCCATCAGACATACTCTTTGTATCGCGAAGCAGAATGGTGTCTCACAGCGTCTTTGTACGTTGTTGTTTTCTTGTCTGCGTTCAAGCAGTCAGCCCGGGGAACTGGTTTTTTGCAATTTTCGAGGTGCAACTTACGCCCTGCCCCTGGATATCTTTCAACCAACGGCTGACATTTGCCCCAACTTTCGAATATACCGGTTTCCGTTCCATTCCATACCACGTAGTACTTTTTGGCGCCGGAAAGTTCCGTTGGTATGCCCGACGTGTACTTTCTCATCATGTCGTTCACTTTGTCTGCTACTGACGTTTGTGGGGGGTTACTGGAAGGCTCAGCATCTTTCTCTGCTTGAGAGCCGGAGCTAGCTTCTTGACGGTCATCGTCAGTGTCGCCGTGTCTCGTCAAATCATTGTGGTCGGGTTCGGGTTGGAATCGCTGTCTTTTGGGTGATGGTGGGGAGAGGGAACCGCCCGGCGCGCGTTTGGGCCCGAAATGGACTAGTCATTGGAATCTTAGCCATGTTTTTTGTATGATGGGACTTGTAGTCGAGTTTTACGAACGTGTGGTTTGTTTGAAGGCCATTTCAGTTAGCCCTTTTTTGCGCGACGGTTAGAAAGATCCCGCGTCATGAGGCGGAGAGGCTCTGGCATGATCGCGTAAATTTCATATTAAATGAGACAGACGCGTCGCGGACTGATTAGATTGGGTAGTATTAAGCTCCCAAAGGCTCGGGCCACCCGTTCACAAGTATGGGGCTCGGCTGAACCAGAGCAAATGCTCCGTGTTCGCAAAGTAAGGCACACTAGAAACTGTTGACCCTAGAGAAAGGAGAGGATTAGTTACGGTAGAATTCTTCTTTGTTGACCAACAATGTCACACATCAACGCGCAATCCAACGCCATTGGAACGGGAAGTTTATGACGTCTATGGTCCACGGCACTTGGTGCTAAGGGATTAGAAGAACTAGCCCCAGAACGGCTAGGGAGTTGAGGAACCAACATGCACTGCACCGGCGCACACACCCATGGAGTCTGTACCAGCCAGCTTGCTGCTAACACTGCACCCTCATTCCGTACAACTATCCGTACAACCAACATTGAATCCAACGCGTATTTCCGATCTAAGTACCTTGTTATCGAAGAAAGTTAATTCTTTGCGTATTTCCGATCATCATTCCCGCCATGCACTGCTGGTCCCCCGCACGAAGCGAGTCAGCTACTAGCAGGGACCCCATTCCGGGGCCCCGGACAACTCCCGAGCCTCACCCCCAGCTCCAACGTCGTCGCCGGACACTTCTCCGCCCAAACCTGGTAACAGCCGACGACTAACGTCCTCGACGCCGCAAACATCGTCACCTTCTAGCGAATTGGATTTCGTAACATGGCGGAGCCGCACCACTTTTTCGCGGGGATTCCACTGCGAAAAGCAAGCTATGGCTTGAGTGGGGGAGCAGCTTTGTCTCGAATCGGTCCAGAAGCGGCGTCATGGGGTCGTGGACCAACGCCAACATGACCCCCACCTTAGGTCTGGTTGGCGTAGATTCGTGGGGTCAATGTGCCGTCAGTGGAGATGTTTGACATCGTGAGCCTTTCGCGGGGTGAAAGGACCAAGCTTGGTCTGTACGATGGGTCTATCTCAACTTTCCAAGGTGCCTCTGGGGATGGGGAAAACGTCGGATCTGCCCAAGCTATCAATGCCAATCTCTCGTGCATCTTGCTCCCTTATTCTCGCTCAAAATCACTGATAATCATCAGTCATCATCACCATGGTTGTTAGCGGTACGGAGGTTGCGAAGAACAACACCAAAGACTCGTGCTGGGTCGTTGTGCATGGCCAAGTATGGGACGTCACAGGTACGCACATGCTCCGGTACCCAGCTTCACATTGCCCGCTCACACTAGACTAGACTTCCTTGATGAGCACCCAGGCGGCGCAAAACTCATCATCAAATGCGCTGGCCGAGACGCGACAGAAGACTACGACTCCATCCACAACCCAGACCTCATCACAGAGACCCTATCACCAGATCGCTGCCTGGGTCCCGTAGACCCAGCAACACTACCAGAGCCGCAAGATGCCTCGTCGAACGCTCCCGAAAAGCAAAAGCCTGCTTTCCCACATTTAGGAGCCATCATCAACGCCGACGATTTTGAAAAGGTCGCGGAGAAGTACCTCTCGCCCATGGGCTGGGCGTACTACTACTCAGGCGCAGAAGACGAACAGAGCCTTGACGACTCGCGCCGCATATTCCGCAAGCTCGCCCTCCGCCCGCGCATTCTCCGAAACGTCGACTCCATCTCCACGTCCACCAATATCCTCAGCCTCCATACTTCACTACCTTTCTACATTTCGCCTACTGGACAGGCCAAGTACGCCCACTCCGAAGCCGAGACGATTCTCTCGAGGGCTGCGGGCAAGGAAGGGATCATGTACTGTATGCCCACCAAGCCGAGCGCCTCGGTCGAGTCCATCTTCGGCGCCAGGGTAAACGAAGCACAGCCGTTGTTTTTTCAGCTGTACGTTGATCGAAACCGAGATAAGGCACAAGCTACGATTCGGAAGGCAGAGAGGTTGGGTGCGAAAGCGATCTTTGTGACGGTCGATTCGCCAGTCATCGGCAAACGTGAGCGCGATGAAAGGCTGACTGCTGGCGATGAACCCCTTTCAGAACCCAGCGGCGTGGCGAAGACAACGGCTTCTGGGTTGCTGAATGCGGGGTTGACGTGGGCCGATTTGACATGGATAAGGCAGACGACCTCGTTGCCGATTGTCATCAAGGGGATCCAATCTGTTGAAGACGCGGTCATCGCTCACGAGCACGGCGTGGATGGTATCGTGCTATCGAACCACGGAGGAAGGTCGCAGGATACGGCGCAGGCTCCCATGCTGACGCTCCTTGAGATTCGTAGATACGCGCCGCACCTCCTCTTTCCTGGGACAAGAGCCAAATTCCATGTATTTGTCGACGGTGGCATCAGACGCGGTACGGATGTCCTAAAGGCTATTGCTCTTGGTGCCACAGCTGTTGGCATTGGTCGGCCGTTCTTGTACTCGATGACGGCTGGCTATGGCGAGGCTGGTGTCAGGCGGTTGGTGCAGATCCTAAGACATGAGCTACAGACTAATATGGCGCTCGCTGGTGCCACGAGTGTGGAAGAAATTGTTCCTGAGATGGTTAATAGCGAACGTGCTGAGAAGGAAGTTACAGGGAGGGTGAAGTTGTAGACTAGTTTAAGGGCTATGTGTTAACTGAGATCGCCGACAAGTACTATGTTTCTCCGTTACAAGGAGCCTTCTTACCATAGAGTCTATCTAATTCACTTTAATAATGATCTCATTTCTTGTGTTCCGTGGAAGAAAAGCGCATCGCGGGAAATTCTGCTACGTCAAAGATAAGAGGTGACCACTCAGCTTGCTAGACAAT
Organism: Colletotrichum lupini; assembly: GCF_023278565.1. Classification (NCBI taxonomy): domain Eukaryota; kingdom Fungi; phylum Ascomycota; class Sordariomycetes; order Glomerellales; family Glomerellaceae; genus Colletotrichum; species Colletotrichum lupini. The sequence goes on along the minus strand of NC_064677.1, from coordinate 7,412,943 downwards.
CATTCTCCATACTGAGGCGCGATGGAACAGGTAGCTCAGTTGTTGGTAGAGGGGATAAGTGCACGAGCAGGGAGTTCATGGCCAATTGTCTCGGACTTAATTCAATTTCAAAAGCTTGTAGAAGCTTAAGGCAGTGTCAACACCATTAAACATAGCGAATAAATCCTTCCTCAAGACTCTTAGCTGAACATAAAAGCATTCCCCAGTAGAAGCTTCAAATGAGATATCTGAACCCTCCAGCGACCTGCGCCTGCGTCGGCCCATGCTTCCCCGTGTCCTCGCCCCGGTCCAATTTGGCATTCAACCTTCTCAACCAAATCCTCGTCACCGTAGCGAATCCAATCGCCAAACCTGTCGCCGCAATATTCACAATAAACGCCGTAACGTATCTCGGCGCACCATAATACAGATAACTACCCCAGATATTCGGCGTGTTACACATGGCGTTGATAAGGGCAATGGCACTCGCACGCTTGACCGAAGGTTGGGCCAGACTACCAGTGATCCAAGAGAGCACGACCACCGCGGCAGCGTAGAAAGAACCGGGGAGAAGCATCATGGCAACGTAGCGTGCTGCCGTGTTGGTTGTTGAGACGGCGATGATGTTGGCGACGAGGGTGATGCATAGGGGGATGACGATATGGAGGAAACGTTCTTGTTTGCGGTCTGAGTGGAAGCCGTTTAGGAGCATGGTGATGACGCAGAGGAGGAAGGGGGGCGCGGTGAGGGCGTAGGTCATTGTGCGGGAGAAGCCGAGGCCGCCGACGACGGAGGGGAAGAAGTTTGCGACGGCGCCGACGATGTAAGTCTGATAGTCCAAGTGAGTTAGCAAAATTGTTCATGGTGTGCCAGAGACTTCTCTAACGTCTTCGGAAAGGTGCATGGAAGGGGGCAGATAGGTGAGGTGTGCGACTTACAGAGTAAAGGACTCCCATGAGCATCCAGGTCTTTGGATCCGTGACGGCCATCATGAAACCCTTCATAGCGGTGACTTCGCTGGAATTATCTTCCTGGCCCTGATCTGCAGCGAAGTTGTACTGCACCCATTCGCACTCCAGTTGGGTCAGAGTGGGAATCTTCTTGTTGGAATTGGGCAGGATGCATGCGAACGGAATGGCCAAGCCGACGGTGATGACGCCCTCTACGAGGAAGAGCTGTGGTTTCCATGATTAGACCGAGAAGGCTTCAGATAAAGAAGAGATACCCAACGCCAACCTGCAAGTCCGTGTGCACCATCTAGGTTCAGGATGGCGATGGCGAAGAGACCGCCGAACGCATTGCCCAGCTGGGAACCAGAATAGAGGATGGCAGTCCGCAAGGCAAATTGCTTTCGGTTACTAGAGAGACACAGATCAACATCGCTCGGGACCAAGAGCACATGATTGGGATCCCTTACTAGAACAGGGAGAGGAAGTACAGTGCGCCAGGAAAGAAGATGGCCTCAACGAAGCCAAGGAAGAAGCGCGCCATCAGTAGGCCTTCGTAGTTATGCACCACGGCCATGAGGGAAGAAATAACACCCCATGCGGCCATGCCACAGCAGATGTACGCCCCGGGCCACTTGATCTTGCCGACAATCATGTTCGAGGGAACTTGCATGAGGACTGCGGAGCTTCCGTGTTAGCCAGGGTTTGAGAAAAGTGTTTCTGCGACTGAACGGATTGGAAGTTCTCACTATAGCCAACAAACAGAATGCTGACGGTTGTCTGGTACTCGACTTGGCTCAGGTTCAGGTCTGTGGTGATGTCGGCGAGCTTTGCGCTGGCAATGTTCTGGCGGTCGAGGTAGTTAACTTTAATTATCAGATATGTTAGTCGTGTCCTCTGGGAGTAGATGGTTGGAGTACGCGGGTTGCACTCACGGATGTACATGATGACCATGATGGGCATGATCACCAAGTCCATTTTCAACGTCGCCTTCTTGCCAATTCTCTCATACTCCTCCTGACTCAAGGCCGCCAAGCTGGCTGGCATGATGAGGTTGCAGCCATGCTGGCTTAGCTTATCGGCGTTGACGTCCTCGACCTGGTCCGAAGACCTCTCTGTCTTGTCCATATCCATGGTTGTTTATTGGTCCAAGACTGAGTATAGCTTACTCCTCTCGTGGCTCAGGTATCGGATAGCAACTGGGATTGAGGAAGTTGGCGAGGTGACAGACAAGGAGACCTGCCTATAAGAAGCCAAACATGCGGCGGTCAAAAGACGTGGGAAGGCCCTGAACTTAACCTCCTTTTCCCCGGACCCGTCAACCTTTGAACAACCTCCCATTCCTTCTCCTCGTCCCACAATCATCTTCTTCCCTTCATTTTCCCCCTATCCCCAGGCAAACGTGGAGAACAATCCAAACGCGGGGAAACGACCCCATGGGGTAGGGCCTAGCATGGCAGCAATGAAACGATGCCTTTGTTCCTTGCTGCTTGGTCATCCCCGAACCCCCCAAATATCAGCCGACTTTCTCGTCGGACCGCCCCCACCTTGCAGCTCCCCGGCATCAGATCCGGCGTTAGGACAGAAGGAATATGGGATTTCTTGGACACCTGGGGCCAGGGATGTTTGCGGGACTATGTGGGGGTCATACGTTGGGAATCATGGGGTAACTCTCTTTTACCGTTTGGGGACGGTGAGCTCTCTATTTCCCTCGAGCTGTCAAGGATCAGTACAGTTAGCTTAATAGCCATAGCCATGATTGAATGTGCTCGGCTCTCGCACTACTCACCTATACTGTGCCTTGGTAATACTCCTTTCTATAGAATGGAACTGCACTGTGAGATCTCAAGGAGGATGAAGGATGACCAAGACCTAGGTTGGCGGTAGACCTTAGAGGTGCCTTCCCCACCTCCATAGTAGTCACCATTATTCCATCCGTTCTCGTCTGTGACCCCCACCTCGGCATCCCTCTTCCAACATACACGAATCTTTGACCGCCTAGTCAACCATCCGTGGCTTGGACAGGGATCTCACTCCCACGAAACCACAAGCACGATCGAGGCAATCTGAGTCCAGGACTGAAAAGTACTTGTACGGCGTAGGCCGCCCATTGCTTACATCTTGACTTCTCACCTAATACGAATCTTGCCCACATATCAAACCTGGGGTTAGCTCATCTGATTCTCGGCTCTGGGCAGCTTGAGCAGGATTGTGATAATATATAGTTCTTTGGCTATGGCAAGTAAAGTTTTGTCTTCAAAATTGTACAATAGAATTAAAGCAACACTTAGGCAGCGCCTAAAGTAGCATCTCAACAAAGAGCAGAAGCCTCTATCCCGACATACTTCGTCAACCGTCTGGCGGAAGTAATACCAGAGGCAGGGCCTATGTCGCGCATTGCCGATATACATGCTCGGTATACAGGCTCATCAGCGACGGAGCTTGGCGCATCCAGCAGCAGCCTTTGCACTGGGAGTAGCAGAACGAGTAGCGGTGATCAGGGTTGTCGAAGGTAGATTGCTTGGGACCGTTGCCTCAGCTGCCGAGGTGTTGTTGACGTCGCTCGATCCGCCGGTCCACACAGCAGGACCAGGCATCGGGAAAGCCTTGTATCCGTTGTAGAGACTGAAGCTCACGTAAGGGTCGGTGTACTTGTACGCGCCAGGGAATTTGACCAGAGGGCCAGGGATGCCGTTTCCGCCTCCTGTGACCTTGACCTGGACGCAAGACACGAAGTGCTCAGGCTCGTGGTCAAACGACTTGTGGACGCCTGGGATAGTTTGTTAGATTATCATGATACAAATGACGTACGCAAATTTGAAGCCAATATCAAACTCTTACCGATGTGCTCAAAGCGCAGGAGATACTCCCCTGAAGGCGTATCCTTGGGAATGGTGGCGGTAAGAGTGTTCTTGTCCCAAGTGCACCAAGCGTCTTTTGTGAAGTCGCCACTCTGGGTGCAAACGCCAGTCTCGCCAATCTTGAACCAGTCACCTGAGCCGTCGTAGTCCTTGACGCTGCCATCGGGGGCTTTCGACATGTAGTACAGAGCAGGTCCTATAGTAATTGGATGCAGATGTTAGTCAACGTGCAACGTCGAGGCGAATCACGCGGCGACAGAGTCTTCTAACCAGGGTGCTGCATGGTGGCGCCTACGCCAAGCTTAACCGTAACGTCGCTTCCCGCAGTGACGTCGAGGACCTCCGTCTTGGCGGCGTTGGTGTAAGCTCCCTGGTTGCATCTGCTGTCCGGGCCGTCGATGTAGGAACCATCGCGAATATCGGCGGCGGGGTTGTTCGAGAACTTGATCGGATTATACTTGGTGGCACGGGTGAAGTCTCGGATGTACTGGAAAGACTTTCCGGCGGTACCGTCTTGAACCACGGTGTCGAAGAAGTAATGAGCGGATGCCACCTGGGCAACGGCCAAGACAACAGGAGTGAACTTCATTGTGACAAAAGATGTTGCGTTGTATAGAATGGATAGACCAAAAGAGTGGAAAGAAGTAGAAATAAGAACGAATGAGGCATATGGGTTGAACGGAATTGTCGGATTAGAAGTCCAATTCGACCGCGGTATATAGCCAACTGCGCAGGGGCCAATTAGGGGCCCTATTTACGATTATCGTAGCTAGCCTAACCTATAGTTAGAACCTCCTTTTTATACCTACGCAGATATTTATATAGTTTAATTAATCTCTTCGTTAACTACGGTTCGAACTAACTACTTTATAATAGGGATACTAATACTAATTAGTAATTAAATTTTATTATTATAAATCGGTAAGGTATCTCGCTACGTAGAAGAGACGACCTCTTAATACTATACGGGATAGGAGATTCGTATTAATTAACCTTATAGAAGTAGACGAAAAAGGAGGCGATTCTTAAATACCGTACGGAATTAAGTAATTATAGCCCTTTACTACCTACGAGAGGTCGACGTTTATTACGTTAAACTACGCTAATCGACGGAACTACTTAGGTAATTAGTATTTTACCGTTACCTTAAGTAGCCTTTTTTACTAAATAACTTCCCCGCGGCCGGCCTGCAATTAGAAATTAACTAGCTAAATTAGTAAAAAGAATTCTTTGTACGACGACTGCCCGCCTAATTAACTAGCGCGACGAACGGGCTTAATAGTACGATATAAAAGAGTACTATGCGATTAAAAAAGGGGATCTCTAAACGTAAATATTCTTACTTAGCGACGAAGGTAACCCTATAGGAGTTATTAAGCTAAGAGATCTACGGTATATAGAAAAGTCTATTACTACGGGGATCTTATGAGTACGCCCTTAAGCCCGCGATCTAAACGACCTCCTCGTAGCTCCCTTAATTACCCCCCGGGTATTACTTAGGAATATAGTATAGGGGACGGTCTAACGAGAGAGGAGGGGATTTAGAGGTCCTAATAGTATTGAGTTAAGAGTATTATAGATCTTAGAGATTAACCTAAAAAGAAGGCGGCTACCCTAAAGTAGTCCTACGACCTCCCGCTAGAGTTATTATTAGCTTAAGAAAAGGCTAAAAAGACGAGGATCTAAGGGAAAAGAAAAGAATCCTTTAGAGGGCTACTAAAGGGCTTTTTTTTATATTAGCTTACGGCATAAGATTACTAATTTTAAAAAATCGGTAACTGGTAAAGATCCTAAGACTAATTACTATATTTTATTATAGTAATATAAACGTTTACTATTACTATTATTAAAAGGAACTATTAGAACCTACCCTTTTATACTAAATAAAAAAGAGGATCTTAGTAAGTACGATAGCTAGCGATTTAAAAGGGTAGTAATAATCGCTAGAAATAGTAAAAACGAGAGTAGTAGCGAGATAGCGAGAGGAAGTAGGAATCTCCTAGACCCTAATAAATTCGTTAGGTAGCGAAAGTACGGATTTATTACGACCGGCGCGCGGATTAGATATATCCTTATTAAAATTAAATACGCTAGCGACTATTAATATGGGTATAAGCTAGAGTACGACCCTTAGCGAGTTAGGGTAAAGAAGAAGAGGACGAAACCCGATCTTAAATAGAATCCTAATCCCTTATAAGTAGGTAAATATTAACCTGGACTATTAGGGGACGTAGATATATAGAATCGCGGATTAGCCTAACGGCGAGTAAATTAACGTAGTATTAATCTATTTAACTAAGGTCTATAAGAAAAAGGGGCTATAGGGGTAACCCTTATTCTACGAGATCGTAGACGACTTTAGCTATTAGCTAGACGAATAGTTCGTAAGCGTAAGCCTAGGAATTACGAAAGCGGTTAATAGATTCCTCTATAGGCAAGGGGTACTACTAGCGTAATTATAATCGCGAGAACCTTACGAAATCCTAGTAGCGACGATTACGGAGGAGGAATTCGTAATATAGACCTAGGTATAAGTCAATAGGGCGTATAATCGCTTTAACGAATTTAAAAAAAGGGTGAACGACTTAGATTTCTTTTTTATAATTACTAACGGTAATCTATCGTCGTAGAAGGATATATAGAAGTAAAATATAGTACTAGAAGTACGATAATCGATAATTCTATTTATTTCGATCTATAGCTCGTCGCCGCTACTAATACGAAATTCGGTACTAATTAGCTAATAAAAAAGGAGGTAGACTACCCGAAATTACTAATAGTACGCAGCGACGCAGGGATCGTATATAGATACCGAAAATCTAGCGGTAAATACGAAGCAGTTTATAGATTTTAAAAAGATCTTTTTAAAAAAGAAATTATATTCTAGGGGGAAGTATAAGGTCTTATAAGAAACCCTAACGATGTTTTATAATTATTGCGAAAAAGTCGGAATTAGGGAATATTAGTACTATTCGGTAGTTAATATCGTACTCGTAGGCAAAGCCTCTAATTATTACTACGAAGCGGTACGTAATCTCGATCGAAACGACTTTCTTAGTATAATTAACGCAATCCGAAGCCGCTTCGAGACTTATAATAAGAACCTAGAGCTCCTATCTAAGCTACGAGCGATTTCTTTTATATTTATAGCTAGGATAATAGAGGGTAAATCGCGAGTAGAAATCCTTAAAGAGCTTATCGATCGAATTAATAAGCTAGCGAAAACCTAGCTAAATAAGGGGACTAACGAGCGGAAAGTTAAATATCTTTATACCGCAATCTAGCGCGTTCTAAAAGTAAAAATAACTCTATACTAAGTACCCGAAGACTATAAGACGCTCTACTTAAGGCTAAGATCTAGCTTTAATATTAAGGTAAAAATGCCGCGCTAAACCTATTTCTAAACGTACGACGGCCCTTATTAATAATATTAGGTCGACCGAACGTATAATAAGAAAAGAAAGGAAGCTAAGTACGGTAATTGCTAGTAAAGAATCCTAGATTCGTTAAATAGGTAGAGATTTAACTTATGAGTAGGGTAACGGAAGAAGTAGTATTTTATTTATAAAAAGGATAGATATTAGTTAAGTAACTACTCTAAGGAAGAGCGTGCTAAATCGTACGAATAATATAGAAAATCGAGAGTAATAAATAGTAAAACTAGCCCTTATCGATTTAACTAATTCCTTATTATATATAAGGGCAGATCCGGGGGCACGGAACCTAGCGAAAGTAGCTAATTTAGCGGCCTAAAGTACCCGTACCCTATAGGAGATTTAGAAAATAAAGAAGATCTTACCCCCTATACCGACGAATTAGATTATAACGAAGTCGACGATATTAACTACTCTTTCTTCGCCCCGTTAGCCTCGGGAGGATATACGAGGCTAAACGAATAAAAGGTAATAAAAGCCCTTAATAAGTAGGCTTTTATTTATAAATAGTAAGGGAAGGTCCCTTAGATAACGGATACGGAGGTGGGCGAAAGGACGAATTTAATAGCATAGAATTCTACTCTCTTAATATTTAAAGAAAAGAGATAAGGTACTAAGTAATTCTAGGGGTAGCTAGAGGGGTCCTTTTTATACTACTTAGATTACTTAAATACTAAGCTCGTATAAGTATTCTATGCGAACGAAAGGTACGGCCTAGACAATTTCTATAGGATTATCTTAGATATTAAAGTATTATAATAGTTAATAAGAGGAAAAGGGCAATTCTAAGCGCTATAGAAAATTGTACTAATAACGCTTAATACGTCGATAGCGGGTATTACGAGGATTAGCTTCGGCCTAGGTAAGGAAATCGTCGCCCTAGGTACGGTAAAAGTAAAGACGCACTTCGGAACGATAACTTTCTATATCCTGCCCGTTAATACCCCATTTCTCCTATATCTAAAAAATATAGATCGACTAGGCATTATATTTAATAATACGAGGAACAGAATCTCTAGCTATAAGCACTTTAAAATAGTCGAACGACGATAAGGGTACGCGTTTATAAAGCTTACTAACGATACGAAGTTAATTAATTACCTAACGAAAAGTAAGCTTAGACGACTATACTAGAGATTTAGCTACCCGTCGGTTGCGAGGCTATATAACCTCCTAAAGTATTTAGGTAATAATAATATCGAAATAGGGGCGCTAGAGTAGTTAACGAAAGTATATTACTAATACTAAATAAATGCGCAGAGCCTATATAGATTTAAATTTAAATTGCGTAATAAGCTTAATTTTAATTAGGAGATCGTCGTTAATATCTTCTACTTAAACAGTCGACCGGTCCTATATATAATCGACGAGGCTATATTATTCTAAATAGGGCAATTTTTGCGGGATCTATAAGCAAAAATAGTATAGGTAGCTCTACGAAAAAGCTAGATCGATATATATTAGGGACTGCTAAACGGTATTAGAACCGACGTTAGTACTAGTTTTAAGTTAATAGAATTTAAAGAAAATACGACGGCCTACGGTATATAGTTAAAAGTCGTACCCGTCAAAGCGCACTATAATATTAAAAAGGTAGAAAGGGCGCACTAGTAGTTAAAAAGAGCGTTTAAAATTATTAAAGAGGAAAATCCTAATTCCGACGATAACGAATGCCTTTAGACGGTACTTAAATACTATAACGATACTATAGGGCCTAACGGGCTTATACCGACGCTTCTAGTATTTAGAGTATATTTAAGAACGACCTTAGCCTCGCTACCGTCGCTAGATATAAGCTAGCGAGCTTAAGTAGTTAAAAAAGTAATGCGGGTACTACGCGAGGTAAGTATAAGAAGGTAAGTTAATAAAGTAATTACTACGCGTAATAGGCCCGATATAGGGGTTAATTTAGATATGCCCCTAAATTCGGATATACGAGTATAGCGCGAAATTACTTAATAATAGGCTGGGCTATATAAATTAATTTCCGTTAACGAGCGTTCTTACGTAGTCGCGAGAGATTATAACTAGCTACTCGAAGTATTAATTACGGTAGTTAGACTATATTATATAGATCCTATCGAGGTAATTTCTAGCCTATAAGAAAAAGAAGAGCTAGGGGAAGCTATATAACCCGCGGTAGAGGTATAAGAAATTATCCTTAACAAAATCGTCGTAGTAGTACTAATAGACGACGAGGAAGAGGAAATTGCTAAAAGGGTACTAATACGTCGCGGGAGATTACGACGGTAAGTACTAACGCGGTAATTTATTACTAGCGACGAGGTAATTAATACCTTTTATATAGTAAAAGAGAAAGCCGATTTCGAGCTAGTAGTTAAACTACGTAAGGAAGGCGTAATTATAACTACTAGAAAGCCGTATAAGGGATTAGATCTTATTAAAGTAAATACTTTGCGCGATCGAGGGGTCTATCGATTTATCCTCTACGATCTAAAAAAGTATATAAACCTCCGTATATTTAAATCGCGAATGGTTCGTAAAATTAAAGGAAAAGGAATACCCTAACTATACGAGAAGTCTAGATACGTAATTTAGGGGTACGGCGACGTCGAAAAGGCGACGCTATTTATATAATCGCCCACTATATAGCGCTATAACTAACGATTAATAATAGTACTAATAGCATTACTACGGAAGAAGGGATACGAGATTTAGAGCCGTAATATTACCTAGGTATATACCTAATCGGCCACAGGGCTTATAAGGAAAATCCTGGCCTATTTACTAAAGGAAATGGCTAGTAAGTACTTAGAAAGTACGATTATTAAAGTGCTTAAGCTACTATATAAGCTCGCAGAATCGGGTACTTATTAGTAGGCTACTTACTATGATTTTTATATTAATTAACTATTAATAGTTACCTCTACGTACGACCCGTACTTACTAGTTACGGAGTACGAAGGTAACTAATTTAGGATCGTCGGAATATAGACCGACGATATATTAGGCCTATCCGATATTAACTTTATAAAGAAGGAGGATGAGGAGCTTTAGAAAGCGGGCTTCGTAACAAAACTAAAAAAGGTCCTTATAATAAATACCCTCCTAGTATTTAACGGCGGGATTCTTATAATCGAAAGGGAAACCGTCGTCTTTTAGTAAAAGGGGTAGGGCGAGAAGATTAACCTCGTCGACCCGAACGTAACCGATATTAAGAAGTAGTATAAGGCTAAGCTTATATAAGGGGTATATATTACGAGTATTTATTAGCCTAAAATAACTTTTAACTATACTAGGGTAGCGTAGGCTATAGATCTAACCGAACGAGACGTCGAGGTACTTAATAAGCGGCTTAAGTAGTAGTAGACGAATCTCGATCGAGGTCTCGTCTATTACCCGATCGACCTTATAATTAGTAAGCTCTACGTTTTTGTTAATGGGTTATTTGCGAATAATAACGACCTTACTTCGTAATTAGGGTATATTATTATCCTAGTTAACGAGAGTATAGGCGAGAGCGAATTTACTATATACGGTAATATAATCTATTACTTATTAACTAAAAATAAGCGAGTAACGAGAAGTGTACTAGCGTTAGAGGTTTATAGTATAGTTAACGGCGTTAACCTCTCTTACGCAATTTTAATAACGCTAAGGAAGATTACTAATCGAATTAGCTTTTTACTTATTCTAACGGTTATTTATACCGATTCCTACTCGCTATACGAATGCCTCGTTAAATTAGGAATAACGAAGGAAAAGAGGTTTATAATCAATATTATAGCCTTTAGGTAATCGTACGAAAGGCGCGAGATACTCGAGATCCGTTAAATTAATAGTAAAAATAACCTCGTAGACGCTTTTACGAAAGTAGTACTAAATAAGGGATTAAAGTAATTCGTAAGTAGCGGAAAAGTTACCGTACGAATAGAGGGATAGGTTATATAAAAAGAATAAAGAAAAGGGGGAAAAGGAGACGACTTAGTAAACGGGCCCGAGGTCGAATTATACTTCTAACCGTAGTAGTTAAATCGATAAAAGAAAAAGAAAGTTAGTATCGGATTAGAAGTCTAATTCGACCGCGGTATATAGCCGACTGCGCAGAGGCTAATTAGGGGCCCTATTTACGATTATCGTAGCTAGCCTAACCTATAGTTAGAACCTCCTTTTTATACCTACGCAGATATTTATATAGTTCAATTGATCTCTTTATTAACTACGGTTCGAACTAACTACCCTGTAATAGGGATACTAATAGGAATGGACAATGACGGAAGAACTAACCTTTTTTATATTTTATATTAGGAATTGTCGTATCTAGATCCACTGACTTGCGAACTAATAAAGGATACTTCGCACTACAACATCGCAGTCTTGAGACCCGATGTTTCAAACAAATTGGGTATTTAGTAATGCCGCGGAGTCCTTCAATCAGAGCTATGGCCATCTCCAGACAACGATGCTATATCTACTGCAGTACGGTCATTACGAGCTTAGGCCTCTATGCTTCCTCATAATGACTGGTCTAGATTTTCAAACAACATTTAAGGCGCCATCACGGCCGAAAAAGCCCCTGCCGTAATTTGTGGTTGAATAATACATATTCGCCTGGCCCCTGAGTTTCATGTTCACTCTATGTCACTTACCGAAGAGGGACTAGGAAGCCCCAGCTTCGCTACTATACGAGCAGTTCGGACGTTCCCGAGACTAGCTCACCAATGATTCTATTGGAGCGATTTGTTTTCTCTCCCTGCTCCAATGAGCGCCACTGTAGCTTGGTAACAATGACATGAGCACAGCAAAATCTTAAATATATTGTCAAGACTCCTCAATTCTGGGTCCGGAGGGCCAGCACGCATCAAAATCCGTTAGTCCTAGAAACGAGCAATCAGAATGGCTTTCGGACTGATTAGTATCTTGCCAAAGGGAATGCGAGATTCCCGCGTTGTTCGCGTTGTTCGGTAGTTTCTTGAATGCCCCATGTAAATGAGATCCTCAAAACTCCCGGAGTTGTCGTTTTTCTTGGCACGCGGATTCAGCCCACTCCCACATTCCTTTCGATATCGAGCATCACATTCTTTCTTTGTTCATGATTTGCTGGTTAGATGTCACCTTTCACAACTTTGCTTGGTGTTGTCGGCCTAGGCGCTTTGGCACTTTGGCAGGTTACCGTCGACACCACCTCCAAGTTGCAAAAGATCGACGGATGTGGCTTCTCTCAAGCTTTTGGACATGCCGAAGAGTTCCAGAACGCACCCACGGCCCTTCAGAAGGGGGCTCTCGATCTACTTTTCAGCCCTACCAAAGGTGCCGGGTTCAGCATGATCCGCAATCGCATTGGTTCCGGCGGCAAAGGAGACAGCATTCTTCCCACGAGCCCTGGATCGCCTGCAGGTAAGCCGACTTATACCTGGGACAAGGACGACAGCGGTCAGGTATGGTTCACAAAGCAGGGTTTTGGTTTGGGGTGAATGAAATCTACACTGACGCTTGGAGTGCTCCTGGATTCATGAAGACGAGTGGTAATGAAGCGACGGGAACGCAAGTAGTCGCTCGAGTGGTTACTCTCTAACACGCTCTAGATACTTATGCGGCACAACCGGCCATACCTGCTCCTCTGGCGATTGGCGACAAGCCTATGCCGACTTCCTCGTGCAGTATGTCAAATACTACCAGCAAGCCGGGCTCAACATTACCCACCTAGGCTTCCTTAACGAGCCCGACTTCTCGTAAGCATGAGAACCCCCATTAAAGCTAGGGACATGCCTGACTACCACACTACCCAGCCCTGGATACTCTCAGATGCAAATCAGCTCCAATGCCCAGGAGGCCATCTCTTTCATCCCCACTCTGTCCAAAGCCGTTCAATCTGCCGGTCTCAAGACCGCAGTCACTTGCTGTGATGCTGTTGGCTGGGCTTCAACCGTCAAATACACCAACGCTCTCGTTGCCGCTGGTATGGAATCCTACTTGGGTCTAATCACCTCGCACACCTACTCAGGCAACGCCAACACCGCTCTCAACACTGAGCTGTCCTCTTGGGTCACCGAATCTAGCATCACGACAGCCTTTGACCTGACCTGGTTCAATAATAGAGGCGCCACAGAGGGCATGACCTGGGCCAACAAGATTGCCGTTGGCATCATAAATGCCAATCTCTCTGCCTATCTTTACTGGGAGGGCTTTGAACTAAAGCAGCTGCAGTACGATTCCCACCTCGTCGATACGCAGGATGGTAAGACCGCGACGCCGTCGGCGAACTTCTGGGCATTCGCCATGTGGTCGCGGCACATCCGACCCGGCGCGCAGAGATTACAAACGTCGGGCATGGTGGCGTCCGACGTCTTGACCTCAGCAGTCAAAAACAAAGATGGGTCCATTGTGATCATCTTCACAAACAATGGCAGCGCTGCTAAGGCTGCCAACGTCTCACTCAAGGGGTCACTCCCAAGGCTGCAAGCGCATGGGTCACTGACAACAGCCACAAGTTCGCTTCCACGGCGGCCAGCATCTCGGGCTCAGGGTTATCCGTCGCTGTTCCTTCTAAGGGCGTCGTCACCTTTAAGTTAACTTGATGGAGTCACGGAGATGTTACTACAAGGACGTGATAATCTAGCAACATGCCAGATCTCCGGCCACTACATATGCACAGTCTATCATCTCAGGTAAAACTGTAATGACAAGAATTCTATGAAGCTATCGTTGATTCCTCAAGAATAGATCTACATTTTACAGGTTCTCGTCTATCAACGCCTAATGTATGTGTTGGTATCCCTATTACAGGGTAACTGGTTCGAACTGTGGGTTGACGAAGAGATCAATTGAACTATATGAATTTCTGCGTAGGTGTAAAAGGGAGGTTCCAACCGTAGGTTGGGTCGGCCGCGATAATCGGAAGTAGGGGCCGTAGTTGGCCCCTGCGCGGTCGGCCGTACGCCGAGGTCGAATTGGACTTCCAATCCGACAGTATGCTGGTTTCCGTATCATCATGTCGTAGATTCGTGAACGACCTCGGCGCTTGTTACACGTATTTAAAGTGTAGTAATATTCGGTGGAAGTTGAAATCTTTTCCTATAGCCGACGCATCATTTAATCATCTAGCCAGTGTAATTCTGAAAACTTATGGGCTAGGACCGGTGTAAGTTGCCAAGGTTGAGTGATTGAGCAGTACTAGTGGCCTAGATTATTATTTTTCTTCATTAACTTCCATCACGCAGCCGAAGGTTGCAACATGTGGCCTTTTCCTTTGCGGGCAAAGACTCGCAAGAGGTGAAGCTAACAAGTCTAAGACGCTTAGCATCAACACTCGTGGTTAAGTCCTACTTTACGACATTCATACGACAGAAGTCCCGTTGAAGGAGTACAGATCATTCGACAATTCGGATGCAGTGAAATTACAGAAGTGGCGAAGAAGCTCGAGGTCTGACACTTCCATAGATCCCAAGGATTTCGGACGCTTACCGAAGTTCGGACAATGTAGCGTGGGAAATATCGAACTCTCCCATTGAGTTGACTCGCTGAATCGGAATAAGAGAAACTCAAGATATGTAAATGTGAATAATAAAGGGCGAGGATATTCTGCCAGCAGCTCCCGCTATTCTGCCACCAAGTGTGGCTGCGGCAGGCCCTACCTCCGACCACGGAGCCCAGCTGCCCATACCCACTCACTTACCTACCTACCCACCCACTTACCTACCTACCCACCCACTTACCTACCTACCCACCTATAACCACTACTTCGTCGACCTCGCCGTCACTACCGCCGTTAATTAAAGCTATTCCTAACGTTAATATACTATAAAAAGAGAATAATTACGAAATTAACAATCCCTTTATTTATTAATATACCGTTAATTATAATAATTATAGTTATATAAAGTACGACTACTTATTTTATAGCTAGCGCTTTTTTAACTTATTTAAAACTAAAGTAATATTTAACGAGGCTATTTACGAAGCTAGCTTTACGGTTTAAATTATTTAATATAAGCCCTTTATTAGGGTATTAATTACTATTACTTACTATTATACTTATAGCCCGTATTATAATTAAAAATAGTAATATTTTATAAAGTTAACTTACTTAAATAAGCGTTATAAATCCTCGACTTTATTTATAAATTACTACTAATAAATCGCTATTAACTTTTTAAATAATAATTAGCTCTTTTATCCTATTATTAATAACTTTTATAACTATTATAACTACTTATTTAATAATACTAACGCTTTTACGTATTATTACTGCGCGCTACTATATAATAAAAAGGACTAAATCGTTAATTAATAAAATAAGGGCATTCGACTTATTTAAATCCTTTTAAGCCTACGGTTAAAAAGTAATAATTATAATAATATCGTCGCCTATAATATATTTAATATATTAATTACTTATTATTATAATAAATTAAGTAATAGGACCCCTATTAAGTAGTTATTTAACTAATTATATAATTTAACGAAGTATTAATACCGCTTCTAACGCAACGACGCGGGCTATATTACGAGCTTATTTATTATATTTACTACTATAATTTCCTTATTTTAATAATATCTAGATATTTTATTAATAGATTTTATATATAAAACTAACTAATTCAATATACCGTTATTTAATATTTACGGAGTAATTAATAATAATTATACTTTTTAAATCGCAAGCTACTTTTTATTTAGTAAAAAAGAAGCTAATTATAATTAGGCTATTAACTAGTTATTAATATTATTCTAAGCTTATAAAATTCCCTTTTTATAAGTTATATATACGGATCGCGAGATTACTCTATTTAATACCCTTAATAATAATACTTAATTTAAAATAGTACTATACGTACTTTATTATTAATACGTTAACTTTAACGTATTAGCCCGGACCTAGTATTACTTTAGCCTAGCTACGAGGGACGAGATTAGTATAATTATATATAACCCTTATTTTTAATAATTCTTTATAAATTAGGGTAATCTCCTCTATAGCTAATTAATAACTATATACTATAACTAGTTATTTGAATTTTAAATTACTAAGTACCCTATAATAATAGTCGATTATATTATTAATACTTAGCTTAAGCCGTAGTACGAGAAACTCGTACTTACTTAGGTTAACTAAATTAAGTATTTTAATTATTTAATTACGTTAATTATTAAATCTTTATATATAAGTATTAAAATACGAGTTTATTACTATACGGGCGACTTTAAAGCCGTATTTAATAAATTAGTTATTTTTTAAGTAAGTTAAGCGGCTATAATTAGTACTTATTAAACCCGTTACTAAGCTAAGATATTAAGTACTATTACGGGATTATTTTAAAAAAAGGTACGTCCGTATATATATTATAATACTTTTAAATAACTTTTATAAGAACTTAATATACTAAGTAAATAGCTAAATTTAAATTTATTAAAAAAGCTATTAAAAGAGTATATATGCTATTTAATTGAAACTACTTATAGGCTATTTTATTATTATATTTTTTAGTAATATATTAAGGATAGTACTTTAATATTATTAAAAGAGATCTATTTATATTAATTTTAGTAACGTTTAGAGCTTATTATTAATAAGAGTACTTCTATCCCCCTACTTAATCCCCTATAAGTCCGAGGTAAGGGTTACTTATAGGGCTTTATAATAAGTATTATAATAGTTATAATAAGTAAGTTAAAAAAGCTAGCTATTAATTAAAGTACTTTTTTTAAATAAGAGCCCTTTATATTTAAATACGAGGAAGCTATTAAATACGTAAAAGTAATACTTATATTAGTATTACTATTATTAATAATACTTTTAATACTAAGTAGGGCTATTTTTACTTAATAAGGCTTTAAAATTATATATAATTTTAATATATATAAGCTTAATATAAAAATATAATAAAAGTACTAGCGGGCTATTATTAATAAAGTAATTAACGTAGTTAATAATAATATAATTAATCTTATAGGAGCTCCTCGGCCGTTAATATTTATAAAGTCGTAATCTTAATTAATTAATAATTTTATATAGTTAAACATACTATAGGATCTAGTTAACGAGGATTATACTTATAATATTAATTTTATAATAAAAGGCGAGATAGATAGACTTATTAATAAATACGAGGCTAAAGTAGAGTACGAGGCTAAAGTAAAGGAAGTTACTAAATTACGGACTATGGGCTATACGGAGTAATTAATAGTTAATTAAGTAGTTAATTAAGTAATTAATTAGGCTACTTCGTTAACTACGTTAAATTAAGCTAATTTATCGATTACCGTACTTTTTATTAAAATAATTTAATTAATTATAAGTTAATTAACGGCCTTTAATTAGTCTAATTTATTTAAATATTAACTACGCAAAGCTTAGTTTATATATATACCTGAGACCGGCGGTCGTGTAGCGGCCGTAGCTATACTTAGTGGCAGAATAGCGGGAGCTGCTGGTAGAATATCCTCGCCCATAATAAAATAGGACTTCATGCAAATTCATCTTGGTGGAGTTGAGCGTGTATTTATGCAGACGGTAGTTGTTTGAGTATCGGCCCATATTTGGCGGCAAGAGGAAGCCCAGATGCAAGCCCGGTGACACTAGCGTTTTGCAAGATCTTGCAACGATAGTCTTGTGTACCAGATGCCATTGCAAAGCACAGGTTGAGAACATTATATTTTCTCAGAGCTAAACAGTTACTATTCGATCTGAGAGGATACATCAGCCGGACTTATGGATTTTGCAGCTGGTATAAGAGAACCAAGCACCAGAGCTGGAACTTTCGGGTAATTTATAATGGGGAGTCGGCTGTTGCGGCCGTGACCGCATCAAAGAAACCACATTGATCTTGGCGGTAATACGAGAAGATCGGCGGTCATTTTGTCCACATTTTTACTGCCCGATGTGACTACCAACGCAGCAAAACAACGTTGCTGTCTCTGCTGGGGTTTAGCTTTTGTGCATTCCGGGCTCTCATTTCCAGCGCTTTCTTACTCCCCTGGACTTATTGCCTCCCTGTAAGCGTCACTATTTCCAGTGGAAAGAAAAACCTGCCCTGTAGGTATTACCAGCCCCAAATCCCAGGATCCCAGCCTTCACTAGATAAAAGCTTTACAGAAGTTGTGGTCTTAGTGCCCCGGTCAAATTAGAGTTCGTGATCGATGTGGAGAATTGAACAGTTCATCTCATGTGCTATTTCTGGCATTACCCATGAGACAGAACCTTTCAAGAGGGGAGCAGTTGAGAGTGAGACAGAATTGCTAGTCATTTGTGTTTACCCGCTTCCAACACTGTCATAGTTTCGTTTACGAGAACACAGCCATTTTGGGATTTGCCGGACAGGCATTCCCCACACAATGGTTACCTCCCAAGCGACGGTGACGTCGAAATCACCAACCTCGCTTGCCCGACCAAACCGACTTGGCGATGATGATCTTATGGACCGGTATCTGGAGCCCATCGCAAGTATATAACCGACCACCGCGCAGCCTCTTCCAAGCTGGATTTTTTACTTTCATAACCACCCTTACTAGTTGTGCAACAGAATCTTGACTATTGCCAACATCACCAGAAACGATCAAAGACCGACCTTGAATTGCAAAAATGAAGTTCACTCTCGCTACCGTCACTGGCCTCTTCGGCGTTGCTGCCCTCGCTGCCCCAGCACCCCAAGAGACGGAAGAGCCTCGCCCGTACGAGAACATTGACATCGCCGACCTCTCTGTCCGTAAGCAGCAAAATGGAACAGTCACCAACGTCAGCTTCCTTCTCTCTGGCAATAACGCCACGGATCTGGCATGCCAGGGTGCGACCGGTGTTCCTTCCGATGTGATTACCTGCGGCGAGTCCAAGTACCGCTTCACAATCCGTCCGGGCAAGGAGACTGAGTTTGCCCTGCGCATCTACCACGAGCTTGGCCTTGCGTAAGTTACTTTTAATCATGAAACCTGAGAACGATGACGAGCTGACGAGGGCAAATAGTTTCGGCTACTGGGGCGAGGGCGATGTTTTCACATACTGCCATGCCGGGGGCCTTGGAGACTTGCTCTGCAACCAGGTCAACCCTACGACGATTGTCATTGATAGCACTCCCCCACCTGTCAACCCCTAAATATTGCTTTGTCCGCCGATAGCATAAGCTCTTCTTAGTATATAATGTTTTTCAAATACTACATAATCTGTTCCCGACCATGGAAACTGGGCCACATAAACTGTTGAGCTGCGAGCAAGAGCTTGTCCCGCGGATCCCGCGCATCTGCTTCTTTACCTATCTGAAGCACTCCGAGCCAGGCGTGCGCACACGCTGCAACTGTCCCATACAGACACAAATAGAAGAGGCTTCGGGGTCATGGGAGTGACTATGTCATCATAATCGCGATGCCAGGCTGCGAGGGCTTTATTGAAGAAATCGCAGGTCGAATCCATTCAAGATTCGAGAATGGGAGATTGACGCTGATAGGATTATTTTTGTTGAAAAAATGTAGCAGGTCGAAATGACAAGCTGTGTAAAATTCTAAGGGCATACGAAATACGTTGATGGAATCTGCTTAACGGTAGACACAAGCAAAACAAGGTTGCGTAAATTGGCAATCAAGCAGTAACTTCAGTTCAGCTTCCCAGTGAGGTAATCTGAACATACGATTCCTCCTCATATCCTATGAAGTCTATGGAGAGGAGACTCATTGATTCTTTCGATATTTGATTTTGATTCTGGAACGTCGCGTACTCGCCGGCAAGAATATGATCCGTCTGCCATCCATCAACAAGAGCCAAAAGAAAGGAAAGAATGCCAATAGTTGCTGGAAGCCACCATGCACAGACCATCGATGGAAGCAGGAAGGCAGGGCCGGGAAAAGGTACGTCCCTCCGTGCCAGCTCTGCCCCGCCTTACCTAATCCGGGTTCCTGAGCACTGCGGCCAGGGTGAGGTCAGGTAGGCACGAGCATGTTGCGTAGCTGCGGGAGCCTTCGATTCTAACAAACAACCAAATCAGCCTCACCTTCCCAACCGACAGCCTTTTCAACTGCCAATCCACCGCAGCCACGATTCCGATCTGAACTCGCGTCGCTACCTTCAACACAAATAGAACCCTCGAACTATCGCCCAGCATGTCGGAGGCAGCCTTGAAGCCCGAGAAGGACTTCTCGAAGGAGACGGACAAGCAGATCCCGGAGGCAGAGAAGCTCGCAAAGGTGCGAATTGCAGCCCGGAATTGACGTGGCTATGCAATGAATACTGATATTTGTACAGAGCGATATCTCAGCTGCCATCGAGAAGCTGAGCGTCTTGGAGAAGCAGACCCGTCAGGTGAGCAAGCTACCCCTCCCTTCCCCAGATGCTGACGTGCTAACGGAGCGCAGTCCTCAGATCTCGCATCGACATCGCGTATACTCATCGCCATTGTCAACATCACCAAGAATGCCGGGGACTGGAGCTTGATGAATGAGCAGGTCCTGATTCTCTCGAAGAAGCATGGACAGCTCAAGCAAGCTATCACCAAGATGGTCCAGGCGGTCATGGGCTTCCTCGACTCTACCCCGAATATCGAAACCAAGCTTACCGTCATCGAGACACTGCGGACGGTCACCGAGGGAAAGATCTTTGTCGAAGTCGAGCGTGCGCGTGTGACCAAGACTCTGTCCGATATCAAGAAGGAGCAGGGCGACCTCAAAGCGGCGACAGATATCCTCTGCGAGCTCCAGGTCGAGACGTTCGGATCTATGGACCGAAGAGAGAAGACCGAATTCATCCTCGCACAAGTCGCTCTCTGCATTGAGGTTGGCGACTGGACTCAAGCACAGATTCTAAGCAGGAAGATCAGCACCCGATACCTGTCGCGAAAGCCGAAGAAGACGCCCGAGCAGCTGGAGAAGGAGAAGAAGGAGCGCGAGAAGAAGAAGGCGAGAGGCGAGGAAGTCCCCGAAGAGAAGGAGGATGACACAACAGACCTGAAGCTGCGGTACTACGAGCAACAGATCATCCTTGCGAAGCATGATGACAAGTACCTTGACGTCTGCAAGCACTATCGCCAGGTTCTGGACACTGAGGCCGTCGAGGAAGACCCCAAGAAGCTCCACCCTGTAAGATCAACACTCTCGGCTATGACAAGTACAACTGCTTACAAACAATCTCTAGGTCCTCCAACGCATTATTTACTTCGTCATTCTTGCCCCTCACGACAACGAGCAGCACGATCTGCTGCACAGAATCCAGAAGGACTCTAGAATCGGCCAAGTCACCCAGGAGGCCGAGCTTCTTAAGCTTTTCACAGTCCACGAGCTCATGCGCTGGCCAGAGGTTGCAAAGACTTTCGGCCCTCACCTGTGCGAAACCGATGTCTTCGACGCCCAGGCCGGTCAGTCGGACGACGAGAAGGCGCACCAGCGCTGGTTGGATCTCCGCAAGAGAGTCATCGAGCACAATGTGCGTGTGGTCGCCAAGTACTACACCCGCATCCAGACTCAGCGCCTTACCCAGCTGCTGGATCTCACTGAGGACGAGACGGAGAAGTACATTAGCGAGCTAGTTACCTCCAAGACTATCTACGCCAAGATCGATCGCCCTGCGCGCATTGTGAGCTTCGCGAAGCCCAGAGATGCAGATGACATCTTGAATGAGTGGAGCTCCAACATGAAGAGCTTGCTGGGTCACCTCGAGCGTATTGATCATCTCATTACTAAGGAGGAGATGATGGCCAACATTCAGCCTGGCGCGTCCAAGTCGGGCAAGGGAAAGTCTGCTAAGGCGCATTAGACGTCTGGATGGGTGCCGGGGTTTCGGCATGGGTTACGGCGTGTAATTGTAGAACACTATCTTAGACGAAGGCAATGAACCAGGCTGGGATGTGTAAAACATGCTTCGGTCTATTCTATGATGAACCATAGCCCTTGATGTACCTATCTATACCCCTACCCAATTCATTCGTTCGTAATGTGTGACTGACATCTAAATGTTGCTCTTCGCTGTCTCTTCATCGGCAATCTTCTTGAGGAAGCCGATCAGCGGCATGGCCCACTCCTTGGTAATAGGCACGTAATGGCCCCCGGGATGGACAACGACCATCGGCTCCTCACAACGGTCCACAAGCCCCTGACTTCTTGATTCCTCAACGACAGTGTCCAAGCTACCAAGGAAATGCAGTGTAGGCGTCTTGATCTTGGGTTCGTAAGCCCACTGCAACTCCTCAGGCGGCGCAAAGAAACCAGAGTAAATGCCTGCAAACTTGAACGGCTTCCCACCGTTAGCTTCCCGCAACGCCTGCGCCGAAGCCTTCAGGTCCTCCGGCATCTTCTCATCGCGATGCGGACCCTCCAAGATGGCCGCCAGGAGCGCAGCAAAGGCACCGCCCTGGCTGAAACCCACTACACCGTCGACGCCGCCGGCCTCGCGGACCGCTTCGGCTACAGTGGAGATGCCCTGGTCCAGGAAGCGGTAAGAGCCCGAGGACTCGTCCTTGCGCCACCAGGCCCAGGCGTCGATTTCCTGGTCCTCGCCGTTGGCGGATTCGTCCGGGACGAAGCCTGGGATGTCGCGCGGGGAGAGCTGTGAGGGTCCAGTTGGGTAGAAGAGTGTCGGGGCGAGGTTGAAGGGGCCCAAGGACTTTGCGATGAGTTTCTCTAGGGCGCGGGTTTTTGAGCGGAAGAGGGGCCCGGACTGGGTGTAGCCTTGGAGTGTTAGTGAGGTTTTGATGAGATTTGGGGAGGGGTCATGGAGAAGAAATGTTGATTATGGGCTGGGTCTGGACGACTAATTTGGCGTTCTATACAAAGTACGAGAATAGGGCACATATCTTACCGTGAAGCATGAGAATTTTAATCTCTTTCTTTCCGTTGGGCTTCTTTGCTGCTGAGCCGTTCGGGGTTGCGCCTGCTGCCGTCGACATTTTGCAGGTGAAGATGTGGCTGAAGTATGAGTGGGTATTATTGACGCTCTTGGCAGAAAACTGAGAAACTCTAGAGATAGAAGCAACAGCTCTAAGACGTAAGTGAAGTGAAGTTATCATGTGTGTGTATCTACGGTGTAGTTAAAAGGGCGTGTTGAGAAGTCGAGGTGTTCAGTGACAGTGTAAAGTGGATACTGACAAATCCACAGTTGACTCTTCGCCGAAAGGAAGAGGAATTGAGACGGCGATAAGGACTAGAGCCACGATAACCGATTGCATCACTCCTCGAAGTCCGATGAAGTCTCATATGGTCAATTCTAGTTTTATATCATTCTAGTACAGTACGTCATCTGTTAATTTGTTCTATCATAATCAATGGTAGAGTTGTCGACAATCCAGTGTCACGTGATACGCATGCCGTCCGTCCGAGCCTCGCTTTGTGATACTGCGACTCAACTCCAGAATTGACGACCGCCCCTCTTGGTTGTCGACTTTGAAACCTCCTCTCTCTCACGCAATGATATCCGGCAGATGCCGCGTACAGAGTCATTACACAGCAAATGGCGCAGTCATGTCGGATTGCTGACGCTTTCACGCACCGAATAGGCACAGAGCGCCCGCAGTTCTCGATTGTTATGGCACGTGTGGCATCGGTACATTAGTACAACAGCTCAATTGCATGCGAGCCGTGCGTCTATGATACAGCGTCCATGAAGAAAACGCGTTGGCGGGTCTATATCCTCGACACGTTTCCCGTTGCTCGGCCTTCTCCCCGTATAGCCTAGGCTACTCCATTGCGAATTTAATGCTTCTTGGCGAGAGGGTTGCGGGCATCGTTCTTCCACTCGTCGGCTGTGTATAACATTAGTATGCGTCCTATCGGGAGTTCCTCGTTTGCGCGACGTACACTTCATCATGGCGTTCTGAGCGGAGTTGATGCCGTAGGCAATGACCAGACCTGCAGAATTATCAGCACACGCTGCGCTTCACGTCGCTAGTCTTCTCGCTCTCTTTCTCGTGTTCTTTGCAAATTGATTCGCTCGGGATTCAGAGTTCATCGGAGGACTCGTACATACCGGCAGCGAAGAAAGGCGCCATCGGCTTAACTGTAAGGGAGGTCAGCGATTGCGCGACGGGTTCGCAGGGACGGTCTTCAAGGAATACGTACGGACGGGCGTGGGGTACTTCTTGAGTGCGCGAGCTCCGAGCCAGGTCATCTTGACGGTTGTGATGTGGGTTGCAGGGGAGAAATTGAAGGGGTCTAGATGGCGGGCGGTATTCGGAGGTTCGATGTGAAGCTATCAAAACGAGCCTTTTTCCTCCGATTGAGCTTTCGGTTTCGGCGGCTGGACCCGTAGCCGAGCAAAGTGTGGCCTGAGGCCACAGCCGCGACAGATGCGAAATAGTGGAGTATCGTCCGTTTCTGGTCTTTTCCGGGCACGGGCCTGTTACTTTCAGGTTGTCACGAGAAAAGAGCATAATCGGATTACCGCAGCAATGATCTTCCGTTTGTCTCCTCAAGGTCGGATCCACCCCCTTCTACCCCGGTTCTCATGTGACATCATTCGACGCTTCTCCGCATCTGGGCGCATTTGGAGGTGATACCTACGTACCCACCCGTGACCTTAGCAAGCTTCAGCTTCCAGGTTCGCTCACCCGCAACCCGTTCCCCCGTGCCGTGGCAGGCCGCGGCGAGAGCTTTCCCCAGGTTCTGGGGGCTGAGTTGGACTTGGGACCTAGGAATTGGCGTGGTGGTGGTGCCAGACCCCGAACTCGTAGTGTAGCAAGCCAAACATCTCCTCCCTTGTGTCACATTCATCTTGTCCCTGCCACACACACACACCTCCTCCTCCTCCTGAAGCTCTCTCCTTTCACTCCTCTACTACTACCGCCTTCACTTTACCAGAAAGTGCGGGGGAATCTGCAGAGAACGAGAGACACACACCATTGTTGCACGGTTGTAGCCCGACCTCCTCCTCAACTCATCCAATTATATCCATCCCATTTGCCTAGACTGCCATTTCAAGCACGGGCGAGACCACCACCACCACCTTGACACCTAACCGCTACCTTTGCATAGGTTGCTACTACCACCACAAACCAGCGTACCAACCTAACCGTCCGTCCGCCGCCGCCTCCAAACGCCCTTTCTGCACGCCGACTTGCTTCCCGTCCTGTGATAAATCCCTGCTCTCGGGTGCTTCCTGCTTCTTGCCGATCGAGACGTATCGAATTCGCTCTCCTTCCTCCTTCACATCCCGTACCAGAGGCTTGTTCTTGCTGAACAAAGAGCACGTTTTGTCACCTTTGTTTGAGTAGACAAAACGTCCCTTGGCTCAAGCAGAAGAAGAAACGACACCTCTTGGTCACCATATACCTCCTCATCTCACCTACCTTCTCCAAAAACATCCTTTCTTTGCCCAATCCCCTCCCCAAACCACCAAAGGCAAAGATGCTGAGCCAGCGATTGGTGCGAGCAGCCGGCGCGGCGACCCCGCGTTCCGCGCTGCGAGCTTTCAGCTCCACGAGCCAGCAGCTCAAGGTGCCCTCCATGGCCGACGTCAGCGCCGCGCCCAAGAGCGTCGCCTCCTTCAACGACAAATCGAAGCAGTTCCGAGAGCAGTTGGTCGAGCAGCAGAAACAGCGGGAAGCAAGTGCGTATACTCAATCCTCCTCCTCCCCTGCCTCCTCCTCTGAGCCCGCCCAGGACTCATCCGTGAGTGCTACTTCAGGACAGAAGGCCGAGGCCACCCAGGAGCCTTCGCGCAAGGCTGGCCCCTTGACCAACCTCATCTACGGCACAAAGGAAGGTCGCGAACTCGATGCTCAGCTCGAGGCGAGCTTCAGTCAGGTCCTTGCCCGAGGCAAGTACGTCCACTCGATCGTCCAGCACGAGGTCAAGCCCGACAAGGTGGAGGAGTACACCAAGCTTGTCGGCAGCTGGTACCCGCGCATGGCTTCCATGCCCGAGAATAAGGTCCATCTAGTTGGAAGCTGGAGAACCGAAGTTGGAGACTGTGATACGTTTGGTATGTTACCTTGCCGAGAAAAAACAACCCATGCTGAAGCGAAACCACATGATGCTAATATTAGGGTCACAGTCCATATTTGGGAGTACCAGCGCTACCAGGGTTACCACGAGTCAATCCACAACATTGGCTCGCACCCCGAATTCGCCGAGTTCGATAAGAAGCTTAAGAGCCTCATCACCTCGAAGAAGACATCCCTCATGCAGGAGTTCTCCTTCTGGCCCACCACGCCTCCCCGCCAGCTTGGCGGCATCTTCGAGCTGCGATCATACACTCTCCACCCCGGCAACCTCCTCGAGTGGGAGACCCACTGGAGACGCGGCCTCAAGGCGAGACGCGAAGTCATGGAGGGTGTCGGCGCTTGGTTTGTGCAGATAGGAGACCTGAACACCGTTCACCACTTATGGCAGTTCGCCAACCTCGAGGAGCGAAAGATCCGCCGCGAGAAGAGCTGGAGCGTCGAGGGCTGGAGCGAGACTGTCCACAAGACTGTGCCTCTTATTCAGAGCATGAAGTCGAGAATCCTGATCCCGATGCCCTGGTCTCCTGTGGCGTAATCGTGGGGGGGTTTTTTGGACTCTTACTCAGCTCGGCCGCGTTTCTGCTATGCGTGGCATCGCATGCTTCTACATATCGCCCATATCAGCTTTCATTTGTCGATGCCAACGAGGCCAACACACTGGGTACGCTGACCGATGTGAGGAATCATCCTGGTCCAGCGTGTGTGAGGCCAGCGAAGGCAACTAGGGATGAACTGCTTTAGGGATTACGTTTTCCAGCTTTAGGAAGACAGATGGCTTGGTTTGATCATGGAATAAGGCTCCCATTTGGCGACTTGTATGTGTACAGAATCCTGGTAAACAAGACCAGCACATAGGAATTTGAAGACAGTAACCTTGCCAAAGACATGCCAACTTAGCCTGCCGAACTCCTGGGTATATAACTACATTTACAGATTGCTTCACTCGTCGAACTCCTCACCCATGACGGCTGCTAGATTTCTCCTAGCACTGGCCAGCGTGTGACCCAAGGCAACCAACTTTGCAGACAGAGACATGAGATTGGGATCTGGCAGACTCTCAACCCGCACCTTCTCCCTCACAAAGACCTCCGTAGCTTCTCCATTACTGGAGGGTGTACCCAGCCCGCTGGGGCTGCTTCCGCTGCTCCTCGGATGCGCCGTGCCATGCCTGTGCTTCAGCCCGCCATCCGTAACGGTGCTATACGTGAACCGGAAAGGGCGGTCCATCTCGTCGTGTTCCAGTCTTCGGACCGTTCCCAAGGCTAGACCGAGCTTGGTGCCGAAGTGTACCGGCGAATCAACGGGTTCGAGAGCGCGCAACCAGAGGACCAGACTCGATTCTTGGAGGCCTAGGTGAACGCTGATATTTGGCCCGAGGGTTGGGCTAAAGTGGACGGGCGGACAGGAGTCGGTCTGCCAGCTGTGATCGACTTCGTTCAGGGCCGGGCCCTTGAGGAGAGAGGAGGACTCGTTGAGGGAGGCGGCGATGATGCGCAGCTGGGCGGCGAGCTGAGAAGGGTTATTGGAAGGGCTCGGTGTGTCTGTGAGGGAGAGAAGGTCGAGGCATTCTGTTAGGTGTGTGTGGATTGTTTCGAGAGCCGCGATGTGGACTGGGTGCGAGGCGTCGAGGTTCAACGTCTGCGTTGGGAGGGTTTTGAGCTGGAGATGGATTGTCTTGAAGGTGTCAGCCGCGGATTCGTAGTTGCGAAAGAGAGAGGTAGTCGGCAGAGAATAGACCTACGCCTTTGATTATCCGCGTGCCGACCCGGGTCACTGTTCCCTTTACGCGCTCGTTACGCTGCGTGCTCATGACGAGGGTGCTTCCCGGGTCGATGGGCGCCAGAAGAGCGTAGCAGTCCTGGAGGCCGTGGCGGATGTCCTTAAGGATCGCGTGTGTTTCTACGACGATCCATTCTAGCTCGCGGGCCTGTGAGAGTTTGTCGGGTCTGATTAGCATTGTGTCTTCCGAGATTGGGATCCAATGATTAGGGGTTCGACGCGGGGCAAGCAGAGACGGCGAGGGTACGTACGAGGCATTCCTGTTTCCCTTTTATCAGCTCCTCTGGGGATACCGGAGGCCAGATTGCTATTGACATGCTGTCAACTCAGGTTCGCTTCCGCTTCGACAGCTCGTGAGACTTGACTTGTCTGGTAAAACAGTTCGTAGGCAGCCGCAACAGGGCGATTGGTGTTATTCGATTAGCTCATGGTGGACAGTTTGAAGCTCTAGAGGGCATCTCGTCATCGCGGGAGGCTTTGGACCAGGGTGGTCGGTGCGCGGTGCCTTCTTAAGTGGGGGCCGAACCGATTTAGCGGAGGAAGGTGCGCCTGCCCCGCCGCTGCAGACGGAGTCTGGGCCCACTCCATGCACTTTTCTTATCCGGGGGACGGTTCAGCATCTTTTTCGATGTTGAACATTCCAGGCCGGCGTATCTTAGAGCCACACAGCTAGGTAAACTCAGAGAACTCCTATTCACTCTGATCTGACGAGACCCTTTTGAACCTCATACACGCCATCGAGATCCGCAAACCGTCAAGGCAGAAAGGATTTCAAGTCTCAGACTCACTCACACCCACGCAGCTGCCTGGCCTAGCATGGCGCCGACTCGGTCAACAACACAAGGCCAGGCTGGCAGAGATAATTCATCCTCTACAAGACAGTCGTCTTCCACTATGAACAAGTTGCCTCGGCTGCCTGAAGGTAAGCCAGCCACTCCAAACCTAGTTTCCCCGTCGGATGAGTCTTCGCCTAACCCAATTTCAGGCTCCAAAATTCAAAAGCGTGCCTTGCCTCGCCGTCAACAACCCAACTCATCAAAATCACAACTCATCTACGTGTCAGCGTCGACACCATTCATGTCAGCAGTCTCACGTGTCCGCAAGCAACTGGACAAGTCTCTCAAAGGCAACGCGCCGTCGACGAGGGGCATGAACCTCAACCAGCGCATCGACCTGCTCCATCGCGACAACGGCACCAAAGGAGGGAATGGAGAGGCTATCGTGCTCGGCACAGGCAGAGCAATTGAGAAGGTCCTCAGCATCGCAGCTTGGTTTACAGAGCAGAGCGACTGCGAGGTCGAGGTGAGGACCAAGACCGTGGGTACAGTCGATGATGTGGTGCTCGAAGAAGAGGATGAGGGATTCGGTGAGGAGAGTCGTGTAAGGAAGATCAGCTGCCTCGAAGTTACTGTGAGGCTTCGGTGATACTCTGAAAGTCCTTGGAGATGCGTTTTGCTGCCCTTGCGAAGACTGACGAAGTTCAACTCGGCTCTGTGCCTTCGAGGCGTTCTCAAGAGCCGGACCGGCCTGGCTCAGAGGTCATGCACCATGGCCTGCGACCTGATAACCAGATTTCTCCTGTAATCAGACATTTCTGAGCTATCCATTACCGGCAGACCCTCTCGAGTGATTTCTCGAGTCCTTAGATATTTCTCGAGTCCTTAAAGTAGCGGGATTCGGTGGGATGTTATGATACCCGGCCACTAGGCCTCAATAAATCTTTTGACCAAACCCAAATTAATTGCGTTCCAGTGGGATGAACATGGCCGCTCGTTTAACGGACTTAATCGGACTAAATTATGTCATCAACTCGCCGCAATTCAAACACAGCACCCGCTTCGCTGGCTAATGCTCGGTGAGAGTTCCAAGTTCCGCTGACCGACACCGACTATACTGCTATGTTCAACCTTAGGAAACCGCTGACCTGTGGAAACAGCTTCAGCAAGCAAACGCCTAAACTAGATTGGCCCTTTGCAAGGTCTAAGATGGAGTACGGCTATTCCGCACCCACATGAAGGCTATCCCGCACCCATACTAGGCCCAATTAAGCAAATAATGGGCTACACGTGACTGCACGTGACTACACGTGACTATACTGCCAAAAAGCAGTCACACGTTAGGCCAGGGCGCGCCTTCCTGTTGTTCCTGTTTCGACGCGTCTTTTCTATCCAATACTTCCTTTTTTAGTTACTTTTAAAGCAGGATAGGTACCTTTTTGAGCACCAAAATATAAGCTCTAGAGAAGTATTTCCCCTGAGCAAAGACTGGCTTCTGAAGTCGTGGTTCTGACTCCGAAAAGCGCGCATAGGCGGCATTATAAAAGAGGGCAAAGTGGAAGGTGCAGCAGGCAGTGGAAGGTGCAGCGGTGGAAGGTGCAGCAGTGGAAGGTGCAGCAGTGGAAGGTGCGCCTTCCAATCCTCTCGAAACTGCCGGAATGATAGAAATTCCGGGTCAAATGTGGCTGCTGCGGCGGTGCAGTCACGTGTAGCCCATTATTTGCTTAATTGGGCCTAGTATGGGTGCGGGATAGCCTTCATGTGGGTGCGGAATAGCCGTCCCCCTAAGATGCATTCCACCCCTATGTTCCAGATGTTCCTATGATCCAAAGCGGCAGGAGGTTCTATATGCACTCCCGACCAGGTCAGCGGCAAAGCTTATCACTTACGGGTTCGGGACACAACGCCGCAATGATCTTGGTTCTGGGGAGTTTCTTAAACTCAAAGTGCTCGAAATGCGTCCTTCACTTGCGAGCGGTCGGGGCCGGTTGTCAATTTGTTGCGATTCGGCATGATCAGTCACGAAATCTTGAGTCATTCACTTGTCTAAAGCCGGCAAAAGTTCCCCGTATCGAAGCACCTGTATACTGAATTTACCAAAACAGAGTTTAGACTAGAAGGAAGCGAAGTTTGCTATATTGCATCGGACCTGTAAGGAACACCGACCCGGAACTGCTTGCCGAAGCTGTACTAATTCCTTCGCCAGGCCTGATTGTCTCGCTCACAGCGAGTCAACTCGTCCGTATAAAAAGTTCCAGAATTCCTCGACTTATCATAGGCAGAACAGTCCAGTTCCAAGTCTCGCCCGTTCTCAATTACTACGCCAAAATGCAGCTCTCCGCCTTCGTTTTCTTTGCAGTCTTCGGTGCTGCGTTGGCCAGGCCGCCTCCTGCGCCTGTTGACCCTTGCCCCAGTGTCCGCGACAAACTGGTCGTCAGTTTACCTTCCTAAATAGGGGTTCAAGTCAATAGATTCAGCGAGCTGACTGTTGCTTCCGCAGTGTACCAACCCTGAGCTGCAATACAAGCAGTGCACCCAGTTGACCTCAACTGTTTGGTGAGTCAAAGTCTTGCTCTTCCACGTATGACTTCACCTTGCTGATAATGACGTGAAGCAACTGCCAATGCGCTCCTTGATAGATTTTGCTAGCGAAGTGGTGTAAATATCAATATATCCCTTTCAATGCAACTGATTGTTACTAGGAAGTTGCAGTATGGACACCACGTATGACTGGAACCGCCTACCTAAGCTATAATATCCACACGTGATCTATGAAACTATGACATCCCAAGCATATCGTCCTGCACGCCATCGCCTCATACCGGATATACCTGGATCAATATGTCGACCCCCAGGCAGGTTGTGCTTAGATTGCTCGATGCTGGCAGCCTGTATTGAACGGTCGCACCTGGCAAGCCTAGAATTCCAGTCAGGCCATAGACCAAAGGTAAAGCTCCTCGTCGCTAAAGGTACGCGAACGAAGTCTATTGATACGCAGCTGGGTTGGATTTGAGTGAGCGCAATTAGGCCTGCGTGATACATGGGCACTGTGTGCACCTAAGACGCAAATAAGACGCTACTGTCTAGGCAGTCACGTAGGATTTCAGGGGTCTGCAAGTAGAGCCAAATTTAGGACACTATCAAGCGAAAGTACCGATCCTGAATCCTACGACTGACTCTCCCGATTGGTGAAGATTAGCGGCGATTACAGCGAAAGGCATGGTTCGTTCACTGTTGCGAAACCACTGATACCTAAATTCAATGTCTCGCCTTGGTCTACATCGCCAATCAGAGAGTCCCGCTACCCTTCAGGATTCGTGACATCATAGTAAGCAGCAGAGTATAAGTTCAAGCGCCCCCGGCTTACCTTAGACTGCATGGCAGCACGTAGATGATCGACTTCTAGAAATCAAGGTCATCTGATTGTCGAACACCGTTCAGACCAAACACATCATCGCCTGCTTTGAAGCCAACAGCCATCACTTGATAAGGAATCAGCAATGCTATCGGCGTCCGAATAATAAGATGCATCGGTCGTGGTTCTCGTACTCGATCTCCAAGCCGTATCCTTTTCGCTGGTTCACGCCTGTCGTTCTGGTTGGCGGTGTCATTCTCGCCGTGTTGCTCTCTTTAATAAACCTGAGCGCAAACGGATACTACTTGAAGCCTCTATATACATCTGATCCCAATGGCACCGAAGCCCTTTCAAACGCACAGTACGTCGGCGGCGCAACGGTAGCCAGTAATTATTATCACGCTAAGATTGTGATCCCAGATGGTTCAGAAAGATTCCGTTCAATTGGAGGAGCGATGTAAAAGCAGAGTGCCAACCGCGTCTGTTTACAATCGGCGACTCCTTTTTCACCTCAAACCTGGGCTTTAGGTACATTATCAAGGCCATTTCGGACTCAAGAACGAACTCATTGTCGAGCTTGAATTACAAAAACAATACTCTTGAAAGCTGTTCACCTAAAAGCATAGTTCTGAAGATGAAGAAGAGTGATACGGCGGTGCCGCCTGCTCCTTCATGGTGGCTGTCATACGGGGAGTCTACAATGGAGGCAACTGTCGACTGCACTGTTGTGACAGATGACGGTCCCGTGATAATAACGCTCGTTACTGAGGAAAATAGTGGAGGGGATCATACCTATAGCTACGTGATCGAAGATGATCCTGGAACGCACGCAAGCGTGTGGTGGGGGACCAGACTGCTCAATGCATATTGGAGCGGTGTAATGACAGTTGCAGCAAACATGACGAACATATATGGCTCCGACAACTATGTCGTCCGTAGCGGATTTACTTACACTCCCAAGCCAGGAGAATAGTAGGTCACTATGGCTCATCTGTCTAACTCACGTTTGCTCACTTCTTGATTTAGCATCTACACCGATCAGTTTTTTGACCTCTACTGGTGGTTAGCAAACACGGACTCCTCGATTCTCAACAAGAACATGGATAAAAGCCTCAAAGATTACAATTCTGATGTATGTCAATCCTTTTCTTTTAGGACTTGGAGGCAATTTCCATCGAGAGAAGACATTTTAGCTAATATTAGCAGTGGTACGGATCTCCAGCATTGACAGAAGGGCTTCACTCCTCAAAGATTCTCTTCTCTCTACTTTCCCTAGACTTAGGCAACTGCCAGGCACCGAACCTCCTTCTGGACGATCGTGGGCTCCGGTATGCAATCCTGGCACCAGACGATCACAACCGGGATCCCGGACGGATTTTGAACGGCTCCAGATCACAACTATACGGGTCAGACCGATACAACCAAATTCCTGCCCCCAGATCGAATGACACGAATAGCAGCCTGGTGACGCTCCGGGATAGCTACGATAAGTTCCAGCCTATGATGGGACCCCTGGGTTGCAGCAACGCTACCATTGTCAGCCAATACCTTTGCTCTGTTCCTCAACAGAAGAACGGTGGTGCCATGTTGTTTTCAATCCTGCTTGCGGACCTCCTTTTTCTCCAAGCAGCTTGGAAAATACTGACGTGGATTGCTGATGGGATGGTATCGAGAGGAAATACGGAGGCTATGTATTGTCAGGGCTGCCAGGCTAGAATTGGTGCTTATCAGTCACTACAAGATTTTAGCTCGACTAGGAACGGCTCCGAGGCGGTCCCAAAAAGGACGATGGATTGGAGCGAGAGCAGAGAAACGATATTAAGGGAGTAGGAAAGCAACCTGTTCGGGCTCCTTTAGAAGATGACACTAGTGTTTATAGACTATCAGCGCGAGGTGAGATGCTTCCTATCGCGAATAGTATACCTAGATCCCTTCGAGAGGATATACAACTCCCGTGGGAAGAGCATTGGAACCTGGAAATTGGAAAATACGCGAGTAGTCCGGCAGTCCCCACAGGTGACTACAGGGCTAATCGAAGATGGGTGTATCAATGACTTTGAATTCGCAACTTGAACATCGAAGTCTTTTCTCGCTCCATAGGTCGAAACTCCAATTGGAAAGACCGCGGTGACAAGACCTTGATAACTTCGCCGCCGTTGTCATCCTTTGCTGGATCGTTGCTAGATATTGACTAGAAATATGGGGGGCCCCTAGGTTGTAAACGTATTGAGAAGTTTGTGAAAAAATAGAAATCAGCTGGGTAACGTCCAACTCATAGCCAATCAGGTCCGAAGACATGCTGAGAGACAACTTCCACAACATGTGGATGGAGAGTGTGCATGCGGAATCATAGTCCGAGTCTATTGGAGCATGACTTGCAGGAATGTTCTCCAATGGGGCAACTTTAGTCGCTTATTTACCCGAGTCAATCAACGATTGAGTCGAATTGCGGTACGTAGTAATTCTAACCATTATTTCCCCAGGAACAAGGGACCGCGTCTGCAAACCCATGGGGTCATTTCCAGGGAGACAAGATGATCCTTGTCAGTCGTTCACTTATCATTGTCATTTAAGTGTGTTTACCGCGCAGAATGACGGTTCTTGGCGCACCCGTTATCTTCACCGCTAGCGATACCGGAAATTTCGGTGTGGGGTAACACGACTCCGAAGTCAACATCGGAGGCTTCCATTTGACATCATTGCCGAAAAATGACTCTAGCGAGGGGTGAGGAGAAGAGTCCCTCTTGATGAGGGGCTGTGTTCCTCTTTTTTGACAGTTCCTCTTTCTTGTCCACCTCAACCAACTCGCTCAGAGCCATCTTCGCTAATCACAGGCAAAGATGATGCTCCAAAGCTCTGCCGTTGTCATAGCGGCCCTCGCCGGGCCGGCCTCCGCTAGCTACGCCTTCTACGTCGGCAAGGACCTCACCGCCGACGGGAGCGTCATGGTCGGCGGCACCGGCGAAGAAGTCTCCTCCCACTGGCTCCAGCTGTTTCCCGCCGCCGACCACGCGGCTAACGCAACGATCACCGTCGGCGTGACGGACAAGGCCAGCATTCCCGGCGAGCTCTTTACGATTGCGCAGGTCAGCCACACCTACCGGTACATGTCGATGGAGTACTCGGACTTCGAGGGCTTCCCAGCGCCGCTCACCAACGGTGGCCTTAACGAGAACGGCGTCACCGTCCGTGACGTATGGGCGCAGAACCGCGATGAGCTAGTCAACATGACCCCGACCCCGCAGCACGGAATCCAGTACAGCGACCTTGCGCGCATCGTCATGGAACGAGCTAGGACTGCTCGAGAGGGCGTGGAAATCATTGGCGACTTGATGAACCAGTACGGCGAGGCAACTTACGGCGGAAACACTCACTTGGTCGCCGACAAGGACGAGGGCTGGGTTGTCTGGGAGATGGCCGGCGGCAAGAAGCTATGGGCGGCAGAGCGTCTCAAGACCGACGAGGTCCGCGTTCTATACCCTGGCTACATTGAGGACTTTCCCACCGACTTTGCCAACAGCTCCGATTATATGGGCTCCGAAAACATTGTCTCCTTTGCCGTCGAGCAAGGTTGGTGGGATCCCAACGGGGGCGTGCCCTTCAACATCTTCAACGCGTACGGCGAAAAGGGCGAGAATATGACTGCCCGTGACGGCGGCTTCAAGTTCATGTCCCAAGCCGCGCTCGAGAACGCCACCCTTGAGATGGTTCCTCTCACCGAGGAGAAGCTGATGGAGCGCGTCCGCGACAAGCGCATCGCCGATGACGAGGCAGGCTACGGGCAAATCGTCAGCTTGAAAGCTGGTATCGATGCGGACCTGCTGCGCATTTGGAATGCTCCTGCGACTTCCGTCTCGTCGCCATTCGTGCCGTGGTGGCTCGGTGTCAACAGCGTGCCCCCCGAATTCGGTGAGCACCGCTATCTCACCACCGGCGCCTCGGGCAGCTTCCTGAACCCGGATTTCCAGCTGCAGGAGGCGAGCGTCTTTGCCGGTCGCATCTTCAAGCGCGTGCTGTATTACATGTGCTCATCCCCAGACATCTATCTGCCCATCGTCACGCAGATGCTCACGGGCTTCGAGAACCAGAGCCGCAGCGACGTGGACTGGGTCGAGACAAGCGCTAGAGTTCTCATCGAGAACAACGAGCGTGAGGCGGCGCATTCGCTGCTCACGTACTACTCGCACAGCAGAGCTGCCAAGGCGCTCGAGCTGGGCAAGACAATGACTGATGCTCTTGATGGATATATCAAGCTCACTGGGCAATGGAAGAATCCTGTCGGCAGCGAGATTAACGATGCTGGCGAGGGCGCGGAGACGGTCAACTGCCTTGTTGGTTATGATCCTGATCAACCTATCTGGAAGCAGCCTGCGCATCCTACTCGACGCAGGAGAAGCGTGAGGAACAAGATGATTGTTCAGCGTCATCACTGATTATCGATACCCTGTCATATTATGGGAAGCCTATCAGCTGTATTGCCCTACTATAAGGCTTCGTCGCCTGAAAGATATTTAGTAGCAACAAGCCTGTATCATACAGCTAGACAATCATAATGTATCATGAATAACATCCTGCCATCTGTTCAGTTGACATACCACGTACAGGAAGAGTGTTCATCGGTGAGGCATGAAGATTTGCGCGGAGGCCTCATGAGCCGTCCTCTCACTACTGCATGCACGCGTAGAAGGTGAGGAAAAAGAAGACGACCAAAGACGACTCGAACCCGCGACCTTGGCAAAAAACAAGCTATCCATGCCATTATGTAGGACTGTGAGCCAACAAACGAACCGTACCGCTCGGTCATCGAATACAACGGACGATGCTTGTTGGAAAGTGGTTACTCTTTGGTGCCTAAAAGGGATCGGATGAGGGCCATCAAGGCGCGTAACCAGGAACAATCAAGATGAGGGTATCATAACCTTTTGATTATTCCATTGGGAATAACTACGAAAGCAATTTTACAAAAATCCGGAGCTCCAGCTCAGTCTTTCAATGCCTTCTCTACCCGGCGTCCAACACTCGCACTCCAAGTATCGATCTTCTTGCACCACCAGTCTGACAAATACAGCGACACGCTCAGCAAAATAACCCAGCCGACAACGAAACCTAGGTTGCGGCCGAAACGCTCAAAGAGCCTAGGCATGATCCAGAATCCTAGACTATGCAGCACCGGCCCATGGACGAGATAGAACGAGAAGCTGATCTTGCCCAGGTACTGCGCCACCCGTCCCTCGAGCGCACCGCGGAGGAAGGGGCTATGAAGGACGCAGGGCAGGAGGAGCATAGCGCCCATGGCCTGGTAGAACATCCAGCCGGAGAGGGGAATGTAGTACCGTGGCACGAGCGAGGAGAGGAGAGTGAACCCGGGCGTCCATTCGGCTCCGGCGTCGGGGTACGAGAGCAGGTAGAGTGCCACGAAAAGCGCTCCCCATCGAGCTGTTCTTGATCCAAGGAACTTTTGTCCGATAGTTGCCTGCTGGCCTTTCCTGCCGTTCGTCGCTGGGGGGATCAGTCCGCGGTCAGCCCGTCTGATGTCCGCTTCTGAGAGGAGGACGCCGCCCATGAAGGTGGCCATATCCCATCGGCCTAGGATCAGGCTGTAGGCGGAGAGGAGGGCACCGATTCGAAGGCGCCATTTTGCTTGGATAGCTGCCGTGCCGAGTAGGAAGAGGTAGATGAACATTGAGCCGCGGAGCTCCATCGGGATGGTAAAGGTATGCGGGTCGTAGCGCGTGTGGTAGTGGCCAAAGTTGAAAGGGTTGGCCCACTCGACGTAGGCTCTCGTGAAGTTCTTCAGAGCATAGGTGATATTGTCGTGGATGAAGGGATGCTCCTCCCATGAGCCACCTAGCTGGACCCAAGTGAAGTTTACCGGGTTGGTGACGTTGGCCGAGTCTTTCTCGTCATCGAGAAGTGCTGGTCTGGAGTGCAGGTGGAGAAGGTCGTGGTAGGACCTGTGTTTCTCAGGTGTCTCCTTGTCCCCAACGTCCTGCATCGTGATGTTGATTGCAGTGCCGTTCAGGCTGCTCGTCTCATTCACTACCCTGGAAGCGGCCTCAATGTCATCTGCCAATGCATACAGCATTGGAGGCATGAAAAGTTGGGACGTGGCATTCAGGCACAGCGTGTTTGTGTCGTTAGTCGTGACATTTCCCAGGAAAGCTGGGGTTCGTAAGCCGAGAAACTTGGCGATCCCTGCGGCTCCTTCGACTGAGTACGTGCCATTCACACAAGTGTTGTTCAATGTGGCGACAGTCACAGTACCGTTGATGTACCTCGAGTCGGGCCCTTTGTAAATCTCAAACTCGGACTTGAAGGCGCCCATCTGAGCAAGTAGCGCAACGAGGAACATGCTAATGGTTGGGGGAATGTAGAGGCGGAATACGCGCCTAAAGACGGACGACGCGAGGCTCTGGTAAGCGGCCTCGAAGCGCCGCTCGTGAATCGCTCTCAGAATATGCCTGCAGAGGACGTATCCCGAGATGGCGAAGAAGATGGCCACCATAGGTCGTCCTCGTTGTAAGAGGCACAGGATGGGCAGGGATGACCGTTCAAAGTACGGCTCGGGCGATCCGGGGGGCATGGCTCCATGGCCCAGCATGATGGCCGGCGTCCAGGGCCATAGGAAGTGGTAGTTGAAGACGAGTAAACAGGCGATTCCGCGGAGCCCATCGAGGCATCTGATCTTGTCTGCGCTGTTTCTTGTCGCTGATGCTGCGGCGGCCGATGCCTTTTCACCTACGGCGTCGTGGTCGCTGTATGGGCTCTGCTCTTTAAACTGCCGCCCCTCCCGGCCCCGCGTGGATTCTTCCCACATGGTGCCTTTTTCTCTCGCTCGGGTGTTGCGAGCAAACATGCGTGTGGTCTACTGGAAATGTGTATCGTTTCTTTCAAAATGAACGAGGGAATGAAATGAAAGGCGCTGTTGGAGCTGCGACGGCCGGCATCTGAAAAGTGAGGCTCAGCGGACCGGAGAAGAGAGAAATACAACCGTGAACACACGTAGGTGAGAACGACCGACCGACCAAAGATAAGATAGTAGTAAATGGGCGTTGAGCAACGTGTACGAAAAGGGCGAAGCGCCCTCTGGGAGTTCCTAAATACGACTTTGCTGGACGTGGGCGGTGATGCTGGGATATCCCTGCGCGGTTATGTCATCTACCCAAGACAACCTCTGCGAGCCCCTGAGTTGTCGCCCCATGTTGGATCAACTCTCAACTTTACCTGAAAAAAGAGCCCCAATTAAAGTGTGCTGGTGCTGTGCAATGAGCGTTGCACATCGGATTGTCCAGCCAACATTGCTCATCCACATCAAACTGTCCCCAACTCCCCGTGGGCTATTTTCATGAGAAACTCGTTTGTCTGGGCCTGGCTGGACGTCATACAACGCGTGTCTTTGCATAGCCGCTTTCAACGAATACCACGCAAACTCTCTTCCTCTCAAAGTGTACCGTATGCTGTATATAGATGCTCGAGCTTTCCCTTGATATCCGAACAGTGCGACCTCATGGAGTCGGAGTGGTCTTTTCGAGCATCCGCCCACCGTCGCATCCAGGATCCGACAGGTGATGCAACGCTCCGGATCCGTGACACTTCCTTGGAAGAACCCCAGAAACGGGCCCGCATCATCCCTCTGGTCCCGAGCAAAACCAAGGAAAATCACTACATCGTCGGCAGTTGGCGTCGAGGCCATCCGGACCCGGAAGACTCCCGTTCCCGGAGATGATCCCGAAGGAACCCCCTTGGTACCCCAAAGCTACCGAGGCCGTCTCTCTTTTGTGCTCGGATGGTGAGTCAGCATGTCAAATAGTTGTAAAGCACGGTCCAGCAGGGCCTGCAAACTTTCTCAAGTTCGGATACTTCGAAGGTTTGCTGATCTACAACACGTGGCCTGTCAGTGGCCAATGCGAGGGAATTGATGGGAATAGCTTCATTTCGATAAAGTAGCGAGAAATCTAGTCTTGACCAAGGTTTCCGGAGTCTTCTCCAACTCGCGGCATACGATATCTAATCACGGGGGTTTCCGCCCAGAGATCTGATGATAATAATGATGCGTTGCCGTTGAGGCAATCAGTGATAAGGTGCCATAAAGCACCCCATTGAAGTAAGTGTCGGCATGCAGCCGCGATTGCCGGTCGTTCCGAGCCAGGTCTGTTGATGGTTGCGAAGAAAAGAAAGGCCGCCAAACGCAGGGCTAGAAGCTGGCTTCGGATTGCGGGCTCTTGGATCGATGGGTTGCCTGCTATCTCCTCCCAAAGACGGCGCATAGGGCAAGATGTTTCACCAAGACAATCACCAGTTTCACACTCGGCCGTATTCTGCCGGGCTTGCGGGGCTCGCAAAGGCCGAGTTGACTGAGTCTCCGGATGGCAGTCTGCCGTCCCTGCGTCCGAGCTGAATACTTGAAACGCGACCCTTTCTTTTTGTCATGTTGTCAGCTACCTGGGCAGCAGGACCGCGGAGTGATTCTTTTCTTTACCGAAGCTCGTCGAGTGAGATTACACTGCGGCTGTCTTGTCGGTCACCTTCAGATGAGTCCTAACAGCTACCGATTAATCTGTCGGCTGCTGCGGCCCCCATCGCTCCCCATCAATCACCAAGGTCCGATTTGCAGTGCGCCGCTCGTCGTCTGTGGCGAAAGGACTGCGGGTGATATTTCTGAGAACATGAGGAGGCACAAAACCACCCGCACTTCTGCTTTCCTGACGTGTGTCTAAAGCTCTGAGACCATCGTGGCGGTGTACGACCGTATCACCTCTTTTGCCATTGTTGACAGGGATGGCTTGGATGACTGAACACACGGCAAGGACGGGTAGGCCGGTATTGAAGAAATGCATGATTCCTAGGAAGAAGATGGGAAACTGAACGTAAAAAATGCTCGTTGAGGCCGTGAAGCTGGTGTGGTTTCTTCGCGATCGAGTGCTTCGAGTGTTACTTTCCAATTTTTTTTTTCAGGAGGAGCGTATCGAGGGAGCCCTTGATCTGAGCAGCTTTTTATTATTTGCCTTGTGGCGACTTTGTGAACCTTTGTGACATTGGAGCTTGAGGGCCAAGTTCATCGCACGAAGTTTGCCTGCGCGGTTGTACCTGGATGACTGTCCCCCAGAAACGACCTTTTGCACTGCTGTCTGCCTCTGGAGATTTCGCAATAACGACATCGAGACCCTTTGATCCGAATTGCAGACCTAGACGGAGTCTCCGACTCGAGGGTTCCTGGTTCTTCTCCAACCGGCCCTTCGAGAACTCCAGGGACAGCAGAAGGAGAGAGCGCAAAGGCTATGAACCGAGTAAAGCTTCGTCTCAAGGCCAGTCACGCTCACCACAGCAGATGCAGACAGCCTGTAGATCTGCGACGCATCGGACGAACCGAGAAATTCGAGACGCCAACGCAAAAATAATTGCCCGCTCGCACTGAAAGAGCCCTGGGTGCTTTTTGATTCTGTTTCTTTGGGCAGAGAAAACCCCAGGTGCCACCGCTTGAGGCCCGTAGACGACGCGTTCTCCAGGTTTTTGCGGGCGGCTCTGAAAGCTTAGCAGGCCTCATTGCGGAGCTTGACACTTGCGATACCGTAACTATGGATTGTCAGTGCTGTGCAGGGGAGAATTAGTTTAAGGTCGAGTTGTTGTTTCAAGAACTTCTAGCCGTCGAAGCCTCATGGAAGATAGGAAGCCATCTTCAACCACGAATAGTGACCTTCAATCAATTCAAAAACCACTTTTCACCAGCACGCTGAGCGTCACCTTGTTCATATTTAATCATGATGATGAGCATACAAGCCAAAATCTCGCTCCAAAGTCTGCTCTTCTGGCGCTAAGTCTCTTGGTCATTGCTTTACTCGTGTCCAAAGTCCCTAAACAGACAGGCACTAACACCGAGCATAGCGCACACAAGCAAACACCTTCGAAAAGCACGATCCGCAAAACAGCCATTCCCTTTTCTCCTGCAGCTGCGTCGACGAAAAGACTCGAACAATGAAGGCAATGGTCTGTAATGGCAACAGTGGCGCTACGGGCATTGACTCTCGTAAGGATGGTGAGGTCTTTAATGGTCTTATAATGAAGTTGACAATGTCGGGTACTGGCCGATCTCAACTCCAAGGTCTAGTATGCCGAGACCGGTTAGAAACACAAATGGTGCAATCTTCAGATCAACTTCTGTCTTGACAAATAACCCCACTTACAATCAATATGATGATCGCTTCTGCCTTTGAGATGCACGAGAAGACTATGGAAAGCCATTGCTTCACGCAGATCAGCTTCCCTGATGGAGCCTCTGCGTCTACAACATAAAAGGTTCGCGATGATTGATACCCAGCGGCACGTGGTATTCTGTTCATCATGAGAGTGGCATCGATTCATTCGTCCTTCAATCTGAGCCTAGATGTAAGTCTTACTTGCTACCTGCTTCTAGTCCTGCTCGGCACTTGGCTTCTTATCCCCGCCTCCCTCTTCCTCCTTGCCATTCTCTCCACAGTCTTTCTTACAGTCTTTCTTCTTTGCCCCCCACCACGCAAACCCAGTAGCAGAGACCCCAGCGCCCGCCTGTATCGCTCCGTTGACGACCGCGGCACCGTAGCCAGCCGCTCCGGCGCTCTGGAGGGTAGCGAATAGGCTCGGCGCCACGACGTTCCCGATTCCGGCCTGGATGCCTGCTGCCGCAGAGCCTATCGACCCGAGAGAGTCAGTGATCAAAGCTTTCAACTGCAAAGGTTGACTATGCCTCGAGTTTGAGGATTCTACTTACCGGCGACTATTCCCTGCGAGCCAAAGCCCGCAAGTCCCAGGGCTGGTGCAGCGACGAGAGCTGGTGCGGCCAAAACGACAAGACTGGCTGCACTCACGCCATAGCAAACAGTCGTCCCGGGGTTTTCGCGAACCCACTCGGCAGCCTCGAAGGTTCCAGATATGTTAGCGGCATGTATACCCTACTTAGATGCATGCTTCAACGCACCTTTCTCAGTCTTGATGGCTCGTCGGACTCATCTTCGCTGTCTTCCGGTGGTGGTGGCTCTGTGTCTTCTCCGCCGACCCCGTGAAGTAGCTGTTGGTTGCTGACACCGGGCGGAAGCATTTTCGACCTCAGCAGGCCGACAGCTGCCACCTCAGCATAAGCCTTTCCATTCCTGAGTGCCTGCATCGCGCTCTTGATGTCTTTCGGTTGTTTGCAGTGGTGATTCAAGGACAGGGTCTTCAGCAAAACAGATATTACGAACGAGGGTCTTAGTTTCTTTATAAAATTGATGCCTGGAGGGAGTAGCCTCAATCCCCAAACATGCTCCCAACGCAAAAACATGTGACCGTCATCGGTCATGTCGGAGGCCAACCAACGTTTGGGGGTTGAAGACATGATTGGTGTGTAATTTTAGCATCCCGTTCTGCACTCCCAACTCTGAGCCTTCTCAAAAGTGAGATTTGGCTGCCTATCCGTAATGTTCAATTCCTTTCGTCATCGAGAGGTTTTGATGAGTCTCTCTAGCACACCAGGTTGAATGATATATGCATCTATCTCGGTGCCTACAATAGAGTCTTCTAACTCTTCAAGCCTGCGGAGGGAGCGAGAGTCTTCTTTGGAGTGTCCAGTGCCCTCCCGCTCACAATACCTATGCCATTGGTCTGTCGACCCCCCAAGGCGCTTAGCAAGACCATAAGCGCCGAGCCCATGTAACTTCGAATACACTCACACACCTGCGGTTGAAAGCAGGATCCAGATTGTTAAAAGCTGCTTGAAGCCATCAACACTGAAGGCTGTTAACAGTATCGTGAACAAAAAAAAAAGAAAAAGAAAGGATTTACGGCTTCATTCCTGTAGCGATTGATTAGCACGAGGTCTCTTGAGTATAAATAGTCCTTGTTTGCACCAACTCCTGAATTGAACTTTAACTAGATCAACTGCACCTCAAGGTCTTCCAACAAAAGCCTAGCCAGCCAAGACACACAAACAACAACGCCCTTCTGCAGTTCATTTTACCTTACTTATCTGTCGACGAGTAGCCTTTTTGCTCCAAATAAAGGAGACCGTTGCAAGAATTCTTTAGTCCACCGATATCACTGATCAAATCAATACCGCAATATCACCTTGGGAAAGCAATCCCCCATTCCCCGCTGTGCCGGCTTTGACACCCGCCCCTCCATCATCCACCCATCACGTCTGTCGAAGTCTCCATTTCGTCAACAGTCCAGAGTTAGGTTCACATCTTCCACCCAGAAAAGCATTCATTTCGCCCCCGCTATATAGCCTCCGCCTACATCCTGCAGCTTCGATCGGCCGAACGTCACTAAGCTAAGTAGTGGATAATACGACGCTGTTGGAGTTGCAGGTTGGTCAGCTCCCATTTCCCCTTATTTACACCTCTTCCCCAACTCCATGCACTCCATCACTGCCCATGTATATACTTACTTCCCATGACTCCCCTTGGATCTTCAACTCTAAGTTCACGGCAGCGACCTATTGCCCCTATCACCTGCAAGTGAATGCGCGTGTCGATGCCCTCGAACTCAATCATCCACACCCTGACACTC
Organism: Colletotrichum lupini; assembly: GCF_023278565.1. Taxonomy (NCBI): domain Eukaryota; kingdom Fungi; phylum Ascomycota; class Sordariomycetes; order Glomerellales; family Glomerellaceae; genus Colletotrichum; species Colletotrichum lupini. Next base: position 7,368,421 of record NC_064677.1, on the reverse strand, counting down.
ATGTTGCGACCTCCGGTCTCATTCTGGTTGTTGTGAGCGCGTCACACACAATTAGTCATGAGTTGTGCGACCTCAAAGCCATGCCTGTATGGTCAGCTCCATAAGCTCTTCATCACTTGCTTAGTCCTCTATCTTGCATCCTCAAACCCTTTTCTGGTTGTTTATGAGTGCTTCACTCATATTTGTGCAAGTATTTTGCACTCTCTAGTCCCTTTGTGCCTGTTTATGAGTGCATAAATGAGTGTCACTCAATTTTACGACCTTCGATCTCAACGACATCTTCGGAAATGCTGAGCTTCAGCTGGTATTCACTTACAAAATCGACAAGTAGTGATGTGAATAGCCTGCTTCATGTTTCCCTGCCGGCACATGCCCGTCTACCCGGTCCTTCTGTTGGAATCTTATAAAAGGAGACAGCTTCTTTCTTCAACTCTCTTCCTCAGACTTCTATATTTCATCACAGAATCCTAGATTACACCTTGGCTGACAAAAAGCAGACACCAACTTAAGCCCCTTTCTCGGCATTACCAAAACACAAAGGAGCATCACACACCCTCAAAAGCCTACAAATACCACAAATCAACCATTCCAAGCTACCATCTATATACCACACTACCCCAAAACCCTTCCAACACACACCATGGCTGCTTCCCTGACCATTCTGGAAGTCGATCACGCTATGGCGGACCTTGACCAAACTGAGATCTGCCAGCTCAAGGACGCTCTGGACCGAGCTGAAATTATTCTCAACCGCCTTGAGGAGCTGAAAGATGTCGACCAGACGCAGATAATCCAGCTACAGGCCCATATCGACGAGCTGGGGGAGACGATCGTGGCCTTACGAGAGGAGAACAGTTGTCTCAAGGAGCAGAACCAGGGCATTCTCGGCAGTACCCAAGAGCCCTGCCAGCCGGTTCAGGAGCCCGAGGATGTCGCTGTCGATCTGGAAGACTTGAATATGGATGACGCCGTTAAGGACGGCTACCTCTCTGTCTCTGACAGCGGATTCGAAGATGTTAGTTCTGAGACCGGTTCCGATTCTATTTGAAGTTCTCCATCAAAAGTAGTAGCTTAGAAGCGAAGTAGTAATCTAGTTTGGGCATTCAAGTCAAGTTTCTTCGGGACATCATCGGGAATAGTCGGTGAACGGGAATGAGTATGAACGCCTTAGTGGTAGATAGAATCTTAGCGAGGAAAAGTAAGAGGATATGCCGCTCAAGTATAATTCGAGAGTTTAATAAGAACTCGCAATTTCGAGTGGTCGAACAAAGTTTCTTTCTGAAGCTTGGAATTGCAAATAGTTTTCAGGAGCAACAGACATCGCTGTGCTTAGTGGAATATCATTTACGTCTTTTCTTAGAAGAATTGATTAGTTCCTGAATGGCAACCTGACTTTCGAAGCCCTCCATGTTAAGAAGATCCACCATAACCTACGAACTTTCATCGTGCACGAAGTACTAGACCACTACCGAAGCAAACATCACCTTCCAGGGTGATGTCCCGCCTGCCGCCCAGCATGATACCCTGATCCCTCATCCCCAAGCGTGGGACTAACATCACCAGGAACCCTCGGGCTGACATCGCCGACCCTCGGGCTCACTTCACCAACCCGCGGGCTAATATCGCCAACTCTTGGGCTAGCCGTGGCATCGCTTCCCATCTCGACCGACGAGCCGCCATACCGCGGACTACTCGGCATCTCGCTCGCACTAGCTGGAACCTCGAGCTCCGCAGCATGGGCATGTACGTCGCGTTGGTGACCAGGCGAAGTCGGCGAGTCGAGGAAGCCAGGCTTCGGTTCGGGAGAAGAGTAGGGGGTATAGCCAGGCAGCTCCGACATGGCACTCTGTCGCGACACCTCTGTGCCAGCCGCCTCATGCGCCCTCCTTTTCTTCTTCCGCCGGAGGAACAGGAATGCACCGAGTCCCACCAACGCAATGGCAGCAACACCGCCTACAACGCCGCCTGCGATAGCACCCTTTGATGGACCACCAGAATCCGGCTGGGTGGTCAATGAAGCAGATGAAGACGGCGATACCGTGCTGCTGGGCTCTACAACGAGAGTATACTCGGGCGTATACGCCGGTCTCCTCAGCGACGGATCAAAGATGTACTGCAAATAGACATCACTCCACGCTCTCGGTGCCTTCTGACTCGCACCACCCGACGACGTCCCGCCCACGGCAGCGACAACCTGCGACGGCACGGGCGCAAGACGCTTCGCAGCTTCGGTATCATATCGGCCCGTATAATTCTGGCTCGCGAGCGAAAAGATCTCAACGGGCATGTGTTCGGCGCAGGTATTCACATTCTGCATCCCCCCGTCGTTCTTGGTCTGCATACCGCCAACGATGAGCAGGTTCTCGCCGACGGCGTGGCAGGTGTGGCCGTACATGCCGTCGGCGCGGGTGTGGACGAGGATCCAGGTGAAAGTCGGGAGGGTGAGGACCCAGATCTCTTCCGAGGTGATGTAGGTCGCGTAGTTCTCGACGCCGGCAATCATGTAGATGTTCCAGGAGGATTTGTCGGCGGCGGGGACGAGGACGGTGCAGATGTCGGAGCGGCCTGTTGGTATGTCGGGGAGGCCAAAGGTTTCTTGGCGGAACCAGAAGCCTGTTTCGATGTCATAGATGTCTACGAAGGAGAGGTTTGTCTTTTGGGGGCGTGTTAATTAAGGGGAGCTGCCTAGGGGTTGAAGGGAACTTGCATTGACGTTTCCTGCGTTGGCACCCTCGATGCGAATACCGAAAGGCGTTGGGTCTCGCGTGGTCTGGCCGCCAATATTGACAATGATCCCCTTTTCGCCAACGGGCACGTGAACCATTGCGCCGTTCATGCGCGGGCCGACGTATGTCGGGACAGAAATGTTGGTGAGCTTCGGCTGAGAGCGCTCTGCGGTATCAAGCTCGAGCATGCCTTCGAGGACTGCAAGATGTCAGGCCTCGATTCTTTCTCGCTACTGAGATAGAGGAAGTAGGACATAAAAAAATAAAAATAAAATAAAAAACTTACACCGGAAGTCAGCTGAAGCCGTATACGCAGCGTTCGCGGGACTGGATCTCCTCTGCACGTATCCCTCAAAGATATAACTCCTATTCAACGTCGGCGCGTCGCAAAAGGCAGCAGCGCCAGGCCTATCAACAATCTCGCCATTATTTGCCACATCAAAGTTGATCGACTTGGACCATCGCCCGCCGTCGACGTCAAATTCCCAGATGGCCGGCTCGGGTATATTCGGGTCGGCAATGAAGGATGGGTTGTTAGGGCTGTTGAAGGAGAACCACCCTCCGAGCTGATAGATCTTGCGGGTGGTTTGGGAGTACCATAGCGCGTGTTCGATGAGGCCGTTGGGGACATCGGGGCTCTTGAATATGGATGAGTACGGGCTGGTTTCCTGGTTTGTGAAGTTTTGTGAAAGGTCTAGGACGAGGAGTTGAGTATCTGGGGTGTGTTAAGAAGGCAAGGCATAGGGCTCTGATGGTAGTATGCTCACGCATTCCCGCGTCATATTGGCCGGCTTCTGTGTTATAGAATGTGTTATTGTTCTTCGGCACGTACGTGTTGCCGCCATCGACGTAAACCTTCCCATCGGCTAAGACACCTACAGCCGGTCAGGTTAGACTTGACTATAAGATAGTAGAGTAAGAGGGGGCTAGACTCACTTGCATGTCTCCAGATGCGGCAAAAATGCTGCGAAAGGTCATACACGCTACTGTTGATAGTCGGCGCCGGAACGGACGTCGGAGCGGAGAACACGGATGATGTAGTAGAGGAAAGGAGACTTTCGGAAGAGCTGGCGCTGCTCGCGACCTGTCTAACATTCAGCTGACCGAGGACAGGCCCCAGAGCAGCTACGAAAAGCAACGCAAGCCACGGGACTTTCATAATGATAGTGTCTCAAAGGCACGCGAAGAACGATATGACGAAGAAGGCCAGAAATGCGGCCAGCCGGTCGACGGGGTATGGACGGGTATTTGCAGGAACACGGCGAAGAAAGAGAACGGGGGAGCTGGGGGTGTTGGGCTGCGCTTCATTCTACGCCGCACAGCAGCAATCAAAGAGAAGCATTGCAGACCACACCCCATGTTCTGTTAGTACCAACAGGTTTCGAGATGAAATGCTGAATTGGGAAAGCAGGAGGCGTTCATCCTCCAACGGGGAAGATTGATTGGATCTACGTGAAGACATGCAGGAATTGGGTGAGGCTCACCTCGGACTGGGGGCCCATAAAGAGACGATTGACAGAGACACAGCATGGTACAACCATAAGATCTAGAACCCTCGTCGGACAAACAGCAAACAGGACGGGGTGGGAAGGGGGACACAGATACAGTCCCCCGGAGGCAGAGGTAACAGCACAAAGTCGATGGTTTCCAAGCCTCAATATGCCAGTCTCGGCCGGCCTGACCGGCGATCGAATCAGACTGTTGTCAGCAACGTGGGCTCTGTACCATTGGGCTGGCGTTGGTCGTTGGACCAAGGTGGTGATGCGATCGCGGCCCTCATTTGCCTACGACGTAGGACGAGTGAGCTTGGCTCCCAATGAGATTCTGGACCGTGAGATATGCACAAAAGGTGCAGGGAGCCAGAGCCTACTTGCTTATAGGCACATAGTTTTGAGCTGACGGCCTCCACTCGGCAGGTAAGTTAGCTCATTTGGGAGAAACCGACGCTAGAGAAGCTTATCAGCGATGATTTCTACGGCTACTTCAATGGAGACAAGTGAAGGGGATTGATGGAGGAGGGTATTCCGTGAGTTTGAATGAGAGGGTGTACGAGCCAGGCTGTGGCCTCCTCTCTCATGGATGAGTTTGTCAGTGAAGGCTGAAGATGAGTGTTTGCTTGTGAAACCAACACGTCGTGCCTGTCCTGATTGGGATCTGGGCGATTCGTGGATAAAACTGGTTTCATGTAAGAGCTTTGAGAAAGGAATAGGTAGGCGTGATGATAGTGTTCGATAGTCTCTTGAGGTGACTTGGTTGCATCAGCCTCTCACTCAAGACGGGAGGTAAGATGAGTGAGAGTGAGTGTACGTATATGTTGAGTGAAGCTGAAGAATCACAAGTAAAATCCAGCCACTTCCCCAACTCCCAGAATGAAACCTCAGCCCCACACCCGCCTGGATTAAAACCGCCGCTAACAGAACCCAGACCGAGCCTAAGAATCCCACAGTCTCCAAGTATCTGCGTCTCTTCTCTTCGTCCAGTCTCTCTCCAAGGCTCCAACAGGTCGGAACGCATCCAGCGCCGTACCCCGGTGGGATTCTGCTAGCGGGGCCGGGTCACCGACTTTACCGCAACAGACGAGAAACAACCCCGTCTCGCTGGTGGACATGCGCAAGTTTCCCATCTTCTCAATGCTTCCCCCCACCACCAACCGTGGACCACCCCGCGTTCCCGGCCCAGCCGCCTGAGTCGCCCGTTACGCCTATCCGTGGACCCTATGGCCACTTCACCAATCACATCTTACCGTTGTCAGATGGCACAAGATGGCACAGCGATCCGTCTTGCGCTGGCGTCCTGAAACCTGCTCACCTCCATGCCGTTTTGGGACTCGGTGGCAGCGGTCACAGGGCTGTTGCTTGTCATGTGCGACGACGCAGCGAGATAAAGCTCACCCCTGCTCGTTCGAATGGGCTTCTGCTGTCCTGATAAGAGGCGTGACAATCCCCTTTGAATTGAAGAGCTGAAGAAGGTCGACTTGTAGCTTCGTATTCATCCTACTTGTCTCTTGCGTCCATTCTATCAAAGTTGAGCTGTCGAGTCAGTTGAGAAAGCGCACAGAACTCAAGATACCCTCATATTCAATAACACCAAACCAGTAAAGGACCGGATCCTGTAAATCATCGCCAAAATGCCGGCCATTCTCTCTAACCTGTTGGTTCGCCCTCAGTCGAATTGAAGGGATAGCCTATGCTTACAATGACTCTAGAGCCCCGTCAGTCGAGCACCAGCAACAATCAAAGCTCGCAACAACACAGCTTACCGCCACATCCAACCCCGTCCCCTCAACCGCAGACTGTGCCGCCCATCTCGAACTCCTCGAGACCTTCGTCACACTCCGCGACGCAGTCCACCTGCTCGCTGCCGACGCGGGCCAAGTACCCGAGCGCGTATGGGACCTGTACTGCGACCGCGCCGTCGCCCGTTTCGAGCAATGGACTACTAGCGCCGAGAGGCCGGCGGAGCAGATGCCGCCCGTTGACGTGCTCATGGCGTGGCACGCGCTGATGCTGCACCCGAAGGCCTACGCACGCTTCATCGAGCTCGGTGGCCGTCTGGGTCTGGATGGGATTAACTGGTCCGAAGTTGTAAGTTCCACTGTACACTCGGTCTGAACTCTTATGCCCCTAGTAGAAGAGAAAGGCGCAACTATATCGGCAAAGTATGCTAACCGTTCACAGTCGAGATCGTCAAACCTCGAATCTCTCATCGCCTCAATCGACCTCCCTTCCCTCCTCTCACCACCAGCCTCCCAGACCGGCACCTTTGCCCACACCTCCCAAACAGGAACAACCCTCTTCACATACCCTCTCACTGCAGCAATCAACCGCCAATTCTCCTTCTCCCTCAAAATGTCCTCCCACGCCTGGCTCCGCAGCTCAAGCCCCGCAGACCTGCTGGCCGCGGCGCAAACCCGCTACGCGCAATTCTTCCACCTCATCGCCGCGCACCCGGGCACCGTCATGGTGCCGACGCTCGACATTGACCTCGTCTGGCACACGCACCAGCTCGCGCCGGCGCGGTACATGGCTTACTCGAAGCGGATGACGGGGAAGCTGGTGGACCACGATGACGAGATCCCCGACGAGAGCCTGGCGGTGCTGTCGACGGATATGAGGGCGCTTTGGAGGGAGGCGTTTGACGAGGAGTATCTCCCTGCTGCTTGCCAGGAGGATGCTGGGTGTGGAGGCGGTTGTGGTGGTGGATGTGGAGGGGAGGGTGGATGCGGGAGCTGTGGTGCCATGAAATGAGCATAGAGGCTTGTTACACTGGTGGAGGGACGGGAGCGCATCTAGACAACGGCATTACATATGGAGTTTGCATCTCAGGCTGAATACCTACATGACAATTATCTTCAAGAGCCAAAAAGGTCAAAAGTGAAACTCGACGAGCGACTATTGCCTCGTGGCGGAATCGAACCGCCGATCTTCTCATGTCACTAATACTAGTGAGACGCTATACCACTTAGCCAACAAGGCGACTGTTTATTGGTTGTTAAGTTTGGGAATGTGGAGGTCATCCTTACAGCTACGCAGAGCGATCCCTAACCCCAGCCGTACATCTCCCGCCCCCTTGCACCAAGTCTCGTCCCGCATTGAAAGTTGCTGCTCTCTCGGAGCTCTCCATATTACATCTCATGGGCCATCCCGACACGGCCACCCAAGGCCGCCCACAAACGTCCCCGCCAAGCACGTCAAAGTCGTATTTTTCACCCGGGTTTCCATTCTTTTTCAAACTCAATTAGAATGTTTAAAAGGGGCTCACCTCGGCTCACTCAACTCCCCGTCCAATAACACGTCATGAAAAGGTTAGCAAAGCGCGGTAGAACGGAGTATAACTTCAAATAAGACTCCCCAGTGGGCTCACCGAACAAGGGATGAACGTATAAGCAGCCCATTTTATAATGATAGATCATAGTTGCTCCGTCACTGCGGCGGCTACTGGCCAGGGTTTGACCTTACTGCCGAGGCACGGCTATCATTCCGCTGCTTCTAGAAGAGAAGGAAAGCAAGAAAGGTGCCTGGGCACAATTCGATGAGTACCGTGGAAGGCGTGGACTATATCGGATTCGCCGCGTCGACGGCGCCGCCGCCCGGGGTTGACAACTTAAAGGAGAATCCCCGAGTCTTAACTCGGATGGCCCAGCCCTATGCGTCGTGTATCTGTTTATAGGCCCCTCCTTAATCGTAGCCCCCCAGGTTTTGAACAACTGTATAAAGCAGCTTTCGTCGACGGTCTCTCCTCGTGATCTTGTCTGCTTCCTGCAGTATCCTCACTCATCCTCTCACCGGACCACCTTCGTTTTACACAACACCAAAGGCACACTTGTAAGGGCCGTCACTGTCTTTCCAGAAGCTCGAGAAATCCCAAAACTTCCCAACGCTCTTTGTTTCTCAAGAACCCCATATTCTCTCAAAAGACTCATACAAGATGCGCGCCTCAGCAGTCCTCGCCGCAACCTGCGCCATGTCCGTCACCGGTGCCGCCGTCCCCCGCGACGCCGCTCCCGCAGCCCACCCCTGGCTCGCCCCCGACGTTGCCGGCGGCGCCGTCCGCGGTCCCTGCCCGATGCTCAACTCCCTCGCCAACCACGGCTACCTCGCCCGCGACGGCAAGTCCATCTCCATGCAGGACCTCATCGCCGGCCTCGGCTCCGCCCTGCACTTCAACGAGTCCCTCGTCCGCACCCTCGGCACGCCCGCCTTTGCCACCTCCACCACCGGCAACGCGAGCACCTTCAACCTGGACGACATCGCCAAGCACAACGTCATCGAGCACGACGGCAGTCTCTCCCGCGCCGACTTCGCTGTGACGGGCGACGCGAAGACCTTCAACACGACGGTCTGGGCCGAGACCAAGGGCTACCTCGAGTCCGGTGCCGCCGCCTCCGACAACAAGGTCGGCGTCGCGACCATGGCTTCCGCGCGCAGCAAGCGCATCGCCACCGCAAAGGCGACGAACCCGTCCTTCAACTTGACGACCAGCCAGGTCACCGTCTCTCTGGGCGAGTCGGCCGTTATCCTCGGCACCATTGGACAGAGCTACACCGCGCCTGCTGCGCCGGTCGAGTGGTTGAAGGTCGTCTTTGAGGAGGAGCGTCTTCCGTTCAACGAGGGGTGGAACACCTCTGCCGATGTGATTACCACTGCCCAGGTCCTGGGTCTGTCGCAACTCATTGCTACTAGCAGCAGCTAAGCTTGAGCTCGTATGGTGATTGGGTTTAGGATAGAAATAAAATGCGTCATGTTTAACGATTTCAAGTCAATGTCCCAAAGTAGCGATATCGCCGGCGCCGTCGTGAAGACTCAATTGTACTTGTGGAGAGCTCCACGATATTGTCGAACGAGTCCATGAGACGAATGCGTTTGGTGGACGGCAGTCCTCAAGTTCCTCGGCATCTGCCCACGGTGGAGGGTCTCCTCGAGTGTCGTGACTCGTAGACTGGGGATGGAGCCATGTTGAATGAAAAGAAAAAGGGGGTCTCGGCGTTGCATCCGTGCCTTCGTTTTCGCTCAAACTTTTCGGCCCGCACAGGGGCAATCGGAACAAACGTTGCACCGCATGAGAGACTCCATCCCAGGCCGGCACTATGGGCAGTTATGCACGGTCAATAGTCGGTCGCTCTAGACTGATATTGGTGTGGCATACCTCTGTGCTATGGGAGTCTTTATATACAGTCCTTCTCAAGCCTCGTAGAGATTGAGCACGTTTGCAGAAGAAGAATCGAGAGTCTATCATGACGAAATGTCATTCATGTTGACCGAAGACGTGCCATCTTGGTGATCGTTGTCTGCTAGGCGCAACGGTCTATAGGGCGCCTGAATATTTGCTGGAAGAAGCGAACAAAAAAGGAAGAGAAACAGAACAAGCTTATTTCGACTGAACACTGCCTTCGCTGTGCCTGGATCAAGTTTCGGAACGTGGAGTTCATGCCCTAGAGGAACACAGCCGACGGAGGAAATGGCGAGGACGAGAGGTGAAGTCGTAGTTGATGACATTGGGGGAAAGCCGCTATTACGAAAAGGGAGCGGGACGCACCGCCGACCCCTCGGTGCCTTATGTACTAATACCTAATCGTGCTTTGCTAACCTAAGACACTTGGGTACCATCGGTAGCTGGCAAACGGCGCTCAGTTGAAGAACAACCCCAAATCATGATCTTGACCATTCGCCGGCACAAGCTCACAATATCTCCATTCCATTGAATAAACAGACATAGTTGTGCCATAGTTGGCAAGGTCCACCTCTCCACTGCACATGGCCTATACACGGAGATTTTACTCCGACGTTGGAGGCAGGCAGGGAGCGGGAAGCAAATCGGACGGAGATCTGCGATCCAGTACCTTGGGGACCTTAGCGCCGTCCGGGAGTACCATCATTCCCCCACATCATGACGTTTTACGCCTCAAATCCTCAAGCTTCAAAGCCTCAACGAGCTCGAGGACCTGGAGCTTCACCCCTCTTTGGGGAGGTTTGAGGCAGAAGCCAAGGTGCGAACTCACATGACGTCAACTCGAGTTCAGACCTCATGCATCTGTATATAAGATCTTCCAACCCCCTTTCATCATTGACGGATTGTTTTTGCACTTCATCAAAATCTGCACTGATATCACTTACTATCAACCATCCTACAACAAGTTTTGTCCCAAGATCAAACCATTTTCATTTCAGTCAATTCCTCAACAACCACCAATCATCACCATGCCTCGCGACGGATCTGGAGCCTCCGACAACAAGGTCGAGGAGACCCACGACGTTATCCACGGCGCTGGCGCCGTCAAGGTAAGACGACACACTCCTAGTTAGCAGCCCCTCCGAGAGTAACGACTGATCACTTCATTCATCAGGACCCCCACGTCGACCGCGCCGACAAGACTGCGCCTCTCCCTGAGCCTGAAAAGGGTCTCGCCATTGATGGTCTTGCCGCCAGCGGTGGCTCATTTCCTAAGGGAGAGGGTGCTGGACAGGGCGGACGTTCCAACTAAACTTTGCGGAATGAATAAGTTGAAGGATGAAGATGAGGAGAGGGGATGATAATCTGTCACCGAAATATGGTCATACTGCACATAGATGATGTCATTTGGTGACGACTACGATGAGGTAGTCTTAATGAGAATGAATTAATTCAAAGAGTTTCCTGCTTGCGTATACTATGCATTTGGTCCGCATCTACTCTTTCATGTTTCTGTGATCATTAAACACCACGATGAATATCAGTAAATATGCTTCCGTTCATCTCTTCAGGTATATACATACGTGAAGGCCAAATATGACCATCTATTATAGCGTTCTCAATTCCGGTACTAGGTTTCTGAGAAGAGGTGCTGCGATCTCATTGAGAAAAGGGAAGATACCAAGTATCGCGTACACTAAACAAAGACTATCAGGATCATCCATCCGATCAAACATCGCCGTCATGCATTGAAAAGCGGTGCCGGTAACTGGTTACTCACAAGAAATGATCGTGTCCCACGATAACCACGACACTGCCAGCACAAGGCAAATCCGCGGAAATTCCCGGATACCGAACACCATCAGAATGAGGACGAGTAGCTGATCGCTTCTCGGTGAGATCATCATACTGGTGGCTGTTCTGTCGGCCATAAATTCTGACGGGCAGCGTCGTCCGTCCGTTCCGTGATCGGCAAGTGCAAATTTGTAGATGAGAGTGGTGACTTTTTCGTAGATTAGGTCGGAGCGAGTGTTGGAGATGACAATAAACAACTAGCGATGGAAATGGGCAGCTTGATTAAGCTTGGCAAAATTTGAGACGAACGAAGCTTTCATGTCTCACCCTGTCAAGACAACACATTAGAAAGCAGAGATAGGTAGTCACGTAGCAGACATCAAAGGATTGCATCAGGACAGCCACATCAATGTATCAGTAATGCGAAACTCCAATTCATGAGGGGGACGTGGAATAGTCCACGAGTCCATACCATACCAGCGCAAAAGGCGCATGATGTCCCTATTTTATCTATGCCCCTCCACCCAAGTTCATCGTCATTCCCAAATTCCAACATGGTAAAAAGCAAACGCAAATCCTCCCTCGCCTCTCAGGGCCTCAGAGATGTGTTTAAATCCTCAAGCCTCAAACACCAGAACGACACCATCGTCACCAGCAGTGACAACCCTCTCTCCAGTCTCACCCTGCACGAAGCCAAGCACACCACCACCCTCTCCATCGCCCCGGTGTCCCTTCCACTCCTTGACAAGACCGCCATCCTGTGCCCTCAGATCCCACCGCCTCACAACACCATCCATACCACACGTCGTCAGCAGCCAGCTGTTCTTCACAAACTCCACCTTGACCACACTGAACTCTTCGTGCGCACCGACGAGACTCCTCCTCACGGCAAACCTCCTGCCGGCGTCAAACACGGTAACACTGCCATCAACGGACCCGGCAGCAAGCAACGTAGAAATCTGTCCCGGCCCGCCCGCCGCCGTCGTAAAGCTCAGCGCCTCGATCGAATCCGACGCCGTCTGCAGCGCCGCCAGAATCTGTCCTCCGCCTACAACGTCCGACGCGCTCTTGCTCTTCCCGCCCTTGCCGGCCTGTGCAGAACTCGCCAGCCTAGGCAAACTCACGATGCGGATCGCGCCACCGGCACCACCGACAGCGACCAACGTGCCCTTGGGATCCACCGCGACGCTGTACAACCCGCCCTCGACCACGAAGCGCTGGTCCTCGGCCGTCAAGCTCACCGTCGTCTGGCCGTTGCTCTCCACCAGTCCCGCGGCCGCTGCCTCTCCCCAGACGTCCCACACGTACAGGCTCGCGTCCTCGGAGACGGTACAGAGGAAGTTTCCGTCGGGCGTCCAGGCGCCCGCGGTGACGGGGGCCTGGTGAAGCCAGTACGTCTGCACGAGCTGCAGGCAGTTCGCGGGGTTACCGCCTCCCGCCGCGATATCGATGGTGTATACCCAGACGGAGTTGTCGCTGGCGCCAATGGCGATGGTGTTGGGGTATTTGGGGCTCGGGCAGGCGGCGATCCAGTTGACCTCGGGGACCTCCTGCGCCTCGGCGATGAACTTGATCTGGACGCTCGCGGCCTCGGCGGTGGGGGAGTTTACGCGCAGGGCGTGGACGCGGAGCTTGCCATCCATGCCGCCGCTGACGAGGAAGTCGCCCTTGGGGAGGGTGAAGGCCAGGGCGTTGATGCTGTCCGTGTGGCCGTCGATCGGGTAGATGAACTGGAGCTCGGTGGACTGGGGTTGGGCGGCGTCGCCGGAGAAGGAGGCGGGCAGGACGGGGCGGGAGGCGGCGGCGGCGGTGGAGAGGAGGTAGCCCTTTCCGGGGGCGTCGTCTGCGTCGCCTTCGGAGCCGCCGGTGGCGATGAGGGTCGGGTGGACGGGGTGCTGGGCGATGGCGAAGACGGAGTCCTTGTGGGCGTCAAAGTAGGCGACCGAGTCGTTTTGGAGGTTGATTTCTTCGTTTTCGTCGTCAGAGTCCATGGGCATGTCCTCGTCGTCGACGTTGACTTCCTCGCCGACCTCGTCGGCCTCGAGCATCTCGGGCTCCGACTCGTGGCCGTCGTCTTGGGGTGTCTTTTCGTGAGGGGCCGACATCTTGTTTGTTTGTTTCGCTTGTGTTTGGGAATTGGGTCTTTTTCGTGTATCTTTCGAGTCGAGGTTTTCGCACTCTTGGACGTAATGCGCCAAATCCTCTTGATTCTTCTTTCGAGAAGAAAGATAAAAGGATATGACGTAGAAAGGAACGCTGGGTATCAATACCTTATTTATTGCAGAGACAATAAGGGCGCAGAAGCAGGAAGACGACGTTGCTTTATTAATCGTCAATCGAGGGTTCCGGGTGCTTGATAAGCAGGAATTGCGTCGCGCGGGTCGAATTTTTTTGCAGCTTTCTTGGATGGCGGGGTGGCGGGGTAATTCATTCGCACGTCGACGGCCTCCACTGAAAACTGCAGGCGGTGAGCTCACCTAACTAAGGTTGGAAGCCGGGACCACCGGTTGCTGTAGCCCCCCGGGATCATGGCGGTCGGTGTGACTCTTCACTGGCCATCGGCGGCACGGTGCTTGGCCCGGATGGATTCAATGCCCGTCACGGAGGTAAAGCGAATGCATAGCAGCTTCCCCATGTAGTTGGATTCTGGCCTTCCCAAGCTGCTTCCAGCTATCTTTCAGTGACTGACATTCGTATTGTTGTGTGATTGACCGCGCGGCTCGCTCGTCACGGCGGCACATAAGTTGCTTCAACTCCTGCACCTTTCTCTCACTCTCACGCGCACTCACTTTCTCACTTACAGACCTTTGGCTATAGACAGTAACTTCAGTCTCATGATTAAGCCTTCAATTCATACGTCTCTAATTCAGGATATCATCTATCAACCCTACTCAACCACAGCATCGCAACTGGACGCTGCTATTGCCTCAAGAATACGCCACTTCATGAAAATCGGCCATCTAAACGCCACGCACGCTGGTATGAAAATGAAGCCCTCCTACAATGATATATCCATCTCAAATCAACTCCCTCCATTACGACTTACACCCTTCTCTATACCAAAATCTCAGCGTTTCAGCAACGCAAAGATCCTGACCGCGCCCATGACTACCATCACCTCCGATCATTATCAGCAGGCAACTCCGTAGGCCCCTCCCCGCTAGCCAACTCTACAGGCGGCGGGGGGTGGGTATACCCTTTGTATTGCGTGTGCCCTGCGCCTTGATGCTGGCCACCGGGGTTCATGAGGACCTTGTCGTTGTTGTAATACCCAGCCATGTCGGTCCCAATCATTTCCGATGCAGGCGGTGACGCCTGGGGATACTGCCCATTGTGCTGTTGCTGCACGTATTGCTGGTTCTGGTACGCGTACGCGCTCTGAGATCCCATGGCCGACGATCCATCCATCTCAGGTGCTGTGGGCGTCTCAGCGGGCTTCACGCCCGCGTACCGGTGCTTCCGCCGCCTCCACCACAAGAACAGGCCCACGAGCGCTGCTATCGCGACGACGGGGACGACGACTGCTACAGCGACGATGCCGCCCGTTGACAGACCACCTGAACTCGCTCCCGACGATGTGGCGGCGCCGGTCGCGCTGCCGCTGGTGTTGTCCGCTCCGGCCGCCGTTCCAGTCGCACTTGCACCCGATGTCGCACCGCTCCCTGCCGCCGCAGTCCCCGTTGCCGTTGCCGACGCGATTGATGCTCCCGAGGTCGTCTTGGGCACGAGATCGCTTGCCTGATACACCATCCTGATACCCCACGCGTTCACGCCATCACGGTCCGACATCGTAACAGCCTGCGTATTCACAACACCATTGTCCGTCCGTGTAATATCAACGACCGTCGCGGGGCCCGCCATCCACGTGCAGAATTGTGTCTCCCACACGTTGGCGAGCGTCATGTCGTCCTCGACACAGGATAGCGTCATGTCTCCACGGTATGGACAGCATGTAACGGTCGTGATAGAGCGCACACCGCCGTTGCGCGAGCACTGAGGTTGCGCGGTGTAGCCCGTCGGGCAGACGGTTCCGGGGGAGTAGAATGCCGTGCTGGCGCCGTTGAACTTATTGGGTAGGCATTTCGAGTCATTGTCGATGGCGTAGACGTTGTTGGTGAGGTAGATGCCCGAGCAGGAGGACGCTGGTGGTGAGAAGTCGGCCGTTTTGAGCGGGTTTTCGGGAAAGGTTGACGCGATGAACGTCGTTTTTGTTGAGAGCGCCATTTCGAAATGAGTATATGTGGTGAACGGTCGTGAGAACTGGTGTCTAGATGCTCTCTGTCGACGGATGAATGAGCTCTGAGAGGTCGAGTTCGACTTCGACTTCGAGCCTGTCTTTGCCTACTCGTGTAAGACAAGACAAGGATGACCGCGTGTGGGTACTACTACACTGCGAGATCGAGGAACCTGAGATGAAGCGATTCGCAAACGACGGAAGGGGTCGCAATTGGTAAGTAATTGCAGTGAATGGCAGGCAAAAAGACAGAACAGAGGGAAAATGGGACACGATCAGCAGGGAGCCAGGGAAGCACTCGCTTTTCACAGAATCCTTCGTGCTCATCCATTTCTCAGCTCACACTCTCGCACTCACACGCCCCCTTCTGGGTCATCCCGTCCAGTCCGCGTCAACCAGTCAGACGGCGCCAATCCGACACCGCAACCGATGAACCCCATGTCTGGAACCTTGGAGTCCCTGAAGTCCCATCGCACGAGACGGTGGTGGGTGGAAAGAGAAGGGCAGCATCCGTAAGGATTCAGACGGGCTGGGGCGGTACAAGCAGGGGGGGAGAGGGGCCAAGCATCTCAGGTACTGCAGGCAGCCAAATAACAGGTACCAGCAGTCTAGCACACCACCGCTTGGGAGGTAAGAAAAAAAAAAGTTCATAAATTTGGATGTGACGCTAGGAAGAAGGGGGAATAGGTTAAAATGGCGCTGAACTGGAGCCAAGCGAAATCTCCATCGTCGCGCAGGCAGGCGCTGGGAGGAGTCTGTGAGGTGCCTTCGCGAATCCTTCGGCAGGGATCTGATGGCCGGGGGCTGAGCCAGCGGGCGTATCTGCATCCGTGATCTGTCCCATGTTCCGTGTCTCGAATCTCTTGATCTAGAGCTGCTGTTGTCGATGACAAACGTTCTGATAGATGTGCTGAGGCTGATAAGATGCTTCGGTGGTGTCTTGTAGAGGAGAAGGTGAAGCAGATTTGTTTGTAGGGGGACAGAAAGATGAGATGGCAAGTTGGCAACTGCTTCCCGTCCCCTTGTAAATACCCACAGAAATTGCAGCTGTTAGCTCATCCGTCAGATTTTGGCTCATTAGCTCTAGTGCGTGAGCACGGAAAATGAAATGAACCTTGGAAGGGATCCAGTGGTTTCTTTCCCAGTCATCCGGTTTCCGTGGCAGAATATCGAACAAACGAGACGCGCCCCGGCTTCTCCTTACCTTGTCCTCAATCATCCTTCGAATACCTATGGTGATGCCGCGCGGATAATTGGATGCCTTCCCCATGTGTTCTTCCCGATGTATCTGTGCATTGTAGATTTTGGTGAATAAACCCGACAGGATGGTGCCGTTGGAAATGGCAGGTACTTGTTCCAAACCCCCACGACGGCGCCCCGGGCCGCAACGTTCTAAATCTTGGAGCCCTACTCCGCATCGTGAGCCTTATTAGAACCATAGTTTGACTCCAACAAATGGCAAGGGCTGCGATTCAACAATTGTAGAACATCAAGCCGCGCGTATTGAAAGTGATCCTGTAGTTGCAAACTATTCTGAACTCTCCGTCATGTTGCCTCATGACCTCGAAACCTGAATTGGCCCTCAACCCTTGAAGCTTTACGCGCTCCCTGAGGTTGCCGTCTCGTCCACCCTGGGGAAGCTGAGTCCCCCCCTCCCTTCTTCCACGTGCCCTTCTCTGTGTTTTGCCAAAGCATCGTCCTTTTCCTTCCTGTATAATTTCAAGCCGCAAAACCTTCGCCGCGGTCCTTTATCCGTAACATCTTCCTTGCGTTCTGCGTTCGTTTCTTCGGTTGATTTTCCTTCCGCACTTGCTTCCGCTCATGGAACCAGGAAGTGACGCTCTCTGTGCAGGTTTGACAATGGAGAAGGTACTGAACTCGCCCCCAACTTGGATGGACTTGGTCTCTATAAAGGTATATAGATGGGCAGATTCGAACAGCCTATGGTCGTTGCTGACATTATCAACAAAAAGATCGAAGATGGCACCATCTTGCTGAAGGGGATCGATCAAGTCGCCCTGAGTGTAGTCGATGATGCGCACACCGAGCTTCTCGCAGAATGTCTTCAGCTTGGTGGTCTGTGGGCTACTTACACCGTGAGGACGAACTCATATCAATTTCGGCTTTCCTCACATAGTCGTGCTCTTGAAGTCTTCGCTGTCTTTCAAATAGCTACACTCGTGTCTTTCTCTTGGCGATTTCGTAGGAATAGTATCCATCAACGTTCACGGAATCACACATCCAGCAGCAGCTACCAAAACAAACGAATCAAAGTGTCCAACTTCTGTCATCAAACGTGTCAGACTACAACTCCAAAGACACGAATTCCTTCTGGCCCTGGACCACCATCTCCGGACCACCCTTCACAGCCTTGCCAAAATCCCCAGACAACCAATTCCTCACCATCTGCAACCCAACTTCAGGCTGGTCCAACGGCACCATATGCCCCGACCCCGCAACAGTCACAAACGCAAGCCTCGTCTCCTTACTCCCCTTCATTTTCTTAGAAACCTGCTTCCACATGCCCGCCTTAACCGTCTCCCCTCCCTTCTTGACAGCGAACCACGGCTCGAGCTCCTTAGCAACAAACTCAACCTGCCCAGCCCACGACAACTTATTCGTCCACCGCACGTTACCAGCCGTGTTGCACGCGAGGTCCAAGTCGCCGTTATACACGAGCACATCGACCCCGTTCTCGAGGATATACTTGACATCCTTCTCGGTGCTCAAGAACACATCGCCCGCAAGCTCGAACCGCTCGTTGACGTCCATGGAAATGAGACTAAAGTTCTTGCCTACCGCCTCGGGCACCTCGAGCGCGGCCAGCACCCGCTCCGTCTTGATATACTTCTCAATCCCATCCCCGGCACCGTAGCAGATATTCTCCGTCTCGCACGGCCGCGTGATATCAAACGGGTTCCGTCCGCCGGCCTTGACGTCCTGGTAATACAGCAGATCCACGTGCCCGAAGCAGAAGTCCGTCGCGGCGCCGCAGACGATGGGGTCCGGGAAGGCGTAGCATGCCTGCTGGAGGTACATGCACCGCGGCAGCGCATCGGCAATCAACCCACACATGCTCTCGTTAAACACGGGCTCCGGAACGCCGGGCTTGGTGGTGCAGAGGGTATCGTAGAAGCCCCACGTCGTGTCGGCAGGCGAGACGTAGCCGTTCCCGATGAGCACCGACGCCAGCGGGACTTTGAAGTCCGGAGGCGGGGAGCCGGTGTTGTAGGAGACGATCTCGGCCGCGAGGGCGGGGATGTAGTGCCCGCCGTAGCTCTCGCCTACGATGTGGAAGGGCGCGGTGGCGAGGCCGGGGAAGGCCTGGTAGAAGATGCGGAGGAAGATGTTCATGTCCTCGGCGGCGGTGTAGGACGTCGCGGGCGGGGTGACGTCCTCGTCGAAGTAGGAGAGCCCCGTACCGGCGGGCTGGTCGACGAAGATCATGGAGGTGTTTGCGTTCCAGGCGTAGGGGTTGTGTACTGTGCCTGTGCCGTTGTCGTTGATGAGGCAAGGTCCGAGTTCTAGCATGAGGCCCACGAGACCGCTTCCGCCTGGTCCGCCTGTCATCCAGAGGCTGAGGGGGTCATTCTCGGGATCGTTTAGACTCTCGAAATACCCTATCATTATCGCTTTAGTCGCGCGTTCACTTCCAATCTATTGGGCACATTTCACTCACAAAAGAAGAGGTGTTTGCCACCAGTGTCTAGCCATCCGGTCCACTGCCTCGAGCCCGCGTTGCATATCTCATCGCTCTGCTCCTTAATGCGGATAGCGTGGTGCGGGTGCTCCGGCACCGAGAGGGTGGTGAAATCGGGCGACTCGATGTCTGCCTGCGTCGCGACCGCGGAGGCGAAACGAGTGAGGAGCGTGAGTCCGGACACTGCTAAAGAAGTAACCCGGACCATCTTGGCTTGCTTGTGAGCTAGGACACGCTCAATCGATGAAAGCCTGCGACAATCAATTGATGAGAGACAATGGAGTGAGACGTGACAAAGGTGAGTAAAGTAAGCTCACAGATGGTGAGCCATAGGTAGTTCTGAGGGAGTTTTGAGGTGGGAACCTGGAAGGTTACGGCGTCCTGATCAGGAAGGCCGGACCGCCGAGTGGGGTCGGCTCGGTGTACCGGGGAACACAAAGTCTCTTGAATCTTCGGGTCATCACTGCATGTAATCCGACCGCCTAGGAGCACATGGCTACCATGGAAAGTCATCAGTCAGATTAGATACCCAAAACCCCATTTCTCGCAGGGTTTTCTATCATGGAAAGGATGCTCTCTGGATGACAAAACACTGCCACCCTACCTGCTCACTTCCCGAAGAGTTGATTTTGCCTAGGGCGGTAGACGCTGTCTAAAGACTCCCCACTAGAGCCAAAGACCATGAAAGTAAGCAGTTGGAAGGCTTCTTCTGGGTATGATTCCACCAAAACATGAAGAGGGTGGAAAGGCGATCATAATGGCACACATCTTTCCAAACATCACCAAACACTTCACGTTGAACTTATCAATATCAATATTTTTCCCGGCTAGAAATGCCAGTCTAGGTACCTAGATAACCAAAACCAAATTCGCACGCCCGATAATGCAATAGCCCCAACAAAACAACCATTTTCGTTGTTTTGTTGTTAAAACTCCCCGGTGGCCCATGTCTCCGGCCCCATAAACCCGCCCGCACATTCATATATAGTAAACATGAAGGTGTATGTGTATTCCCTGTTGAAATCGTAGGAACTCAAATCCCCGCTTGCTAAGAGATGATTGGAAAAATGTTGAAGGATGTCAAGGAACAAGAGGAATGTCAGCAGGTTAGATGCCCTGTCTGAGATCGCCTAGCCGTTCCCGTGTTGAAGACATAAAAGCTGTCATGCAGGCACAAATCTATGGTCTGCTGGTATCATGTCTATCGGATGCAAAATCATCGATTTACTCTGCTGTGGTATCCTCGACAGGAGGGCACGTGCAGAACAGGTGAGTGTCACCGTATGCTATACTCTGTTAGTAAAGATTCCAATATATCAATCTGGAAAGAGACAAAGCTTACTGTCGTCAACGCGAGCCACGCTAGGCCAGAACTTCTTCTCCTTGAGGTGAGGCAGGGGGTACGCAGCCTTCTCGCGGGAGTAAGGACGGTCCCACTTGCCCTCGCCGTCACCCAAGATGACGTCCATCTGGGGGTGAGGCGCCATGCGGAGAACGTTACCCTCACGAGGCTGCTTGCCCTCCTCGACCTCGCGAATCTCCTCGCGAATGCTGATGAGGGCGTCGACGAAGCGGTCGAGCTCCTCCTTGCTCTCACTCTCCGTAGGCTCAATCATGAGTGTGTTGGCGACGGGGAAGCTCATGGTCGGGGCGTGGAAGCCGTAGTCCTGGAGACGCTTGGCAATGTCAATGGCCTCGACGCCGGCGGTGGCGATGAAGGGACGGGCATCGAGGATGAACTCGTGCGCGCAGCGGCCGTTCTCGTTGGTGTAGAGGATCTTGTAATGAGGCTTGAGGCGGGCGAGGATGTAGTTGGCGTTGAGGATGGCGGTCTTGGTGGCGAGACGGAGACCGTCGTTGCCCATCAGTGCGTTGTAAGCCCAGCTGATGGGGAGGATACCGGCGCTGCCAAAGGGGGCGCTGGAAACCATGGCCTGGTCGGCGTCGTGGGCGAGACCGGGCAGGAAGGGAGCGAGGTGCTCCTTGACGCAGATGGGTCCGACACCGGGGCCACCACCGCCGTGGGGAATGCAGAAGGTCTTGTGGAGGTTGAGATGGCAGACGTCGGCGCCGATCTCGCCGGGCGAGGCGATACCGATCTGGGCGTTCATGTTGGCACCGTCCATGTAGACCTGACCGCCGTACTTGTGGACGAGCTCACAAGCCTTCTTCACAGCGGGCTCGTAGACACCGTAGGTGCTAGGGTAGGTGACCATGAAGGCACCCAACTCCTCGGCGTGCTTCTTGCACTTAGCCTCCAAGTCCTCGATGTCAAGGTTACCGGTCTTCTGGTCGCACTTGATGGGGACGACACGCATGCCGGCCATGGCAGCGGATGCAGGGTTGGTGCCGTGGGCGGAAACGGGAATCAAGCAAATGTCACGCTTCTGACCACCGGGCTGGGAGAGGAGATGCTTGCGGATGGCCTGGAGACCGGCAAACTCACCCTGAGCGCCAGAGTTGGGCTGCAGAGAGACAGCATCCATGGATGTGATACCCTTCAGCTGGTCAGAGAGACTCTCAATCAAGGCAGTGTAGCCCGGGAGCTCGCTTGCGGGCGTGTGAGGGTGGATGGTGGAGAATCCGGGGAGGGTGATCAGAGCCATCTCCGTCGCGCCGTTCAACTTCATGGTGCAGGATCCGAGAGGGATCATGGAGTGAACAAGAGACAGATCCTTGGACTGGAGGTAGTGAATGTATCGGAGGATCTCGGTCTCACTGCGGTGAGTGTTGAAGACGGGGTGAGTGAGGTACGCGGATTGGCGGCGAAGAGTAGCGGGAAGGAGCTCGGTGATGTCCTGGGTGAGAGCACCGTAGGCCTTGTTCGCAACCTCTGCGGTCTGGGTACCGGTAGCGCTGCCGAGGACGGCGGCAATGGACTTGAACACCTCCTCGGTGACGTGCTCGTTGACGCTGATGCCAATATCACCGTTTCCAAAATCGCGGAAGCCCAGACCAGCCTTCTTGGCCTCGGCCAGGATCTTCTGAGAACGGTCACTGGCCTTGATGACGACGGTGTCGAACAGAACCTTGCCATCAGGGCTGGCGCCGCTCTGCTCGGTCTCCAGACCCGAGGCCTCGGCAACGGCCTGGACTCCACGGGCAAGACGAACCAATCTCGAGGCAATCTCCTTCAGGCCTTCGGGTCCGTGGTAAACGGCAAACAGGGCAGCCATGTTGGCCAAAAGAGCCTGAGCAGTGCAGACATTGCTGGTTGCCTTCTCACGACGAATGTGCTGCTCACGGGTCTGCAGAGCCAGTCTCAAGGCACGGTTGCCGTTTCGGTCCTTGGAGACACCGACCAAGCGACCGGGCATGCGGCGCTTGTGGGCCTCCTTTACGGCAAAGAAGGCGGCGTGGGGTCCGCCGAAGCCGAGAGGAACACCGAAGCGCTGGGCACTGCCAAAGGCAATGTCAGCACCCCACTCGCCGGGTGGCGTGAGAACCGTCAGGGCAAGCAGGTCGGTGGCGGCACTGAGGAGGGCACCCTGCTCATGAACAAGCTCGGAGAGTCCCTTGAAGTCCTCAACCTTGCCCTGGGTGTCAGGGTACTGGACCATGACACCAACCAAGTCCTGCCCCAGTGCCTTGATCTTCTCTGCAGAATCCGCTGCGTTGACGTCGATAACCTCGACCTTGATGCCAAATCCCTGAGCTCTGCTCTGGATGACTGAAATAGACTGAGGGTGAACGAGGTGTGAGACAACAAAGGTCTTGCCGGGTCTCTTGGCCCGGGATGATGAAAGAGCGTTCATGGAGAGGGTCATGGCCTCAGCGGCGGCCGTACCCTCATCCAACAGACTAGCGTTGGCGATGGGGAGCCCGGTCAAATCGGACACCATGGTCTGGTAGTTGAGAAGCGACTCAAGGCGGCCCTGGCTGATTTCGGGTTGGTAGGGGGTGTAACTGGTGTACCAAGCAGGGCTCTCGAGGACGTTGGTCTGAATTACACGGGGCGTGACGCTGGGGTTGTATCCAGCACCGATAAGAGGCTTCGGAGCCGCCTCGTTGGCCTTGGCCCAGGCAGTGGCTCTCGCCAGAACTTTGCTCTCATCGAGGGGGCCCTCATTGTCCCAAGCACCAAATGTCTTCCTCTCGGAGATGACATCCGGAGGGACAACCTGGGCAATAAACTCGTCAATTGACTTTGCCGGAGGGTCGAGCGCCTTCAGCATGGCCTCAGCATCGGTAACATCAGGTCCGATGTGTCGGGGAATAAAGGACTCGGGCCTCTGCAGCGGCTCAAGGGAGGGATCGACTGAGCCAATCTTTGCGCTGGTGGCATTCTGAAGAGCTGCAAAGGCGCTGAATGTCCTCACACGGGGAATCCGCGAGGACGATGCCGAGCTTGACACACATGAGTTGCAAACCCACGAGGAAGCAGGTGTCTGGCGGGCGGCGATCCTTGACCTCGGGGCAGCCAGCCGAAGCTGGCGGGGGAGGGGCAATCTCAGTGATGCCATTGTGTGAAGTGAGTAGAGTGGCAATTCACACAAAGAAGATGAAGATGCCAGTGAGACTCTACAATGTCGGAGGTGTGTCTTGAAGAAGAATAGAAAAGAAGAGAGAAAGAGAAGAAGGGCAGGTGTTGTGGTTGAGAGAGTCGTGCGTATACAAGTATTGCTCGGATCTGGGGCCGATATCGTTGTAGCTCAAGAAGTAACACCCTTGTCGCCACCAACGTGCGATCCGAGATGCGACTCGGGATAAAAGCGACCAAGCTCTCGCACGCAGCCCAAAAATCGTTTTAAAACACCTGAATCCAGGTCTTGACGCGAAAGAGGTTTCTGTTGAGCAGATGGGATGATTGTTAGGGAAGAATAAATAGAAGCCAAAGTAAACGAATACAACAGAACAGCTTCCGGAATGCTCTTCAAATATGAAGGAGTCGGTGAGGGCGAGCTCGAGGACCGGCAGCCATCCGCCCTTTCGTTTCTTTCTTTTTGCGGCAACGGCTACTTATCGAGACAGCGGTACGTACTACATAGTTAAAACACCAAAGGTACGGATACCAGGCCACCAGACGTGGCCAGGGATACCGTTCCTGAGTCGTATACCTACCTACCTACCTTCACAGTAGCATAGTAAGGTTGGGTATGCACAAGTAGATCTCCCTACGGATTACAGAGTGGGATACAGACTACTGCGTCTGCATACTGGACCGCCCGCTCGTTCGCCGCCGCAACGGACACCCTAAACACCCGACGCCAAACACCAACTCTTTCGGTTGGTTACGGGATCCCTGGGAACCGCGCACCAACACCCTGAGAGGTGAGGGTGGGAGGTGAGACTTGGCCTTATCGGGTGCGCAGCGGCGCTCGCTGATAAGCGCGGTCAAGACGATAGGGAAGCTTCATGATGGGTGCCAGTTGGATTATGATCCGTAGTCTGTAGGTGGGCTCCAGTTCCCCAGCCATTCCCTGACTTTGGGGCCCCGGCGCCTTAGGCAAACTGCTCGGCGAGCCATCCATGAGCCGCCGCCATTACGTCCAGAAACGGATGTGAAGGCCAATGACAGGTCGTGAAGGGTGGCGGGCGGGAGACTAGGTTCTGGGGGTCTCGTTTGCGCAGTGTATTCCCAAGCGGTCGTTGGGTTTGGAGGGTTGGAGGGGCGCGGATGAGAAACCGAGTGCTCGGTCAGAGAGCCGAGTATACCACCACCACCTCAGACCTGCCACCAAGAAATGTTTCCCGGTCTCCCCATCTCTTTCATAAACTTATGCCCACCAGCCGCCTTACCTAAGGTAAGCAACCTGATTTTTGTGCATGTGCAAACTCGATTAGGTAAGGAGAGTGAGTACCTAAGCATGCGCCTGTGGAGACCTCAACTTTGAGGCTCTAGGTACGTACCAGCCGGGTCGGAGCTCGAAATGGAGCTTCTCTAAATTTTTGCGACGACATCATCGCTGTACCTGGCACCGACGCGAAATCCCAATCACGAACGAACCGCCCATCTTGCACCCTCGCCCACGCCTATCCACTCCCTTCAAGTCAATACCACTAAGCTACCAACAAGATGTTTGGAGGATGTATGTGCCCTACCTACCTCTTGCGAGCCGAATCGCACTGAAAGCAAAGCTGACCATCGTTCTCCGCAGTCGCGCCCCCCCCAGCTTTCCGAAGAGGAGATCAAGCAGATGGAGGCTGAGGCCAACTTCTCCATCCAGCAGGTGGTCGTCTCTGCCGTCCTTCTGTATCTCTGTAAGCGCAACCCCTTCTCTTCCTGTACATGCAAAAAGATCTCCAGAGTAGATGCTAACGAGAGACTCCTTGTCCAGCCCCTTTTGTCATTGATGCCGCCTCCAAGGTCCTGTAAAGGACTTGCCATTCACCGACGACAAATCGATGGGCTTGTCAAAGCTCAGGATCACGACAATAAAACAAGAACCGCGAGGGGGTGCTCTCTACGAGCAATCTGGTTGCGGCACCAATGATGCGCTGCTAGCCACCAACCCGCCTCAGGGATGTGTAATGGGAATAATTACCCCTGTTGTAAAATAAATATCATCTGTACAGTGTAGACGACAACTGGTTGGATGGACTATGGGTATAGATCACATCGGAATCAGGGTTTAAAGAAATCACGACTTTTGTTCAAAGCTTCCCTTCATTGCTTGCGTTGTTGGAGGGAATACCCTCTCTCAGTCATTTTCCTTGATGCGGCTAGTAGGCCATCTCCTTTTTCATCCCGTACATAAAAGCGTCCGCTCGCGTCGTCCTCTATTATGACACGCCTGGTAATAACCTTCCCAAACAACCTAGGTACCCTAGCTCGGGTTCCGCTCCTTCTCCCAGTCCGCAAAGTCTTTTGTAATGGACTCGACTTCCTTCTTGAGATGCTGGATTTGCTTCTCATAATCTTCCAAGACCTACAACCACTGTTAGCGACCAGAATCAAGTAACCGGCCTGGCTGCAAGAACGTACCTTCTTCGTCTTGTGCTCAGTCTCCTCGCTCAAACCCTCGCCGCTCGCAAAGGCAGGCTTATTCGTCTCCTTCATCAACTGGTCCGCGTAATCCCTGAGCACAATCAAGCGGCTCCAGAGCTCCTCCTCTCTCGCCGCCAGAGCAGGGTCCTGCACGTTGCGCTCCAGCTCCGCCAGCTTGAGTCGCAAATCATCCTCGTCACCGCTGAGAGCGTATCCACGGTTGCGCAGCACCTGCACGCGGGCAGCCAGCGCGAGACACCGCTCGCGAAGGACGACGTGACGGCGACGGGCCGCAAGGGCACGCACACTGGTCTCGAGGTCGTGCCGTGAGAGGATGGCGTCAAGACTGGCGTTGATCTGGTGCAGGCGCACGTTGAGTTCCCCCACTACCTTTTTCTGCGTCTGGAGGCGGGCCGCGACGCCGGAGAAGCCTGTGCAAAGAACCGGGATGTAGCCCGGCGCGGGCTTCTTCTGCAGCGCCTCCTCCCAGTCACTCGGGTCTTCGTGTGGGCCAGGCTTATAGAAGGGGACGGAGGCTTCGTCGACTTTGTTGTAGAAGTAGTGCTTGAATGCGCAGTTGGGGTTCGTGGGGTTCCACTTCTCGAAGATGAGGGACATTTGTTCGGGAATGGGCTTTTGGTTCTCTGCAGTATATGAGTTAGCATTGGTCCAGACATAATAAGCTGCCGGGCGATCATAGGAACGTACGAGGCGTATCCCTTCCGGGTTGCCAGAGTGAGCTCGAGAGCTGTGCTTGCGACTGCGACAGGCTGGGCATTTGTTGTTGCTGCTGCTGTTGCTGCTGTTGTTGCTGCGGCTGCTGAGACTGAGCCATGGAGTTGCCGAATGCGCCTCCCTGGGTCTGGTTCTGTCCTCCGAACAAGCTCATGCCGGATTGCTGCTGCTGTTGTTGCTGTTGTGGCTGCTGCTGTGTTGACTGTCCTAATGTGCTGCCGCCGAAACTACCTCCTCCAAAGAGACCTCCAGTCTGCCCAGCGGGCTTTGGTGCGCCGAACAAACTCATGGTGTGGAATGAGCGTTAAGGATTTTTTCGATGGTGTTCGAAGCAAAGCGTAGGCCCGTCGCGTGTGTCGTCGGATAACGGCGATTGGTGCGCGAAGTTGCAGCGAAATGCAAGCAATAAGCCAAGAAGCTCAGCGTAAAATCGATGAAGGAATTGAGGTGAGGGACCGGCGGGTATCAAAACAAAGAGAAACTTCCAGGAGCAGCCAGGGCGCGAAGAAGGCGGTCGACCGCTTTTTTCTCTCTCAGGCGTTGGCGGAGATGGCTCGCTGGGTATCAGTCGCAAGGCTGTTCGGAGCTACCCTTGGGAGACGAGGACCGAGCCCAGCAACGCGAAAATAATAAATCGGAGCTTTGCTGCTGCTGTAGCCTTCACCGGGCGCCACACTTTCCCAGACCGAGCCTTGCAAATAGGCCATACCCCAGCCACACTAGTCCCACTTCAGCCTCGCCCCCAACCGATCCAATCAGGCGTCTCCTAAATCGACCTCACATCAATTCGTGGTAGCGTCCATTGCCCGGAAAGCTTGCTCTGGAGACCATCCGAACCGCCGATTCGACCACTCCCTTCCGCCCTCCTCCTAGGTCCCATCACAACAATCGCAGCCATGGCTAACCGACGGCCTCAGTACGTTCTCCGTCCCCCTTCCAGGCCGAATAGGCAGGCCAATTGAGCGAAACCACCGCCGAAGAAGACCCCGGGCCGATTGCGATACAGAGAGCTTTAGAGAGAGGCTAACACCCAGCGCCAGGTTCAACCAGCAGTTCCAGGTCGACACGACCCCTCTGCCCGACGATATCCCCAAGGTCAAGGAGATTGGTGCCAGCTCCGCGCCTCTTCTGTCGGCGTCCTACTTCATCGGCGCCCGTTGCCGCGAATACAATGACGACTTCATGCAGTGCAAGACGGACAGCACGGGCCGCGGCGAGTTTGATTGTTTGAAGGAGGGTCGTCGGGTCACCAGATGCGCCTCCAGCGTGTACGTTGAATCCATTGCTATTGCAGCGAGCCTCGTTGTCATGTTGCCGACGGGCTGCCGCTTAATGGGTCGCGAGAGCAGGTGTTATCTGATAGGAATATCGAATTGCTGACATGGGAACGACACTACATAGGCTGAAGGATATCAACACCCACTGCCTCGAGCAGTTCAAGGCCCACTGGACCTGCATCGAGAACCGTAACCACCAGCTTTACCAGTGCCGACCAGCCGAGTGGAAGCTCAATAAGTGTGTCTACGAGAACCTGGTACGTCATCATCCCGCGCATCCGTTCCAACACGACGAAGGGAACGATCCCAACACTTCCTTCTGCCTTGTATGAAAACATCAGACTCGTAGCTAACACACTATCTCACTAGAAACTCGAGAAGAACATCCCCGACCAGCGCCCTGGCGTCACCCCCGTCGAGCTCCGCCACCACATGATCTATGCCGACCAAGCCATCAACACCCTCGAGGGCAAGCCCTTCATCCCCCCGTCAAAGCAACAAGCATCGTAGAGGTGTAGCAAAAGCAGACGGCGATATGGGGTTTTAGCGACTTCTTCCGCGTGAGCGCGCGGAGGGGAATTGAGGGCTTTGTGTTGAAGATGTAGGACTTGGAACTAGGCGATAGAAAACGCTGTGTACATATGTCATCAATCAGAGTTGGGATCAAACCAATGGCTTCACTTTTTTTTTCTTAACATCTTTCGACCCAATGCAGATCTGCTTTACTTGTTCTAATGTCTGATGCCGCTTCAGTCGGGTGCGCCTGTTGGTTATTGATGGAGAGAGTGCTGAGACGTATAGACCATCACGACTGTTTTAAATTCGCCATAGGGCTCTGGCAGGCATATGGACGATCTTTTACTAGATGGAAGCGGTTAACCTCATATTGTCACGGAGGTCTTCACTTCTCCAGGTTACCCTCAGCACCTCTTATAGTAAAAGTCAATCAAAGCAGCAAAAGAGTTCACCCCCCCGGTGCTGAACTGGGGGCTACATCTCTGGCGCACTTGCTGGGAATCGGACTCGAACTCGTAGCCTGTCGTCGAGTAGGCTGTGGGCGTAATTTGATTGTCGACCTTGAACCACTCCACCACCCAGCCAGTTTGACCTGACCCGTCGACCTAGACGGGCGCCTGCTGGCTGGTAACGAGAACGGAGTTGAGGGGGGGTATATAGCTTTGGCTTCACTCTCGTGGGTGTATTGGGTGTAGACCGGATGAATATACGGTGCGTTCACGTGATTCTACCTTGCTCAGCTCCCCGGGTTGCTGATGGCTTTCGGGTAGGTGATGCATAACTTAACTACGAGCCCGTCTCGCTAGAAAGGTATCTTTGGCAAGACCATTTTGGCTTTTGTCGCCAATCTCTCGATTGAAGCAATCATGTTCAGTCTCGAGTGATCACGATATGCTGTAGCAGATAATCGACAAGCAACACCACTGACAGGAAGGCACAGCATCGTCAATAACACTCCGTCCCCTATTGGAAATACGATTCTCCCCTGTCCACAACGAGTAGAGGCATTTGCCCGAGATGTCACAGCAAAGGAAGTAGTAAGCCGCCAGCATCCGAAACCTTGCGAACCTTCTTACAACCTCTCACTCTCTCATGTTCGCTACCTCTCGCCGTCCCATCACTACTAATCGTAGCACAGATCGCCACCCCAAGACAGTCTCGCGCCTCTCGCCCGTCACTACTATCCGCAGTCTCTGTGTCCCATCTTACTATTCGTAAAACAAAACAATCTACATAAACCCCACTAACCTGAGATGTCTCTCACAGGAAAGTGGGAAGCCGAGGCTGATTCCAGTACACCCATAGAAGCTGGGCGCCTTCATCTAGCTCAACTACCGCCATACTTTAGCCCACGTGTACTTGACAAGGAGACCTTCAACAATCTAGACTCACAAGAGCCTCTTCAAATTGTTTCTCTCTGCCCTGCCCATATCTCGTAAAGACATGTGACGTTACAATTGATGCCCAGGTTGCTTCCACGAGCACTAGGATCATAAAGTAAAACAAGCTAAGCGTAAGTTCTTGTCTGAGCTGTCAGACACTGCAGTATCCAGCTGTCAGCGGGTAGCCGAGACATAAAGGGTCAGCGTGAGATGGGGCGGGGGCCAGTTCGGTTACGCCTTCTGCAGGAGTGACAAGGTGAGAAAGATCATGACAAATTCTCTAGAGATGACATCTAGTATTCACTTCAGTCACATTTTGGTAATACTTCTCGGAGTGAGTGGGATCTTCTACTGATTGATATGTGAGCAGCCACTCCAGCTTCGTCACAGATGCGATGTGGAATCAGTTGCGCAGCGAGCATGGTGATGTCGATGTTCCCAGCGAAGCTGGCTACGACTTGATAATGCTCGTAACCTGGGCTGCAGCGAGGCAAGAAATCACTCCTTTAGGCAAGACAAGCCGGTGTATCTCAGAGAGCACAATATGCTTCCGACGCAAGGCTTCCCACAGGACAAGAACGCCACCACCTCTGATTCACCACCTTTGACGAGACATAGAACACCTTTGTGGCCCCCCAAACCTTCGTAACCTTGTTGTCCTCAACTCAAGGTGGCCGCACGCAGTCCACGTATTCCGCGCAGTCCTCTATAGCCCGCCAAGTTGGAGCGTACTGTCGGGGTGGGCGAGAAAGTACACTTTGGCCGAAAGGTTACGAGTGCGGCTTCTCCTTCACTGACGCGAACCTGCCATTTCAAGTCTACAGATGCCTGGCGTCTCGCTGTAGCATTATTTATGCCGGTTCGAACCTCTATTTTTGACATTTTCTTTTTTCGACACATCTTCTCTACATTATTGAAGACGTATGGAATCGTGTTGTCCATTCATAAGTATTAAAAAGAAAGCAAATTTTGTCCGGCAAAACACCAGTCGAGAGATGGTGACACGAACGGGAATCGAACCCTAGCCCAACTTCCTAAAAAGACCTTCTGCTTCACGCAAACTACCTCTCCAGAGAGGCAAAATCCACAAAAGCCACAAAAGAAGCATAAAGGCGCTTCTAGGCGGGTAGGACGTTGTGTCATGTGCCAAACGATGTAGGCGAACAGATGTAGTAAGAAACGGTGGAGATGGACGTATAGAAAGCTGACGGGCTATTCTTTTCCTGCGCGACGGCGGCCCAGGCATCACACCGACGAAGATGGCCCAACCTAAGGATGCCGTGGAAAGAAATCAAACAACCGTAGCGGCTTATTTGGTTATTCAAGGAGAGCACGCGAAAGGTGTTACAGGTTCTAGAAAGGCCGTTCGGGTACAATTGCCCTGAGGAGGGACAATGAAGAGGACCAGCTGGGTAGGATGTGTGTCCCATGATTCTTGAATGTCTCTATCTGAGACATTGGGCCGGGGATGATGAGTCCGATGCCACCACGAGAAGCCATGCAGGCGAATCCAACATCTCTACTCAGTCCAGAGCCTTGATGCCACTTACCGGCAGAGCGAAACAGAGACTCATGCTCTCGTCCGGGGAGAGTCGTACAAATCATAGTGGCAGCCGGCCATGTATTCTCCCCCAGAGTTGTCCGATCTGAGACTCAGAGTGCGAGGCCATCCGATCCAAGAACCGCGGCAATGTTGTCGTACAGTGTCTAAGCATGACTGAGTGTTATGTATTTGCCACACCGAGGAACCATTGCTAAAACTGCACTTGCTGGATGGTCCTCCATCGTTGAAGCGTTCGGCATCCTCAATCTGGGTCTGTCTTCTTGTCTAAGACAGTGGACTAGATTGTGAACCCCGTGTTCAGATCCTGCGGCATTCGACCCCTTGGATCTGACTCCTTCATTGAGACTTCGTCAGCATCTCAAAAGAAACAGTCATTAGTGATATTCCCGCCACCATGATGCATCAAAGGAAGCAATCCCATCGTGTTTGACGCTGTCGTGAAACCGCCGTTGGCTTGACGTCAGGGTTCTGCTGTCGACGATGTGAGCAGAGGGGAGATGGAGGGGCTCTATCATGCCAGGCGCTTAAAGCGGTATTAGGGTAGCGCAACCTTAACTCCCGGGCGCTGAACGACCAGGTCGCAAAAATTGGCCGCAGCCCATCGTCAAACAACATGTTTCGGCTTGTCTCGAAGTGGTTGGGCGATCCAAGTGGTTCTCAGCCAACCGGATGCACTTTGTACGGTAAAATCCAGACAGAAGGCTTGGTGTTCTGCCTCTCTCGTTCTGGCAAACGAGGCCGTCAACCGGCTTTGTTTACGGCTGGCGGTTCAAGACAGAGCTGGCACTCTTCTCCCAGATTTGCTCTGAAGGATTCGCAGCCCAACAAGCAAGCAAGCGGCGCTAGTCACTAAATGTCTTGTGCGGCATTAGCTTGCCCGGTATGGGATGGAGATGAGCCGATGTTGGTATCCGCAATCTGGTGATAGCCTTGAGCTCTAGCAGCGGCCGGGTCTTCAGATCTTGGGATCCATAATGGAGATGCCGTCTTCCCCGGAGACGGACGGTCTGAACGCTGACATGATGTGCCGCAAGGCCCGCGGTTCGCCGGCAGTGGTAAAAAGAGGGCCGCGGGGCAGAGAAGAAAAAAACTCTCACCAAAATCTCCTGGGTCAAAATTAAGGATGTTTGGTGC
Organism: Colletotrichum lupini; assembly: GCF_023278565.1. Taxonomy (NCBI): domain Eukaryota; kingdom Fungi; phylum Ascomycota; class Sordariomycetes; order Glomerellales; family Glomerellaceae; genus Colletotrichum; species Colletotrichum lupini. The sequence continues at coordinate 7,335,762 of NC_064677.1, read as the reverse complement.
CCTGGAAGTAAACGACACCTCATTTCCTGGTGGGTGCGCAACCTCAAGGTGGTCCTCTCTGAACCCTGTCCCGCTATCTCGATGGTCGTGCCCGCCCCATGACTGAGTGTGGTTGGACCGCGAACAGCAGGGGAGAGAAACGTCTGATTATCTGATAGCTTTGCGTTCATTTGCATAGAGAAATGAGATGAACCGACAAAGACAGAGGGGGTTCCCTGGCGGTCAGGCTCTGGCGGTCTAGGATAGCGATGTCGGAGAGGTCCCCTCGTCTCCGCAATTAGTTTCACCACATGGGTTGTAGGTTAAGCCGCTGGAAGCCTGCAGAATGAAAACCAATATCTAAGCTGTAGTAGACCATCCCGCGTACGAATCCTTGGAGATGGGATTACATTTCCATCTGAGAGAAGTTGGAGAACAAGAGATGAAGCTCTATGCTTCAGGATCTAAGTGTCATTGGCGATTGGCAAGGTTGCATTCAACTAATGTCGGGGAATGCATCTGTGCACCTCCCATGTGCAGGGGAGGGAACTTCCGAGCTATCATCGGCGAACTAGCCCAACGTCTCGTCGCTATGTTGCGTTGTATGTCTGTACGGATAGTTTAGTACAGCTCAGTTTCCAGACCCTTTCAGCTCGAGGCTACCACGTCAGATAGTATGAGGTACTAAAGTCAGGCGGATGATGGGAGTGTCGTCCCTAACAGGCTACTAGGTGGCAATGGTTGAATCATGAAAAGGCCTGCCTGGTGTCTGTGGTTTTTCTTACGGCATTGGCCACCCGAGTTCGTTGGGGACTGGTCGCCAAGAAGGCGGGACTGTTCGATGGAGAATAAATCAGCTGTGCTGGCTGTCTGTCACATACGCCATCTCGATCAATACTGCTGATCACGGCTCCAGTCTGGCGAAGAGGGGGGCAGATTGGCTTTCGGGAGAAGACCGTCTCAAACTTTGGTCGTTGGAAGATGCTGCCCACGCGGGGACTAACGTCAAGTGCAGCGGGAGACGATTCTGAAGCGACCGTTGACTTATGCCATCGTTTCTGCCGTGATCCATTGCGTCTTTTGCATCTCTCCGAGTGGTCAGGTGCCAAACTCCGGAGCCCGAGTCATCCTAAACCACGACATATTTCTTGTGGTCGGCCGTGCGTGGTGTAAGTGATGGCATTAGTGTCCCGCTGCCGTCGGAAGTCATGTAGCGCTCGGGCGAATGAACAGTTTCCTCTTCGGCGGTCGCCGCACCAGAAGAACGCCTTCGATATGGACACGCGGACTCTCTAGCTGAAGAGGCGTCCTTGGGTGCATGGCAATCATTGCGTATCCTGTAGTTCGGCGAGCAACACCACGCGGCTTACACCCTGGGGAAGCATGGCATGGAAAGCTTCTTGCCCCCTTCTCCGTCATCAAGGCTCCTTGGGAGCAATCGAGAATGGAAGTTATCGGTGCAAGTGAGGATCCGCTTCGGCGTCCATGAACCGTGCCCACTGCCCATAGCTGATAATGAGAGAGGGATCCGTATCGGTTTCTGCTTCTGCTCCTCTACCCCGGAAAGGCAGCATGATGTTGCTGTAGTGGGCGGCCGGAAGATTTTGCAGCTTCATCTCGCTCATCGTGAGTGCTGTACCAGGATGCCAGGTTTTGTTCCTGGTTGGTCGTCATCGGTAATCAGACGTCAAGAGATGCGTCGTGTGCGATGAGACGCTGGCAGGATGACAGAAGCGGCACAGATGGTGATGTGGAGAGGGGGCCAACAAAAGTCTCCACGAAGTATAATGAGGTCATTTGGCGAGACAGCGGAAGAGACGGCCAAGGTGATGCGGCAGTAAAGTTTAACGCAGACTGCCGACCGGGGATGGTTGACAGGAGTACAGCGTGTGAGCGTGCGTATACGTAGTCCTCAGCGTTGCAGCGATCGACCCGGTGAAAGCGCCATGGCTTGGGCCATTGCTCGGGAGACGGACTACGAGAGACAGAGAGGAAACAGTGTGAAATGGGCGGCAACGAGAGAAATCATAGAAACAGAGAAACACTTCTGTGGCACTTTGGTGAGTCTGGCAGAATAGAACGAATCCATAGAAAGGTGCACAGTTCACAGTCCACGCAACGCTTTGAGCAATTCGCGGAAAGACTGGATGAACGGGTCCCCACCGAAATTAAGGCCGTTTCAGACTGGTGGATCTCCCCGGGCCAAGTGGCTGTTTGATGGAGACGCCCAGCAGACCCTTGCAGCAATCAGGGCAAGAACGACTGCATCTGCAAGGCACCGGCTCGGTCAGCCGTTGGTGTTGGACCAATGGGACGAGGCTACTGCATGCTGCTGCTTGGGGATTGGCCAGAGATGCCGGGAGACCAGGAGTCGGGACGTGGGCGGGAGGGCAACATCCATCTCATCGTCCCATGGGAGGAAAGAGCAAGGGAGGGGTGAATGGAAGGGGTGTGCGTGGCAGGAACGAGGCGCTGGGACGAGGGGCGGAGCGAAGGTGCGCTAGCTGGTATTGGCAACAACTAAACCAAAGAAACAGGCGCTGGGGAATCTGCAAGCCCCTTTTCCCCCTCCATTCGACCCCCTCCCTATCGTGATTCCACTTACAATTGCAGACAAGTTGATAGTGTCATCTGTGCTGGTATCATGGTACTAGTCAGCCAAGGCCGTTGCGGTGATTTTTGAACAAGCTGAGGGCACAGGGACGGGAGCGCGCTGTCGCCGGCACTGACGACGAAAGGGCATCGGGATCCAGGACTCAGCAGGGTAGCTGACTCTCAGGCTTCAGCTTGACGCTTGAATCCGCTCCTTGATACACCTTGACTTGAGATTTGTGGTAGAGACCCGTTGTCATGGTGAGGGGTTAACCTTTGCTGTCCACGTTTACGCATACCCGTATCAGAGGGCGTGGTGAAATCAAGAGAACAACAAGGGATCGATGTCTAGATCATGTTGTATAATTGCCCTCATCTAGGCGTGCAGACTCACCGCATGCAGTAATCTGGACCGGAAAAATCGGCCTCTCTCGATCGGGAAGCTGACCCAGTGATAGACATCATCTAGACCAAGGTGCATTGCGGTGCCGCGATGGGAGGAGCCAAGATGCGAGGATCTGCTCGTTGCATGGTGCGAGATGGGAGGCAGAGCCCTGGATAAGGTGAGCTGAGGTGCTGCAGTGCATGCTGGGCTGACAAGCTGACCACCGGTGAGGCGTAATTCAGCATTGTGCTGCTATTTCTACTGCGTACTGCTGTTCCTACTGTTGCCGTGCAGCCTGTGCTGCTGTCGAGGTCTGTTCCCCCAGTCGCCAGGATGAAATAAAGTATTTTGACTTTGTTCCTACCCGCCTTGATGCCTTCTCCCATGAAGATCAATTGACATGTGCATCTTTTCGGGGGACTGGACATAGGTAATCGTAGCTACTTACCTAACTAATATTAGCTAAGGCATTGACGTATATTCCCGAGGGTGGAAGTGAGAAGGGACCGTTCGAAAAGCCATTGTTGGTCCTTCCCTCTCTTCCGTCCCTTCCTTCCTTCTATTGCCTCTACATTCACCAAAATCCGTTTCTTCCTTCCCTTGAATGGTGGTGGAGGAGGGGGAGGGGAATGATACGTCCACCCCTGCAGAACCTCGATTCAATCTCCAATACACCCCTCCCACTTACACCGGGCACACGCTGCAGAGTGCAGGAGCAACACAGTTCATCCCTTCCCTTCCACAGTTCATCGTGACCCCGGACAAACCAAACAAGACCAATTTCTTTTTGGGCCTGCGCAGCTCTTGCTTTGCTTGTCTCGCCTCCAGGTCATCGCCCTTCATCACCGTTGCCTCCACCTTTTCTGGCCGGATCCCGCTCCCACGGACCACGAACACTTGACCCTCGTCACGCTTCTTGGCTTTCGAATCTGCGCTGTAGCCTGTAGCCTGCAACGCAGCAACAGTGTTTGTTCGTTCCTTCCTGCAGGGTTCACTTTGCACTCCCGTCGTCCCGTCCTGCGTTCGTCAGGTCGCTCATTTTCTACGCCAGTGTTCTACGGAGTAATGTAACTCGCAAATCTCACACCTCTCCACGCGCCAGGGCAGCATCCAGCGCCAACCTAGACCTCACACCACCACTCATCTCAACCTCCACACTCACTCACTGATTCACTCACTCCTCACACGCTCACTTTCTCACACACCCCAACTGTCGCCTTCATATCCACACTCACGCAGCGGTAGTCATTTCGACCCCGTCAACTCAACCACCACAGTTCACCAGCAATATCACCATTCAGCAACCTAGCCCAGGCGCTATCCACGGTCCGTGGTACAACCCACGCACACCAACATCCTCGCCAACACTGCATATCGCCTCCCCCCGGCTGCCCTGGATTCTACCCTTGTCTGGACTAGACTTGCACTGGACCCAACGCTCAGACTCTAGTCCCTCTCCGCCCAGTCCCTCTCCGCCCAGTCCCTCTCCGCCCAGTCCCTCGATCCCAGTCGCGCGGATTTCCGTCGTCCTGTCCGCTCCCTTTTAGTAGCCAGACGTCGCCATCCAGAACATCTTGTCTCTCCTTCTTGCTTCACCACTCCCAGGAGACCACTTCGTTCGACCCCCTTCACCCCCCTTCTCTTCTCCCGCCCAGGCCTCGGTCGCCATCGTGTCTGTTCGACACCGTCCATTCCTTTTAAAACCAATCACATCGCCCCCGGGTCCCGACCTCGAATCCCCTCTTTTCCTGCACCCTCAACCTTCCAGGATAGAAGGATAGGCTCTCGACATTCCTTACGGATCCCGATACCTCTTCACGTTCTCTACCCAAAAACCACAAGCATAAGGCTTCTTGTCACTCCTTCGCAACTTTTCTCACGAGAATTCTTTTTTTCCGGCTCACCACCCAAAAAAAAGATTTTACGACTTCCGACCGGTCACTCCTTCCCAACTTCAACAACACAACCGTTGTTCAACCACACTCTTTCTACAACACCACCAGGTCCTTGACGGAACCGTATCAGCAGTGCTCGATCACCACACAGCTGGCTCTGAGAATTACCTCACGGGAATTTATTTGCCTCCGACAAACCAACTCACAAATTCTTCCCAACACAACTACCACCTTCGGACTAGATCCCCGGTAGCCAGATTCCGCGAATCTCTTCAAGACATCAAAAACTCAAAAAAGGTAAGTGGCACTGACCCAGACTTCCTTCCTCCCCACATTCCCCACCATATCTTCATTCCTATCGCGTCAATGGCATTGTTTGGAACGCCGTTTTCAAGACAGTCAAATGCCATCGCGATACAGCCCGCTGCCGCCGACAATGGACAAAGACCTTTCTTTGTTCATTGTCTCGCCCGACACGTGTGCCCACTTGACTCACGCTTGGTTGAACAACGAGTTCGCCTGGGCCCGGGTCGATGGCATCGAGTCGTGTCAGCTGGCGTGCCAGCGTGCGACTAAGGCTGAGTCTCGTCACCTCACGAAGGACATATATCAGGCTGGTGTTTCCTGATGTTGCTCGAGATGCTTGTCTTACCCTCATTCATCACACTCTTTTTTCCTCAGCAAGCCAGCGCTTATTCGCACTTTCCTTCATTTATTTCACTTCACTCACTTCCCTTCGCTTCATCTTCATTCACTCAGATAACACCACTTCGCCGGGCGAAGCTAACCATCGTTCAGACTTATTCTCGTTGATTTCACAATTCAACCTTTAAAATGAAGTCTTCCATCGTTCTTGCCGCCACTGGCGCCGTCCTGGCCATGGGTGCCGCCATCGACCCCCGTGCTATGGAGACCGTCTTGGACATCACCTACGTGACCGTCACCGTCACCGAGGGCGTCCCCATCGAGACTCCCGCTGCCACTCCTTCCAGCAGCCTTCCCCCCAAGGTTGAGGAGACCCCTGCGCCCGCGCCTGTCTTCTCTACCATCACCACCAAGCGCCGCTCTCGTACTCCCAAGGCTTCCACCACCCCGACTCCCACTCCCACTCCTACTCCCACTCCCACCCCTGAGCCGGTTGTCGAGCAGCCCGTCGCTTCGGAGCCCGCTGCCTCCTCTTCTGCTGCTCCCGTCGCTTCCGTCGTCGAGACTACCCAGTCTACCCCCAGCACCGCTGCCACCGTCAGCGACCTTCAGACTGCCGCCATTGATGCTCACAACATCCACCGCACCAACCACTCCGCTCCCGCTCTGACCTGGGATGCCGACCTTGCCAGCTACGCTCTCATCACTGTCAAGACCTGCGTCTTCGAGCACGACATGTAAGTACCGATGAGAACCATGGAACCATTCCGTCTCTAACCTTCATCTAGGACTACTGGTGGTGGCGGTTACGGCCAGAACCTCGCCATGTGGGGTGCCACTGGCTCCGAGAACTTGGGTGAGGCCAAGGCTGCTCAGCGTGCCATCACCGAGCAGTGGTACAACGGCGAGCTCAACCTCTACACCGGCTACGGCCAGGCCAGCCCTGACATGACCAACTTCCTTCAGTGGGGTCACTTCTCCCAGTTGGTCTGGGTTGACACCACCAAGGTTGGCTGCGGTGTCTACTACTGCGCTGCCGGTACCCTCAGCTCCATTGGCAGCTGGTACACCGTCTGCAACTACAAGTCCCAGGGTAAGTTGATCTTTTCCCATATCTTCCACTTGTACAATATTAACGATGGTACAGGCAACGTTATCGGTAGCTTCGACAAGAACGTCCTGCCTCCCGGCAACGCCGCCACCGTCAACGTCGCCTAAGTGTCGTGACACGCAACTGCATTTGCACCCTTCGTGTTGCCCGCTTGAAGCATAACTGGGTTTTGTTTGCGACACGGCCACCGGGTACGAGTGCGGATGAGCTCCGTCGCATTAGCGAGGCATTTCTTCTCTTCTACCGCTGTACTTTAACAGGAGATCGCTTGACCTTTTTTCGATCTCCTCGTCCCTCTCCTGGGACCCTTTGAATCATGCGCTTTGGTCGCCCACGAATGGCATGGGCAACTATTCTCTTCATACGAAAACTTCCTCAAGGCACTCGCGTGATGGGAAAATCAAACGTCTTTTTTGCGCCGGCCGAGACCATGATTCAAGGACAACTGGACATTGATGATGATGCATTTACGGATCTGGCGTGGAACAAAGAAAATCATTTTGGGGAAAGGGAACCAACCCACCATGGAACATTGCATTTTGCTCTTCTTTTTTCGATTCTTGGCCTGGTTGTTTTGTCCCTTGCAGTCATTTACCCGGTCTGTCACTTGACAGGCGTCTGGGTTATGAATCTGCCTGGGTGAAATTCCGGCACCCTGTTTATGACTCTTTTGGTTCTCTGTACCTATGGTTCTTCTTCGACTTGAATTTCGGGTTTAGGGAGGCTAGGCAATGGAATCCATGATTTTTATGGTTTCGCAAGATATGTTCTCGAGGACAAATCGGTCGTGAAGTGAAGACTTGAGTGATGTTCGCTGTTTGTGTCTGGTGTCTCTTCCTCTTGATACACATGTATCCTCAGTACTGAATAGGATTACTGCGTCATACTGCCAGGTCTCGCTGGCTCGTCAATTCGACTGTGTCTTGTGTCGTGGTTGCGTGCGTCGTTGTGAAGTGACGTTTCGTTGGTGCACATATCGGCTGCTCCGGTGTGCAAGGACTAAGGACTCGAAGTGCGTGGTTATGGTCGAGAGTGCCGCACAAAGTGATTGTAGTAGGTCGGCTATTGTGTCCCAAACATTCTGATACTGGATCTTCAAGTGAATGCGGGCTTGGAAGGCGAACACCACTAACAGCCAGGCTCGCAAGAGGGGATGCATTCTTCTTTTCAACTCGTCGACAGCATATACTCCTGACAACGCACCGCCACCTGATGGCGCGTGTGTTCCCGCCGTGTGGCAGTGTGGTCCGCCCCTGAGCCCAAGTCTCCAACAGCATTGTGAAACGTGCTGCTGCGGCTGATGGCTGTGAAGATGTGGGTTCGGACGGTGCCAGTGGATGGGATGGTTGGATGTGGGGGTGTTAGGTGGTGGTTTAACGTCGTTTCTTTCAATCTGCGACTTTGTACTATCCGCGTGTAGATGGCTGACATGGCCGTGTTCGAGTAGATGGGAAGCTTTGAAGATAGGGGAGGGGGTTGACGGGTATGTGGGAGGAGAGTTTGGTTTTCCCAGGGTTTTGGATGTTTGGGAGAAAGGGAGACGATGAGAGGGTTGCGCGGCGATGAGGACTAATTCATTTACCTCGAGCGCTGTGGGTACATGCATGTTTTCCCCATGATTTTTGATCAAGATTTCTCATTTCGTGGTGTCTTTTTTGGATTGGCACATCGAGGAGTTGATTGATGCTAATAAGCTCTTGTGCGTGAGAAGGGTATTTTCCTACAGGTTTTATATGTTACTGACCGTTGTTTCGTTTAGATGTAAGCCTCGGGCATATAGATGCCTCTGCTAACGGCTCTCTATCACTTCGTTTCACGCATCGTCTTAGGCATGATAATGGTTGATAGCCATTTGGATATGGCACGTATCTAGGTACATAGGTGCCCTACCCAGCACCCCGCCGTCGATATCCGTACCTCCCGTCCATAATCGAACTTGAAACCAGCCCGACACACCAGGTCCGATTGCTACAAACGCCATCCGCTCAGCAGAGCTCAGAGTTTCGTATCATACTGACTCAAGGCTTAGAAAAGCGAACAGGAAATTGGGATTCTACTCACCAAAGATGAAGCCAGCGACTCTCCTCCCATGAACAACAGGGCAAAAACGTCGAAGACACACGCCTCTGGCTTCTGGAGGATGGCCTGCGCCGGACTCCCACCGCTGAAGTCAGATACGACATGGTTCAGCGAGTCGAGTGCTTCTCCGTGCAAGCAAAGGACTCCTGCGCGGAATCTAGCGAGGCATCGCCAAGGATCGGGAATGACATCGGCTAAGTTGTGGACGACGAAGAGAAGACTTCAAATTCGATATGGCCTGGCATATATGAAGCGCCGAAGAAGCCTGTCTCTTCATTTCTCATCCTATGGGTGGTAACTCTTCTCGTTTCCGGATCAGACTCGCGGGATTTTCGAACCCTTTTCACTCCATTGCTCTATATCAATCCCTGGCATCGAGACTAGTGTAGCGGCTCCTCCTATTCGCTTTCCCTCAAGGGTCGCCATTGCGTGCTTCTAACATTTTCGTGCTGTTAATACACGCCCTCTATCTAGGATTTGATTGATAATGAAGTCGACTTTCAAGGCAGGCAAATGTGGCCTAGATATGACGAAGCTGGCACGGTAGCCTATCTCAAATCATCACGGCGTCAGAATTTACGGACTAGCGATCGAGAGACAGCCGTGTAAGGGGAGGTCTTTGCTTCAGCAGACAACTCCATGTATCGTTCGATCATCATTGCGTGAAAGACTTGTCCAGAGACTGACTTCTTGTGGCGCGGTAATACAGCCTAGAGATGGCAACGAAAAGGTCCCTGTCAGGACCAGTCGAGATCCTCGACGAAGGTACAAATCTGCCAGAAGAAGAGGTGATGAATGATTTGAGGAGATATACTCACCACATGGCTGTCCACTTGAGTAAAACGGACAAGCGGTCTGCCGAGAAGGTTAGGAGTGTGCTAAGGAGTAGCAATGTGATGTAGGATCGGGACAAGCTTCTTATTGAGCAAAGAGTCCTTCAAGGAGCTGATGTTGGTGATGTTGCTGACATGCCAATAGTACCTACTGAACTGGATAACTATGACTTTCACGAATAGGAAGAGACAGAAGCAGATACCCGGTACTCATGGTACATCTCAAATCTTTGCTGCCGTCGGCCACATGGTCGTCGAGCTCATGTTCTCGTTCATCGGTCTTCACACCAGGAGTGAATACCAAAGATGATGATGGCCGAAGACGGAAGATGTCAGACACAACTCAGCTGCCATTACTCGCCGTTACTACCACCTATGTCCACCGAATCGGGACAAGGCATATGTTGGCAGATCTGGGGAAACTGTCGCGCAGAATCTGGGCCCGGAGGCCTGGCCGCGGGCACATGCTCCCATGCGAGCTCATGCACCCTGACCCAGGCCGGCGGCTTGATCACTGCTAGTCTATAGTCGTGGTGAAGTCGCTGTCTCAGGGCGGCAGGAGTAGCCTCTCACCCGGTCTTCCGGGGGCGGGGGGCACGGGGGATTTTGCTTCAAGGCTCAGGCTTTTCGGACCCCATTACTTGGAGACGATGTAAGAGTACTTGGCTAGTATTCGTCTTGCGATGTCGTCTTGGGATGTTTGTTCATTGTTCTGACACCTGGCCAGGTATTCGAAGCTGCGAAGTCGGTGGCTTGCATGATATCACCTGGGCAGACGTCCTGGTTCTTGGCATGCAGCGCCTCTGAGACATGCGCGGGATGGCCACGCAGTTTGGATATGTTGGTGACATGATACAAGCTGTAAGTCAACTTCCGACCTGTGAATAAACCCCTCATGATAATTTTGACTTATACCACTGGTAATGGGTTGCATATGTCTTAGGAGCTGAGATGTCAAGTCATCGCAGGCTGATAGGACGGGGCGCGACCAAAAGCCAAGGTGTAAGTTATCCACGGCGGAGCCACAATTTTCTTGGTTCCTCTTGGGAAAATGCTTTGCCAAAAGCTTGACCTGACTGTCGCTGAGTATTGGTCTTGGCTATGGAATTCAGGTGTAAGCCAGGAACTCGGACTTAAGTCAAAAATCACCACGACAGTACCAAAGATGACTATTTGGTATTATAGTATATGTCATAGCGATTGATACCGTCTCAAACAAGATATTGAATAGTATAATGGTATTATTAATCGTGATGTACAGAGATATACCGCCCCCTCCCACATGTCTAGAGAGTGAGAGTGAGAGTGAGAGCTGCGGAGATCTCTTTTGTGAGTGGTCCGTGCATGGACCGGGGTGTAATAACTCCGTGGCTCTCCACGCCATCCACACGCATCGCGTTTTCTTATCTCTCTCCCTGTCAACCTCTTGCTGATATCAGCGCACGATTTGCAACCTCGATGCGAACTCTGATGTCAACCACCCGGCGACGCCTATGACTTATCCGTTCTGCCTTTCTGCCCTCGAGCTAGCGCCCCGGGATATGAAGAACGGTGCGGGAGCCGTAGCGTGGCTTCTTATCGTTTCTTGGCCGCCGGCCACTCTCCACCAGACGAGACTGTCCCTCACACAGCTGCTTCAAGACAAAGAGGAAATGGTCTCTGGGAAAACCTCGTACGGGTCACCTAGCAGATCATTGTGTCTGAGATCGAGCTGGGCATCCTGTCGTTCATGTGTGCCTTAAGCCGTCAGCGAAAGGCTTTCAGACCACCCATCGCGAAACCGAGCAGCCCAATTGACGAGGTCTCTCTCACTCCAGCTGAAGTCAGCAAGATGAGCCCAATGGCTACCGAATTTACTTTAGAGATTGACTCGACGGCTTATGGAAATCATTTTCTTCTCGCAACGTTTAAATCCTGTTACAGTCCTTTCCCCTTTGTCATCTCTCTATGCAACCCCAATCTAAAACCGAAAGATTACCAAGTCCTCAAGCGATCTTCGGCCGTTGGGTCTTGATAAAGTCAGACACATGGGATCTCGGCAGAAGCCTGCAGCTATTCACGCGCTTTTTACTCCATGAAGTGTGAAGCCACCCATGAACTCCCCGCCGAAAGATATCGCCCTGCCGTATCACGGCCCCATCCAACGCAGATGCTACCCCAAACAAGCAACGCCCTAGCACCCGACTGGCCGCAGATCTAACCAGAGGCTAACGTCTGTCAGATTATGAAGACATGCCATTGGTCCGGGACATGCATACGGCAGCAAGACGGCAACACCATTTCTATGACTGATTGAATTTTGGCCTTATCTCTCTGCTCTGCATGGCCAGTACGCTTCTGTGCATGTGTGGTGGGCGACCTCTTAGCGACGTGCCTTATGTACTATCCGCGCTATCTTCCTTTCTTACACTCAAACTTCGTCTCAAGTCTCAAAGTTGAGGTACAATCTTGGAGGATTTGGCTGACCCTGGCCTTTGCTGTTCTTCTTCTGCCCCCCCCCCCCCCCCCCCCGCTGCTACTCCCCCCTCCATCCCCAGCCAGCTTTACGCCATGATGCGATCCCAAATAGCCTGGCAGTTGTATCTGTTCATGTCTGAGTGGGGGCAAATGTCGAACCGTTGTCTCGACTGGCACATGGGACAAGGGTAGGTCCGGTAGTTTAAGCTCCGATAGCCGTAGGACAACGTTCGGGATCGATGCTGCCGCCGGCCAAACTGTGCTCGCTTGTAAGGGAAGTTTGCCCCGGTGCAGATACATATATACAGGAGGGCCGGTCCCAAGTTGTCGGGATGGACGTAGTGTCTGTCTCAAGGGTACAGCCGCTTCTCTCTGAGCTTCACACCAATACATAGTCGAGTCCTCAGACGAATTGGCCCAAGATGGTGACAGCAGCTCTCAACCAGGGCGTCGGCTACGGCATCGTCCTCGGCGTGGGCTTTCTCTTCGCCATTGGCATGGTACGTTGACCCTTGCGTGTTATCCAAGGGTGTTCACGAGTGATTGACTGTGATGATGCAGATTGCCACCACCTATGTGCTCAAGCGCTACAACCGGGAGCTGCAGACTTCCGAGATGTTCACAACCGCCGGTAGAACAGTCAAATCAGGCCTCGTCGGTTCCGCAGTCGTTTCTTCATGGACTTGGGCCGCCACGCTGCTTCAGTCTTCTGGCGTGTGCTACCGATACGGTGTCTCAGGACCGTTCTGGTACGCCTCGGGCGCGACTGTCCAGATCCTGCTCTTTGCGACCCTCGCCATTGAGCTCAAGCGCAGAGCACCCAACGCCCACACGTTCCTCGAAGTCATCAAGGCTAGATATGGAACGGCTACGCACATTGTATTCATTGTCTTTGGCCTCATGACGAACATCTTGGTCACATTGATGCTGATTGTCGGTGGTGCGGCGACCGTCAATGCCTTGACTGGCATGTAAGTCACAAGTCTCTGGCAGCTCTGGTTGAGTATGAGGAGAAACTGACACGAAAATCGTAGGAACACTGTGGCTGCTATTTACCTGCTCCCCGTAGGAGTTGTTGCTTACACCCTTGTCGGAGGTCTCAAAGCCACCTTCCTCACCGATTGGGTTCACACATTCATCCTGCTCATCATCATTATCCTCTTCTCGCTGACGACCTACGCCAACTCCGATGTCCTCGGCAGCCCTTCCAAGGTCTACGATCTTCTCGTTGAGGCCGCTACAAGACATCCCGTCTCTGGTAACGCCGAGGGCTCCTACCTGACGATGAGATCACAGGGCGGTGTCGAATTCTTTGTTATCAACATTGGTAAGTGACGCTCCCCATCTCCCAAAGACTTCACCTTTTAACGAAACTCGACATAGTCGGCAACTTTGGAACCGTCTTTTTAGATAACGGCTACTACAACAAGGCCATCGCCGCGTCACCAGTTCACGCTCTTCCGGGCTACATCCTCGGTGGTCTCTCCTGGTTCGCCATCCCGTGGCTGACCGCAACCACCATGGGCCTCTCCGCCCTCGCCCTCGAGTCGAACCCCCGATTCCCCACCTTCCCCGACCGCATGACCGAGGCAGAGGTGTCCGCCGGCCTCGCCCTCCCCTACGCCGCCGTTGCTCTCCTCGGCAAGGGTGGCGCTGTCGCGACCCTTCTCATGATCTTCATGGCCGTCACCTCCGCCTCCTCCGCCGAGCTCATCGCCGTCTCTTCCATCTTCACGTACGATATTTACCGAACGTACTTCAAGCCCGATGCCAGCGGCAAGAGGCTCATCTACATGTCCCACGTGTGCGTCGTCGTGTACGCCGTCATCATCAGCTCCATCTCCGTCGGCCTCTTCTACAACGGTATCTCCATGGGCTACCTCTACGTGCTGATGGGCGTCCTCATCTCCGCGGCTGTGATTCCGGCAACCTTGACTCTGGTCTGGAAGGGCCAGAACAAGTGGGCTGCGACGCTGACCCCCATCGTCGGCACCGCCTTCGCCATTATCGGCTGGCTCGTCACGGCCAAGAAGACTTGCGGCGTTCTGGACGTCACTTGCACGGGTTCCAACAGCCCCATGTTGGCGGGCAACGTCATCGCCCTGCTTTCGCCCATCGTTTTGATTCCCGTCTTTACGTTGGCCTTTGGCTTGGACAGCTACGACTGGAAGTCGATGATGGCGATCCGCAGAGGCGACGACCACGAGCTGGCTAACGCCGCTGGCCTTGATCTTGAGGATGTGCCCGGCAACACGGAGTCGCAGGCTGAGTTTGAAAAGGAGCAGGCCATGCTCTCGCGTGCCTTTAAGATTTCCGTCTCCATGACGGCCTTCATGTGAGTATCACTCTTGGTGCATTTCTGCTTGTTACCATCGAAGTCAAAAACTGACAAGAAGATTAGGACCATCGCTATGCTCATCCTCTGGCCGATGCCCATGTACGGCTCCGGCTACATCTTCAGCAAGCCCTTCTTCACCGGCTGGGTCGTCGTCGGCATCCTGTGGATCTTCTGTTCCTTCTTCGCCGTCGGCCTGTTCCCCATCTTTGAGGGCCGCGGCACCCTCGTCCATACCTTCAGGTCTATGCTTACGGGCAAGAAGCCGACGCGTCTGCCCATCGTCACCGAGGGTGAGGATGACAGCAACGAGAAGACTAGTCCTGGCGCCGCTACGCCGAAGAAGACTGGCGAGACGAAGGAGGCGATCTCTTCCTGATTTTGTGATATTGATGAGAATGGAAGGGAAACAGATGTGTTGCAAAAAAGGGGTGAAGCTGGTTGGAGTTGTGGTTTGCGTTATACCCTCGTTTATTATGTGTCTTTCGGGAAGTGACAGCCAGGGTTGAAAGGCCGAGAAATGAAACAACGTCTGATGAAGGACTGATAGTAGAAAATCCATGCTTAGATCTATGCCACATTCCCAAGCTCGTTTAGCCTGGGTCCTTCCAAATTCATAAGAGGATAAATTATGGGCAAATGACTATAAAATCGCTCGAAGAGAACGAACCCTGGTATCTGACTCGGCCTCTTGAGTCTATGGGATCATGGCCACGACACGATCACCGAATTTCCTCTCACTCATAAACATGGACTTCAAGAAACCCGGCCGAAAGACTGAGTAAGCAGATTTCTTCCGTTGGAGAATGGTTCTGCGGCTGGGTTGGGGACAGGGATGCGAATTAAGCATTAATTGCCGTTCCGCTCACTCCAATACTTCGACCCTGAGGCTCTGAACCCTTGATTTCGTATGACAGATTCATCCTATTTTTCACCGTTCGATACGTAGCTCTCAAGTTACAGATCAAGACCTTGGGCCTGTTCATATGCTCTAGCCGCGAGTCACGGCCAGCTGAATTCGGACTGGGCCGGATCTTTCCAGTAGAAAGTAGCGACAGGCATGAATCGGAGGAGAGTTTGAAGCCAAAGCTTGAGCAGTTATTGCGACATTTAGCGTTGAGCTGGGCGAGGGTATTTTCCCTCCAGTGGTTGGGATTTCGCTAATGTGAACTTCCGCAATCTATTCAGTGAGGCATTTAGTTAGTGTACTATATTACGCAAGGTAAAGAAAGCTCAGATCTATATGCTTCTGAGGTCAAGATGAATTAAGTATGGATAGATAGGCGTGAATTCAGGTACAGCGGGAGGGAATTGCTTACATAATAGAAATACCCCTCATTCGGGGAGAAACGAATGGTGGGGCAGCGCATTTTATGTGCCGAATGACCGTTTGGTCGCTGCGCAGCAGCAGCAGCAGCGACAGCCCGCAGTGACGTCTGGTCCTCGAAAGACACCGACCCTGAGGATCCTCTCGAACATTTTCGACTTGCCGCTCAAAGACATAAACAACGGGTCGCTTGTTTCCACACCGCAGGATCAAAGGTAGCAGGTCTTTTTTTTTTCTGGAAAACCTCGCATTGCTCTACATGACTCGCCTTCTTTGACTCTCTATCCCGATCTGTACAACGAACAGGCTCGAAAGACTACCCTTACCGCACTTTCTTGCCCCAGATCCCCTCGCCTCGGGCCGACTGACGACCACCTTCGACGTCCCCGCCGCTACCACTTGCGGAAATATCTCGTGATCTTTCAATACAAGATCGTAAGCACTCGTTCCGCGAAAAGCATTCGCAGCCTTTGGTGTTGCCAACGCTCGACGCCGTCCGTACACATATCTAAAGCCACGGTCAACAGCGTTACTGGCTTCAACAAACATCCCACAACCCTGAGCATTACTCGCCGCAGCATTCCGCCATGGTCGCTTCCGAATTGTCACAAGCGGCACGGGCTGAGAAGGCTGATCCTCAGCCGCTGCAGCTTGCAGCTCAACAGATAAATGACGGCCATGAACCAGCCCCGCCATTGGTGAACAGGGTTGGGCAGAGCAAGAGCCCGTACGTGCGAAGCCATGCGGACGGCCGCGTCGCCTGGCAACTGCTTAACGACGAGTCGATCGAGAGAGCCAGGAAGGAGAACAAGTTGATCTTTCTGCACATTGGCTTCAAAGCCTGCCACTGTAAGTCGTCGCAAGACAGAACCCCGCGGATACCCGACCATGTGCGCTGACCTTTCTTTTGCAGATTCGCGACTTACATCCACCGAGTCCTTCACCCACCGCGAATGTGCCTCGATCCTGAACGAGTCCTTCATCCCCGTCATCATCGACCGCGAGGAGCGCCCAGAGCTGGACACGATATATATGAACTACGTGCAGGCTGTGAGCGGATCAGGCGGCTGGCCCTTGAACCTCTTTCTGACCCCTGATCTCGAGCCCGTCTTTGGTGGCACCTACTACCCAGCTCCCGGCTCGAACAATGGAGGTTCCGATGATGAGGAGCGTCTGGACTTCCTAGCCATCTTGCGCAAGCTGCAGAAGGTGTGGAAAGAGCAGGAGCCGCGATGCAGACAGGAGGCAAAGGAGGTCGTGGTGAAGCTACACGACTTCGCGGCGGAGGGTACTCTAGGAACCGCCACGGTCCAGCCGGGTGTTGCGGGCTCGCAGACCGCTGCCATTGGAAGATCAGAGACGGGGCTGGAGCTTCCGGAATCCGGCAGAGCGGCTGCCGCCGTGTCAAGTGAGCTCGACCTGGACCAGCTGGAAGAGGCTTACACGCACATCGCCGGCACGTTTGACCCCGTCTACGGCGGTTTCGGCTTGGCCCCCAAGTTCCCGACTCCACCGAAGCTGTCCTTCCTGCTGCGCTTGCCCCGGTATCTTTCCCCTGCTCAGGATGTTGTGGGCGAGACGGAGTGCGCGCACGCTACGGAGATGGCCCTCTTCACACTGCGCAAGATGCGAGACAGCAGTCTGCGCGATCATGTGGGAGGCTCCGGCTTTGCGCGATACTCTGTCACTGCAGACTGGAGTGTTCCGCGCTTCGAGAAGCTCGTTGCCCAAAATGCTCTGCTTCTTGGGCTGTACCTGGATGCATGGCTGATTGCGGGTAGCGGCGAGAAGGACGAGGAGTTCTACGATGTCGTGGTGGAGTTGGTCGATTACCTCACCAGCTCCCCCATCAACTTGGCTGAAGGTGGTTTCGTTTCTAGCGAAGCCGCAGACTCGTACTACCGACGTGGAGACAGACATATGCGAGAGGGAGCTTACAACCTCTGGACACGAAGGGAGTTTGACACAGTCATTGGAGATGACCACGAGGCAGCGCTGGCTGCGTCCTACTGGAATGTGCTTGAGCATGGCAATGTCGAACCGGACCAGGATCCCAACGATGAGTTCATGAATGAGAACATTCTGCGTGTTGTCAAGGATATTTCAGAGATTGGACGCCAGGCTGGTATTACTACTGATGAAGTGAAGAGAGTGGTCACTTCAGCGAAACAAAAGCTCAAGGCACACAGAGAAAAAGAGCGCCCAAGACCTGAGGCCGATACCAAGATCGTTGTGGGACGCAACGGCCTGGTGATTTCCTCCTTGACAAGGGCTGCACTGGCTTTGTCGACCGTTGATGCGTCAAAGAGCCAAGCTGCGATAGAGGCTGCCAGCAAGGCCGCGGCTTTTATCCGATCCAACCTTTGGGATCAGAGCAACAAAACTCTTTACAGGATATACCACGAGGGTGTGGGTGAGACAAAGGCTCTGGCAGAGGATTATGCCTATCTCATTGAAGGTCTCATTGGACTTTACGAGGTGACTGCAGACGAGAAGTGGATTGAGTTCGCCGACGAGCTTCAGCGTAAGGATTCTTCCCCATTCTCCTCCTGAACCCTAGAAACAAACTAACACACCACCACAGAGGCCCAAATCCAAATCTTTTACGACAGCCCGGCTCCGGAATCCACAACATCCCGCTCCTCATGTGGCGCCTTCTACACCACACCCGAGAACGCGCCCCACACGATCCTCCGCCTCAAGGACGGCATGGACACCGCCCTCCCCTCCACAAACGCCGTCTCCGTCTCCAACCTCTTCCGCCTCGGCACTATGCTCAACAACGACTCCTACGCCGCCACCGCCCGCGAGTCCATCAACGCCTTCGAGGCCGAGATCCTGCAGTACCCCTGGCTCTTCCCCGGTCTGCTCTCGGGCGTCGTCACGGCCCGTCTCGGCGGCGTGACGTGGGTCGTCGTCCGCGGTCCCGACGGCGCGCAGGACGAGTTGACGACGAAGCTGCTGAGGAAGCTGAGCGTCGAGGCGAGCGGTGGGCTCAGAAACGTGGTGCTGCTCAAGAGCGAGGAGGACGTGTTGGCGCAGAGGAACCCTGCGCTGAAGGCTTTGGTGCAGACGCAGCGGCCCGGGTCGTATCTGCTGGAGAATGGCGTTTTCCGCCCCATCACGCCGGCGGACGTAGCATGAGGCACTGGGGATGTGTCGTTGCCAGCTGGAAACAACTGGAATAGGAAAAAAGAAAAAGTAGATTTGTATGCCGCTTTGGTGGTTTTGGGGGGGTTTTAGTGTAACGTGACGTTCTGTTGGATGACGACGGTCGGATAACGGTTGAGGGGAGTTTTCTTCTTTTCTTTTGGTTGGCGTCAGTACCCCAATCTTTTAGATATGCTCAATCACGAGATGATGTTTATCCGAAACTTCTCTAACTTTGAGATGGACCGCAATTTGGGGTATGTGAAGTACGGAATAAGATGTGAATCTGGTAGTCACGAAACTACCTTCCTCTCATCCATTCCACACGAATAATCTTGAACAAGTAGACTATAGAAATTACAGGAGCAGGCAAGTAATATGCATAGGGCAGACATTATATTCATCAACTCAAAATACTTTTTGATTCATTTCTTGAATAATTCCAACTCGGTGAAGATCCCAGAGAGGCGAGGTACAAAACCCTTCTCACCCTCTTTCGCTTCCCCCTTTTTTTCTTTCTTTACGTCGCGGAAAAGCAAAGCCAAATGTCATCTATGCCTGTGTGTGCCCGCCATCCAGGCGTTGCACTATGCTCTAGCAAAGTAGTACGTTAGTATAGGTCGGCAATATGTCTTCCCTGACTGTGCCAACCATTTCTGGAAAAAAAAACTCCTCTCCCCTTTAGCGCTTCCTGTACCACCAACTCATTTGTGTACACCGGACTTAGCGCCGCCGAGGTCCTTTACATGGCTTCGTAGGCGACACCCAGTCGTCAGATTTAGTCGACCTGCTTTTCGCAGCCAATTCTACCAAGCAGCTCCTTGCGGTCGCTGTGGCCGGGCAGGCTCACGCCTGAAGAACTTGCTTGTCTCTTGATTCCCGTTCTCCGCTCCCAGCTCTTGAGGTCAATATCTTCGACGCCAACCTCCTCCTCGAGAGCAACCTCCTCTTCATAGACATAGTCGCCCTCCTCCTCGCCTTCGAGTTCGTCATCGCTGCGGACATCCTCAGCGTTGCCGCCACGAAGAACCTTGTTGACAACGCGAAGAATCATAAAAAACCATCCGATGGTAATGAGTTGCAGAGCGAGGAGGGGAATGAGGAACGCCCATCGAATGGTAGAGTCCCAGCAGACAATGCCATCCGACTTGTAGAAGGGCTCCAACATCCAGCTCTTACCCTCAGGGATAGGTAGCGGGCCCACCAGGTTAGGCGCCTGGCCGGTATAGCACGAGTCGGGAATTTCCTCGGGAATGTGGGTGTGGATAGACCAGCAGACCATCAGGTAGAAGACATGGCGGGCAATAAGCCAAGACAGAACAAAGGCACCGAACATGAAGTCGCAGAGGGTGTTCAGTCCAACGTACTTGAGGCACTTGGCGAGCTGCAACTGATTAGCTTATGCAGGACAAAGGGACGGGGGGCTTTGACGCACAGGGAAGAAGAGATCGACAACATCCATGAGGACGAGGATCAGGTTTCCGACACGAGTCTGGTGGTAGCTGTAGCAGGCGGAAATCAGAGTGCAGGTGATGATGTGGTGAGTGAACATCTGCCAGTGGTCCTTGCGGCGGTCTTCGATGTTGATGACAAGGATCTGCTGGAGCCAGAAAGCCCACTGCGCCAGAATGTAAAACTTGTTGAGGCCGGAGAGCTCACGCTGCGGCCAGTTCGTCCAGAGCTCTCTGAGGTTCAGCCAGTAGGGCGAAGTCTTGTAGATGTACTGTACCATTGTTAGAGGTTGCCCAGCGAAAGAAGCCGGAATGACTAGTAAACTTACCATGCCCAAGGGCCAGAAGACCATGTAGTAAACCAACAGCCAGGCCTGCTCGCTGAAGCGTGTGAGATCCTTGCGCTTCTTAATACCCCATCCCTTGGCCAAAGGTGCCAGAACGTATTCCATGGTCGCGGCGCGCAGGCCGGTGAAGAGGATGATGCAGAAGGCGAGAAGGCAAGAGTCACCGAGACCAGCGCCATACTGGCCAGTTTCCTGGTTGTAGTACGAGAGGGTGAAGAACTTGATCGTGTGAGGTTGCGCCTTCGGGATGAAGAAATGGGCGAGGAAAAGGAGGGCCAAGAGGTTGAAGGAGAGACCTAAATTCGGCACATGTTAGCTATGTCCAAGCCATGCTTCGCAAATAGGAGGCATAGTCTCGCGGTGATGTAGGCCGTGTAACATTAAGCACATCCAGTTGTGGCTTGTTAGAGGTGGATGTGGGGTAATAAAAAGGGTAAGGAGAGAGCACAAGAAAGACGACGTACCGACTTGGTTCTCAACCATCCACCGGCTCAACATCTTCCAGGCGCTGTCGTCTGTCCTCCTGACCCGTCGAATGAGCACGACGTTGACATTGTTGTGTCCTTGCTGGTAAAGGGGGCCATTCATAAGCTTAAGCTGCTTGGTGCTAGCATTCCGCTGGATCTGGGGCCCGGCGGAGCTGGTCCTGACAGGCTTCTCAAAAGTTGGCGACGAGGCCTCGTTATTGCTGGTGGTGTCGCTCATGATGCGCGACTAGAGCTCCAATTGGAACTCAATTGAAGTATCGAAGAGAGCGGCGACCCGAATTTGGAATCGTGAGAGAGGCTACAATGCTCAGCGACGGCTGCGTCGTGGTTTGGCGTTGGTGTTTTCCCGGATAGCCGTCGAGCCTAGTGATCCTTTGTGGTGGTTGTGGTTGGTGCTGAGCCGCGATAACGAAGAGAGATTCGTTATCGACACGCGGTTGGAGCGGGTTCGGTGCGCAAAGGAGCACTTGTCGGGATTCTTGTTACCGCAGAGCGCGACGAGGTCGTCACGGGCGCTTCTGGTAGTGTCGTGGTCGGAAAAAGGGAGGGGAGGGGGGAAAACGAACGTCCTTGGTTGGTTTTTAGGGAGGTTGAAGATCAAGAGGATGGGAAAGTGAGCGGAAGGGCAACGTCGCACACAATGGGTACCGAAGACGGGACGGTGGACTGGACGGCGGTCAGGTTCAGGTAGAGGACTGTAGCAGGACAGGCTGGACGGTACGAATACAGAGGTACACGACGCCAAGGCCTAGGTCAGGATCTGCTCGGTTGCTCCAGAAAGTTGCTGGGATCAGGTGTGCAGGAAGATGGTGCCCCCGTTTTGGTGTGTGAAGTGGTGGGTGTGGTGCGAGGATGCGGGCTGCGGCGGTCTTTCTTTCTTTCTCGCTGCTACTTCAGTGACCAGAGATGGGTGCTTGGTGAAGCTGTCTGCCCGTACGTTTGGTTAAGAGGGGAGAAGCAGGATGAGAAAAGTTCCTGGACAGATGCAGGGCGGGAAAGAGACTGACACTGGAAGAAACTTGACAGAGTCTAGAAGAATACAAGGTAGCAGCCGTGGCTGGGACAGAGTTTCTTCAAGTCACGAATACTTTTCCTCTGATAATTTTCTGTCTAGTCCTGCCTACCTTTCAGGAGACGGAAAACCTAGCCAAAGGCTGAAAAAGCAGCGGCAGAGGGAAACGTGGATTAAGGTACTGGGTACCGGTGGCTCGCGTCGTTCCACTCAAAAGCCCAGCTTCGCCTCGAGAAAAAGGAGGCTCCACAGAGGTACTCTTGTACCTACACGTTGCTAACCTGCTCTTGCCTTCTAGCCTCTAGTTATCTTGCCCTTGCTCATAGGCTCATAGGTAGCCCCGGGGAGGGAAGGGTCAAGTCAACCGGTAGCTAGGCCCAGTTCACTTTGACAAGAGTAGCTGAGAGGTGCAGGAACCAGATGCTGGAAGAGTCAAAGCCTTGTTGAAGCTTGACGCTTTCAGTCTCTCACAATTCGTCTACCGAACACATGTAACCGTCATGTACTCCGTACAGATCGCCGGCCAACTCTTAGTGAGCCGAACAGGTTCATCAAAGGCGGTGAAGACGGCTTGCCATTGGAAAATGGAACAGAACCTGAAGGGAGAAAGAGATACTCTGTGAGAGAGTTGACGGTGGTAGGCGCGACATGGGAAAGGGATGTGGGCAGTTGGCGTCGGCCAATAAAAGCACCAGGGTTCTCTTGGTCCCTGGTTCCCTCTTTCCCAGAATGAGTGCGGCACACGGTACGTACCTGGCGCATCTTTCGGGGGGGAATTGGGGGGAAGGAAGGGCCCAAGGGGTGGGGGACCCCTTATCCCATTTGAGTCTGGCTGCAGCTCCATCACTGATTGATGCTGCGCTGGACCGCTGGGACGTGGGACGTGGAATTGGACGGTGCGGTGGACAGTGGTGGTGGTGCCTTCTATTTAAATTGTCAAAATGATTGGAAGCTTGATTGTTGTCGCCCGTGGCCCGCCGTCGGGAGACAATCGACCCCTCCCCCCGTCCCCTTTGCCCACTCTCTCTGCCTTCCACCAAGACCAACATGGCACCAATGGATCAAGTCTATTTAAACGAATAATTGGACTCGAGTATCCGTACCCGTACAGGCCACAGATGCTGGACAGCTCAAATCAATTCCAAGGCAGAGCTGTCAGGAACAGAGTGGAGGGAGGGGAAACCAACGCCGCAACGCGAACGCAGACGTGGAGACGGGAGTTGGAGATGGAGAGAGAGAGAAAGGACGGGCGGGTCTCCTCGTCCTCAACAAGTTTCAACACTTGTCCATTGATCCAATTAAATTGCTGTGGTTTCTTTGCTTCTCTCCTCGTTTCCCTGGCCATTGTGTGTACTGCTGATCTCGTCATCTTAGCAGAGGGCACATTGGAACAATTGCACGGGCATTGACAATCTTCATCTCGCAGATATGCACAGCGTTTAAAATGAAGTGATTTTCGCCCCTAGACGCTTATCGATGTGTACTATACATGCCCCTGTCAATCATGTTGACATTTGCTATTCTCTCATCCTTTCTTTACGCTCTAGTTCTTGCTTTTGCCAGGTTTCTGATAGGTCTTTAAGGCTCCAGGCTCTGTCACGTCGTACCTTATAATGAGGTGCTGTACCTATGTACTATTACCTCGCCCAACCAGGTCTCACAGATATTTCTGTGAGATACCCCTATTTTCATCTGTGCAACGTCCAACAACAACAAATGACTTTTTCTGGACTTTGCGCCATGCATTTGATCACAAACAATGTCTGTCCACAGTCCTTGACACCGCCTAAACTCTCGCGCAGCCTTGACTACTCAATACGCATGGCTGTCACTGGACCCCTTTGGAAAGCAAAGGTACCGTTCAAACTTCAGAGCAAATGCTGTCTGTACAAGGTACGACGTACGGTAGGTACTCTGTACTGTGCCTCGCCATGAGGTACGAATACCTCGCGGAAGCTCGACAAGACCTTGGCTCCCCATCCTCCCGTCCGCTTTCCACCCCTCCCCGTGCGATGGCGACATGCATCAGCCAATTGCCAGCTCCGTCACCTCGCATTCAGAACGAGACCGTCGCTTTTCTATTTTGCGTCGCTGCCGTCAGAACGCTAGTGATCCTCAACTTCAATGACCCTTCGTGAGAGCCGCAAACCCCAAATCGCACTCCGCGCGTGGCCGTGACGCCTCCACCTCCAAAATCTCGATGGAGCGCCGTATTTGATTGATAGTCCTGATCAAAACGGTACCTACAGAAGTGAGGAACGGATAGCAGAACCGAACAACCCCGTATCACAAATGCAAATTTACCTATTTCATCCTCGCCCCGTACGTGTCCGCACTTGGATGCGACACCACCACGGCGCAAAAGAAAACAACAGACGAATACGGTCGGACCTCGCATCACAGACGAAACCAGCTCAGGCCAGGTGCCCCAAAGTTCCGCCTCGTCCTCGTCTTTACCCGCCTTCCCGTCCTCACAGCTCTGTCCTCTAATCGTTTTGCATTACTAGAGGATTGCCGCAGTACATGTAGACGCTACCCTGCCCTCGAATTCCGCACTATTTAACCTTAACCCTTTTTTTACCTATCCTTTCCTCTATTCTACCCTCTCCCTCGTTAAAGGATTACTAAAATCGTAGTTTTAATAGCTTATTAATAAATTAATATTACTATTTAAAAATAAATAACCTATTCTTATATATAAATACTAAGAGTCTTATTATTATAAAAATAGTAATAAATATATTAAAGTACTTAAAAGAGCTTTTTAATAAACTTCTAATATTATTTAAAGTAATTATCTTTAAGTTATAAAAAGAAACTAAGGTACTATATTAATACGGCCCTATCCGTTTTATTAATATTAATAATACCCTTTTTAATATAAAATATATTAATAATACTCTATAACTACGTTATTATATTTTATAAATTATATTTAACGTTAGCGAGGATTTTAATATTATTTTTTAGTTCGTTTTTTAGTTTTTTTATTAAGGCCGTTATTATAAGGTTAGTTTAGTTATTAATATTTTAATAAGTATTTTAATTTAACTTAAAGACTCTTATAGCTCTTAAATAAAGGCTTTTAAAAAACTTATAATTAAACTTTTTATTTATTATAAATAAAGTTATTATAATTAAAGCTATAATATTATTTATAGACCTTAATAATAAGTAATCAGTAATATAATTATTTTTCTTTTATAATAAGCTTAAAAAAATATTTTAATTTAAGTACTAAGTAGGTACTATACTGTTTTATTAAAACTATATTCTTATACTTATGACTTAAAAAGAATTAACTTTCTTTGATAACAAGGTACTTAGCTCTATCCTCTACTTGTTCCGTGCATATATCCAGAAGTTCTTGTCAAGATCTCTTATCCCTCTCTGTCCGTACCTATCTCTCGGCCTCCGCGTTTCATCCCGTCTTTTTCGACGAGTATCGGCTGGCCGAATCCTTTTCGAGACCGCCACTTTAGGATGCGATCGTGATGTGATGTGTGGATACTGAGTCGTTTATACGGTGTCCAAGTATTCCAATTTGCCTTTCCACAAACCTATAGAGGTTTGAACCTTTCTTGCCTTAGCAGCAGCTTACAGAGAGCTGCGAACATCAGACCACGCGGTTGCCAAGAAGTCGCTCTAGTCACTCCGCCATTCAAGGCCCAACCAAGGTCCAAGATGCCAGATGATAGATCCATCAAATCAGGAATATTGAAATTACCCTGCTGTCTGCACCGTTTAGCGTTCGCGCTTGCTGCCGTGTCTTCAGGCACATTCCGGAGTGCAGGGAATATGCCGAGCGAGACAGGAGTTGCAGGGCGCGACCTTTTACATGCATAGGCTTCAGGATGATATAATCATGTGCCAGTAGAGGGCTCTATGTATTTAAAAGGAAAGAATCTTGAAGATCTCGCCCGACGTTTCTGCGACGCCTCTTTCCCATCACATGACCCTCTGCACGCCACCTTCTACCCCAGACTCATCAGCCACACATAGCTGTGTAAGCAGTGACCGTTCGCATCACGCCCTCCCCACATGATCCCTTCCTGACGACAACGACCCTCCGCCCGGCCCTTCCTTCAACCTTTCCGCAGGCAACCAACACCCAAAAAAAAAAAGTTCATAAGTGCTCGTCATACACCTACGCGACATTTTCCTCGCAAGAACCCTCTCGACGACAAATTCAAACGCCTCCGTCAACAAACAAGTCAAATCAAGCGTAAACAATGGCCTCCAAGACAAAGTACGCCCCGGCGCCGACCCAGGACCCCGACGAAGCATCAAGCTACGCCCAGGCGCCCCCCGCCTACCAGGCCGAACCCACGGCCGCCTCCGACACCGATCGCCTCTTCGGCGGCGGCGCGCCTCGCAGCAGCCAGGACGACGATCTCCCCGATGACTTCAAGGTAAGCACGAGCACAGCTTTCTCCAGGCACCGGTCATCAGCTCCCGGCTATCCCGTGGCTCTCGGTGCCTACCCTTCGTGAACCAGCTCTCGACTAACACGTCAAACCTACAGTTCGGCGGCTCAGTAGCAGAGGCCACGACCGACATCAGAAATCAGTTCATCCGCAAGGTCTACGCCATCCTTACCGTCCAACTCATCGCCACCGGTGCCGTCTCCGCCCTCAGCTTCTTCAGTAATGGCTACAAGACCTGGATTCAGGCCCACCCAGGCCTCGTCTTCGCATCCGTACGCTTCCCTCCCCCCTTCACGCGCCGTATCATGACAATACTAACAGAGAAACACAGCTCTTCGGCTCCATTATCATGATGCTCCTCACCTTCTGGAAACGTAAATCCTACCCGACAAACCTCCTCTTCCTCTCGGGCTTCACCCTCATGGAAGCCTACACAATCTCCGTCATCGTCTCCTTCTACAAGGCCGGCATCGTCCTCAACGCAGTCTTCCTTACCGCGGGCATCTTCATCTTCCTCACCGCCTTCGCCTGCCAGACAAAGTACGACTTCACCTCCTGGATCCCCTACCTCGGCGGCGCCCTCTGGGGCCTCGTCCTCTTCGGCTTTATGTACATGTTCTTCCCCTACAGCTCCACCGGCGAGCTCGTCTACGGTGGCATCGCCGCCCTCATCTTCAGCGCCTACATCCTCGTCGACACCCAGCTCATCATGCGCCACCACCACGTCGAGGAGGAGATTGCGGCCGCCATCAGCCTGTATCTCGACATTATCAACCTGTTCTTGGCGATTCTGCGCATCTTGAACAGCCAGCAGAACAACTAAAGCTGGTCGCAGCACACACACACACACAATACCCCCTATGTTCTAGTAGTAGCGTAATTTGGATTTCGTAGTCAGGCGGTCTCGGCTTCAGACAGGTTACTTCGAGTAGAAAAGAGGCTGTTTTGTTAGTTCTTTCGTAAGGAAGCAGGGATGCCGCAAGTGCTTATCACACTGTCGGATGCTTGAGTAAGAGTGCCGTTTCCGTGCTTGTCGTTCACATGCTTCCTTCATAGTCAAATTGATATGATACAAATGGATCACAAAATAAACAGTGTATCAATCAGATATCACGCGGGGAACAAGACTTGAATTTGGTGAAGCGGTAAAGTAATGTGATATCTGCATTAGAAGTCGACTAATAGAAAAGGAAAATGAGGGCGTTAGTAAAAAGGGCTACAAAGGCACAGCCGGAAAGATGCGGGCCGGCGGCGTGATAGGAATGATGGAAACAGATTGACGAGTAGCTCGTGGCCCACACGTCCGCCGTGTCCTCCATGATCCCCTCGACCTCGACCCAGAAGCCTTTGAACCTCCGCCCCGAGAACGTACACCGCTTCTTCCCACACATCTACCGAGCCGGTAGCCTCTTCCCAGTCGTCGCATTCGTAGTAGACCTTTTTGGGGTTTTTATCTTCGTGTCAAGAGAAACGAACTCGCATAGGGGAATATTGTTCTTTCTCTTTCAACACAGCACGGAAACCAACGCCAGTATAGAAAAAGACCAACGTCGCAGTTTGGGGTAACCATAAGCAGGGGCCAGAATTGTTGAATTAGTTGGCTTCGTGGTCGCCGTTGGCCTCGGCGGGGCCGCCGGCTGCTGCAGACTGTTCCCTCTGCATACGGGCCTCGATCTCGCGAAGTTGGGACTCGCGGGCCAAGAGCTCTTGTCGCTTCTCGTTGATCTCGCGCTGGACCTTGATCTCGATCTCGCGGAGCTTCTCCTCCTCTCTCCGCAGCTGTTCCTCCTTGAGGCGCACAGATTGCGAGGCGAGATCCTCGGGGTTCATGGACGAGTCGCTGTAATATGGTCAGCAAGGTATCATCATGGGTAAAACAGGGGGTTGTAGAACGTACACTCCAGCACCACCCTCAACGGACTTGCTGAGCTTCTCAGTACGGTAGTTCTCGTACAGGAAGTCGTGGGTGATCTCCTTCAGGTCAGCCAAGTGGCTGTGAAGAAGTGCAGATCGAATAGCGAGGAAGTCGGAGTGGCGCGGGTTGTCAACCTCGACAACACCCCAAGGGTACTGGCGAGCGCGGACGGTACGACCGCCAATCTCGACAATCTCCTCAGAACCGACGATCGCGAACGGCATCAAACCTCTCAACTCGGCGTTCTCCTCAACAGTATCCTCGTCATCTTCCTCGATGTCGTAAGGGAAGTTGTAGACGGGGATGCGGTAGTGCTCAATGTCTTCCATCACAAGCTTCTTCGACTCGGCGAGCTCAGCAGGGGTCAAGGAGTCGGCACGGCCAATAACGGGAATGACGTTGACACGGGGAGCGAGGCGCTTCATGAGCTCGATATCCAACTCGCGAAGACTGTTGACTGAATTAGTGGCGGTCAACCAAGGCTATGAAACAGTGGGCTTACCCGTGTCCGGTGGGTGTGATGAAGTAAAGCATGGCGTGCACACGGTTGTCTCTGAAACGAGGGTTACGCTTGATACGAGACTCCTCGGCAAGAATGTCATCGTATTGTCTCTCGAGGTAGCCGACAATCTCGGAGAAGCTGCGACCATGTTAGCGATTGCGATACCATCACTTTTGGTTGGCATGTGGTGCCATACCTGGCCTCGTTGTCAATCTGGTCACCGAAGCCGGGAGTGTCGACAATGGTCAAAGAGATACGGGTACCCTCCTCGTCCAACTCAAGTTCTATATAGCTGTCAGTTTGCTGATGCGATGATCAAGGGCTCTACATAGTAGTCACGCACCGACAGTGATGGGCTTAATCTTGACACCGTCCTCGACAGAGGCGCCGTTGGGGTCGTCCGACTCCTTGTGGCCGAGCACGCTCTTTCCGCAGAGGGTGTTGACGAAGGTGGTTCTTCCTGTAAGGTCGAAAGTCAGTCGACGGGACTCGGTGGTGTTTGGGCGAACACGAGGTTGGCTATGTAGGGGGAAGACGTACCAGTGCCTGATGCTCCGCAGACCATCAAACAGAACTGGATTCCCTTCTTCACGTTCTTCTTTCTGCGCATCATCTTCTGTAGTGTAGAGTGTGGTCAGTAAGGTGGCATCTTGAGGGATGCAGATGCATTGGGGCCATGATGGCTTCGTGGAGTCGGGAGAGGATTGTTGAATGGGGGCCGGATTGGTGTAGTAGGGGGAGACTGAGAGAAGCGGGCAAACATACGACGGTTGTTGAAAGTAAGGCTTAGTCTAGAAGAGGGTCGGTAAGGGAGTCGTTGAGGGAATCAACGACTTGACGAGAAAAGAATGGCGACGATATCGTTTCAAGGGACAGCGAGCGTCGTGTCGTGTCGTAGATGAACGGAGCAAAAGGACTGCTGGATCCCAAATGTCGTTGTTCTGGATTGGGACTTGGGGGTCGGACGGGAGGTGCAGGTGCTAAAGGGGACGGGAGGGTCTTGACCGACGGGTGTTGGAAAATGCAATTTCACACAAAATGTTGCGGCAGGACGACCCCAAGAGGCCCCCCAGCCAATTGATTGCTTCCTCCTGCACGCCCAATTCAGGGGGGGAGCAACTCCCCGGCCCACGCTCCTTTCCGCCAAAATTAACGCTAATCCTATAGAGGAAAGGCACCAATGGCGGGGTATCCTCGGGCAATTTTGGAAGAGAGAGAGAGGAATCAGGATGACAGGTCACGAGACTGGCACATGATCAGTGCTGAAGCTTTCCCGCCTGCAGCAATTGCGGCACGCACGTTGGATGTTGGCGCGTTTGCACCGTGTGTCCAAGGGACCAAACATGTTTCGCGTTCCTGTACGGAGTACGGAGTACCTACCTGTGGTGCATTACCTAAGGCCAGGTGGCGCCCAGCTGGACAGACGTGGCAGGTGCCTCGATCACACTCCCCTTACAATCATCACTGCTATCCTAAGAACTAAGTATGTTGGTGAAATAAGGTACTTTGAGTCTTTCTTTCCCTAGAGAAAATATCCAAAGAAGGTGCTAGAAAGACTTGCAACACGAGGGATGGTGGTAGAAGAAGAAGGAGAAGAAGAAGAGGTAAACGTGAAGGTTGTGATAGTGATAGAAGCAGAGATTAACCAAGTGTTGAGCGGCAAACTATTCTGTCGCTCATTTCATCCCAAGTTCCCGTCTCTCACTGAGTTATGATGCTTACCTAATATCGCTAGAGGCACCTTGGTACCCCAATAATACCTAGGTGACTTCCCTGGGCACCTCGCCAGTGGACAGTCGGGTTGGTTGATGCGCCGCTTGAGACGGGACGATATGATACGTACCTTTTCTCAGTTCCAACGTCCCCAGGCTGACTTCACCTGGGTTACTGTCTGCTGAGACACTGTCCACGAGGTCCTCTTTATGAGCATCTTTCCTTTTGAATTCCGCGATTCGGTCGCCGTTCGCTCTGAATAATCGCTGGGGGCTGTTTGTCGACTGCATACACTTGCCAATCTCCCCTGCCAACTTACTTACCTTGCCCCAGCTTCCTGACTCGGCAATCCAGCTGACTTCGACCCGCTCAACTCACTGCCGCTGTTACTAGGCGCTTCAACCCGTTGCCGTCTGTTAACATCATCGTCAATATCGTCAGCAGAGCACCTCTCTATTCGAGAGATGCACTTGTCAAGGATGATATCGTAACGAAGAACTTCAAGAACAACAGAATATTGGCCTGGCCTGCAAGCCTTGCATCCGCAGCGCTCATCCCTTATTACCGAGCCCCTCACCGTCGTCCAGGCCAAACCGTCACATACTCGGCACTGCGACTTATAGGCACCCTCTTCCACAATGAATACTCGTCCACCTATAGAGACGGCGCCCTCGACAGTCGTGCTTTCTGTTTCCTTCAACAGTGATGCCAGCTGCTTCTCGGTTGGTCTGAACTCAGGAATATGCAGTAAGTTGTTGTGGGAGTCGAGATGTGAACACTTAAGCTATTCATGATCCCTGACATCCGGTACTTAGTCTTCCACACCAAGTCTTGCCTTCTCAAGGCATCTAGAGGTTCGCGCTTCCTCCCTTGTAACCTTACATAAAGAAAAGCGGCTAACCGCATTATAGACTTCAATGCCGGTATCGGTCTGGTCGAGATGATGGGGACCACAAATTACCTGGCGCTCGTCGGCGGCGGTAGACAACCCAAGTTCAGTAGCACCAAGGTATGTGTTGAATCATTCAGTCCTCTGTGGGATCACAAACTCATCTACCACGCAGACCATTATCTGGGACGACATGAAGGGTAGAGTCGCCATAGAGATCGCCTCTCTTACACCAGTGCGGGGCGTTCGGATTGGTCGAAACCGTATCGTCGTAGCGCTCCAGAACAGTGTACGCGTTTACTCGTTTGCGAAGCCTCCCGACCTACTGTCAGTGTACGAAACCACCAACAACCCTCTCGGACTCGTTGCCATGTCAGACAAGACTATTGCATTCCCGGGTAGAACTGTCGGGCAGATACAGCTCGTCGACATCGGGACCGGCAACGTCAGCATCATCCCCGCTCACTCATCTGCCCTCCGTGCCATTCAGGTAAGCTCAGACGGCGAGCTTCTGGCCACAGCGAGCGAGATGGGCACTCTGATCAGAGTCTTCGCCACAAGTAATTGTGCC
Source organism: Colletotrichum lupini (assembly GCF_023278565.1). NCBI lineage: Eukaryota > Fungi > Ascomycota > Sordariomycetes > Glomerellales > Glomerellaceae > Colletotrichum > Colletotrichum lupini. The sequence continues at coordinate 7,303,659 of NC_064677.1, read as the reverse complement.
CGGCTCGCCGAGTTGAGACGGGGCGTTGATCCTGCCACCATCTTCTCTCTCGGCTTCAGCCCCGAGGGTACGAAGCTAGCCTGCACATCAGATAAGTCGACACTGCACGTGTTCGACGTCCCGCACCCGAAAAAGCCCATGACAGCACCGACCAGCCCTTCAGCGTCACAGATGGCGGGATCCGGCATTCTCGCGGGTAGACCAGCCGACGACGGCAAGGGCCGCTGGGGCTTCCTAGGCAAGATCCCCTTGATGCCGCGGATGTTCTCGGACGTATACTCTTTCGCATCCGCGCCATTCGAAGCAGGCGACGATCCCCTAATCGGCGGCCTGCCCATGTCAGAACAGACGACACTAGGAACGACAAGGCCGCAGAAAGGCGTGATCGGATGGATCACCGAGGACAGTCTGGTGGTGATTGGTGCCGGACATGATGCCAGATGGGAGAAGTTTGTGATATCCAAAGGAGAGGACGGACGCCGATACGTCGTTCGAGAGGGTTGGAAGCGATACTTGGGTAGCGCTTCATGACGAGGTGTTTCTCAAGCTGGCTCGTAGGGGTCATGTTGCTATTTGGTTTATGGTACAGTGTACATTACATACGGCGTTGGCATCGGACAAACAAGGCATTCAAGGGTATCAGCGATAGCATCGCTTAGTTTGTTATTAAGTGTTTATGGCATCTTCGAGACTAAGGTGACTTGCTCCTAGTTCTACTTCGCCTTGTATGCCGCCGCTCATCATCACGGTCTCTATGTCTTTTGGGCTGGCGTTCGTCCGAGCCATCGCGGTCACGATGCCGGCGCTCTCTCCTCCTCTCGCCGTCCTCGCCTCGATCACGGTCCCGATCTCGATCACGTCTATCTCTTGACCGGTCCCTCTCTCTCCGACTCCCATCATCCCTTTTCGATCCCCTATCCCGATCTTCGCCACGATGCCCGTGGCGTCGCGAACTCCTCTCGCCATCTCTGCGGTCTCTGTCGTCTGGAGTGTCATCACGACGAGACCTCCGGCTGCGATGCCTATCCTCGTCACGATCCGCATCCCTCATCTCCTCATCGCTGTCGTGCCTGCGCGACCTGTGTGAACGATGATGATGCTTGTGCTTCCTCCTCCTCTCAGACTTGTCATCTCGCCGCCGCAGCGCTTCCTTGATCTCTTCCTTCTTCTCCTCGATCAAGAAAGCCTTCATGGGGTCGTCCTCGTCATGGTCCCGAATCAGTAGCGCAAGTTCCCTCTCCTCAGGCAACATCGGCCGTTGCTCCTCCTCTTCGTCCTCGTCTGACCCCTCGTCCGTCTTGTCGCCCCCTTCCTGCTTCACGACCGTCGCCCAGTCCACCTTGCCCTCGTCCGGGTCCTCGTCGTCGCGGAACTTGTAGCGTGCGTGGTCTACGCTGATCATGCGGCTGCCGCCAATCGTCGCGCCGCCGAGGTTATCGACCGCCAGGTCGGTACTGCGCTGGTCTTCGTACTTGAGCCAACCGAAGCCTTTCGATTTGCCCGTCTCTTTGTCGCGGGCGAGCTTGAGCCAGACGGGCTCGCCGAATTGGGAGAAAATTGTGATCACATCGCCTTCGGACATTTCGTAGGGGAGCCCGCCAAAGTAGATGTACGCCGTGTCGCGGTAGTCGACGTGCCAGGAGCCTTCGGGGGAGCTGTTGGTGTGTCAGTGCATGGTTATTGACCTGCATGCGAGATGCCTGGTATAACTTACATTCCATGTTCAATCTCCTTTTTGTTGAGCTCCTGAATGGCGCGAATTTTGTTCATGGTGGCGACGGGGAACTCAGGGTTCTCTGAAGCTTTTTGCAATCGTCAATTTCGTGGCAGACGTCTGGGAGTGTAGTAAAGCCTCGATTCTTCAAGGCTGAAAGAAGCGTCGTCCCAAGCTTTCTTAGAGCTTCTCGGCCGCAAAAGAAAAAAACACCGATGCCTAGACTTTTCTTAGGTGGTCGCATAGCACTGTCAGTGCGTCATCTCCCCCAATATGCGCTCCAGCCCCCAAGACAACCCCTAAAATGACACTTCGCTAGCTGCCCGCGTGCTGCAATGTCACTGCCTGCACTTTAGCTCCCGTCGGGAAAACAGCCGGTCCGGAGCTCAAATCCCCCGACACTTTGAGGAAGGGGCATGAGAAAGCGCTGGCGAGGTGCCAATAGAATTGTGGAAGACACGGCCGTCCGTTCAAGTTGAGAACCCCAGCTTCTGGGAATGCCATCATTGCTTCGGTCGGAGGAATCTGATTTCCTGTATATTCTAGATCCACCGTCGGTACGAACCCGTATAATTTAGCATACTGGTCGGCCTACCTACACCGCGACTCGAACGCGTCTATTTGCATACGCATAAAGCTGTCCACTGTCAACCCACCAACTCAAGTTCCTGGACCGAGACACCACGTCCACAGACCCACGATTTCCACCCAAACCCCTCTCATGCGTCCTCCTCAGCGACCAACACAATCATGACGGCAAGCGCAAATCGGGTGTCGACGTACACCTCGGCTTCCGCAGGGTCAGACGGCCGCAATGGAGAGAAGAAGGACCTCTGGAGCTCCATGCTCGACAACGTAGCCAGCAGCAAACGGCTACCGGAGAAGAACATGATCGTGCTGGGAGGCTCACCAGAGTCGCAAAAGGAATTTGTCGAGTCCCTGTCACACAGCAGCGAGAAGCGAAGTCTGGATCGCAACAGTTCAAAGACGCCTCCCATTGCAAACAGCTTCGCTCTCGGGTATACCTACTACGACGTCCTGGATGCCGACCAAGAAGGTTCGTTGTCAGCTCGACTCGGCTTCTGCTGCTGATGCTGACTCAGTCTCTAGACATACTTGCGCGGATTTCTCTCTACATGCTTTCGAACCCCTCAGAATCGTTCCCGAAACTTATTCAGCCACTCATTACACCCGAGACGATACCAAATACCCTAATGGTGGTGCTCCTTGACTGGTCTACACCACACTTGTGGATGCGCCAACTGAGAGAATGGATTTTGTTCATGCGCAGCATCCTCGAGAGCTCGAGCCACGAGTGTCAAGCGACGATGGAGGAGGTGATGGTCGCATGGCGAGATAGGGGCAGGGGAGGCGGCTCGACGAACCTTGACGGCACGGGAGCGACCACTAGCGAAGGCGATGTCGCACTGCCTCTTGGGCCTGGTGAATGGGAAGAAGGCATAGGTCTGCCGCTCTGCGTGGTCTGCCAGAACGTGAGATCAAGTGCCATGCCGAAAGGTTGACGGTATGCATGCTAACGAACTTGCAGGCGGAGAAGATGGAGGGTCTGGAGAAGACGCAAGGGTGGAAGGAGGGTGACTTCGACCAGGTTCTGCAGTATCTCAGGACAGTGCTGCTGAGGCGTGAGTTGGCGCCCTCTCCGAGGCCGAAGGCCATGCTAACAGTGTTGTCCCAGACGGCGCCTCGCTCATTTACACCACACCAAACGTCCCTTCGTCATTACCGAGTCTGGTGCACTCGAGCCTGGGCATCACCTCCTTACTAAAACGACAACCGTTGAAGCACAACACAATTGACAGAGACAAAATCCTGGTGCCGCCAAACTGGGACTCTTGGGGCAAGATCCGCGTGCTGAGGGATGGATTCGATGTTGAGGCGACCAGCCAGGGCTGGTCGCATGACCTGCAGTCCACTTTCCCTTCACCTGCGATGACGACGGACGGCCTGAGTATTTTGGCCAAGGCGAAGGCAGACGGGGACTACAATGGCGAAGTTTTGTCCTCAGCAGTGGCGCCGTTCGAAGACTGGATCCGTGATCTCAGCCAAGCCGGCAGCGCGATCTCATTCGCAGGTCGGGACGGCGACCCGTCGCAGCTGGAGATGTCATCGACCGATACGCAAGAGTTCCTCGGTTCCAGTCTACAGACTCTGGAAACGCACCGCAGCCGAAGTAACGACGACAAGAAGGCAGACGCCTCTAAGTCGAGAACAGGACAGCGGACCGATGAGTCGGATTCCAGTGCGTTGCGGCAGGGAGCCGACGACGGCAAGGTCAGCCAGCACATTGGGCCTGTGCAGTTTAACATGGGAGGCATCCAGGTGGATGCCGACGACATGGTGCAGCGGCTTAAGGTATGTCGCCAAGTCGATCTCAATAAGGGAGCGGCCTTGACTAACACGGATCGCAGGACCGTCAGGCAAACAGTGCTACACAGGATCCCACCACGCCACCGGCTGACACCGCCGAGGAGAATCCTGATGAGATGGACAACGACAAGCTCCAGGCTTTCTTCAGCGGCTTGATGAACCGTAAACAACCTGCCAATGGCAGCCCCCGTGGCGGCTCGTGAGTGTGTTGATGTTTGGGTCCCTATTTTCGTTACGGGGCCGAAGTCGAATTTAAACATGGCCAAGCGGTTGACTTATACCCAATCGGTCTTCTTTTCGGGGGACAAATGTTAAATTTGAAAGAGGGAGTTGATCTTATCTCATGGACATTGGTCACGAAAGAAAGCGACGAATGCTCCTGGCCTCAGTAGATGTATATTGTGGGGTGGGGCGAGGTTGTGCGGACAAGGCGAGACAGTGGCGGCGGTTGGGCGAGATTCAGTCAGGTCAGCAATCAGTCAGTCAGTCGCTGTAGAATAGATACCCCGATTATGACAATGCTATGCGTTTGGTGTTAGTTTTAAGGAGTACAGGTTGACGACTATTGTGGCAGCGGAGCTGATTGCTTCTAAAGTTACCCTGGTACTCAGTGGCTGGGAGTATCTAATGGATTCCATTAGCACACAAGAAACGCTCGTTTGTGTAAGTTCTTCGGGTAAGCTACCTACAGGAGTAGGGGCACTATAATCTGGCTTGTCAGGAGAAGGTTTTCAAGTCAACTTAAATATTTCCTGACCACGCTATCAAATCAGACAGGGGTTTAAGGATGTTTGGTCAAATCATGCTGAACTTGATACCAACAGACGCAAGTTGACTAAATATAATACACGTACACCTTCTAGATGTAGAACGGCATGTTTATTTGCCGATGAGCTAGCAACATCAACAAATTCCAAACCACCGCTGTCTCTCCTTTCTATCTTCTCCCACCTATTTCTCGCACCATCCGGTAGGCTGACCAAGAGCCTTGCACTTGGCAAAGAACAAGGGCTCGTTGATGTCAATCATGATCTGGCACTTGGTAGGGTACGGGCCGCCTACACGCAAACAGGCCACGATTAGTATCTTCGACTTTGATCCATGTATGATTCCCGAGCGAACTGAGAAACTGAGGGATGGTATCTTGTATGTACGTACCAACGGTGCCGTAATCGGGGCAGGCGTTCTTGGTGGAGGTCGGGTCGCTGAAGAGCGCGAAGCCGGTGTCTCTGCCGCAGTAGCAGTTCTTGATGTCGCCGAGGCGCTTGGTGACGGTGTTGTCGGTGGGTGCGCCGTTGACGATTGCGGCGAGGCCCCTATGTTAGGTCCTGTTAGTGATTTGTCTACGATGATGAGGGAAGTTTGGTGGGAGGACGAACATGAGGGCGATGATGGCGTTGAAGGAGAACATTTTGAGTAGGATGGTTTGCGTAGAGGAACTTGAGGTGTTGTTGGGGTTTCTTGTGACTGGAAGAATAGCTTTCGAAGTTTCATAGGGACTACAGATGTCTTTATACTGCAGTATTGAGGATCAAGAGGTGATCTTCCCCATCTGTTGACAGTCTACAGAACATCTTCTTCAATAACCGATATCAAACCCCATAGCAATGCCCTAGTTCCTATTCCTCATAGCCATATTGCTTCCAATCCAAACGGGCGCTCATGACGTCCATCATCGGCTTGCCCGATGCGTATATTAGAGATGCATCTCGGTTGAGAATACATGCCATCGCTGTATTGCTATGCGGTCTATGCTCACTGTCGCGAGTCACGATCACGAAAATTCCAACCAAGGGAGTTCCCGCACACCATGGCCCGGCTCCGCTTCCATTGAATCTCCTGAACTTTGATCAAATGAAAAATTGTCGATCCTATCATCCTACGGCTCGCTTTTTGACATGTCACAAGGATGATCCACAAAGTTGGGGAGCGGGAAAGAGTCATGTTAGCCAAGCCGAGTCGGCTCGATCCGATCAGGTATAGTTTGCAAGCGTAACATCATAGCAGCCTCGATGGGGGATTCACAAAAGAGAACTTCAAGCTCTATGTCGATATCTGCTTGTTCAGAGCTACTTAGAATGTTGCAGATTGGGAAGCCTATAGCTTGCATATTGTGCGATCAACATTTGCTTTTGCGGTATACCCGCTGTCTGTGTACTGGCAGAACCGAGCGTCACTTTGAGTTTAGAATATATGGCCCGTACACTCAACGTGAATCGAAGCTCAACCTGATCTTCGGTTGACATCTGACAACTTTCCGTCTTGAACGAGTAAACAACGGATGTTTGAGCGGCGAAAGGAACGACCCGAACTCTATGAACGCCGAGAAATCCAACGTCAAGGTTTCAAAATCATCGAAATATAATAGGGGCGAGGATATTCTGCCAGCAGCTCCCGCTATTCTGCCACCAAGTGTGGCTGCGGCCGCCACACGACCGCCGGTCTCGGGCATATACGTAAGCTAGGCTCTGCGTAGTCAGTATTCGAATAGATTAGACTAATCAGAGGCCGTTAATTAACTTATAGTTGATTAAATTATTTTAGTAAAAAGTACGGTAATTAACGAATTAGCCTAATTTAACGTAATTAACGAAGTAGCCTAATTAACTACTTAATTAACTACCTAATTAACTACCTAATTAACTACCTAATTAATTATTAATTACTCCGTATAGCCCATAGCCCGTAATTTAGTAACTTCCTTTACTTTAGCTTCGTACTCTACTTTAGCCTCGTACTTATTAATAAGTCTATTTATCTTACTTTTTATTATAAGATTAATATTATAAATATAATCCTCGTTAGCTAGATCTTATAATACGTCTAACTATGTAAGATTACTAATTAATTAAGATTGCGACTTTATAAGCGTTAGTAGCCGAGGAGCCCTTATAAAATTAATTATATTACTATTAACTACGTTAATTACCTCGTTAATAGTAGCCCGCTAGTACCTTTACTATATCTCTATACTAGGCTCGTACGTATTAAAATCGTATATAATTTTAAGGCCTCGTTAGGTAAAAATAGCCTTACTTAGCGCTAGAGGTACTATTAATAGTAGTAATACTAATATAGGTACTATTTTTATATGTTTAATAACTTCCTTATACTTAAATATAAAGGGCTTTCGTTTAGAAGAGGTATTTTAATTAACGGCTAGCTTTTTTAACTTACTTATTATAACTATTATAATACTTACTATAGAGCCCTATAAATAACCCTTACCTCGGATTTATAAGGGATTAAATAAGGGGATAAAAGTACTATTATTAATAATAAGCTCTAAGCGTCGCTAGAACTAATATAAATAAATCTCTTTTAATAATATTAAAATACTATCCTTAATATATTACTAAAGGACGTAGTAATAAAGTAGCCTATAAGTAATTCGAATTAAATAATATACGCACTTTTTTAATAACTTTTTTAATAAACCTAAATTTAGCTATTTACTTAGCGTACTAAGTTTTTATAAAAGTCGCTTAAGGGTATCGTAATATATATATAAACATACCTTTTTTTAAAGTAATCCCGTAGTAATACTTAATACCTTAGCCTAGCGACGGGTTTAGTAAGCGCTAATTATAGCTACTTAACTTATTTAAAAAATAACTAATTTATTAAATACGGCTTTAAGGTCGCCCGTATAGTAATAGACTCGTATTTTAATACTTATATATAAGGATTTAATAATTAATATAGTTAAATAACTAAAGTACTTAATTTAGTTAACTTAAATATATACGAGTTTTTTATATTATAGCTTAAGCTAGGTATTAATAATATAATTAACTACTACCGCAGGGTACTTAGTAATCTAAAATTCGAATAATTAGTTATAATATATAACTATTAATTAGCTATAAAAGAGATTACCCTAATCCGTAAGGAATTACTAAAAGTAAAGGTTATGTATAACTACGCTAGTCTCGTCCTTTATAGCCGGGCCGAAGTAACGCCGGGTCCGGGCTAGTACGTTAAAGTTAATATACTAATAATAAAATACGTATAGTACTACTTTAAATTAGGTATTATTATCGAGGGTATTAAGTAAAGTAATCTCGTAATCCGTATACGTAACTTATAAAAAAGAAATTTCGTAGGCCCGGAGTAATATTAATAGCTAGTTAATAACCTAACTATAATTAGCTTCCTTTTTACTAAATAAAAAGCAGCTCGCAACTTAAAAAACATAACTATTATTAATTACTCTGCAAATATTCAATAATAGTATATTAAATCGGTTAGTTTTATATATAAAATCTATTAATAAAATATCCGGATATTATTAAAATAAGGAAATCGTAATAATAAGTATAATAAATAAGCTTATAATATAGCCCGCGTTATTATATTAAAAGTAGTATTAGTACTTTATTAAATTGCATAATTAATTAAATAACTACTTAATAAAGGTCCTATTACCTAATTCGTTACGGTAGTAAGTAGCTAATATATTAAATATATTACGAGCGATGATATTATTATAATCGCTACTTTCTAACCGTAGGCTTAAAAGGATTTAAATAGGTTAAATACCCTTATTTTATTAGTTAATAATTTAATCCTTTTTACTATATAATAGCGCGTAGTAGTAACGTATAAAAGCGTTAATATTACTAAATAAGTAGTTATAGTAGTTATAAAAGTCGCTAATAATAAGATAAAAAAGCTAATTACTACTTAAAAAGCTAGTAACGATTTACTAATAATAGTTTATAAATAAGGTCGAGGATTTATAACGCTTATTTAAATAAGTTAACTTTATAAAGTATTGCCGTTTTTAATTATAACGCGGGCTATAAGTATAATAATAAGTAATAGTAATTAGTACCTTAGTAAAGGGCTTATATTAAATAATTCGGACTACAAAGCTAGCTTTATAAATAGCCTCGTTAAATACTACTTTAACCTTAAATAAACTAAAAAAGCGCTAGTTATAAAGTAATTAGTCGTACTCTACGTAACTATAATCGTTATAATTAATAATATATTAATAAATAAAAGGATTATTAACTTCGTAATTATTCTCTTCTTATAGTATATTAACGTTAAGAATAGCTTTAATTAACGGCGGTAGCGACGGTAAGGTCGACGAAGTAGTAGTTATAAGTAGGTAGGTAAGTAAGTAGGTAGGTAGGTAAGTGGGTAGGTATAGGCAGCTAGGCTCCGTGGTCGGAGGTAGGGCCTGCCGCAGCCACACTTGGTGGCAGAATAGCGGGAGCTGCTGGCAGAATATCCTCGCCCTATAATAGTCAGAGACTTTTCGCACTAGGGATGTGAAATATAAGGGTATTCTCCATGTCGTCAAGAAGGTCACAATTCGACAACAACTAATGTAAAAGGCTTCACCGAGTGCGTCCCACGGAAGAGTTGCGGCAATGTTCAAAAGCAATGGGATTTCCTGCTCAATGACTTCCTCTACAGTTAAACAGATTGATCATTGAATTAGCCCGAGGTTCTGATACTCATGTGTGGACCGAGAGCATCCGGGTCGGATTGAGTACTATTTCGCAAACACCACGCGAAAGATTGCCTTCATCCGAAACTCCTGCAGCAGAATTCCAAAATCTTGAGAGCAACCAGAACTAATTCGAAGTCGCTGTCGATAAACGATGACATAATTCGGACTTGGTAGTTTGTGGCCAAACTACGACTTAGGTTGGGCAGACTTCGAGCCAGTCAGCATGGCTCTTATGAAGTAACAAGGTTATTAATATACAACACCCAACCATATTAAGAAAACCATGATGCTTCAGGATATCATATTTGTTATTGTGAAGCCTCTCGACTATTGTGTGTAGTCGGTAAGTCACTTGAGCAAGTGTCGTTGAGATATCCCACCGGCTTGGCCCATCGTATACTCCATCTTAACGTCTCGTTATATAATCGCCGAGCTTAATTATACTGTAGACTTGCATTTCAGTCGGAGGATGTTTCACAGAGCGATAGATTATACAAGTGGTGAAGCATATTTTCGACAATTCTTTTACATCTTGAACCAGGGGAAAGCGAATCATGTGATCTCAAAAGTAAGTAAACGGAAATGGGGCTTGCACGTCAAAGCCAGTCACCGAATGCCGCTTCGCTAAGCGGGCTATCACTTAGTCTCGCCCCTCAACATGCGCTCCAGCCTCCGCAGCAGGAACATCCGGTCCAGGCCCCTGAAGATGAGTCAGGGCAGCCTCCTGTACTGCCTGCTCGCCTTCCTTGCTATCTCTATTCGCCCCGTTGGTCTCCTGTCCCCCGCAACACGGAACAATTACACTCGTCTTGTTCTTGTTGGTGGGCATATCGAGCGCCGGATTCGAGGTGAAGAAGTCTGCTGGTCGGATGGTGAGATGGTGTATCTCGACGGGCCTGTTGGTGAACGCCAGTCAGTTGATGGTCTTATATAAGACCCTGGGTAAAGAGAGTGATGAAAGTCAAACAAAAGGGAAAAGGACGGGACCAAAACAGCAAACAACTTACATCACAGGCCAATCCTCCACTCGAGGGTTGTGCGTCAACCCAAACACACTCCAGACGACAGGACTACTCTTCCTGCCCTCACCACCACCACTGCCATCCCCATTCGCCTCACGCTCGTCCTCAAACCAGTCCCCCCTCTGAACCATATCCCACACCCCACCAACCTCCTCCCGACTCTGGTTCGTATACTCCCCAGCCGCCCACAGCTCGTCATCGCGGTGTCCCGTAACCCAGACATGATGCCTCGCATACTTGGCCCGCTTCGACACCTGGCTCGTCTCGTCCGCCAGTAACAGCTGCGACGCAGACGGCGTAAGCTTGAACCCCACGTTCCTACCCGACATGGCATTCTTCTTCGTCCGGTTCTCAAATTTGATCACCCTGTTCAGTTTTGGCTCCGCATCGATCCAACTTGCCTTCTCGACAACCTGCTTCCGAATCTCGTAGTAGTTGCCATACGGGTTCGTCTCCTTATTCAAAGGCACAGGTACGCTCTCCTCCACAACGACGCGCGTATCCCCCTCGGCGTACGAGTCCACCGCAGGATCAATCCTCACAGCAAAGATGTGCTGGTGATTCTGCGCCAGCACGCCCGGCGCAACGACGGCGCCGTACGCAGACTCTTTCTTGCCCTCGTCCACCGCCACGACAGACATGATCCCCGTTGCCCGCGTCTCGAGCGTGATCCCGCCCGCCGTGTCGAGCTTGTACGCAAACACGTACTCGTAGTTGGCCAGCGTGACGACGCACTGCACAACGAGCTCCCGCAGCCTCGTGACCACGGCCCGGTTCGTGCGGAAGTTGGTGTGCTTCCACCCGATCCCGTTGTCCTGCTCGTGGAGGCAGACCACGGCCTTCGCCACCGTCGGGTTCCCCTCCGTGTCGGCCATCAGGGCGTCAAAGTAGTGGATCGCGCCGAGGCAGTCGCAGCCGAGCTCGAGGTTATTGGCCACGCGGCCGAAGCCTCCGTCGCCGAGGTCAAAGGCCTGCTTGCGCTGATAGGGCGGACAAGGGTCGCCGTAGGGCACTGTCAGCTCGCTGTAGCTTAGACGATACAACACGGGGCGGTTATCGTAGCAGAGGTCGTGTAGCACAGCGCCCTCGCGGGGGGTGAAGCCGAGGCGGAACCGCCACTTTTGCCACTCGACGAGGTTGTCCGGCTGGATGGCAAAGGAGGCGCCCTCGGGCTGGGTGATGTTGATGGGCTTTAGGTCCTCGCGCTGCGGGATCTCGAGGAGCTCTGGGACGTACTCGGAGGAAATGTTGTTGGCGAAGAGGGACTTTGGTTCCGCAGCACGCGGTTGGGGGGCGAGGCCGTCGCCTGCAGCGCCGGTGGCGAGGCGGTCGACGCGGAGGATCTTGCGGGTGGCTATATCCATGACGGGGATGATCGGGATCGGGTAGGCGTAATGGTTCGAGTCGACGTTGTTCTTGGAGGCGTCGCGCGCGAAGACGAGGCCCTGCATCAGGCGGGCAATGTCCCCTTCGTCCTCGTCCGGACCACCATAGGGCCAGGGGTCGATTGTGACGGTAAAGTTCTCCGGGAGAGAGAACTCGGCCATGGCGTCTTTGAATATTTGAGATGCCACACAGGCGTCTTGGAAGATTCCAAACTCATCGCTATGAGATGTGTTGAGCGGGTGATTCTCACTCAGACAGGCATGATAGTAGGCGTAACTTACGGGGTATAGCTGGTTTGGAAGTGCGGTGCAGCCACAGTTCTGTCTAGCTCACGGCCGGTCTTGAGGTCTACCACAGATTGGGTATATTCTGGCCTCTTGCCGCTCCTAATAACATCGTATTGAACCCTTGCTCGGCGCGGTGGGCGAGGTGTCTCATGTGTGAGCTTTCTCGCATGCTCTGCCTGAAGATACGGCACGAGCTCCTCCTTCTTTGGCTCTCAGGTAGATACATCTGAAGAAGAGCGAGACGTCTTGGTCAAAGAGCTTGGAAATGATGTCTCTTGCCGCTCTGAACTCGTCTCCAGATAACGCCGTCAAGGGGTGAGGAGCCATGGTGAGTGAGATCTAATTTGTCTACTCGAGGTATCAAGAATGACAGCTATAGTGAGATGGGAACCTTGGGAAGACTGCACTTTCTTGATATCAGTGGCTGAGGTCGGGCTTATCTAGACTTCCAACGGGCGGCTAAGACGCAGTGCGGGGATCTTGCAGTAGTCTGATGATAGGAACCATTCATCCAACAGCGCAGACAGACGATTGACTAATAGCTCGACAGATGACCATGGGCGCACAGCATGGTCGCTTGGTCACAAACTCGGGAACGAGTGCAGGTATCTCAATGACCTTCTACTTGACGTGGTCAGCCATTGATCCAGTGACAGACTCAACGTTGCGATGGCGGGGTAGAGGCCGTCTTGTTGGCCTGGCTGGGTGGTGGGATGGCGGGGTACGAAGCATCAGACTATCCAATGGACGGCTCATCACCCATTGTTTTCTCCAACGATTTGGAGATCTCGTCTTCTCTTCGGGTGGTCCAATGCCACATGCGGCAAGTCCATGCGGTGCTGACCCTCCATTGGTCGTGACCATTATCAAAGTCCTGACCTTCACCTCTGAAGCGGGAGGATGAGCTGGTTGGCTTGACAACCTGTAGGTACTTACTGGATGGAAGCTTGAACCGAACTCATTATTGCTGCGCAGCACGTTGCTTTACCAAATGATGCTTACGGATATGTCGTCCTGGGCCACGGAACCCAGGCCCGGAGGTGATAATTACTGTGCTAGGCTTACTGTGCTAGGCTGAGACACTTTGGTAAGCTGAGCCGTGCATAAAGACCTCATATAGGGTATTCCCCAGGTTTGTGTCGTGTAAGGTTGAGATTAAACTACTTCCTGCAGCGTCCGATACATCTGACCTCGGACGCTCAACAAGCAATATGATAATACACACGGACTGCCAGGAAGCTACAAAAAGCAGGCATGGCGCAGTCGGGCCTGCGGGAGGTAGTTGTTGTCGGTCTAGTATCACAGACTACTGTCTCTTTATGGAGGCTAGCACGAAGAAATACGGGTATCGGTGACTTTGCGACACCTTGAACATGGCCGTTTGATCAAGTGAGAAGACTCGTTTTAGTGCCACCGCGGTACTCGAGACCCACGAAAATCGCACAACGGCTTACGGCGATATGATGACCAGTGACAGGTCCATGGCCCTATAGAGTATAAGTAGACAAACGGAAGTCATTAGCCGAGCAAGGATGGAGGCCCGCATACTCCAGACAACCTAGAGGCTGGGTCGGCTGGGATCTCTGGAGTGACAAGGCCGGGTAGACGTGTAAAGACAATATGTATGACAATAGTTTGCCCTCTCACGAGTTTCGTCTTTAGTATATTTGTTTGAGGGGAAATATCATGTAATTCGGTGTAGCTCTGTGAATGGCTATACCGCCTCGATAGAGGCGGCCGAGGCATTGGCGGGCTGCTGACCATTGGCGAAATGATAATCAACGACGGAACCGTGCATCATCGTCCGGAGTGCGGCAAACAAACTTGGGATCGCGGCAGGTCACCATAGGCACTAGGCAGCCCCCTCCCCCCTTGGATGAGCTCTGATTCTGATCGACCGTCGTCCGCCTCGGTATGACTTGATCCACAAAGGAAACCGCACGGCCGGGAAAACTGGGGGGTTTTTGCAAATGCTGAGGTTATGAGGAGTAAGGTAGTGGGGGGTTTGAAGTCCTGGTTAGAGAATAAGGAACCAAACAGTTTGATGGCTGAGCGGGATGTGACGGTACAGCAGGTTTTGCTCGCTTGGAAAGACCCGGATTGGTGATTTGCCTGTCGTAGTGGAGAGCTCCAGAAGTTGAAGGCGACAACGGGGAAGCAGCCGAGACCAAGTCGTGCGTGTTCTGGAGAAGCCATGGAAATCGGGTCATGGCTATCCGCAGGAAGCCGAGGCCGAATGATGCACCGTCCGTTGGAATTCCGGAGACGCGCCATGAGGAGTCTTGCGTGGCCAGCATGACACCAAGCTGTCGAGACTCTTGGACGCCATGGGATTTCTTGAAGGGGCCCTGAAGGTTGTCTGGAACTCTCGACTTTGGGTCATCAGACGAGGTGCAGGGAAGCTCAGCCCCAAACGTGGACGAGCAGGGCTGATGCTGCCATAGAGGCCAGCAGTTGGCTTTTACCGGACTGCTTGACTTGCCGCTCTGCTTCTTCTTTCTGTGGGAGCATTCCTGTTCTTGTGCGGCATTCTGTAAGGGAGCGTCTCATATTTGCAGACTTGGCGAAACGGAGACGGAGGTTCGGACAGAGGTTGATGTGGACGCTTGTGCTTGTTTCCTGGTACGTTTGTGACGGGGGACGTTGGTTGCAACGTTAACGCAGTCCATGGAGTCTGATGTGATGTGGCCGCATCTTGATAGGATAGAAGACAAATTCCAGTCAATGTTTGTCGATGGAGGCCGATGGTAGCTCAGATTGGTTCACATGTGACCAAAAAAGTGTACGGATATCATTCACGCGGCTCTGTGAGATGGGCGTGGGCGGCAGTTGAGAGCAATGGCAGCAACCTGTACAGGGCCCTAGGCGAGGAAGAACCAACATCCCATGTCACTGGTTATTGGTCCCTGCTTTTGTAGGATGTTTCCAGGTACTCCGTACTTTCTCCGCCAACTTTGGTTAGAGAAGGTACGATGCGGTGACCGACAATAGCGAGACTTCCATTAATGGTTACAATCCGACAACATCCGATTATACGCCTTCCTAAGATTTTTGTCCATACTTAAGGTAAGGCAGAATGTACAAAGTCGAGGTTCCTGAGGTTCCGAGTGTTGGGTTGGGAAGGAGACGCTCCCCGGCGTTCCTGTCTTCCCGTCGTCCTATCAGAGACCGCGACTGACCTGCAGAAGTATTCCTATTTTGGGAGTGGACCCATCCAGGTTGCTCCCTTCTGAAACGCGCCAATTTATCTGATGTCGTGATGGGCCGGGGATCTCCATGATGCTCGCTCTTCCGTACCAACTTTTCTGATTTTCATCTTCTAGACCGTTGATGGACATTCTTAAAATTTCTCTCTATGATCTGTGCCCGCTTCTTCTCCATGTTGGTGGATGCTGTTAATATGGATGCGCCGATGAAGATGGACAGGAATCCACCAGGTCAATTACCAAAAGCTTGCTGCGTCCCTGGTCTTTATCTCGAAGCGAAATCGAGCTACATGCATGTCCCGGCGAGGTACGTACTTCTTGACTGACAGTACCTTGGATTGATTGAGGCGTTTTCAGCACGGCACCGTACCCGTTCTGCACAGCCTGCCGCCTTCCCGAGTCCCGTCTTATCGGACCAGGACACGCAAGTCAGCATCCCGGCGTCATCCAAGTCGTGGCCTACGGATACCGCCGCAGCCACAGCCGCATTCGCATCTTTTTTCTCCATCTCACCCGCCCTCTCACCCTCGCCCTCGCCGCCATCGCCCCCCCTAGACTCTAGATACGGACTACGGGACCACGGTACCTCTATATTGCCAGGGCCAGGGACAGAAAAAGGTGCATTCGCCCAATCGAGACCCCTGGAAAGGAGAGAGGGAAAATTCAGAACAAAAAAGGGAAAGGTCTCTTTGCTCTTCCGCACCCAATTATTTCCAATTCTTGTCCTTTCGAGTCTTGAACAGACAAGCCAACCACAACAACCAACGCCTATCTACTATTTACCTGGGATAGTAGAGCTTCAACGTTGACATATCCGTACGTTCGTTTTCGCAATTCCTTGGCACCTCTCAGATCGATCGCCGGAACTCTATCCAGCTACTCCCCGACTATCGACGGCCCCATCTTCGAGGTATGTTCCTCGTCTGCCATTACGTCCCCGGGACCCACGCCTCTCTATTCGCTACCCAGCTCATCCCTTCACCACCAAAACCTTGACAGGCTTCCTCTCCTTTTCCATCCAGCCCAGACTTTCCAGACTTCATTTACCTGCCAGCCCTACCCGCTTGCTGTCACTTATCCTCAGCATTGCGCCTCAACCTGCTGCCTCTTGCTCCATTCACCTAATCAGTCCCAAACTGACATAATCTTTCTTGGTTTCGCAGGAATCACTCCGCCATAGTCCGAACCTGAAAGCTTCCTACGACTCTCATCCTCCTTAAACCCCTAATCCGGCGCCTCCAACTTTTTCAGGAACCACGTCGCATCCGACTCTATCTACGACAGCCACTCTTTTCCAATCCTACAATCCGATTGTACGAGTCTTTGGCAAAGCGAAACTTTGCCTTCCGATGACTTCATAGTCTACCAATTGAAATCATAACAAGCCGTCACTCTTTACACATAAATCCGCAATGCTCACACCTCGAAGAGCCGTCGCGGTCGCCGCGTTCCTCTTAATCGTTTTCTACCTAATTTCCTCCTCCCACGACACAACACCTGCTGTCAAGGCACCAGTCGCTGCCTCGAACCATGATACGACCGACTCGAAAACGTCCTCATACACCCCTGCCTCCGCCGACGGCGAGATTAAGCCCTCTGCTCCCAAGGTTGCGACGCAAAAGCCCATGATGGACATGTCCAAGATGTCCTTGTACGACAAGCTGGCATACCAATACCCCTATGACCCCGAAACGCGTTTCCCGGCCTACATTTGGCAGACATGGAAGTGGACACCTGCTGAGCAACAATTCAACTTCCGCGAGCAGGAAGCCAGTTGGTCAGAACAGCACCCTGGCTTCGTGCACGAGGTCATTACCGACAAGGTCGCAGTCAACCTGCTGCGCCTCCTATACGCGTCCGTCCCCGAGGTTCTCAAGGCGTACGACGCTCTTCCTCTGCCCGTCCTGAAGGCCGACTTCTTCCGATACCTGATCCTGCTTGCGCGCGGCGGCATCTACTCCGACATTGATACCTACGCTATCAAATCTGCCCTTGAGTGGATTCCCGAACGCGTTCCCCGGGAGAGCGTCGGTCTCGTTATTGGCATTGAGGCTGATCCTGACCGCCCTGATTGGAAGGACTGGTACAGTCGTCGTATTCAGTTCTGCCAATGGACCATTCAATCCAAGCCCGGGCACCCTGTCCTGCGCGAGATTGTTGTTCGCATCACTCAGGAAGCTTTGAAGCGCAAGAAGGCAGGCGAGCTGGACAACATTGCCGACAAGAGCGTTGTCGAGTTCACTGGACCTGCGATTTGGACCGACGCCATCTTCGACTACTTCAACGACCCCCGATACTTTAACATGAAGAACTCCAAGGGAGCTATTGACTGGCAGAACTTCACGGGTATGGAGACGTCCAAGAAGGTGGGCGATGTGGTGGTTCTCCCCATCACGAGTTTCAGCCCTGGCGTGCGACAGATGGGTGCCAAGGATTACGACGATCCTATGGCCTTTGTGAAGCACGACTTTGAGGGTGAGTCAGGACACATGTTGTTTCCAAAGATGTAAAACTAATATGTGACCGCAGGTACTTGGAAGCCCGAAGAGCTTCGCCACATTGGCGAGCAAAACGAGGATGGTTCGTCGAAATCGAAATAAGACAACCATCGAGCCGTACGAATGTGACGACACACCTTTTCTTCTGGTACATGTCTCTTGTAATATTTGCATCTCCAGCGGCGTCCTCACCCTCGGTCACGGGTTGGGCATGTTTCAGAAGTCGCGTTTCGTTTTTTTATTGACTTTTTTCTTTCTTTCTTTTTTTTCGTGGCATCGGCAAGAGGAACTACAAACGAACTGCATACCCCAGGGAAAAGGGGGAAAGCGTAGAGCTTTGTTTTTGGCATAGAGTCTAGTTACATCATACCTCGATCTGGCATACCGGTGGAGGAGAAGCAGAGAAGGGACCTCACGGGGTGAATTGGGAGATGGGCAGAAAATGGCCTCCAGAGGCGAACGTCCGGCGAGGCGAAAGGCCGCAAAAGGTTTGGGAACAGCTGTAATCCTCGTTAGCATCGTGGTACATATACCCTAAGCAGTCTGCGAGCAATTGGAACAAATTTGAAATGTCAAACTCGCGATGAGGATGAAGTGCTACACCAATTGCATCGGGGTACCCTCTTTCTCCACTGGTGAACAAACAATGGATTCACAACCATCTAGGTATCAACCTGCCGACAGTCCCGATTCTTGAATTAGAGTTCTAAAAAACTGCGTAGGCGTGGCCTCGAAACCCGTCGAGGCTGTCACGGCGCGTCATTCTGCGCCTGACACCCGGCCAATCCCACATCGCGTGCACCCGCGGCTCCTTTTCTGCTCTTTTTTAAGGAGGTGTTCCCTGTTCGCAGCGGGTACAACCCCGCACGGGTTCTCCGCATTAGCTGTGAGGTAAGGGCGGGGGAGCTTCCTCTGCCAAGGCGTATACCCCCAACTTTCGGCTCGGTGTGACGGAGGGGGGGGGGGGGGGGGGGACAGCGGCCAGACGCGGGAGAGGAGGAGTGGAAGAGAGACTGGACGGACCGGACGAAGAAGAGGGCCGAGAGTTCCAACCTCTTCTCCCCGCCTTGCTTTGAAGGATACATTGTACTTTACCCAGACGCACTCGAATATCTCGACGAATTGTTGGAGAGAAGAAGAGCCATGATAACGTCACAACGAGACATCTTTTGAGAAATACCTTTTTTGGATTTTTGGATTTAGTCAAGCACCTTTTTGGTTTAAACCTTTGGGTTACAGAGCCGAGGTTGAGCGCGGGTAAGCTTCAACAACGACAACGACGACATCTACGGAAGATGATGCTCTCGACGGCTGGATACGTTCGTCTGGCGACGGGTCCCGTGGCGCGGACTACGGCGCGGCGAAGGTGTGCCGGTTTGAGGCCCGGTGCCGTCGTTGCCGAAGTTGGGCAGCGGAGGAGGCTGTCTTCGGGGTATGAAGGGTTGAGTTTCAGTCTGGGTCCTGAGGATGTGAGTTGCTTTTCTCTTTGCTGTTAGGCAACTGTTGAGGGTGGAGTTCTGCTCGCTCTAGCTCATCTCATCTCAGCTCGAGTGAGTGAGTGTGTGACCAGGTATAGAGGGAGGCCAATCGTTGATGTGAAGCACCAAAACTCATCACGAGAGATGATAATTTCCTGGAATTCACAAACTCGCGACCTCACTCGCTCACCTGCAAGACGACAGTGAAGAGAATGTACGGCTAACACAACCGGCAGCCCCCCCTCCTAACCCAAACAATCCCCCAGCACTTTTCCCAAATCGTCTCTCAACACGGCGACCTCCCCGCCGTCACAGCCCGCAGCCCAACCCCAAACTCATCATCCGCCTCCCCGGCGGCAACGACAACAACCCTAACCTACGCCGCCCTCGACACCCTCTCAAACACCCTAGCCCACGGCCTCCGCTCCCTCGGCGTCCGCAAAGGCGACCGCCTCGCCGTCTCCCTCGGCAACGGCGCCGAGTTCGCCGCGCTCACCTACGCGGCCTTCAAGCTCGGCGCCGTGCTCGTGCCATTGAACCCGGGTTTCAATGCGAAGCAGGTTGGCGCCGCGCTGCGACATCTGGGCGTCGAAGTGCTCGTCATTGGCAAGGTTACGGATCTGCCGTATAAGCCGTGTCGGGGACGGAGCAACCTCGAGCTACTGAGGACGCTGGTGCCGGATTTGGATAAGGGCGGGGGAGTGGTGGAGAGCGAGGTTGTCCCGAGTTTGCGAAGGGTCGTGGTGTTGGATAATGCTGGGTTTCATCCCGAGGTGGAATTTGCTGGTGGTTTCAAGGCGCTGACGCCGTATGAGGTTCTACTCGAGTCTGGGGGTGCGACGAGGGCGGTTGTGCCCGATGCGCCGCTGAAGCCGGACGACACGATCAATATCCAGTTCACGTCGGGGACGACATCTCAACCGAAAGCGGCGATGCTGACGCACACTTCGATCCTTAATAACGGACACCTCATCGCGCAGAGGATGGGTCTGGTGCCAGGTGACAGGATCGTCGTGCCGCCGCCGTTGTTCCACTGTTTCGGGTGCGTGTTGGGATACATGGCGACCGCGACGACGGGGCCGGGGATCCTGTTCCCCAGTCCGGCCTTTGACCCGTCTGCCACGCTGAGGATGGTGGCTGACTACGACGCGACGGGACTATACGGTGTCTCGACCATGTTTGTCGCCGTGCTGGAGGCGTTGGCGGGCGGCGGGGTGGTGAAGAAGGAGGATATGCCAAGGGGTCTGAGAAAGGGCATCGCGGCGGGGAGTTCGGTGCCGGAGAGTTTGATGAGAAGATTGTACGAGGTTCTCGGGCTACGGGACCTGGTGATTTGCTACGGGATGACGGAGACGAGTCCCGTGAGCTGTATGACGGCCCCCGACGACGGGTTCGATAAGAGGACGGGGAGCGTGGGGAGGGCGATGCCGCATACGGCGGTGAAGATTGTTGATCCTGCGGACCGGGGACGGGTTGTGAAGCGCGGGGAGAGGGGGGAGCTCGCGGCGGCGGGGTACCTTGTTATGAAGGGGTACTGGGGGGACGAGGAGCGGACGGCGGAGGTGAGGAGGGAGGAAGAGGATGGGCGGGTGTGGATGTACAGCGGGGACGAGGCGCGGATGGACGAGGATGGGTATGTCGAGATTACGGGGCGGATCAAGGATTTGATTATTAGGGGCGGGGAGAATATTCACCCCCTCGAGGTTGAGAATTGTTTGTTCCAGATGGAAGGGGTTAAGGAGGTTTCTGTGGTGGGCGTGCCGGATGAGAAGTTGGGGGAAAGCGTTGCTGCGTTTGTAGTTTTGAAGAAGGGCTGGAAAGGGGAGGGTGGTGATGGTGCTGCGGAAGGGGTGAATTTGATTACGAGGGACGAGGCGAGGGCTTGGGTTAGGGAGCACCTGTCGAGTCATCTTGTGCCCAAGCATGTCTTCTGGGTGGATGATTATCCCAAGACGCCGAGTGGAAAGATTCAAAAGTTCAAGCTGCGGGATATGGCAAAGGATCTGCTCGAAGGGA
Organism: Colletotrichum lupini; assembly: GCF_023278565.1. NCBI lineage: Eukaryota > Fungi > Ascomycota > Sordariomycetes > Glomerellales > Glomerellaceae > Colletotrichum > Colletotrichum lupini. The sequence goes on along the minus strand of NC_064677.1, from coordinate 7,282,197 downwards.
AGAAGTAGGAGATTCTGAACGGATCACAAGGTTTGGATCTACAGTAGATACGGCATCACATAGTTGAGGTATCACGGTGTTTTTGATTTAAAGGACCAACAAACTGATCAAAGCTAGTGCTCAACCTTGAGTGAGAAATCCACGTGTGGTACGCCCTGGTGAATGGCACTCGTCGAAACAATATCAACGTCTGTGAATAAGTCAGTATATCGCCAAATGAAGAACAACAAGTCACCCGGCATAACTCACCATTACACACATAGTTCTCAACGTTTTCCAACGTCAACCCACCAGAGACCTCGACCAAGAAGTACTTCTTCCCCGCCCACTTCTCCTTCAAGCTCTTGGCCGCAATCTTAACCCCCTCGCCCGTAAAGTTATCCAGCATGACAACATCCGCCCCGGCCGCAATCGCCTCGTCCGCCTCCTCCTCGCTCTGCACCTCAACCTCGACCTTCAAACTGAAGCCGCCCACGCTCTTGGCCGCCTTGACCGCATTCGTGATGCTCCCCTTGCTCCAGACGTGATTATCCTTCAACATAATCATCGAACTCAAATCATGCCTATGCGCGTCCGCACCGCCCACAAGCATACCGTACTTCTCCACCAACCGGAACCCAGGCGTCGTCTTGCGCGTACCCGCCAGCACACCAGCATACCCGGCCGCCCTCAAATTCACCAGCATACCCCTCGTCATGCTCGCCACGCCAGAGCACCGCGCAAGCGTGTTCAGCGCCACCCGCTCCCCCAACAGGATCCCGCGCGTGGGGCCCGAGACGGTCGCGACGCGCATCTTGCCCTTTGTGTTATGGTCTCCGTGGCCGCGGAGCTCGACGTGGGAGCCCTCCTTGACGTGCCACTCGACGGTGCAGCCGCACTGCGCAAAGACCTCGTCGACAAAGGGCCGGCCGGCGACGATGCCGCCTGATTTGCCCCAGAGGGTTGCGGTGCGCGGGGCGGCGCCGACGACGAAGCCGCCGTAGTCGAAGGAGGGGGTGTCTTCGGCGAGCCAGGCTGTTACCATTGTCTTCCAGCTGGGCGGGAGGAGGTGCTCCGGGGAGCCGTGCTCGAGGGGGACGTCTTCCATTGTGAGGTGCGGAGGTGTGGAGGGGTTCGTTCGGCTCGATCGCTTAGACGGTGATGTCGTGTAGTAGGCGGCAAGGCGAAGATATGGAGTCGGTTTGGGGTCCGGGAGGAAGACGGTTCGGCGATTGAGAGAAAGGAGAGAATTTGTAAGACTAGCAGACTCAAAGGTTAATCGCCACGGTTCGGATTCGTTGACGTTGTTGCCGTTGCCGGCTTCTGTCGGTGCCGTCTTCTGCCGATGGTGGGGTTAGCGTCGGCAGCTGGGCGGGGTAGTGATACAGCTGGCGGCGACTGGCGTTCTCAGGTCTCCCCTTCGACTTACACGAAGTTCCGAAGCAGTGAACTCAAGATAAATGGTAAATAGGAGTTTCATTATTTCTAATTAATTGAGTACAAATTGATATTCCCGGTACGAGTTTCTCAAAATCCATTAAAATCAACAACGGTCCGCCCCGGATCTCTGAAAAAACGTCCCCCTATCCTCTGCCTCACTGACAGAAAACTCGTCAGACGCGTACACAAACCCGCTTGACTGAATAGACCCAGACCTAGAAGACTCGGTCAGCACCCCAAAGTCAGAACTATCATGCGAATGATGCCGCTCTCTCGACTCGTCTGGCTGGGCCGGGTTTGCAGTCTCGTCGGCCGGGGCACCAGGTGACAGCGGCGCAGAGTCGTAGAAGTCCTCAATGGTTAGTTGTCGGATGGGACGGAAGTTCCGGTACAGTTCCTTCTGGGCGCCCCGTACCACGTCGACGGTGGCCCCGTCCCCGTTCTCCCCGCGTCGGTTCCGTGTCGTCGAATCCGCTGTCGGAGTTTCCGATTCCGAATTGGTTGGGTTCTCGACCAAGCGTCGGTCCAGGACGTGTGGAAGCTGGAGGCGGAAGTGCTGCTGTTGCTGCGCATTGTTGACACTCTCTTCTTTCTTGTCACTGATATCGGTGTTCAATGGGGCGTCTTCAAAGTCTTAAAAAGTGATGAGTCTTTGACATGGTCAGGTAAGGTGTTCAGTATAGAGGAGCACTTACACGGAGACGGCATGTCTTCGCTCGGCTCAACAGGGAATAGGATACCGTAGATGGCACGCCACTGCTGTTCTTGGGTTCCATGGATTCGTCTTCGCAGAAACTTTCTCTGCTGTCTGGTGCATCCCAGAGGCAACACGGTTGAGACCAGCTCACATTTTATCGGTTCCAGCAAGTGATTATGAAGGCTGTTCTCGGAAAAGAATACTGCGGCGCATCGGGGGCAGTAGAAGGGTATTATGTGGTGGTCGTAAATGTGTTGTCTATTGCCTATAACATAAGCCTGTGTATCGCCTGGGAAAGGACCATACTGACCTGACTTCATCCACGCTGGAAAATCCAGGCCCTGTACAGTAGGTCTTTCGGAATTGTCCGTCGGGATCGTGTTGATAGAACGGGCAAGCAAGCTTCTTGGCCAGCACATTTGAGAGACCGCCATCAGAGTCTGGCTTCCGAGACGGCTCATCTACGTCTTGACCAACCTTGGAGGGTTCGGATGCCGATTCCTCACCCTTGGGGGATCTCGAAGAGCTGCACACACAAGGTGGTGAGAGAGGCGTCGAACGTCCCTGCTCCCGCGGCATAGATGGACAGGAAGTCGTAGGTGGAGACGGGTCGTCCATTCCAGGTGTACCAGATTTGAGACTCTGGTTCAGCAAGGTGGCGAGCCCGTTGATTAGGGTTTCGGCTGCCTTCAATTCTGATTTGGTGCTTGGGTAACCTTGAGAGTGGGTGATTCTCGTGGCACCAATTGTGATGTCAAAGGACATGGCATCTGAAGAGCAATAGGCTCCATATCCACCTGGTTCTTCCAGATGAAGAGAGCGTTCGGTGCCTTGTAGTCCAGGATAATTTCTCGGTAGGTTGCATCCACTCCGTATTTCTTGCCCACCTCGGCAGAAATTCATTGGCTGTGTTTGGCATGGTCGAGGTGATTCTGCTAAGTACGCATGATCGATCACTCCATGGGGTTCCGAGCAACATTGGCATATCTCTTTGAAGTCACGAGGTTAGTAAGTACGCTGTATCTCAAGTGTTGCCCGTACCTCCGTAACTGCCATTTCCTTTAGAACGCAGCAGTGTCCTTTGGCTCTTTTTCTTATCGCCGCGCTGCTCGTGCCTCTCCATGTAGTACATTGGAAAAAGGAACATAGCTGCTAGGAGTAACGCAACAGATATCCCAGCCACGAGGCCAAAGATGTCGGGGGACATGCCGAGATACTCATCTTTGCGCTGCTGTTGGCAAGGAGGGGTATGGCGGTACTGAGGTTTCCAAGACGTGGACATATTATCATCGGTGGCTCAAGGTAGAGCGGATTCAGGGATGAGAGAAACTGTACACCTGGAGTATCATGTGGAGTGGGCATGTAAAGCTCAAGTATGAAATAAGCGTCTTCCAACGCTTTGTGCGGAGAAGTAAAGGTCTCAGATCTCGACACCGTTTGCAGGTGTCTTGAACGTTGAGCCCCGATGATGCGGATTGGGTTAGGCCGGCGATCATCCGTACGACTAAACGCCAAGCCACTCATCTCGAAGGTTGCGCTCGGCAAGATTGGAGATCAAATGGCTACCTCTAGATTGACAGAAAAGGGTAAACAGATGGTTGAAGACAAAGGTAAGTGAGTGTGATGTCGTCATTTAGTGTCTTGTTCAATCTCTGCCTCAAACAGTTCAATGCAGATTCAATATAGGTGTACGATAAAGACTAGTTGATTATCGTTGACTGACTGATAGAATGTAGGCAGTCGACTATACATTTTATGGGACACTGCATTCCCCAGATAATTAGACTGATTGCTGGCATTATTGAATTCCAGTCCACAGACCACGGCAGTCTCAAGGTTGATTGACTTAAGTACCCTCCATAGGCCTTTCAACCTCGTTGCATCGACGAATGTAGGCTCGATTATCCATAATCCACTCCCTCTCCCTCCCAAAGAAGTAATAACGCGTGAATTCGTGCGCCCTCGGGTACCACTTGCACTCACTCGCCGTACCAGGGTCTTCGAGAGCTACTATGTCGCGATCGTTGGCCGCCTCGAACCAGCCCATCTTGTCGTCATTGACGATGCCGAAAATGAGGCCGTAGCAGATGACGGCATAGGACGACTGTTGCTGAATACGGAGGCGTGGTCGGCCCCAGGCCTCGTTGAAGAAGGCGTGGGCTTCTCTGATGCCTTTGGTGCCGTTTCCGCCGGTGGCGGCGATGCAGTTTGTCCAGTTGCGGGCTGGGTACCATTGGGCGTTGACGCTGGTGGCAGCGAAGCCGACGACGGCTACGATGATAGTTGATAGTTTCTAGAAGTGGGTAGTAGATTAGTATCATAACTCATAGACTGATATTCGAAAAGACGAAAGATTTGTAACATGCCATTGTGCTTGAGTGTCTTGATCTCTTGGAAAAGTGTGGTGCGGTTGGTAAAGGGGGAAGATTCTCATTTGATAGAAATCTATTCGTAAAATAGGCAGGGTAAGAAGAACTGCCTCGGGAGAACCTTGGTAGGCTCGGCGAAATTTTAGATTCAGAGGCTCTTCGGCTGTCCAGAACGACGTTGAACTTTGGGACTGCCATGTGCGACTCTTATGGGGCCACGATGCTTAGTCTACTTTCTGAATAATCTCGGTACGTCTGATCCTCTGGCGAAACTTAATTTATGGCCCAGAAACGTTGTTTTCCTACATACAGGAGCTTGATAGAAGAACCAACTTCTGTCGTCTTCTACCTAATCGACAATGTCGGCTCCCTTTTCCCATGCAGTATCAAAGTACTGGCTGTACCATGCCTCAATGTTCTTCGTATCGTCAATCCAGACACCATGCTGCTCATTATACTCTGGATAAATATTGTCGCTTCCCACATACAGAAGCTGCCTATCAACACACACGATCTTACTGTGTTGGCCATACCGATTATCGTTCTGCATTATTCTCTTGCAATGGAGCCGGTCTTGGATAATCTCCGCAGCAGTGGTACCTGACGGCAGTTCTTGTGCGCCGAGAAGGCCAGTCAGGATTTCCCGGAAGGTTTCCCACGAGTACGGATCTCCATAGCCTCCTCCGGCATCTTTCGTGGTGAGCAAGATGTACATCCCGAAGCTCTTATCCTGAGGATGAGTCTTGACAATATTAAGCAGACCCTTGCACATGGCCTGCATAACGTCGTACGGGACCACGTACTCATCCCAGTCGAGACCAAGTTTGGTGTTGAGCCACCCCTTGATGGCATTGGCGCCTGGATTGCCTCGCAAGAATGGTTCTACAAAGATCTCCTGAGCGAGTGTAATGTTGCTCGTCGCATTCTCGATAGCGTGGAATCGCGCGGCTTTGCTTGCCCATACGGCGGGGCTGAGGCCAAACCGCTGCATGGCGGGGAGGATGGATTGATCGCTCAGCACATCGATGACGGTGTTCATGACCTTCAAGTCAGGGGTTGCGCCACTCGAGGGGTTGATGCCTTTCGTGGTCTGCATGTACACCAATTGCATCAAAATGTCTCTGCACAATGGTTCTAGTCAGCGCTGATCTATTTGTTTTTTTGAATTAGATGAAAGAGTACTTACTTCACGACATTCAAGACCAGGATAGGGTACCGGTGTTTACCAGATCCGGGAAGACGATCGCCCACGTTACTGGTTGTCAAAACTGCTTGCGACCCAGAGTTCTTCACAGACTGCTTGGTGTCACTAAAAAGTGGAACTGTGTCTGTCTGAAAGCTGTCTGCCCCTGTTGGGGTCGGCCCTGAGAGCTTGATGGAATGTCGGAATGAAGCATTGTCGTCGGAAGGAATATCGTTGAGGTAGCTACTCTCATGTTAGTATTCGCTCATCGTGTCTAGCTTAGATCCGACTTGCCTCCACAAAGCATCAGCATATTTGTGGGCTTCAATAGCTGCATCGCCTCTGATCTTGACCATAGAGTCGAAGGTTCCAACCTGGGTATCGCCATAGCTGTCCCACAGGTTCGCACCTCCCGTAGTCATCGTGGTACCATTGACCGCCGTGACCTTTGCGTGGTTCCAGCTGAGAGCTGGAAGCCCTTTACTCTCGGCGACTTTGGCGAGAGGTAAGAGGCCATCGCTGACGAGAATGGTGGCCAGATCGATTACCCAGGGATGGCCGGACAAAGCTGAGTTGTTCAAGTAGTTCTTGAGCTCGGCTTGAAGCTTCTTCACCCACGCCTCACTACCTCCGGGCTGAAACTTGAAGTCGGGGTTGTAGAAGCCAATGTAAAGCTCTGCCTTGGGGTGCGTGATGGATGGCTGATTGTTAGACCAGAAAATCTGCTTGTAGTCGTTCCACCCGGATCCGTTACTAGCGTCCTTGAACTGAGCTGCGGTGATGCCGTTGTCGCCGCATAGTAGACGGATAACTGGCGTGAAATCACTTGGAAGACCATTGACGAGCTTGTTCAGAGTTGGACTGATGCCCTTGGTGAAGAAAGTGGAGTTGAATGGTGCGAGGGTGAGTAAGTCGATGAACATGTACTTGGATCCATTTTGACCGATCGATATGTTCTTTGAGGCCATGCCATTCACCAAAGCCTCGGACACAGCAGCGGCAACGACGTTGGGAATTGGAGGTGATGTATCAGACCACTTGCCAAATGGAGTGGCGACGAAGAAGTCAAATGGGTCGCCAGGTTTGAAGCCGAGTTCGTTGGCTGTGTCATAGTGGAATGAAACTCCTTCTAATAAGTTCTTCGGGTCCAGGCTCGACAGATAGTGTCGGAGCTGTTCTAGTTTAGAAGAAGATGCCATTTTATCGGAAATCAGTCGTATGATCAATGTTAAACTCAGTTAGAACCTATCTCGAGAGAAGAATGGCTCCTAAAATAGTGACAATTACGCCGAGAGAGAGGTAAGATTGGCCACTTTATAGATACACTCTCAACCACAATTCTACTAGCTTACCTTCAGGGGGAAATCAAGGGAGGTAACCCAATGGCAGAAGATCACCGCAGAGTTTTCGACTATTAGCACATATCCTTGAGCATCATGGTCTTCCATCTTGGAGAAAGTCCGCCTTGGCAAGGCAAGATGCGCATCCTTCTCAAACAATACGATCCTTCGAGTTCAGCTTAGCATACCAGTCTGACCTGTGAATCATTCAAAGTGTAAAAGCTGAGTGGCACTAGCATACGATTAGTTGAGCTCGCAAGACCATTGACAAATGTAATATTCAAAGCGGCCACCTCGCACACTGGAAGAGGTTGCTAACGTGAAACCAGCTAGCCACAATCACAGTCATTCTTAGCCTCATTGGGTGCGGCTGAGTCCAGCTGCAGAAGCCTCAAGATATGTCTCGGAGGCAGCTTTACGACAGATAAGATCTGATTGGCCTCTATGAGTAGAGAAACGCCATTGTGCGTCAGTATAGACCCTGTCGTGTGTGTGTTCAGAGGATTCCATGAATCACGATGCCAAGTGACATTGAGGCTAGAACTGCAAGTAAGATGCATGAGACGTAGCCAACAGACATACGAGTATAAGCGAAGTAAAGAATTATTGAGTCAACAAAGCACTCTCTGCTTTAGAAACAACTGCCTGTGACTTATCCAATCTTGTATTTGATTAAATCTAGCTATGCTCCTCCGTGTCCAGTAGGCCCCGAATTCATCTCGACTGGGAAGAAGTTAAACAGATCTGTCGTGAGCACATCAAAGTTCAAGTCAGGGAATGGGTTCCCCACCGAGCCTGACATCGGCATGCTGTACTCTGTGATGGGTTCAGGTTGTGGCCGGTAAGCTCTGTTGCTGAAGAAGATCAAATCATCCGACGTTGTAGCCCTATTCTCCTCTAAGGATGGAAACTGTATGTTGGTCGGTAGGCGATCATCGGTCCATGAGGGTGACGAGTCGGCAGAAGCGACGTCCAAGAACGCGCCTGTGGACTTGGCCGCGTTGATGGATTGTTCCACAGCCCACACGATGCGCTTGATGGAATGTATGGCGTTCGTCACTGGATCGTCTCCCACTAATGAGCGCAAACAAGATATTGCCATCTGAATGAACTCCAAGTTGTGAGGGTGCTTTGCCGGATGGCGTAAGCTGTCGTATAACAGAACAGCGCAGGAGGACTCGATGAAGAATGCATGATATCGCCGTGTCTGAGAAGGGACAGGTTAGCTCGGTTTCCGGCGGCAATTACCCGTCGGCGACTTACGTTGCATTCCTCGGGGCCCCGAAGCATGTTCCAGGTGAAAGCGAGTGCATCCTGTGCAGCATCTGTGGCGTGTCGGCAAGCTTGCCGAAGCCAGATATCGCCTATCCCGCCGGAACCTTCTCCAGATTGCAGGGCAGCTTCGGCAATAAGAAAAGGGCGGAAGATGAGAAGAACAACATGGAAGTACACTAAGTCACAAGAAGTTAGCAAGCGAATTGGACAAGACTTTGGGCCAAAGGTTATTCGCACCGTTGTGAAGAAGAAGACTAGTTTCAGGATTCCATGCGTCTACCCGTTGTACGGAAGCTGCTGTACCCAAACCCCACTTCTCACCGTATTGCCTGACGTGACCATACAGCTTCTCGGCTTTTCCGTACAATTGACGCAGGGAGTCGGTGCGTTTGTTGTATATCGACTCAATCGCTTCTTCAAGAATGTTGGCGAATTGGCAGAGTGCCATCAACGTTGGTTGTCCGTCCGGATAGGGGCAAGATTCGAAGTCGGACTTCTGCATCGAACTGCGCCGTCCGACCACCAAGCTGAGCCAACTGTAGGTAACGATATCAGAATGATGTGCATCAAGAAGTCGGTCTACAGCCAATCAGGAAACTACTCACATTTCCAAGAAGTAAAGAGACCATAGCGTCACCAGTCTCCCCTGAACTTCTTCCTTTCTCGAAATTGCACTTGTGGTCCCTGCGTGCAGACCCATGGACAGGGCTTTTCGCGTTGCGATGCCGCTATGTAAGTAAGCGGAATTGGGACGACCCATGTTCAGCTGATAATGAGCCATAAGAATAGAAAACTGTATCATTGGTAATGTGACAGAGTCCTCGTAAATCGCTGCTTCCTTTTTGGCGTGGATAAACAATGATTCTGCAGCGTCGGTCTGTGAAGTGCCCAATGCCCCTAACGCCAGAGCTGCAAGAAACACCGTCTTTCTTTGTGGCTGAAAAGTTGTTTCTGGGGTATAGTTGAATAAAGTCGGAACCATATCGTCAAGCTCGGACGGGGTGAAGAAAGGTAAAGATGACAAGTGAGTTGTCTTGAAGTGCAAAACGAACTCTTCTGCCTGTAACAGGGACACCGGGCAGCTCGCAGGTTGAGCAGGCTCGACGTTGATCTTCAGTGGCATGCCAAAGAAGATGTTTCTCTGCATGAACATGTCCAGCCCCGGTCCTCCCTCTTGGACATCTCTGGCATGGCTCTGGCCATACTGACCAGAAAGCAGACCTCGATGAATCTGTTGCAGGAAAGCAGAATTCGAAGAAGGTCCGTAGAAGAGTTGTGAACTGTCGGTAGACTTTGGTGCATGGTGAGCTGCGGCAACGCTGTGATAGACTTCAGTTTGTGCTACATGTTGCTGGAGTTCTTCTGCTGAACGTTGAGAAGCAGCTTCGTCCCGGCGAACCCGATCAGAGCCCGGGGTGGATACGCCGTGGCCAGTCTCGGCATTCGCTACCGTCACCGCGGCCCGCTTCGATGACAATCTCACGCGCGGTTTGAGACGATACACGCAATCGGATGGCTTGTTCTCACATTGCCGACAGGGTTTGTGACCGGAACACTTGATCTTGCGCCTGCGGCATGGTTCGCACGCCTTGGGAATCTTCCCTCCGAATTTGCTGTTAGACTGCATCCCGCTAACTCCGAGATACGCGACCCTTGGCCTCCCAATCGGAATAACAAGCTCAATGAAACAAAAAGATATGAAGAGTCAGACACGGAAGTGGTCTTAATTCCTCAAGTCCGAAAAGCCTCGAATAATGATCTATGTTGCCGTTTAGCGGAAGTTGAATGGGTCAGAGAGGATGAGTTTGGTAAAAGCGGATGAGATGATGTCCTGACGTAATTCCGTAAATCCGAAACACCGTAAACCCGCCACCGACAACGCTAAAAAGGGGTCCACTGATCTTGACAGAGTGAGATTCAGTGACTACAACATCCGGAACCAATATACTGATGTTTCCTAAGTAAGTGTGGAGGCTGATTAGGAATTGATATTCAAACTGGAAGATTTAAAAAATCAGATTAGACTATAATTCAATTCGAGATGTGGTTTGCAACCTTGTTCAGCCGTTTGACTGTTTGGTTCGTATTGCGATTCGAGTTACAACCCGAAATTTGTTCTACCAGCGATGACTTCAACAACAATCTACGACAGTGATCGGACTGTCCAGGCCGACGACAGTCTTCAAGACTTTGATCGGCCTCAGAAAGCGTTGACTGTCACTTTCAAGGATTTGAGCGTCGAGGTCCATGGACTTGGAGAAGACTATGGTTCAACGTGTTTGTCCGTTCTGGCCGACTTATTTCCATTCGCCAAAAGTCAAACATCTCGAAGGGTAAGAGAGCTCAGCTGTTGACCTCCGTTGGGGATTTTATGCTAACATACGCAGCATATACTTCACAATGTGATGGGTCAGGTACAGCCGGGGGAACTGGTAAGTAAACGAGTGCAACTGCAATGCTGCTTTCCTCTAACACCTCACTCAGCTATTAGTTCTCGGGCGACCGGGATCAGGCTGCACTTCTCTACTCAAAGTAATATCTAATCAACGAAACGAGTTCCATCATGTCAGCGGTGACATAAGATACGGCAATCTCGGCCATAGGGGAGCACAGCAGTTTCGCAACCATGTGGTAATGAATACCGAAGGTATGGAAATTGTATCCGCGGGCTGAGTTGTCAAAATCTAACTTGGAAATCCGCCAGATGACTTACACTTCCCGACCTTGGAGGTGAAAAAGACCATCGACTTTGCGACGTCAAACAAGATACCTGGCTCATTGCCAGAGTCATCCACTAGTTCCAAGGATTATCTGTCACAGAAGACCGACGCCATTCTGGAATCCTTGTCAATCAGTCATACGAAGAGCACAATGGTCGGGGATGAAGTCATTCGTGGGGTGTCCGGCGGAGAAAGAAAGCGAGTGTCAATCGCTGAGGTCATGGCTACTCAGGTATGAACGTATGAACATGGGTATCCCCGATGTACGCTCGTTGACCCCATACACAGGCTCCTGTTCAATGCTGGGACAACTCAACTCGAGGCCTAGACGCCAGCAATGCGTTGGACTTTGCACGTGTCTTACGCACGATGGCCGACGAAGAGCACAAATCCATTGTTGCAACTCTCTATCAAGCTGGAAACGGCATCTACGATCTCTTCGACAAAGTAATTGTGCTTGCTGAAGGAAGAGAGATCTACTACGGCCCCACAACCGAGGCTAAGCAATACTTCGAGGACATGGGCTTTGAGTGCACGCAGGGAGCAAATATCTCTGATTTCCTCACGTCAGTTTCGGTTCCTACGGAGCGACAAATACGCCCTGGATACGAAGATAAGATCCCGACAAGTCCGGCAGATTTTGAAGATGCGTATAAGACGAGCCCTCTTTTCGACAGGATGGTACAGCAGATGAACGTGGCGTCAGAAAAGTCTCTGTCGGATGAAGTGGAGAGTATCCTGAGACTTCGAGATGCAGAAAAGAACCGCTCATTGCCGTCTCTATCTCGTCAAGGTAGCCCCTATCAGGTGTCATTCGCGAGCCAGATTGCAAACTGCATTAGAAGGTATCGTCAGTCTCTCTCCACACTTCGATCGCAAGGTCTAACTGAAATTGAAGACAGTTTCAAATCATCTGGGGAGACCGTTGGTCGAACGCATTGCAGATTGCTTCTGCCCTCATCATGGCGCTGGTCACAGGGAGTCTTTTTTACAACCTCCCATCTGACAGCACCTCCATCTTCACCCGACCAGGCGCTCTGTTCTTCCCAATTCAACTCTTCGCCATGAACAAGATGTCCGAGACCACGGCCTCCTTCATGGGACGTCGAATCATCTCGAGGCATAAGCGACTTGCTTTCCATCGGCCCGCGGCGTACGCCCTAGCTAATGCGGCAACCGATGTCCCGCTTGTCATTTTGGCATACTCCTTGTTTCAGTTGATCTACTACTTCATCGTGGGTTTCCAACGTGAGGCGGGTCACTTCTTCGCCAACTGGTTCATGCTCATTCTATGCACACTATGCTTCGCTTCTCTGTTTCGCATGATTGGAGCTTGGTGCAGGCATTTTGGTCTGGCTTCACAAATCACTGGGTGAATGACAATGGTTTTCATGGTCTATGCAGGTAAGTTCGCAATGATCCAATCACGGCTGATAGAAGACTTCTAAGCACTCACAGGATATCTCATTCCCGTACCGAGTATGCCTGTCTGGTTCCGTTGGATTTCATGGCTGAACCCCGCAACATATACCTTCGAAGCAATCATGGCTAAGGAGATGGGGGATCTCACTCTGGATTGCATTCAACCTCAGCTTATCCCCTTCGGATCTGCCTATGATAATAGCCAGTATCGCAGTTGCACAGTCAGGGGATCAACATCGGGATCGACAATCATCAACGGCGAAACCTACATGAATGCTCAATATTCAGTCTACAAGGCACACATCTGGCGTAACGCAGGGATTCTCATCGGATTCTGGATTTTCCTGGCACTGATGACCGCAGTCGGCTTCGAGATCAATCTGCATTCCGATTCTGGCTCGAAAGTGTTGTTCGACCGACGAAGCAAAAAGAAGGAGGCAGCCACAAAGGTAGACACAGAAAAGGCCGATGAATCGGCTGCTTCCCATGATGTGTCTTACATGTCTCTTAGCAAGACGGTATTCACTTTCAAGGACATCAGCTACTTTGTTCGACACGAAGGGAAAGACCTTCAGCTCCTTCGCGGAGTCTCGGGCTACGTCAAGCCCGGTCAGCTGGTCGCGCTAATGGGTAGCTCCGGTGCTGGCAAGACGACTTTGATGGACGTTTTGGCACAGAGGAAAGACAGCGGCACGATCGAAGGCAGCATCATGGTCAATGGCAAGCCGCAAGGTATCAGCTTCCAGCGGACAACGGGCTACTGCGAGCAGAATGACGTTCACGAGCCCACTGCTACAGTCTGGGAGAGTCTTTTGTTCTCGGCACGGCTGCGACAGAGCCACAAGATTCCAGATGAAGAGAAGCAGGACTATGTTCGAGGCATCATGGAATTACTCGAGCTGACACCTCTTCAGCACGCCATTGTTGGAAGTGAGTTTTACACCATTGAACTTGAGTCCCTGGCATCTCTTTCGAAACCACGCGCTAATCAATTACTTTTGCACAGCGCCTGGCGGGGGCCTCTCTATCGAGCAGCGGAAGCGTCTCACACTCGCAACGGAACTCGTGGCCAAGCCTTCTCTCCTTTTCCTCGACGAACCGACTTCCGGCTTGGATGGCCAGTCTGCTTACGAGATCTGTCGCTTCATGCGCAGGCTCGCAGCATCTGGACAGACCATTATTTGCACCATTCACCAGCCATCTGCAACTCTCTTCGATGCATTCGATGTGCTTCTCCTCTTGGCCCGCGGAGGACGTACGACTTACTTCGGACCCACCGGCAGAAAGTCAGCTACAGTGATCGATTACTTCGCACGCAATGGTGCCGCTTGCCCACCGCATGCGAATCCCGCTGAGCACATAGTCGATGTCGTGCAAGGCCGTTTTGGTACTGAGATCGATTGGCCGCAGACATGGCTTGATTCTCCAGAGAGACAAGCGGCTATCACGGAACTTGATGCTCTCAACCTCAATGTTGAGGAGAAGAAGGACTCTGAGCCATCAACAACGGCCGAGGCCGTCGATGAGGATCAGCTTGCTGGATTCGCTACCCCAGTCGCGTACCAGGTCTATCTCGTCACAAGCCGACAACTGGTCGCGCTGTGGCGCAACCCTGATTACGTCTGGAACAAGATTGGACTGCACATCACCAACGGACTCTTCGGAGGTTTCACTTATTGGATGCTGGGTGACGGTACCTTTGACCTTCAACTCAGGCTCATGGCTGTCTTCAACTTCGTATTTGTTGCCCCTGGATGCATCAACCAGCTGCAGCCGCTCTTCATTCGGAACCGCGACGTCTTCGAGACTCGCGAGAAGAAGTCTAAGACTTACCATTGGTTTGCCTTTGTGGCGGCTCAATTGCTGTCAGAGACGCCTGTGCTGATTGTTTGCGGAACACTGGCGTTTGTCACCTGGTATTTCACGGTTGGCTTCCCCACAGAAGCAAGGATTTCCGGACAGGTCTACCTCCAAATGATCCGTAAGTCTTACTAAATCTCAATCGTGTGCGAAAATATCCTGCTAACCTGTGCTCATCCAGTCTATGAGTTCTTGTACACTTCACTGGGACAAGCCATTGCCGCTTACAGTCCCAACGCCTACTTCGCCGCGCTGGCCAACCCCATCATCATCGGCGCGGGTCTCATCAACTTCTGTGGTGTGGTTGTTCCGTACTCGCAGATCACGGCTTTTTGGAGATACTGGCTCTACTGGCTCGATCCATTCACCTACCTCATCCAAGGAATGCTGGAGCCTGTGGTCTGGGATGTCAAGGTTCACTGCAAGCCAAACGAGTTGACGCATATTCCACTTCCAGGTAATAGCACCTGTGGGGAGTACCTCGCCGATTTTCTCTCTTCTGAGCCGGGCTACGTTGCCGATCCGGGAAATAGCACCATGTGTGCGTACTGTCCCTACAGCACTGGAGCGGACTACATGAGAACCATGAACATCAATGATTCCAGCTACGGGTGGAGAGGAGTAAGTAAACTATTGCATCTAGACATACCAAGGGACTCCCGAGTTCTGACTGTTGATTGCTATAGGTCGGCATCACAGCGCTCTTTTGCGTTTCGTCTTACGCCCTCGTCTTTCTGATGATGAAATTGCGGACCAAGACCACGAAAACCGCGAGCTGAGGGGGAACTGTTCAACACACTGCAAGTTGGAAGCTAGACATACTAAGGTGAGGCAACAGCCATGATCAGACCCATTTTCGCTCCTGGCTTCTCCCAGCCGCCTTGCAACCCAGATAGAAGCCACGTCTTGAACGAATCGAGATACAATGAAAGCTGAGATAATGGGAATACTAGCGTCATAGCATTGTATATTATGCTGTCTTTTGCAAACTCCACACTCCTGACCATCGATCTATTTGGTTGCTACGTGATTGCCAATTTCATGGTCAGTACTTCAAGGAACATGCTTAGGTGCCGGAGTCAATCTCACCGGATACACCGGCTATTCTAAACTTGCATCTTCTTGGTAATGATCACCTTGACCACCAGGCTCAAGCCCAGATTGGTAAGATTACGTTGAAGAGTTCTTCAGCAAGTTCAACTAATTGTAAATTACCTTGACTTGTCCAAAGAGGCGGTGATGACTGGGAGTACTTCAGCATGGCTGGATCTGCAAACAGGGTTATACCTTGTCCTACATAACCATGTTTTCCACCATTGAGCCGAATGGTTGCTGAGCATAGTTGACAGCTGAAACCGAGTTTCTACGACGACTCTGCTTTGAGAATCACATGCAGCAGCGGTCAGTGTCAGTGCACCAGAAATGCGCGTCTTACGATGAGTCCCATTTCTTTAGCAACAATGTCGATCAGTGATACACAGGTTGTTTAGCAGGCTTCGTTCATCTAAATGTTTTCTCTCCAC